>NC_085140.1:376566608-377272793 GCF_024139115.2 Armigeres subalbatus | reverse complement strand
GCTTATTACCAGGCAAAATCTGACATTAATCAGTCATGTCCATACACGTCCGTCGAGCTGCGTATATGATCTGCACCTCATCTAAAACCAGAAATTCAAAAAATTTTCACCCCGCTTAGGAGTTCATATCAATTGGTCTACTAGGAATCGTCTCAGAGGAATCTCCAGAAGGATTCCTGGAAGAACTTCAGATTTTCCGAAGCAACTTCCGCAGGACCCAAAAGGAAAACTTCCGGAGGAGTTCTGGAAAGAACTTCAGAGGATTCCGCAGGAATTTCCAGATGAATTCCAGAAGGAACTTCAAAGATATTCAGAAATGACTTCCAAAAAGCTTTCTCTCCAAAAGGAACTCTGAAGAATTTAAGAAGGAACTCCGGTGGAATTCCAGAAGAAGCTTCCTGTGATAGCTCAGAAAGAACTTCCGGAGGAAATCCAGAAGGAACTTAAGGAGGAAAATTCAGAATGCATCTCTAGAAGAACTCCTGAAGGAACCTGGAGACCCTAGAGTGTTTCTGGAGGAATTCTTCCGATTCTCTAGGAATTTTCCGAATATTCCCTCCAAATCTTTCCGGCTTCTTCCCCAACTACAGAACTCCTCCGGATATTCCTCCAGGAATTCCTCCAGTAGCTTCTCTTCTTAATAATTCTCAAAGAACTCAGTCCTCCTAGGAATTCCTCCTGGAAGTCCTCCGGAATTCCTCCGAGTTCCTCCAGGAATTCCTCCGGAGTCTTCCTCCAGAATTCCTCCGGAAGTTCTCCAGGAACTCTGAAAGTTCTCCAGAAATTCCTCCGGAAGTTCCTCCTCCAGGAATTTTCGGAATTCCTCAGAAATCCCTCCTCGGAAGTTCCTCCACTGGAAGTTCCTCCAGGAATTCTCGAAGGTCCTCCAGGAATTCTCCAGATTCCAGATGCCTCGTTCTCCAGGATGCCTCCAGAAGCTCGTCCAAGAGGTTCCTCAACGTCCGAAGTTCCTCCGGAAGGCCTCCCGGTTCTCCAGGAATCTCGAAGTTCCTCCGGGAATTCTCCGAAGTTTTCCAGAATTCCTCCCGAAGTTGCTCCGGAGTTCTTCTTCTGGAAGATCCTCCGAAGGAACGCCTGGAGGAACTTCCGAAGGAATTGCTGAGGAACTCGAAAAGAATTCGTTGAGGAATTTTTGAAGGAACTTCCTGAAGAAATTCCGGAGGAATTCCTGGAGAGAGCACTCCGGAGGACTTCCTGAGGAACTTCAGAGGAACTTTCTGAGAACTTCCGAAGGAACTTCCTGGAGAACTTCCGAAGAATTCCGAGGAACTTCCGAAGGAATTTATGAATTTCGAAGGAATTCCTGGAGGAACTTCCGATTTTGAAGAACCCGGAGAATTCCTGAGGAACTTCCGTGTGAATTCCTGAGGAACTTCCAAAAGGAATTTTTAGATACTGGAGGAACTTCCGAGTAAACTTTCTAGGGAAACCTGGAGACTACCTGGAGAAATTCCTGGAGGAACTTAGAACTCCCAAGAATTCCCTTAGAAACTTCCGTTGAAGGAATTAGGGGACTTCGAGGAATTTCAGTGGAGGAATCAGAGTGAACTAATTTATTTGTCTTATTTATTATGGCTATCTTATTTGTCTTATCTGTCTCATTTTAGCAAATACGTAACCGAACGAAGCAAAATGATAAGTCATTAAAAAAATCATCAATCAGGCGTTCAATTAATATGAATATGCTTTGTCCAATTGTTTTGACATTTTACATTTACTAGCGATCAGCAGCAATAGAATTCAAAGATCTAAAACTAAAGAGACGAAGAATAATTTTGGCAGCCATGTAGGCGGTGCTGAAGTATCCCCACCATCCAAGACAATCCACGTACCGGCTGGGGAATGACAAACACAGCGTAAACCACGAAGTATGGAACGATTCGTGCAACGGCTACTGTCGGAACAGATTCGTGGCCCACAAGCACCTCGGATTGGTGAACAGGTTACAGGAACCCGATGACGAAAGGAAGGGGGAAGAATGTTTTTCCAAATCGTTCAAATGCGCCCTCCGAATGCGTTCCACGTCCGGATCGCTGGTCGGACCGACTTGACGCCACATGGGCACGTCTTCCGGGCTGGCGTAAGGCCTACAGAAAACGTATGTTATTGGAATTATTGGACTTGAAGACGCAACGTACTGTAACTTACTTTTTGGCGGCGTGCCGTTTTGTACTCGTCGGAATGGACACAGCCAACATCTTCAAGCCGGTCGAAACTGCGGACCAGAAAATGTACGATCTTGAAGACGACCGGGTCAACAGTATCAAAAATGGTGCCCATTTTGGAGGCAATCTGGATGTTCGTCTAGTTGAGGGCGATTGTTTGCACGTAACGCTGAAATTGCTGATTATTTTGGCAGAAATGCAAAAAGCTATGTAAGACGCATTTGAGATTGAGACTATCTTATCAGCGACATATCGACGCACGCTTTATGCCATGTGAATTTTATTTTCGTTGCTCATTCCTCAAGCGATGATGATAACTGCTGCTTTGACTAGTCATGATGATGACTTGTTTTATTAAATGCTTCTTTATGATAATCTATGTATAGTGTCTGTATAGCAAACATATTCAACTCAAGCCAGTTTTTATTATTGTTGTAGCAATCAAATCCTATTATGCGTACCGAACTCTTCCATAATTAAACAAATTACTACTACTTTCTACGGACATCGCAGCAAAGTAGCTACACAATATTTTCCGACGGATGAAAAATATTATCGACGCTACATCTCCTCGCTCCAGTGGAATAATTCGTTCCGGGGATCCGGTCGTAAAACTAGTTTTACATCCAGTAGCGCATTACCCAGCAAGGAAAGTGGAACGGAAACAAAATGCTCAGATCTCTATCGGGTTTATTGCCAAGCTTCGCGCCCCGAGCATGTCCTTTCTCGGCACCATCTTTGCCACTAACAGTTTACGACCTCTGCAGAGTTGTATTGCACTGTCAGGGCGGGACGGAGTAAAATCCAGTAGGATTTATCTTAATGACCAGCAATCGCTTCTCACCTTTACATTTCGCATTCGGACAGACTCGGATTTGAGCAGAGTGCTCTGTAATGTAATGTAATGCACCTGTGAAGCGTTACGATATTTCCACCAGCATGCTGGGCCAAAAGGAGTTATGAGCATTCCTTTGCAGCAATCTTTTCATGGCAGTGCCGCTTTTACAACCCGCAACTCGCCTTCGCATACACAAAAAGTCGTAAACTAAGGCAGGCAAGCGTTCAAACAAGGTGGCACTAAGAATGTAACAAAGAATTATCCACTACGATATGCTGCGGAGAAAAGTTATTGTGAGTGAAAGACGTTTTCCCTATTCGTCGTAATCTTTGCCCGACCACAGTTTTAACGGTGCAGAAAAACTTCGTCTTAAAGCTGTAACATAGCTGCGCCACAGAGTCACAGGAAAATAATCCCCAAAGCCATTTGACGACAATTATCTCGTTCCCTTCCCCGGAATTTGTCATCAAACCGCAACACTACAGGTGTCCACGCCCGGGGAAGCGAGGCCAGCACCAAGCGAAGCGACTCAGCAGGGTGACCAACTTTCTTCGGCAAACAATTCGCAACAAAATTGCCGAATTCCTTCCCATTCTGCCATCACCCCGAGGGGCAGGCACGAAATTTTCATCCCTATTTTGGAAGCGATGTATTCCTAACCACCCGCCCGCCCGCACTGGCACCGAACAAAGTTTATTCCGCATTCCCGCACGAAACTGCTGCACCAAATCGTCTGCACCCCTCCACCGCTCGCGTTGCTTCTCGTTTCCCAAGGAGGCTGATGCTTTCGCATAACACAGATTAATTACGATTCCGGTTCGTCTTACACATTGTTCTTCGAGGTTTCCACTTCGTTCATGCTGACTGGCAGCGCATAAACAGATAATGCTTTCAATCCAACATTCTTGCTCCATTCCGCAGTTCAACATACATCACTAGATCGAACAGTTAGGAGGTTTGATTGCATTTGCTAATCTTTGGCCAGCTTCTTTCCTACAAGATCTCGTCAAGGCGTCATTCATGACCCACGTAGATGGTTAGGAGAAACAACTAAATTCAAAGTGCGATTACTTACTTCCCAACAAATAATATAAAATAGTTTTTTTAGCTGAAGATGTATTTTTACGCAATTAGTCCTTTATCGACTATCAATATTTGTTGGCCCCATTCTATTAGTTGAATCAGAGTTCAAAACCGTTTTACAGGAATATTATTCGGCATTCTGACTACATGTTCGGCCCAATATTAAAATATTAATTTCACTCATACGGTGAAATAGCTATACCTGACTCATTGGCCGTATCAATAAGCTTTCTTCTATCTGCACTCCACTTCGTATCTTTTGTATTCACATTTGCAAAAATTCATCAAAGTTGATTGAATAAATCGCTTTTTACAAAGCAAAATTAAAGCATACTTTTATTTTACTATCCATAAGTACGTAGTCTATGAACGGAACCAACCGATTGCGTTATTCGTTCTTGTTATTCGCTGAATGAATGCTGCCTTGAGGCTTACTTACATCTTCAATCAATATTGATTTTGTAATTTGAGCATGTACACACACATAAAAGATAAAACGCTTCTATGTGACTTCGATCTCGCTGCTGCCGTTGGCTGCTGTTGCTAGATGGATGCCGACTTGATGTCGTCGTTCGCATCAACATCGGTGTTTTCGTTTTGCGACACAGTCCGCTAGCCTTCTTCTGCTGCTGCTGGCGGGCTGATCCGGCTGGGTCTGGGTGCCATCATTGCCAGTTTCTTCCCCTCGATCGGGTTCGCTTTCATGTGCGCTTTCACTCGTTGCTAGATTAAATTATCCCTAATGATTGCTTCCCACGAAAACAGTCTGCCGACAACAAGAGGGCAACAGACGAAGACGACAAACATGGCGGCAGCCAGTAGTGACTTACACCGAGCAAAGCTTCCACACACAAGGATGATAACAAGGTAATGGAATCCGGGTATCTATCCGATTGTAGTACATGTACAATGGAGGGAAATCAATTTGATTTGTGAGAGTAACGAGAAGATCGGTTTTAGTTACCTTAAGGATTTCATTGAGAAGTATTCAAGGGATGAAATCTGCTTTGTCATGTGGTCACTCTTATTGATTGGCCTGTTACACCATTTCATCATCGTAGATTGAATAGGAGTGGGTCTGGTGGTCTACTGAATACTGATTCTGTGTTGGGTGCAAAAAGTGTTGAATTCGTACCCAGTCGCTCTCCTGTATTGAGGGACTGAAACTGAAACAATGTTCAGCTATACAGTGAACGTTCGCTAATTGGGGTTTTTCTAGTTGGGGCGCTTTTTAATTGGGGTTCGTTAATTATGGCGGAACCCAATTAAAAAGCAATAAACGTCAGAATGTGATGTCAAAAACGCGTTGACGTTTTGTTTCCGTGTTTGGAGGGATCGATATTTTCTGGCGCGTAAAGTTTTCCTTTGTTCAATGCAAAAAGTAAACAACATTGACGCTTGTCAAAGCGCCCTAATTAGCGGGAACGGCATTCGCTAGTTGGGGTGAGCTCGTGCCCCAATTAGCGAACGATCACTGTATTTCGTAAACTTATACACTAAAGACCCACATTAACGCAGCAAATCCATATGTAATCAAAAAGAATATTTCATTTTAAAGTCATCTATATCAGATAGATTCCATTATTCATGTACGTGCCATACAATTTCGTTAGTGATAGGAAAGTAAGCTAAGCGATTCAATAAGACGTTTGACTAAAAATGATTAGATCAAATGAGTCCGAAGTTAGATTCCGTTTTGAGTGGTGTGTCCCAGAAAACGCGAGTACATATTTTTAAATTTGGATTCCGTAAGTGATTGTCCTTAAGCCTCCGAAACGTGAATTTGACGGTATGTGTATTTCTTTTCCGACGTTGCACGGTTGGGTATGCTATGTGCACAATTTTTAAGCGAGTTAGTTTGTTATTTAATGCAAAGTATTTTTCAATACAAACTTTATTTAACATATAACAAACAAATGAAACATCTGGATTGGAAAGAACCAGGTATGATGCTTGTGCTTTAATAAAACACATTTTTACTGAGGAAAAAGATGAATGGGCGATTGATTCCTTTGAACCCTTCAAGTCGCCAGATAGGGATGAAATTCTTTCTGTACTACTACAGGCAACCTTAACACCCATTTTAACCCTTATGCGGCCAACAAAAGTACACACGTGGATGGCCGACAGGGTACTCGTATTCCCATAAATTGATATTCTCATAACTTCAACAATTTTCGACCGATTTGGATAATTTTGACAGTTTTGGAAACAGAAACTCATATACTTTTGCCAATTGTCAAGGTTTACAGTTTCTGCCCATGGTTATACAAGAAATCGTTAGAAGTAAGGCTTAAGAGTCTACATGCGTAACCAAAGGCCATTCAACCAGTTTCAAATATGCTACAAGTTCTTTGCGCTTCTTAGAATTGAAGGTGTTCACAGTATATGCTTTGGGTAATGTAAAAATCCCTGAAATGAGATCTTAGTCATCCGAGAAATCTTTGGAGTAAGGCCTAAAGATCTACTCGCGTAACCAAAGGCCTATTATGCAAATTCAAATACGGTAGATACTCTTTGTGGTACTTAGCATAGAATGCGTTCACAGTCTATGTTCCGAGTCATCAAAGAAATCTCTGGAGTAAGGCCTTAAGGTTACTCCTGACGGAATCCAAGTTTCAAAGTGCTCGCGTTTTCGGGGGCACACCACTCGATACGGAAGCAACGCACAACTGTCATTTTTATTTTTTTACGCATGCTGCTACGCAGCAAAACTAAATAGCATAGCATAGCATATGTGATTGTACAAATCGTGGGTGGCTATACAATTGAGCAATCTACTATATATTGTCGCAAATTGGTACTTGGGATTAATACCTTTTCCTATACAGTAGCAGTTGTATACCTGGCCACGTCCTTACAATCACGGAAGGAAGGGAAGGAATGTTAGTTCAACATCTACTAGTGAAGATGCAGGGAACCCATACTACCTTCATAGATGTCTCGGGAAGGAAAATTTGTGTTAGTGGGAAAGGTGAATAGTAGTGAGCTCTATTCGACAATATAGAGCGTTTGTCAATAACAGTATATGCTGTAAAAATAAAAAAATATATTCAATTTACTTACGAACCGTCCTAAGGAAAAACAAAACAAAACACAAAATTTCGGCAAATCGCGCGATCGTTCTGCCGTCCGAAACAAGAGCCAACACGCACTGAACCAGTGTTGTGCTTAATCATTATCAGACGATCATGATTGCAATTTTCATGTGAAAACTTTTCACGTGAAAACAGTAGGCGAGTTATCGCCGGCGACAACTTCTCAAATTTTGTACTCAAACGATAATAAACACAGAATTTTCATTCAATCATTAATCTTCACTAATAATAGCTAATTGTCAACAGTCACGTTATATCTTCTATTTGGCGTTATGGTGTCATGGTAGTAAGTAAAAGAGATCAAAATGTAACGGTAAACGCTTCAAAACAAGATACGATTTTCAAACGATTCTTAATCGCTGGCGAGTTTCAATCACTTGATAATTTAAAAGTAAAATCGCGGTGAGTTTGATCATTCTCAATTTTTTCGAAAATTTGATTTTTCCCAACCCTGCACTGAACTAATTAACTTTATTACCGGCCGCGCAATACAAAACACAAAATTTCGGCAAATCGCGCGATCGTTCTGCCGTCCGAAACAAGAGCCAACACATACTGAGCTCTGCTACGCAGCAAAACTAAATCAACAAAAGTGACAGTTGTGCCTTGCTTCCGTATCGAGTGGTGTGCCCTCGAAAACGCGAGCACTTTGAAACTTGGTTTCCGTCAGGAGTGACCTTAAGGTCTACGCTTGTAACCATGGGTCTATGGAATTGTCTCAAAAGAGGTATATGCTCTTTGTGCTCCTTGAAATCAAATGT
Organism: Armigeres subalbatus; assembly: GCF_024139115.2. Lineage (NCBI taxonomy): Eukaryota > Metazoa > Arthropoda > Insecta > Diptera > Culicidae > Armigeres > Armigeres subalbatus. The sequence goes on along the minus strand of NC_085140.1, from coordinate 377,264,827 downwards.
GATCACTACATATGTTCTACGCTATCGAAGAAATCGCTGGAATAAGTCCTCAGGCATACAAGAAATCCCTGGAGAAAGGCTACAGGGTCTACACGCGTAACCGAAGGTCTGCAAATTGGTTTCAAAAGTGGTACATGGCCTTGAAAATAATACGTTCACAACATATCTACTGCAAAACCTCTTTTGCGCCCAAAACGGGGAGCGTAAATGGAATCAGAGCGTGAAAAAGAGAGAGTTATTTCAAATTTAGGACGTAAAAAGAGGAACCGTTATTTGGAATTTTGAGCGTAAAAAGAGGGAGTGCTATTTGAATTTGTAGCGTAAAAAAGTTTGCCATCTTTAGGTAAGCGAAGTTTGATATTTAACTTTCAAGTATTAAAAGTTTATAGAGAACCTCCTGGAGCTTGGATCTATGTGTTTCGTGCTACATAGAATAGAGCACCTTTTGCATATGTTCATGGTCATCCAAGAAAACCCTGGAAAAGGCCTTAAGATCTACACGCGTAACCAAAGATCTTTCAGATTGTTTCAAAAGTGTTACATGTCCTTTGTGGTACACAGAATAGATGGCGCCCATTGAATAGGTTTATTGTCTACCAAGAAAATGTTAGAATGGGCCTCAGGATCTTCACACATGCAACCAGATACCTTTCGGATTGTTTCAGAAGTGGCATATGCCCTTTGTGGTACAAAGAATATACCGCTTCCATTGCATTTGTTCATGGGTATCCAAGAGAACACTTGAACTTCACGCGTAACCAGAGTTCTTTCGGCCTATTTGAATAGTTATACATGTCCTTTATGGTACGTAGAATAGAATGCACCCATTTCAAATGTTCATGGTCATCCAAGAAAACCCTGAAGTAAGACATTAGGATCTACACCAGAGACATATCAGCCTGTTTTAAATTTGGTACATGTCCTTTGGGGTCCACGTAAAAAATGCGTTCATGGCATATGCTAATGGTCATCCTAGAAATTTATGGAGTAAGACTTAGGCTTACACGAATATCTGGAGTAGTCTTCAATATAATTTCAATATGGTACATTATCTTTGCGATATTAGCCCGTTTTTTCCCTCGCGTCCTCGGCGTGAAGTTGTATCGTTCCAATTTATTCACATTTTGCATTTCCAAAGAACAACTTCATATTAGTGATATGAATGAAGTTTGTATACTACCTGGAACCAACAACAACAAGACAACAATAACTACTTGGAATGCAAATATATCAAGATGAGATTTCATATCTTGTTTTTTCTTCAATAACTGCCTAGAGCTAATGACAACAACTTGAACTACCTGAAATGTAAACATATACCAACAGCCTTCCGTTCGTGGGTTGATCTGCAGATCATTCCTGTATGGAGTTCATAGACTACCTAGTACCATGGCAAAAACAAAAATCACTAGGAATGCATACATTCACTCAGATGAGGTTGCGATGCAAAATATGCAAAAGAACATTTGGTAAGCAGTGGGGTTTCAAGCCAAAAATGATCTATTGGATTTATTCGGCGATTGTGAGGCCAAGGATTACTTATGCCTCATTGGCTGTTGGAAAAACTTCAAAGACTAGCAACTCTTTCAATGACTGGTGCAATGAGAAGCACACCAACGAAAGCACTGGAAGCTCTACTCTATCTAAAGGGTGTACGGAATCAAATTACATCACTTTCAAAAGTCAATAACAGCTCACCTTCTGGGCTGATTTTAACGAAATTTGGTGGAAGACGGCTTCAGCATGTGTTATTCGCACTGCGTGAGTTTCATTACGAATTTCCAATAGTTTATAAAAATACAGCCAAAGGAACAGGGCATGTGCAAATAAATCTTGCGCATTCATCTCCATAAACATCTTATAAAAGATGTTAGTAATCCAATTTTGTGCCTATGATCCCAAAATCACCAGAATTGCGGCCGATCGAAAGATATTGAATATAAAATGTTGATTTGGCCTTTAACATCAACATTTCGTGTTGGTTAATAACTCTTACGTCAACATTTTCGATTATCCGACTAATACAGGTAAACTATCCAATAAACTTTCTTTTTTGTCGCGTCTATAGTAAAAAACCAAAATCAAAACAATTAGAAAAGCGCTAAAATATAATTTTGAACTGATATTCGTCAGATTTTGGGAGAGCATCAATCTTATTGTTCAGGCCGGTACTGCAGTACTTTTTTGATTTTTTGCTTTCGATTTTTGTAATAGTTAGAGGCGTCAAAAAATATGGTTTCTTTGGGAAAGTTGGCTTTAATTAAGTTAAATAATCGACTGAGACAATAAAATGAGTTGTTTTTTTCGCTGGGATAGTTTGCAGGCTGAAAAATGTTTGTTAAGGACGTGTACAAAATCTTATGAGTTTATTTAAGAAAAGGATTCAGCATTTGGATGTATTTGAGAATTAAAGTGAAACAGTTATGCGTAAACCAAGCTTATATATTGTATTTCAGTTCCTGAAAATTTCATGACAATCGGTTGATAGACTAATTTTTGGCGAGTAGTTCAAAGTGATGCAATTTTATTTCGTACACCCTTTACTTCCTTTGCCTCAATTTATACAATTAGAAGCGGAGAAGTGTGCTCTAATGATAAAGATATCCGTAAACCTCTTCGAAGTTGATGTAAAAGGACACCAGAGTATTCTAAAAACTATTAGAATAAACTCCTTGGTGTCGAACAATGAAGATTGGATGAAAAAAATACAACTTCACTCAACTTCGCAGTATTAGATCCTGGTCGTCACTCGTGGCACACCTCCGACCGGGTTCGATTATTTGTCATACGGATGGTTCAAGAATGAACAATCGAGTTGGAGCAGGAGTAACTGGTCCATGAATAGACGTATCAATTCCTATGGGATCATGGCCACCTGTATTCCAAGCAGAAATTGAAGCAATACTAGAATGCTTCTCAATATGCTTACGCAGAAACTATAGACATTCAAATAAATGCATAATGTCCAACAGTCAAGCAGCTTTAAATGCTCTGAAATCGGCAACATGCACATCTAAAACTGTTTGGGAGTGTATTCAGTCACTCCAAAAATTGTCTTGTCGTAATAAAGTCAATTTATATTGGGTTCCTGGTCACTGCGGAATTGATGGAAACGAAAGAGCCGATAAATTGGCAAGGCTCGGGTCATCTCAGGATTTTGTGGGGCCAAAACCTTTTTGTGCTACATCCGCCTTTTCTCTTAGAGAAGAGTTGAATACTTGGGAATCTACGAAGGTTGCAACCAATTGGAGTAGTACGTTCATTGCTAGGCAATCGAAGCGATTTATCACTCCGAAAGTTTCAGTGACTCGCAAAATAATAAATCTTTCTAAAAAAGATCTTTGCTTTATACCGGTCTTATAACAGCCCACTGTCAGAGCCATTATCACTTGAAGCTGTTAGGAAAACTTGACGCTTTTGTGACATGTAGAAAGAAGACTCTGAACATCTATTAGGCCGATATCCGACACTTTTTAATCAAAGGCGTAAGTTCTTCAGCAAGGGGCTAATAGAACCCTTTGAAATCTGGAGATCAAATACCTATACGGTATTGCAATTCATGAAAAGTGTGCTACCGAACTGGGATAATTCTCTTATGGAACGTACACACGGTCAAGCAGTTTGACCAACATTGACTCCACCTCTCTTTCAAACACCCATCAAGTTTTACCAATAGCGGCACGAACAATCAATTTATTCGACCAATAATATCACACACGAACGACCGAAGCGCCAATTTGAGCACCAACCATCAAAAAATATATGGGGGTTTATGCAACTTCACAACAAATGCTCAAACATTTTCGGCGAACCTTGACTCCGCTTCCGACTACTCAAACCAAAATCAAACCGTTTTAATTTTTTCCAATCGAGCCGCCAACTGTCAAATGGTTGTTCGAACAACTTCACACATGTTCAAACAAAGCAGCAACCGAAGCGTTTTCTTCGGGGTGGAGTCAATGTTCGTCAAACTGCTTGACTGGTGTGTACGCTGCATTAGTCATTCGGTGACGATCTCTAATAATAATAGCGATACGTCATTATGACTCAGCTAAAAAAAGGGGAATGTATCACAATAGATCAACAAACTGGTCGCAGTGATGAATATACCCAACAAGGAATAAAAAAAAACACATAGGTAATCCGATTTCATTTGAGCTTCTTTGTAGGAATATACGATGTCAACAAATGCAGCAGAGATAAACTCGTAAAATAGCCTACTGTGTCGGAGAATGTATTAATAAAATGATAAGCTTCGCAACATAATGAGATTGTAAAATTTGTATCGGTAAATGATTTTAATCATGCATTCTTATGCGATGTGTGGTTGTCTGGATTTTGAAACCTGTCAGACAATAACTGTGGAAATGCTCAATGAAAGCTATGTTGCGAAGCGGCAATGTTTTGTAAGGGAAGAGGATGATTTAAGAGCCATTTTCAAAAGGTGTAGGTGAAAAACAATCACATGGAGTTCACAAAATTTGATAGCGTCGGTTGACCGTCGTCGACTCATTCTAACAAAGGCCAGACTGTTGTTGATCTAAAAGGAACTACAAACCGCCACACAACCTTTGTCCGAGACTTGCGTTGAAATTTCACTTTGTGCTGCTGATTTTTTGCTATAGGAAGATCCATTAATTACTTTCAACCCCCCTCCCCCCTATGTCACACTTTTTGTATGAAAAATTTAAAAATTTTGTGTCGATGCGTTCAACAGTGCCTGCTGGATGGAGACGCGAACTCGTTGCTGTACAAGATTCTGAAAAGCTACTTTTAGAATCGAGTACTGAAATCTACGAAACAGAGGAAGGCTTGACTAGTGCGCCTATCACGGCAGGTGGCTGAAAATCACCTCCAAGAGATCTACTTACCAACTGACGTTGATGCTCAACGATAAGCTGAGCTTCAGAAGTCATGTCTACTATGGCTGCATGTGCGCCTGCTGGGGGACCCATCGCCCAGTCCCAAGTGTGTCATCATGGATTAGAAGACCTCATGGAGAGCTAAACTTGGCTTGACCCAGTTCTTAACAGGCCACGTATGCCGCAGATGGTACCTGCACAGGTTAGAACATGCGGCTTCCCCCCTGTCCGCAATGCCCAAACATGACAGAAACGGCGAAGCACATGCTGTTCCCATATCTCCAGTTTGAATTGGAGAGGAGTGCGATGTTGGAGGCATGCTAAACGGACATTACCACCGATAACATCGTCAGAGGAATGCTCCAGATCGCGAAACATTGGAGTGCTGTCGATGGAGCAACGACCAGGATAGCTGACATCCTACAACGAGGTTGGCACACGGAGAAGCAGCAGGCCGCCATTGCAGACAATGGACAGTAAGTGCCAGAGTACACTGCCACAGAAGATAAATGTTGATAATGAACGGGAGAGCATGTGTGCCCGCTATCAGAGTCACAACTGTAGTCAGATTGTGGCAATGGCATAGCCACAGAACAAGGCGTCACAGTCGGTTACAGGAGAGCTCCCGCTATCGGCGAACTTCTCGTCGTTAGGATAGATCCGCCGTCGAGGACTATCCAAGTTGTTCGCCATCGTGACCGAGGCGGGTTAAATGGCTCAACTACAAAAATTGGGGCAGAATGGCTCTAGCGTATTGGAAATAAAAGGGGACTAGGCAGTTGAAAATATCATTTCGTGTGAGCGAGCACATCGGCTTCCCAAGCAGTCCTCGGTACTCGACCGGTCCCCCGTTGAAGTGAGAAAGTGCTCAGGACTTGAGCTAATCTATGAATATGCTAACCGAGTGGAAGAGTAGTGTTGGTATCTCCACTGTTGCGGGTCGTCGGTATGGGGGTGAGATTCCGTTGGTGAAGGTCTCTCCGTCGGTGTAGGATAGATCCTCCACCGGAGAATATTGTAGTGAATTGCGATCACGATAAGAACTAAATGAATGACAAGGGAATAAGGTTTGGTGTGCTTACTGACACAAACAAGGGATCAAACCTCAAAATTTTTCGAACTATGGAGCCGAAGGGCTCAGAAATTATTCAGAACATCGAAGTACCATAAAGCGAGTCATTTTGGAAGGACTATGTTAAGTACTGCCTATCCACCAGAAGTAATACTGAAAGGAATTCAAGTGGAGAGGGGAAGATTTAGAGGGTGGAACCAGTCACGGTTGGAGAATTCCCACTTTCCGGATACACTGCCGTATGGCAGCTTGGCAACTACTAAAGACGTGTGCTGATGCTGGGTCAGGGCATAAAGCATTACTTCTTGTGAAAGAAAGGGCTTGCGTAACAAGTTTAAATCCTTCAACATGCATACCTAAACGAAATATGTTTTGTAGACAGCCTCTTCCATCCAGTGTGGCTCTTTGCAAACATGATACGTGAACATAAAAAAGGAAAAAAGAATTTTTTTCGGAATTTTGACGTTAGACAACGTCTTACCCGAATGTACTGGTTGTCAAATCAGAATCTAAAATTGGTGACCGTCACGAAATCATGTAAGATTTTAAACATTAATAGCGCACTCATCTTTCGATGGATTTTGTAGATTCATACATTAATAGACTCGAAAAAACTCCATGAATTTGTCAATTTCATTGAAACTCAATTATTTTCGATAAGCTTTAGAAAATTTAAATTCTTTTCATACGCAATAAAAATTTCTTGCATTCTCAACACGGACATCAGATCGATGTAAGTCACGGACCTTTTTGGTCCATCGCTAGATTTTTTTGTGTATGAAAGAAGCAGTGCATGCCATGTGCGAGTCATTCACAACAGGCGCATCGCACCGAACGTACTGCACCGGTTTGGACCGAAACGAAACGATGTGAGGTATGGCACCAAAGCTGGCGGCGGCAAAACAGCGAAAAATGACAAGGACGAGGAGATAGTATTAGTGGTGGCGGCTGCAAGGCCAGAAGAACATCATCCACCTCGACAATAGCCGAAGCGGCAGCTTTCCGTCTGACGCAATACAACACAGGCTCAACGATCCCTATCATTGACAATAAATCGGTTCTTTTCAGAACTTCTATTTTGTATAGAAGAAAGTTGAGCAGAGAAAATTCTTCAAAGTACAAATCAAAACCGCCGTCGACAGCGGAATCAGAAGCGCGCGTCAGAGGAAACTGCTACAAAAAATAATTCGTATGGATGGCATCAGTAATAGTTAAGGTGAATTGTCGCCAAATCCACAACATTTGATAAAAATATATAAGCATGCGTGCCTCGCTCTCTGTAGAAGAAGAGGTGGAATATGCATCATTACCCAATTGGCTCGTTGCACACCTCACACAGCAATAATTTGACATGCGACTAGAAAAAGCAAAACGGAATTTCGCATTTGGCTTTTGTTTTTGGCACGAATCTGCCAAGATTCAAATATTTCCCACTTAATAAGTACTAGTACGCGTTCATTATTAGTTTACGAATGTTAGTTGATATATGAATAGTTATTATCCGTAGTGCAAATAGTGAAAAAATAGAAGAAGTGTCTAGCCTAAAAACGTAAACAACCTGGGTTGTTGGTTGTGACTAGAAGAAAACAGCACAAATCAGACGATTTTGGACCTAAAATGCTCAATGAATCATCTAATAAGTACACTATGCTTATCTTTATGTGGAATTGAGAAGCATGGGCATCGTAAATTGCAGGCTGGTAGCTAAATTCAATAAATTAAGTGTACTAAGTGCAATTTTTGAGTGTATGAGTAAGGAAGCCATACCCACTCCCATTATTGGACTCGGTAATAAGTGGCCTTAAGTGAGATTGATTCGTTATCCACGGAATCTTGAAAAAATGGCTTGTGCGCGAGAAAGCAGCTTCCTTGTATTCGCCCCGGACCAAGAATCGGAATCGCCACCTCCGTATTGGCAATCCTACGCCTTTGTTCTCAATGCTACTGGAGAAGCGTCCTCAGTCTAGTTACATCCAAACTAGCTAAAAAATTAGGAGCAGCACATTAGCACAGAAAACGTCATCGTTTAAGCATAGAGGAGCGAAAAAGTCAAAATTTGAATCACCCTTTTGAACAGGTATGTGAATTACGAGCAATGTTGTTGAAATGAACTAAAATACTAGACTTCAGTAGGCTGGTCACTTAGTGCGAATGTCAGCAAAAAGAATGGTAAAACATCCTAGGGTAAAACAATATTCATTCGTTCGGATAGAGGCCTACGACTTCATGGAAGCTCACACATTGACTGCATGTGGTGAAGCTGATCTGGAGTTCTACTTTCATTGCCACATTTATAAACACAAAACCACATTTACAAAAAATCCGTGCTATTTCGAGAATCCGTGTAAAAAAGCCGTGCGAAAATAATCCGTGTAAAAAAAGAATCGGGTGTATTTTGATATAAAAACAATGCTTCTATTTTTGCGTGATGTTTTTCTGAAGAAATATATAGGTACTGAAACTGAGCACATATTTTACCCCTTGAAATGAAATTGTCAAGTTGTTAAACATATCTTTTATTTCAGAAGTTTCATATTCCACGTAGGATAACCTACGAATTAAGATAACTTTGTAAAGCGCTTAAAACAGATGGTGCCGAAAATTGATTGAAACGTCACGTTCACGTGAAAGCAGAAAATAGATTTATTGTTAAAATGCAAGAAATTATCTGTTTAATTTATTTATGTAAACGATATCTTTCGCACTCTCTTTGCACACAAATTATCTCGTTTCGTCTACTCCAGCTAGAGTCTAGAGGGACGATCGGTACCGTCCCCACGTTACACTCCCGACAAACCACCTTTTCTTAAACCACCCACTTCTTAAACAAAGACTCATCAATGAAGGCAAACTGTTTGACGACGATGACAACGAGCCGTCTCACTTTGAAGCGGGCTAAATTTTAATCAAAGATTAAATCTGTACTTCTCGCAAAATCGTGCCACTGCTGATTTTCGATTCCGTCGCGATCTCGTTCCACCTTTCGGTCTTTCCTCCTCTAGGCTAAACAGACACACACTATCATTTGTAAGCATTTGCTGTTGCGGGAGAAGCTACCCAGCTGCACTTTGGCTCAGCCAGCATGCTAATGGAAAACGATGGGAACCTCTGCCACTGGTGGCGGTGATGGTGGCAGTGTTGCGGTAGGCGAGCGGCTGCTGCGGAGGCTAGGATCAACATGGAAATGGAAAATTGAATTTCCCCTCGATAGCGTTAATTCTATTAGCGAACGAGCGCCACCGCACAGACGGGAGCACATACACACGTACAGACATATCCACCCAATCAAAGAAGCACTAAGTTGAGAGAACGAGGAATTTAAGAAAAACTGACGCACAGTTTGTCCATTGTAGGAAAAAAATGGGTAAAACACGGTTACCTTCTAATATATAATATGTGCGCATAGATTTCTATATGGGGATACAACAAATTGCGATGAGTTTCACATGCTATTTGATTCACATCAAATAGTTACCACCAAAAATCAACTGTTTTTATAAAATGCAATTAATATAAACATTTAGAAAAAAACGCTATCCACGAATTCTATGAAATTGCTTAGACAACCGATCGAATGGCGTTCACAGACATAGAAGGAATTTTGATATGTTTTTTATTGATTCATACCCAGTGTGAGTCGTGTTCGTTGGCGAACGTCGGCGTCCTAGCTAACATCGTTGTCGTTTCCTTGAGAGCCAGTCGCCGTCTTTGTCGGCGTCCTGCTACATAGCTCTAGGTGGCACCACTCCCAGTCGAAATGTTCATTGATTGTCGATGCGAGAACGAAATGCTATTAAAGCATAAAATGCGCGGAAAGAGGGAACACGATGTGATTCCGCGAGTCGAGGATTATTGGGAAGGTTGGCAAGCGACACTGATTTGGGGATTCCTACGAGTAGTGGATGGAAAACGAATTACTAAGTGAAATTCGTCTCAAGTGGGCTCCGGCGTTCCAATACTGTTTGAGTGCAAATACGGATTGTGTATTTTAAGCAGTGCTATATTTTTCTTGAAATTTCAATACAAGCTATGATGTTTCCGAATTCTGCAATTGATTGTTTAGTTCTAGTTTAGTCACTGTATATCCACAGAATAACTTTTTGAAATAGGAACGACAGCCAACACCAATTCATCATCAGAGAAGCAAAATCAACACGAAACAATACAAGTTTATCGTCCTAAATCTATTGAATTTTCTCGGAAAATATATTAAAGAGAAACTTATTTAAATTTCTTGTGGACATTAATTCGAATTTCAATGGAAATTCATACGAACCCTTGTACGAACCTATATGTCCAATTTAATCAAATACCTTTATGAATAACATATCACAGAAACTCACACGCATTTTCACCGTACATTTGTTCAAACATACACTGGGAAATCCTAATTCCACGAATATCCAAAATTCTGTGGCGTTCCAATGAGATATTTATGGAAATTTTCATGTGAAATCGAAACGAATCTCCACAAAAAAAATTCGAACTTCCACAGGCAATTAATTTGAATTTCATAGAAATTTTATTGAAATCTCCACAAAAAATAGGAAATTCATTCGAATTTTTACAAAAAAAATCATTCACAAATCCAAGAAATATTAAAATAACACATTTACAAGAAATTCATCTGAATCTACGCAGAAAAGAAAATTTGAACGCATTGTGCTAACAAATCTATAAGGCGATCAATACAACAGCTTCCTCAGGTAACAGATTGTTACCTCACAAGAAAACCAAGGGAATTGCTGGTTTGATATGGAGTGCCAAAGAGCGACAGATGAGAAAAACCAGGCTAGTATGCCCGTAGCAGATACACGTCAAAATAAAGGACTATATAAAGAACTAGGGCTGCAAAATGGTGGGTTGACATCAAGGAAGGAGCGCCCAACAGAGCTCTGGTCACCACAAGTTCCAATCTCACGCTTCATCGGGTCGTCCGATGAAAAAAGATCGCCAGCTAAGGGTTGTGTACTTAGCTGGTAGTGCAGCCTGGGCACTGTTGTCCTTCTGACATCAGCTAGAGAGAAGGTACGCCTCGCGCGTCTGATCACCAGGAGGTGCGGCTCAAACAGTGGCTGATCAACGATCAACAATGCTGTATCGCGTCAGCTATACCTAAGGAGAGAGAGAACATTATTTTTGGCAACCGACCCGGCAACGAAATAAGGACTATGATTGGAAACTCGGTACCTGGAATGTCAGGACCCTAAATGAAGCTGGACGAGTGAGCCTTCTGGCTCGTGAACTGCAAAAGATTGTAGTGAACGTGACCGCTATTCAAGAAGTCCGATGACCTAGATCCGGAGAACGTGAATTCCGAGCCGTGGACCCCACGACCAACACTGCATTCAAGTATAACATCTATCACAGCGGTGGCGGAAAAGCAGAGCGTGGAGTTGGTTTCGTAGTGATGGGCAAGCAGATGAAGCGAGTGATGCGGTGGAAACCCATTAGCGAACAAATCTGTGTGTTGGAGGATACGGGGCATATTCTTCAATTACAGCCTAATCAACGTTTACGCACCGACAAACAATAAATCCAACGACGTTTTATGAATGTCTTGATAAAGCCAATGGAGAGTGCCCAAAACATGACGTGAAAATTGTTATCGGAGACGCTAACGCTCAGATCTTTAGAGAGGACTTTTCGTCCCATAATTGGTAGGGAGATCCTTTACTCCGCTACCAATGACAATGGCCTACGACAACGGCCTACGACAACGGCCTCCACGAAAACGGCCTACGACAACGGCCTCACGACAACGGCCTACGATAACGGCCTACAAAAGCACGCCTGGAGACTCCCAAATGGTGAAACTTTGGACCATGTTTTGGTGAATGGGCGCCATTTCTCGGATGTTATCGATGTGCGGCCATTCAGAGGTCCGAACATTGATTTTGATCACTACCTAATTGCTAGTGAAATTCGATCACGGTTGTAAACTGTATCGAACGAAATATCACAGCGAATGATGCGTTACAATATCCAGCGATTGTCGCCAGAAGCTCGACAAACGGATAAGTGCAATCAACGTTAGCGACAACATCAACGATCTATGGGAGTCGATCCATGGAGCGGTGAGCACAACAGCACGAGAAGTGGTAGGCACTGCACAGAGGCAACCCAGGACGGGTTGGTTCGATGTGGAGTGTTAGAGAGTAACAGACGAGAAAAACGTTGCCAGTAGCCGGATGTTGGTGTCGGGTACCCAATCGAATAGAGATCGGTACAAGGAGGCAAGAGCAGCCGAAAAACGAACCCACTGCAGGAAGAAGAAAGAATATGAAGAACAAGTGATTAGGGAGGCGCAGGAGTCTGTCAATGGCATGCGGAGAAAGACAGCGCCATCGGAAGCCTCCTTTCCAGAGGCTCGGAAGCCTCCTTTCCAGAGGCTCGGAAGCCTCCTTTCCAGAGGCTCGGAAGCCTCCTTTCCAGAGGCTCGGAAGCCTCCTTTCCAGAGGCTCGGAAGCCTCCTTTCCAGAGGCTCGGAAGCCTCCTTCTCCAGAGGCTCGGAAGCCTCCTTCTCCAGAGGCTCGGAAGCCTCCTTCTCCAGAGGCTCGGAAGCCTCCTTCTCCAGAGGCTCGGAAGCCTCCTTCTCCAGAGGCTCGGAAGCCTCCTTCTCCAGAGGCTCGGAAGCCTCCTTCTCCAGAGGTTCGGAAGCCTCCTTCTCCAGAGGCTCGGAAGCCTCCTTCTCCAGAGACTCGGAAGCCTCCTTTCAAGAGGCTCGGAAGCCTCCTTTCAAGAGGCTCGGAAGCCTCCTTTCAAGAGGCTCGGAAGCCTCCTTTCCAGAGGCTTGGAAGCCTCCTTTCCAGAGGCTTGGAAGCCTCCTTTCCAGAGGCCCAGGCCTCCTTTCCAGAGGCCTCAGCCTCCTTTCCATGGGCCCAGAAGCCTCCTTTCAAGAGGCTCGGAAGCCTCCTTTCAGAGAGCTCAGAAGCCTCCTTCAAGAGGCTCAGAAGCCTCCTTCAAGAGGCCCAGAAGCCCCCTTCAAGAGGCCCAGAAGCCTCCTTCAAGAGGCTCAGAAGCCTCCTTCAAGAGGCTCGGAAGCCTCTTTTCAAGAGGCTCAGAAGCATCCTTTCAAGCGGCTCAGAAGCCTCCTTCAAGAGGCTCGGAAGCCTCCTTTCAAGAGGCTCAGGCCTCCTTCAAGAGGCTCAGAAGCCTCCTTTCAAGAGGCCCAGAAGCCTCCTTCAAGAGGCTCAGGCCTCCTTCAAGAGGCTCAGAGCCTCCTTCAAGAGGCTCAGAAGCCTCCTTCAAGAGGCTCAGGCCTCCTTTCAAGAGGCTCAGAAGCCTCCTTCAAGAGGCTCTGGAAGCCTCCTTCAAGAGGCTCAGGCCTCCTTCAAGAGGCCCAGAAGCCTCCTTCAAGAGGCTCAGAAGCCTCCTTTCAAGAGGCTCAGAAGCCTCCTTTCAAGAGGCCCGGAAGCCTCCTTCAAGAGGCCTCAGAAGCCTCCTTTCAAGAGGCTCAGAAGCCTCCTTCAAGAGGCTCAGGAAGCCTCCTTCAAGAGGCCCGGAAGCCTCCTTCAAGAGGCTCAGGAAGCCTCCTTCAAGAGGCCCGGAAGCCTCCTTCAAGAGGCCCAGAAGCCTCCTTCAAGAGGCTCAGGCCTCCTTTCAAGAGGCCCAGAAGCCTCCTTCAAGAGGCTCAGGCCTCCTTCAAGAGGCCCAGAAGCCTCCTTTCAAGAGGCCCAGGCCTCCTTTCAAGAGGCCCGGAAGCCTCCTTCAAGAGGCTCAGAAGCCTCCTTTCAAGAGGCTCAGGCCTCCTTTCAAGAGGCCTGGAAGCCTCCTTTCAAGAGGCTCAGAAGCCTCCTTCAAGAGGCTCGGAAGCCTCCTTCAAGAGGCTCAGAAGCCTCCTTCAAGAGGCTCAAGCCTCCTTTCAAGAGGCCTCAGAAGCCTCCTTCAAGAGGCCTGGAAGCCTCCTTCAAGAGGCCCAGAAGCCTCCTTCAAGAGGCTCAGAAGCCTCCTTTCAAGAGGCCCGAAGCCTCCTTTCAAGAGGCTCAGAAGCCTCCTTCAAGAGGCTCAGAAGCCTCCTTCAAGAGGCTCAGAAGCCTCCTTCAAGAGGCTCAGAAGCCTCCTTCAAGAGGCTCAGCCTCCTTCAAGAGGCTCAGAAGCCTCCTTCAAGAGGCCTGGAAGCCTCCTTCAAGAGGCTCAGAAGCCTCCTTCAAGAGGCTCAGCCTCCTTCAAGAGGCTCAGGCCTCCTTTCAAGAGGCTCAGAAGCCTCCTTCAAGAGGCTCAGAAGCCTCCTTCAAGAGGCTCAGAAGCCTCCTTTCAAGAGGCTCGGAAGCCTCCTTCAAGAGGCTCAGAAGCTTCCTTCAAGAGGCCGGACGCCTCCTTTCAAGAGGCTCTGAAGACTCCTTTCAAGAGGCCTCAGAGCCTCCTTTCAAGAGGCTCGGAAGCCTCCTTTCAAGAGGTGCGGAAGCCTCCTTTCAAGAGGCTCGGAAGCCTCCTTTCAAGAGGCTCGAAAGCCTCCTTTCAAGAGGCTCGGAAGCCTCCTTCAAGAGGCTCGGAAGCCTCCTTCAAGAGGCTCGGAAGCCTCCTTTCAAGAGGTTCGAAAGCCTCCTTTGAAGAGGCTCGGAAGCCTCCTTCCAAGAGGCTCGAAAGCCTCCTTTCATAATGGCAATTTAAGCTTTTGAAAATGCTAATTTATTTTTGTTTTGTGGAAAATTCTTAATTTCTTATGAGAATTTTGCATTATTTGTGTAAATTTTGTATCCATTTATTGCTCATGCCCATGCCATGCCTTTTCGTCATTGTCAATTTCCTTATTATTTATGGAAAATTTGTATTTTTAGGTGGAATTTTTAGTTCGGAAATGAAATTAAAAAAAAAAATTCTCCAAGAATTTTTTATGGAAAATTTCAAGAAATTCCGAGAACTTCTCAGTAATCTTCCAGAGAAATTCTTTTTGAAAATCGAAAGAATTACTAGATCAATTTTCAAAGAAATTCTTGAAACAATTTCCGTAGGTGTTCTTAAAGAAATTTCCGTAAGATAATTTGAAGATAATTTTGAACGAATTTCCGGAGGAATTTCTATAATAATTTTAAGAAGAATTTTTGAAGGAAGAAATCCTCAAGTAATTTTATAAGGTTCTCCTGACGAAAATTCACAAGGTATTCGTTGAGGAAGTTCCAAAGGGATTCCTGATGAAAATTCCGAAATAATTTCTGGAGGAATGTTCGAAGGCGCCAACGCCGACTTACAGCGATTTAGAATGTATGACTATTTATTTCCTACAACAATAAAAACATTTCTACATCTAGAGACAGTGTTGTGCTGAATCATTGTCAGACGATAATGATTGCAATTTTCATGTGACAACTTTTCACGTGAAAACAGTAGGCGAGTTGTCGCCGGCGACAACTTCTCAAATTATGTACTCAAACGATAATAAACACAGAATTTTCATTCAAACATTAATCTTTACTATGATCAGCTAATTGACAACAGTCCCGTTATATATTCTATTTGGGGTTATGGTTTCATGGTGGTAAGGAAAAAGTGTTCAAAATGTAACGGTAAGCGCTTCGAGTCAAGATACGATTTCCAAACGATTCTTAATCATTGGCGAGTTTTTATCACTTGATAATTTAAAAGTAAGATCGCGGGTGAGTTTGATCATCCTCGATTTTTTGAAAAAATGATTTTTCCCAAGAAAAATTTATTAAAATTCTTGAATGCAAATTTTGGTTTCTTGACTTTATTGAAAACTATTTTTAAATGCAACGTCGGCGTGATGAAATTCTGATCGGCGGTGCGCTGTCCCAAAATCATTGGCAGCGGCGGCGGCGTGAGTAAAACAATCGGCGGTGGCGGTGCGGCGCACAGCACTATCTGAAGTCAGAAGACTGTGTTCGTTTGCGCCGGAGACCTTTGTCGGCGAATATCAAAGTGGTTTTCGAGAAGGACAATAAACTTGTGAATTCATCATCTGTTTGTGGATTCATAGGCGGCTTACGACTCAGTGTAATGGAACGAACTGTTCCATAAAATGCTAGAACATGGCCTTCCGGCAAAACTTATTAGACTGATTCGTACGACAGATCTAAATCGAGCGTCAGAATATCTGCTGAGACATCTGATTCGTTCGTGACGTTGGATGAATAAAAGCAGGGCGATACACTCTCTAATGTGTTATTCAACACAGCTCTGGAGGGTGCAACACGGAGATCTGGTATACAAAGAAACGGAACAACCATCTACATGTATTTCGTACATGCTCCTAAGTTTTGCGGATGACCGTGACATCATTGGTGCATATCGCAGAGCAGTGGAAGAGGCTTTCATGCCTTTCAAACGGGAGATTGAAAGAATAAGGCTGATCATAAACTTTGTCAAAAAGAAGTATCTGGTGGCAGGCAGAGAACGAGGCAGTCCAAATGGTGTTGGTCCCGATGTGAAAATATGGATGGGATGCGATTTGAGGTTGTCGACAAATTCATATATCTTGAAATACTCGTTACATGTGCTAATGACCTTAGTCGCGAGGTGAAAAGACGGTTGAAAGCAAGGCTTTCTGCGGATTGCGTAGCCGGCAAAAATCTCGCAGCCTATAGATACGGACAAAACAGACATGATTAGCGTTAGTCAACGTCATAATATTCGAGAGAGTACCTTGTAGGCGGCATTCAGCAATGTGATTGAACACAGTTAAGGTGTTTGATTCTTAATTTGAACTGAAGGCGTGTGTCGCAAGCGACCCCACCGGACAGAAAACGAAAAATATATGAGATCTTAGGAATGGAATAGCCTATATTTTCTATATCTTTTGAAAAAGTTTACTTA
Source organism: Armigeres subalbatus (assembly GCF_024139115.2). NCBI lineage: Eukaryota > Metazoa > Arthropoda > Insecta > Diptera > Culicidae > Armigeres > Armigeres subalbatus. The sequence goes on along the minus strand of NC_085140.1, from coordinate 377,248,120 downwards.
AATTCTGAATATATCAATTTTTGTTCGGTTCCTCTGCTTATTATGTATTATTCGACCAATATTTGCTCACAGTTTGTGGTTGGGCTGGGTTGGGTCTGTCGGACATATCCCACTTTATCGTGGTAAAATCGTAGTAGCAATGGATCACTTTCTGATTCATCTGTCTTGTTAAATAGCCCATCATTACTCAAACACATTCTTGGTAGATAAATAATCTACTGTGATCAACCCTCACATTATCACTTATACATTCTGAATTAAATAGCTAAAATGTTGACGTTCAGCATGATTAGTTATTTCAAAATATTTCAAAAACTCTGAAATTAGTTTGCATTGCCTTCAGGAAGCAATCTGAGTTATGCATGTTGCCGCTGGCTGGACGCCTTTGTTGTCGTTGTTGCGTAGCTTTGTGCGGCACGAGGATGCAAGAAAACGATTCCATGTAGTTGCTCCAGGGACGGACGACGCTGTTGTGGTTCGGAAAACCGCATTCATTGAAGCTCATCATCGTGTCCACCACAAGAGCAGCTGCAAAAGCAACATGGCCATAATCATCGTTGTCGTCCGTCGTTGGCTTTGAGTTTGCCTGGAAATTTATTCTACGAGAATGCGCTGGTTTTTGTCGCCTCGGGGAATAATGGTTTGTTGGTCGATGTTTTCAAAACAATCGCACTGTAGACACATTCGCCATCGTAGTCTTCGCTGCCGGACATTCTCGTGAATGAATGTTGAACTCACTAATCTGAGATTATTATCTACAAATGGTAGCAAGCTTCATGATGTGAAGAAAACCTATCCTATCTTTGCTACAAGAAAATCAATCTTTCGAGTCTCTGCTACTTCAGAATAGCTTCATGGCAATTTAATGGCATCCTCAAACGATCCAGCCTTTCTCAGCGAGCGTAATATACCTTCAGATGCTTCATCTTACGTTGTTCATTTCGCACCATCTTCAGCATCATTCACCCAGGTCAAAATGCCCAGCGCTCCATTCAATAAATCTTCCGTCAGCTATCAATAGTGACTACCCCTTCGCAAAAAACCTAGAATAAACTATAAAACTCAAATCATTGCTTCGCCACCACATAAACGCTCCTTTTCCTTGCTTCCCAGGACACCAACGTTGGCTGCGCACGCTCGAAAAAAACGTCCACTCCCTGCCGGATGGTGGACAACAATCATCTCACCCTCCCGGCGGCCACGCAAGCCAGAGCGTCATCATTGAATATGAGTATGTGCTAACCGCTGGAATCACGTTCCGGCGAGCTGCTCGAACATTCGAGGACATTTCCTGCCTTCGGTGATCACAAAATCAATCAATCATTAAATTGTTTTCTGATTCATTGGTCTTTTTACACAGTGCTGTCTATCTTAGTTTATGCCAGCGCGCGGTGACGCACAGTGACGGGTTTTCACCTGAAAAGACATTTTTGAAACACCTCAAATGCTTATTTTAGAATTCTAAACTAGGCTGCGGGACTTGGGACTGCGAAAATCTTCGCATCTTCCTATGCACGACCTGATCCAAGCGTGTACTGTTCAAAATATTACACAATAGTTTGTTTTAACGAATATAACGATCGAACTGTTTTTTTCCAGCCTCCGACCACTGTTCGACATTTCATCATCACCCACACTGAACGGAACACACAATCTCCGAAGCAGCCAGTGGATGAAGTTTCCCAGATAGGTTGTATATCGAGCGTGTCCATTTCCAACCAACGCGACTCGGTCGGTTGGACCATGGAAGAGAGATGATGAAAGCTTCCGGCCATTTGCGAGGCCAAAGCACCCACCCAAACGCCACCATTCGCATTCGCTGTACGGGGCAGTATAGAGGGAACGGCGCCTCAAGGTCTTGCCAGTCTCGGATTGAACGAGGCGGTCATCGAATGATCTCCGATGCTGCGAAGCGATCGGTGGGCGGTCGAGTGAATAAACCAAGTCAACTTGTCGTTTCTGGGAAGGCAAATTTCTACACCCAACGAATGGGCCGGGTTCTGAATCGTTCGGCGCGGGTGGGCGGTAGTCAAAACCGAACGGTTCCTGGAGGAAGGAAATTCGGTTTAGAGCTGGCTCGGGTGACCACATCACACGGCTGTGTTGGTGCCCGGTAGAAGCAACATTTGCTTTGTTATGTTTGCGATGTTGTGTTTAAGTGCCATCGCTCTCTGTTCGATGAAGGTAGAAGTGCCAATGTCGATTGCTGCTAGATGTTTGATTAAGTGGAATCGGTAGCTGAGTTTTGTGTTACGTTGGAAATTTTCATATGCTGTGGAGATTGGAAACCTGTATCATCCTGACTCGACAGTGTATGGGAGAAGTGGAGTGGGGAGTGTATGTAGCAGAAGTGGATTTTCTAAGCCAATTTGGAATTCAAAGAAAATGGATGTTTTTGGGTTGCGATTAAAACTGCTATGGGCGGATGTGAGCAGGTTATTGAAATTGTTCCTGTTTACTTTCCACCACAGTAACTATGTGTATTGATGTTCGATTAGTAGACTAAACACAGTTTGTGACTAAAGTTCCAATACACTTTATTGTAATAGGATGCCTGCGGGTAGAATGAAGAAGCTGAAAATATAATTATGTAAATGTTGATTATATTTATAATTATAAAATAACTATTAATATCTTATGAATATATCAAAATAATGCATATGTACATAATAAAATCCCAACTTGCTATCTTATACAATTCTTATTAATCTCCTTTTGCATTCTATACGATTCTAACTTCATCTGGAAATTTACATAATTTCAATCTTACATCCTTATACGACACATTTGGACGTTAAAATATCAAGCTGAATTCCAACTAGCGAATGATAACTGTCTATTGACGTTAATGAATTAGAGACTGTGGAGTGTCACAATAATTTTAATTTTCAGTTATGCGTTAATGTTGTGATCCTCCTCCCCGAAATTTAAACAGCTGAACTGTTGACTCACTGTTACTATTTTATAATAATTGCTACAATTCAAGTAAAATATCACTGGCAATAAAATATCCTTGGCCGTGCGGTAAGACGCGCGGCTACAAAGCAAGACCATGTTGAGGGTGGCTGGGTTCGATTTCCGGTGCCGGTCTAGGCAATTTTCGGATTGGAAATTGTCTCGACTTCCCTGGGCATAAAAGTATCATCGTGCTAGCCTCATGATATACGAATGCAAAAATGGTAACCTGGCTTAGAAACCTCGCAGTTAATAACTGTGGAAGTGCTTAATGAACACTAAGCTGCGAGGCGGCTCTGTCCCAGTGTGGGGATGTAATGCCAATAAGAAGAAGAAGAAGAATCAAGTAAAATATCTTAAACTCAACATATTTCTATAAGCCATCCAAACGTGCGTCCCTTCCTGGTTCCAAGTTTTCACCGGGTCAGCCATCCAGCAACAACTTTTCGTGCAGATGGCAGTGCAGTGGTATCATGATCATTATCTTCATTGTTTCAGCAGAAACGCATCCTGTGTGCCTTCTCGAAGGAAAAGTTGAATCGACAAAATAGCAACAGCAACTTTCCGACTCTGCTGTCGTCAATCTTCTGTTCGGTTCGGTTCACTGCAGGAAACGGGACCGACCGTCCGGTCCGACCGGCCAAGCTGGTCGGATACTTTATTGTCATTTGATAGCTTTTGTTTTTGAAGTGAGATGTGACTAAAATAAACATCTCGAGCGAACTAATCCTGGTTGGTGGGTGCAGTGAATGTTATGTTCTTTGTAGTTCGGGCTTGAGCATACGATGTGGCTTGTGAGAAGGGTTTTATTTCAAAATTTAAGCCTTTTCTTATCCCTTGGCGACATAAATTGTAAAAGGTCATACTTTGTGATTTTTCCTCTTTCCTACTAGTATTTGTTGAACATCTACTATCGGGAACCATAAAAAAAACTTTGAAGCGAACCACAATTTTCATTCCTCTGATTGTTCTTTTCGGAAACAAAAAAAAAACGAATTTTAATATTTACAGTAGCTTGTCCTCGCATATGTTATGCAACGCGAACCATCTTCATTCTGGCCACAGAACTTGCCTTTGAGGTCATATTTTATGACGGTGCAAATAGAAACATTTTTCCCATGGAAGACAAAAGCCAAATTTGAACAAAGGAAATTGCAAGCTCTTGTTGCTCTGTACTCTGTCGTTGGATTGCATCGACAAGACCATGAGACATATCTGCCGAGTGGAAGATAGCGGTCAGAATGGTCAAAGTGTCGTAAAAGCGAATTGTGCCACAACGCTCATGAACAATAAAAAGCTTATTATTTTCGGTGGCGCTTGATGATTTCCTGTTGAATTCTTAGCAATGTTTCAGTAAAGAGTCCGGAGCATCGCATCATCTAGTGTGAAAAGATGTGAATAATGAAATTTAAAGTTATTCGCAATCATGTTGAACTTTCGGGCATCGGATAATGTCCAAATGAAGCAATTGATTCCGTCACCTGGAATGAACAGTTCTGGATCGTTTTTCTCAGCGATAATATATTTTCTTATCCTTTATTCAAGTATTTTTATAATCTTTATATTAAGTTCAACACCAAATCAGCGATAAAATGTATGATTAAGTAAAGACCATTTTATTGCTGAAAATGTAGGAAATGAAAAAAAACAATGAAGAAAGCAACATTGTCATGAATAATATCAGAATTTTACCCAAATCTACAAGTATTCAAAATACAACGAATTTCGTCAGCGCAGGAAGCCTATATTGCATTGAAAAACTTGCAGATCTAAGACAACAAAGCACCATGCGCCCGCTTTACTTCTATTGAAAAAGACAATGCGTGAATTCAGTGCTGACAAAAGTTATCGTCGCAACCCCCAATGCCACAGTAACGACGAGTTGTAGTCTTATCTTCGTTACCACTCGTTGCCTCATCGATTACGCGTTCAACATTTGCTTTCGCCATGCAACCAAATCGTCATGACGGCACCGAAGCGTGAAGACTTCAACTAATATTCTTCAAGAGGCAGTAGTCATTCGAAGATTTTTCAATTGAGAAGCCATTCAGTTTTTAACCTTTGATGAAGTGCAATTCATAATATGTAGGTGGAAGTGTTGCCTTGTTCAATGTTATGATGAAGACTATTGGCGAATAAAGGTTGCATGTAGAAGAAGAAGATGTTTGACAAATAAATATGGCACGGTAAAGCATACGGAGAAATTTTTAAAATTCCTCTCAAACATTCTCGACGGAATTTAATCAAAAATAGTTAGCAGTACAGGGTTGGACTTTTCTTAAACTGTGTATAAAGTCCAATATCACAAAATAAAGTTCAAAATCGAAATGAGGTGTATTTTGAACAAAATTACCGTTCTGATATCTGTTTTTGATGAAATAGCTTCTAGAACTGAATTTGCTCGTCAGAAATGATTTTTTAAACTGTACCTATTTTAGGTGATAAGTCATTTGGCATAAAGATTACCTGGCATAATGTCGTTTGACATAATTGGCGTAATCACCTATTTTGGAACTAATGCAGTATACGTTCAGTTCTTAAAAGTTATTGTCGCTTTTACATCAAAAGAGATAAGCTTTTTTGCTCGGTTTGAGGAAAGGGCAAATGTGATCTTTGAAGTATGCATTTTCCCGGCAGAAAGAGGATCTTGTTTTTTTTTGACGTAGGACTTACTATACCGGGTGTCATTTCAAAATATTCAAATCGACCGCGTTACGCTGTGTTGAAAGATTTTAAACGTTAATAGCGTTCGTCTCAATGGACGAATTTCTGCGTTAGGCCCCTCAATCAACAGATTTCAAGTATGCCTTTCATGTCCATGCTTGATAAGACCCGAAAAACTTGTTTCAATAGGCATGAAACTGTTTTCAATGAAAAACATTGCCTATAAATATGGGTACCGTATAATTCTTGCATCATTCCATTACCACGTTCTCATTGGTGCAGACACCAGCGAATAAGCAGCCACTGGGTCTGCCGAGAAGCCATAAAATAGCGCAACGCGATTTTTCCTTTCATTCTGACCGGGACAAGTGAAGCAACCGCATCATCGATTGAACAGCACTCACACCTTTTAGTAGGGAATGAAGTCTGCACCGACCGCTTTTTCGGCTCGTCACCATCGAAGCCACCATCATGAACCGAAACCTAGCCAGTACAGCAGCAGTCCACCCTACAGACCCGACAAAGCAGCAATGCTGAGCAGATACCGCAGCAGCAGCAGAGTCGAGTCGAGACCGGCCGGCATCGGTGATGAGCCGAGACAGGCTGAAGAAAAGCCACATGATGCAGCATGTATCTCCAAAAACAAACGGTTCTTCAGAGAGCCAATAATAGAGATCAATATCAAAGCTTTCAATACCCTTCGATAGAAATTGTACTTGGGTGCCAAATCCAATATTCTAGTGTTAAAATTTTATGCGTGATTTTCATAAATAGCGTCAAAACTAACAGTGGATAATTTTTCAGATTTAAGTGGACGAAGGACTTCGCTTGACCATGCCTAAAAAAACATAAGATGTCCAAATCTCTCACATAATATTTGGATATTTGGATTAAAAAAACACCGATAACAGCTCAAACATTAATAAACTATCAATCGGTTTTTCATCAAATGTTGGATTTTTTGGCATTGATCAAGAAATATCGAGATAAACATTGTTTGATACTGAATGATCGTCCCATGTTACCAATTCAAATCTTATCACCCGAAATCCCATGTCCGGGTGTTTCCTTCCATCTACTACTAACAATGTTGTCTCAAAAAAGAACACGTACTTCTCACCTGAACTGCAATTCTAAGCTCGCTTGCCCGGCTTATTGGCCTGTATCAAGCGAAAAGTCCCGTTAGGAAATAGACGCTAGCAGCGAGCAACAAGCGTAAAAAAGAAGAAGCCCTTCTCGAACGCGTTGATGATGATGACGCTTTGGCTGACAAATTTCTTAAGAAACGGGATACTAGACACTGGCTGATTGGCCCACCAATTGGGAAGCAGAGAAGATTCAAAATAAGGTATAAAAAAGAAAGTGCATTCGCTCGCAGAGCATTCAGTCTTTTTTATACCACCACTACAAATTCGCGGTTATTTGAAAAGATCGTTTTCTTACTTTTTGGACTTAGCCGAAGCAAACAGCCATTTTCAAGGCTCTAAGAGTTAAAGATAATGTTCTCCTTCAGTCGCTATCGCACGGATTAGGAGGCCCTACATCCCCTGCTGGGCCAACTTGTGGTTTATTTCAGGCAGTCCTTCAGTGGGAAGGTTGCCACTGTCGAGGCTAATATTCCGTGACCGGACAGATACTTCCTGAATTGTTTTTGATGATTCTTGTTCGAGGTAGATTTGATTTCTGTGTCGGTTTGATGAGAAGATTTTGCCAAGGAATGGTATGCAACGCCGATTATTTATCCAAAATAGTTGATGTGAGAAATTTGGATATATTATGTATCTTAAAGGCATGGTCAAGTCAAGTCCTACGTCCACTTAGCGGTTATGTCACAGACATTACCCACTGTTCGTTTTTTTATTCTGGCATTTGCTCGGTTTAAGGAAACAGCCTATATGATTCCTTCTTTCAAAGGATCCATTTGCGTGGCAGCAGGCAAAAGGGGATATAACTTCTTCTTTATATTCAGGTATTTGCTTGGTTTAAAAAAACTAACAGTGGGTAATGTCTGTGACATTACCGGAAGTGGACGTAGGACTTGGCTTGACCATGCATGTAAAAATACATATTTTTGCTCAGCATTATTACACGTTTCATTACCAATCTAGAGAAAAAAAAATCAAAATGGAAAGCTATCAGTCGATTTTTCATCTAATGTTGATTTTTTTTTGTCATTGATGAAAGTATGTAAAAAGATAATTCTTTGATTTCTAGAGACGGCAACATCATCATCCCTGTCCGGGCTGACAATAGTCATTCTCGTCGTATGAAGAAAGCGAAAAAAATATAGTCTTCGTGATAACATTGCCCGACGCGACACCTATTCGGTTTCTTCATGCCGCATGCCTACCACGAGAATAGTCGTGCAGCCAAAAGTTATGACAATTTCCGTCGTCACTTCTTCACATAATCGATTGCACGTCATTATAGACGGAGTAGTTAAAAACATAATGACGTCTAGAATAAAGAAATAGTACGAACTTTGGTAACACAAATGTTTGGATAGCATTTATAACATCTTCATACGTAACTTCAAATTCATTTTCACAAAGAAATAATAAAAATCTTCGCAGGGCAGCTGCCGCTTGAAGAATAATGGTATGAAGTATACGTTCTCCGCTGTCGTCATGACGATTTGGTTGCACGACGAAAGCTAACGTTGTGCGCGTCATTGACGATTCGTCGAGTAGCAATGAAGACAATAAATCTCGTCGCTACTGCGGTTTTTCTTGCTGCGACGATGACTATTGTCAGGCCTGTCCCTGTCGCTGGATGTTGGTTCTCTACCGACCGCTCAAGATAAAATTTGAGCAGGAACTAAACTGGCGTGAGCCATGATTTTATCATTATATCAGAACTCTAGCCGAAGCTCCGCCCCTTTGATGAATAAGACCATTGAACATCATTTGCTCACTGCTAGTCGTGGGTAATGAAAGTGACAAAACGTTTCAAAACAAGGATGCGATGCGATTTGCGTTCGATCATTTAGTAGTTTGCAGGGAATCATTTTTTTAAATGCGCATGCGAAACAAGCGACAAAAGAGTACCAACGACAAAGCTTTGTTTTTGTCGGAGATAATAATGACAAAGATCCGAAAAATTTTGTCAGCAACAAAAAAGAAAACAATCTTGTTGCTAACTTTTCATCCCGTTATTTTGCATTATTTCTAGTGAAAATTTCGGTTTGATGCTATCATAGTTTCTGCTTTTTTGGAAATATTCGAGAATCGAACAATAATTACAAAATTAACGGCGTATTTTCGGAGATATCAGAGCATGCAAGGAAAATGATTCTTGTCATATTGTGTTCGGGTTCTGATAAAGGTTTGTCACTAGGTGCGTTTGTCAGTAACAAACTCTGTTGATGACAAAGAGTATATTGTTAGGCGTTGCTCGAATATTGATTCCCTGGTAGTTTGTCAATAACATATTCCAGAAGCTGAATTTCAAAATATCTTGTATGGTGGACTTCTAGTACTAAGGTTTTTCTACAACTCTGCCTAATGGTTCGTTGTTTGAATTCCACTAGTAACGGAGTTATAGCTATAGTTTCAGTAACTTAGACTAAATGAAAACAAAATTCCAATAATTTAGTTTGAGTTACTGCAACTAGCGCTCTAACTTCGGTATTAGTGGAATTCTAATAACGAACCATTAGGCAAAGTTGTAGAAAAACCTTCGCACTAGAAGTCCACCATACAACATATTTTGAAATTCAGCTTCTGGAATGTGTTATTGACAAACTACTAAATGATCGAACGCAAATTACTGAATGATCGTTAACATCCTTGTTTCAAAATTATTATTTTCTAAATAATAACTAATGAATAAAAGAGTTCACTATCAAAATAATTATATATGGGACATTCGAAGTATTTTCAATGCCATATTTGCCAAAAAAAGATGAACTATAGCACAGGAAATCCGTCGAAGCTTCGCCTTTTCGATGAATAATACCATTGTAAATCAGCTGATGGCTACACCTTTACATTGATCAATAAAGCGAATGATTTCTTCATTATAGCATTGCAACTTAAGCCGATGTTCCACCTCTTTGATGAATACATCGCAAAACATTTGTTGGTTCTACCTTTACGTTGACCAACCAAGCAAAATGGTTTGTCACATATATAGTATATAGTATAGTATATTAACAATATGGTCCACTTCGAGAATCCCCATATATTGGGCAACAGACAGCATATTTACACCATCTTGGGTTACCAAAGATGACTAACGCCTAAAAATGATTGCCAGGGGTGCGATAATTGCAAATATTACATTATTTTACAATTTTTAAAATTTTAATTACATTTTCAACATTTCATTTAAAAAATTAAGATTCCAAAATGGGATCATGTGATGATTTCTAGCACATTATTTCGACATGTTATGCTGCACGTTGATTTATACGTTTAAGCACCCCTCGCAATGTCTCTTCACTACATTGCTTGTCTTTTGTGATACCGCGACGCTACTACGTTAACTCTTCAAATTAGCTAGAGTGGTAATAGTGGTAATAGAGTACACCCAGGTTTTTTTTTACACGGTTTGGTTTTGGTCGTTTAAGACCTTCAGCGTCAATGAAGCAATGAGTTATCCCCACGAAAAAATTCACAAAAAATCAAAGAAAATTCAGGGGGTATTTAAAATCTATGAAAATTCAGGTTAACCGAGAAATTAATGAATTCCAACCGTGTAAAAAAAACCTGGGTGTATACTTGCTGAAACACAAAATCACGTTAACCAAGAATATTCAAAAGCTTTATACCAACGTTTGATAGTTACACAAAATTCAGTAGCCATTTACCTATTCACATCAACAAATAAATCAAATTTTAAATTGAAATATTTAGACTCAAAACAGTGACAATTTTTGGAATTCTAATGGAGAAATTTCAAAAATTTTCGTTGCGATCTTAGAATAAGAAACGCATTTTCTTTTGTCGTGAGCGAGGAAGACAGAATTTTGTAACAATTCATCGCCATGAACGCGAATTAATAAAAATGTCACGCATACGCTCTCTAATTAGTTGATTGTACTACATTTTCAAAATGATTCTATTGCGAAAAAGTGGTTCTGAAAAGATCCATTCACAATGTTAGATGCAAATTTCCTCTTGAGCGGTTCAACTGGGAGTTTATGATTGTTTAAAACATTATGAATCGATGTCTGCAGGAATACCAAACGCTTAACCGCTGCTGCCATCGGCCGAGAAAACTTGATCAGTAGAGTTGTCGTCGACACTCTATCGTCACACACCGCCGTGCTGCGCTTACTGTTGGCTTCTCGACAATGCCGGGCTGAAAATACCGATGATGCTGACCTGAGAATGCTGACGATTCTGCCTTGCTCTTAAAAAGGCTTAGGTTTGCGAATGCGTGGCTGAGACGATGATGCAACCGTTCAAAAATTCCGACGATGCGCTGCTGTTATTGCTTTGCCTGTTTCAGTCAGATTGAGAGGAAAAATTCGCGCTGCGCTATTTTATGCCTTCTTAGCAGACCTAGCGTGAGCTCATTCGTTGACGTCTGCACCAATCAGAACGTGGTAATGGAATGATGCAAGAATGATGCGGTACCCATATTTATAGGTTTTCGTGAATTCAATGCTTTGCTTTGAAAACAGTTTCAGGCCTATTGAAACAAGTTTTCGGATATTATCAAGCATTAATATGAAAGGCAAACTTGAAAGCTGTCGATTGAGGGATTAACTGCAGAAATCTGTTCACTAGGATAAAAGTTATTAACGTTTGAAATCTTTCAACACAGCGTAACGTGACCGATTTAGAAATTTTGAAATGACACCCGGTATAGTAAAGAGAGACGTAAGTCCTACGTCAAAATCCAAAGAACTTGTCAGAAAAATTTCAAAGAACACAGATAGAAAAATCCACTGAAATTCACGCCAAAAATCATGCATTAATGGAACGTCATTATTAGCGTAATTCCACAACGGATATAGTCTAAATGTATACAATATTTGACGTGAATCGTCTATATTGCATGCAAGTTGTACGCAATCTTGTTAGGAAGAGGCCCGTTTCAGCGAAGAATAGCGTAAATTTCCGCATGGCAAATTTTACGCGCTGTTTACTTTTCATATTTGTTATCTGTGAATTTGGTGAGGAAATTCCAAAGAGTTTGCCGCTGGACTTCTGAAGAATATTCCTAAAGAATTGCGAAGAGTTTCCTGAGGCTCCGATGATTCTTCCGATGAAGTTTTTTTTTTCAATTTTTCTCCGCATGCTTTTCTATGCATTTTTTTTTCAAATATCATCTTTCTGCTTCTTCTTCTTCTTCTTCAACATGGAAAATTTATTCGCCATTTTTTTCCGCTTTTTTCACATTACGGGAAACGACATTCACATGACGGGTGTCTGAAATCACATTGCATCTCTAGAAATTTTGGGTAGAAAGAATTTAGAGTGTATCGTTCAAACTGTATTTTTATCGCTGTCAGTTTTTCGAAAATTGGAAAAATGGCGTCACCCGAAAAAAAAACAAAAAACAAAAAACAATTAAAAAATAGAGAGGTAGAGTAGAAATAGACGGTAGGTAAGATAAATTTTGAAATGCGCAATCAAGTACGTGCGTCGTTCGAAGAAAATTCAAAAAGTGGATCGCAGTAGGTGCTTTATCGAGAGAATCAATTTTGAAATCAGTTTGTTGGTTTAGTTTGGAGAAATAAAACGACTGAAAGTTACAGTGTGGAGTTTTGTGTATTTAAAAAGATATGGCTGATCACGACAATCGGACATCAAAACCAACTCAGAATCGTGCAGTCAACGGTGAGTCGTGTGATCAAATGTTACTAGCAAACTCTGAATATCGAACGTAGGGAGAAATGCGGTCAGAATGGATGTTCCATAAGCGATCAGAATCACAGGTGAATCGTGAAAGCGTTCAAGCGGAATCACATCGCTTCGATTGCTTCTACTTGATCGAGCGCCGATGTAAGTCGAGTCGAGATCGAGCTCCCGATTAAGCATACGTGTGGATGCCAGATAGTACTAAAAACTCGTCCCCTTGGATTGCATTGTACTAACGATATGTGTGAAAGAGTTGATTCCAAAAATAGATTATGAGAGGTCGGTTGAATTTGGTCTTATCAGTACCCGCTGCGGAGCACGACGGTAGTAGCACCTTAGACGACACTTAGTAGCACCTGGCTACCGTACTGGGGTACCACCGAAGGAAATGGTTTCCCTCCATTACATTTTTTGAGCTAAATCATGTTGTGCAATTGCATAAATTTAATTTTGAAACCTAGTAATCTACATTGAAGCAAATTTCTTTTTGAATATTTTTGACGCATTTTGGAGAGAAATGGCGGTTTGAAAAGGCCGGTCCTTCAAATCAACGTTGTAATAAGGCAATCCAAAAGATAGTTCCAATCAGCTGACGAGTTTGTTTACTCGATAATCTTTACAACTTCCAGTGGGCTTACACAGCAGCACAAAGAAATTTGTTAACCTCGGTGAACACCAACAGTGTTTTGCCTTCAGTATGTTATTCTTTCAATTGTCACTACCTTCACAGAATGTCCTCATGGACTGCCGAACTGTCAGCATATAAAAAAAGTGAGAGAGCTACAAGGTTGGCTTTAAAATTGACATTTTTGTTCACTTCTCCATTCGGCGTAATGCTTACGGAAGATCCTCGCACTGTTCCCTTACTTTCATTGGATTTTCTGAACTCACGTGGTTATGTTTCTGGCTTCAAATAAAATTAGCAGGGCTAGTGCTTTTCGTTTCGATAGCCTAGCCTTTACACATCGTGGTTGTTAGTCGTGATTGGCCGAGAAACAACAAATATGCACAGCTCACGAATTGAATAATCTTCTTGCGATTAGAAAGCTATTCTCACTGTACATGATTTGGGGTTCCATTAATTCAAGATCACTAACGATGTCGGCCTCGTCCTCACAGTCAATTTCAAATTTAGAACCGAAGAGTACTCTGCACCTCCATGAGCGCCACGGGAAAGGTTAGTCCAGAAGGTAATTCACGGGAAGTCACCTTGGAAAGCGGTAGCAAACAATACAATGCGAAATCAATGTGCTCGTTTAATAAGCTTTTGTTCACTTGTCATAAGACGAGTTTGTACAATCCCATTGAATTCCACCACTTAATTGTATCTTGACAGATACGTATTTCGACCTCAACAGTAAGGCCGTCTTCAGTGTCTCGTACTTGACTCGACTTGACTTGACTTGACTCAATGGGATTGTACAAACTCGTCTTATGACAAGTGAAGACATTCCACTAAAAAGCTCAAAATAATTTTCTTTAGCTTTTGTTGATCGATCCATGCGTTTTCCCGAACTAGCAGGCCTCCTTCACTAATTTATTTTCTGCTTCGATGCTATTCATGCTATCGTATCGATGAACAAAAACAATCGATTTTCGGGTCGAAGGAGAATCTTTTCTCATAGTTTCTGGTGGAAAACATCTTTCATTTGCCGTTATTTTCTCTAGAACGAACCTAAACTTCCTATGATCGCATATCAGCCCCATATGAATTTTCGTCGTTTTTCAGATAGTACCTGTAACGGTTATTTTTATCATAGTATTATTGAATGCAACTTTTAAATAGGAATGTTTGTTCAGGAAATGTCGAAAAAAATATCAAGCCAGTTTGGCTCAGATGAAAAATGACCGCATATAAGTCCATTTTTCTTTGATAATGGGACTCATATGCTGTTATTTTCAAGATAGGACAAGCAGGCTTGATGTTTGTTCCTCATTTTCCCCATTAGGTGTTTTTGACGTAAACTACGTCTAAGGGAAGACTCAGATACAGGGTGTAAATCCGAAATTTCCAAATTCGAGACCGTCACGAAATTAGGATAGATTTCAAACGCTAATAGCGTCTTTATCTTTCGATGGATTTTCGAGATTTGCTTATCAATAGATTCGGAAACTCTCCAGCAATTTGCCAATTCTATTGATACTATTGATTATCAACGATAAACTATTGAAAATGTTATTTCTTTCCAAATCGGGTGAAAAATTCAATTCCGTTCATAAATCCCCAACACGGACATCAGATTGCAGTAAGGTACGGGCCTTTTGATCCACTGCTTCGTTTTCTCTGTGTATATAAAGCCCCGTGTTTCGCGTGCGCGCGTCATTTTCATTCTGGATGTCACGGAGAACGGACCAGGGCGGTTCAAGCGATAACGCCTGTGGTTTGGTCTGTGGTGGTAAAAACTCAAAACTCATGGACGATTCTAATCAAGCGTGAGTTGAAACACACCCAACTCAGCACCTTTAAACTCCTGGATGAGTTGAATCATCGTATGTTTTCTTTTGTTCTCCTTTGTTAAAAACAGTGAATTGACGTTTCTCGCATAAAATATAACACTCTTTCATGTATAAGCAATAAATTATTAATTTCGAATGCGTTTTAAACCAAAATGATGTTTTGGCAAATGAGCGGAATGATGCGTTTTAGCATTACAAATTCAAGCGTGATGCATTCCTGATGATGCATTCCACAGATGATTTCGTTCGCACGGAAGGGCTCGTTGATTAAATTTTATGAGTGATGATGCGGATGAAATTTTTCGTTGGGTGGTGGTGGCGGTCGTGGCAACAGCAGTACATCTTTACTTCCGTGTTCCCAACAGCATCTTTGAATCTGGCAATCAACGCCGTGTTGTTGAGGCACATAAGTGGAAATGAATCGGTTCTTTTCAGGACCACCATTATGTTTGGGAGGATGATTAAGTTGAAATAATTTTTGACGTAAACTACGTCTAAGGGGAAGACTCAGATACGGGGTGTAAAACGGAAATTTTCAAATTCGAGATCGTCACGAAATTAGGATAGATTCCAAACTATTAGCGTCTTTATCTTTCGATGGATTTTAATCACTAACTCTGCAGAAGTAAAATGATGGATTGAATCTAATGAATTTTTGCGTACCTGCTCCCGATTTAACGCAACCATCCCATGAATTTACGCACAATCAAAACAAATTCCTCCAATGAAACAGTTAATGCCCTGAAAAGGACAGATATCAGATCATGCGGCTTTCTAATCACCAACACAACAGCAACCATTCGATAGTCAGAATATCACAAGAGTATTTCACTTAAATGCAGATGCTGGCTCTATGATTTTACCGCTACACTGCAACATATTGCCATCGTTGGATTCTCTGTCGCGACGATCCTGTTACGAGCGCTACCTACGCCATCAGTGGGAACGAAGAGCGTGCGTCAGAAGGAGAAGCTGCGAAAATGTATTCGCATGGATGGAAATTAAACCTGAAACAAGTAACAGTATATCTACTAAAATTATAATCTTGACGGGAAATTTCACTGGTATTGATGCTATCCATGCGAATAAATTTTGTAGCGTCCCTGACGCACGGTCGTGATTCCGCCACCGACAGAAATATACACCACCATAGCCGCCATCGTAGAGAAACACGCAAGAAAAATTCCATCTCAGTGTTGTTGATGCTGACGACGACGATCGCGCGACCCACACCATCGCCGGGAATAAAATTTCCGGTAGGAGCTCCGCCGATGCCAAAGGTGTTATCACGGTCTGCTCTCCGCGATATCACGAACGAAATACCTCGCGCGCGCGGAAGAGCTGCTTTCTTGTAATCAATAAAGTTGAACCTGTAGCCACGCCCCTTTGGTGAGTGTGTGACGGTTACACAATATTTGCAGTCATACCGGAGAACAAAGAGGCGGGACTAATGAGCCATCTTTATTGATTATGAGAAAACTGCTCTCCCGCGCGCGCGAGGCATTTCAGCACCTAAAAACTCATGGATGAGCTGAACGATCGTATGTTTTCTGTATGTATGTAGAATCACGAGCGCGCTTCTAACGGAGGAGCTGCAAACATTTGTTTCTTACAACAAATATGATTTTGAAAAAGTATCACCGGCGCGTGCTTACTCGAAATCTACATGCTGATACATTTACAGTTACATCAAACAACTGAAAACCGAAATACGCCACTCCAAAATTACGAGGTGACAATGTTAGAAAAAGACAAAAGATAGGAAAAATAACACGGTGTGTAGTGCCTCCCCGAGTCACCTTAAGGGGAGATCCTTTAATTACGGAACGCAAAAATTAGGCATTTTCAACCCTCCCTCCCCCCTATGTCACACTTTTTGTATGAAGCATCTAAAAATTATGTATGGGTCGTCACACTTCGCCCAACCCCCCTTCCCCCTCTAAGCGTTACGTAATTTGTGGACGCTCCCAAGAGCCACTTTCATTGATGGTAGCTGATCGTTAGTACTTCATATCAAATATCATATCATATCTAGACCAACATTTGAAAAGGGCATAACAGCCAAAATTTATTCCTTCCATTTTTTTGTCTACATATGCAGCTTTATGTGTAGATGAAGAACCGAAGGAATAAATGTTGGCTGTTACGCCCTTTTCAAATGTTGGTCTAGATATCATAGCATATCAAAGAATATTGTGGCCAAATTTCATAAAATTTGGTCAACAAAAACCCCCTGACAATAATAGAACAAAACCTGCCAAAGCCGTCATTCCCCCTATTTCAGACAAGAAAATTTAATCTGAGCGCTGCTAATGTTGATGACGACGACCACGGTCTGCTCTCTGCGACATCTCGAACGAAATGGCTCGCGCGCGCGGAAGAGCTGCTTTCTTGTAATCAATAAAGTTGAACCTGTAGCCACGCCCCTTTGGGGGTGTGTGACGGATACACAATATTTGCTGTCATACCGGAGAACAAAGAGGCGGGACTAATGAGCCATCTTTATTGATTATAAGAAAACTGCTCTCCGCGCGTGCGTGGCATTTCAGCACCTAAAAGCTCATGGATTAGTTGAATCATCGTATGTTTTCTGTATGTATGTAGAATCACTGTATGTATGTAGAATCACGAGCGCGCGTCAAACGGAGAAGCTGCAAAATGTTTTCGCATGGATGACTATCTACCTAAAATTATAAGTCTCTCTCTGAATCGTGCTCTCGTGATTCTACTACCGACGGAAAACAATCTTCCATCACCAAGCAATTAAGTTTTACTTTGATCAAAATTCATCTCGCCTCAAGTTGTGACTTAAGAGCTACTTTCATTGATGGTAGCCAATCGTTATCGGGAAATTACGGCTTTGGAAGGTTTTGTTCTATTATTGTCGGGGGTTTTCTATAACTAATTATGTTCAAATTTGGCCTAAATATTCTTTGCATATCAAATTTCATAAAATTTGGTCAACAAAAAACCCCCTGACAATAATAGAACAAAACCTGCCAAAGCCGTCATTCCCCCTACTTCATACAATAAAATTTAATCTGAGCGCTGCTAATGTTAATGACGACGACCGCGCGACCCACACCATCGCCGGTAATAAAATTTCCGGTAGGTGCTCCGCCGATGCCAAAGGTGGTACCACGGTCTGCTCTTCGCGACATCTCAAACGAAATGGCTCGCACGCGCGAAAGAGCTGCTTTCTTGTAATCAATAAAGTTGAATCTGTAGCCACGCCCCTTTGGTGAGTGTGTGACGGTTGCACAATATTTGCATTCATACCGGACAACAAAGAGGCGGGACTAATGAGCCATCTTGATTGATTATAAGAAAACTGCTCTCCCGCGCGCGCGAGGCATTTCATTTGAAATGTCGTGGAGAGCGGTTCCAGCATCGGGGGAGTTGCTGAGAGAATGAATCGGTTCTTCCCAGGGCCACCATTCTATACAAAGGAAGAGGCGAGGCGAATATTATTCAAAGAGCAAATTAGCCACTTAGCGACGCCATAATGTTGCCGTCCGTAGCAGAATCACGAGTGCGCCTGGGGGAGATTCTATATAATATGAATTCGTATCAATGGCATCAGTGGCAGCCAAGTGAAAAATGTCGGAAGTGAATCACAAGCGTGCGTCGGAGGGAGTTGCTGGAGTAAATATATTCATATGAATGGTAAATTGGTAATGTGATCGCATTTTGACGTGAACTACGTTTAAGGGGGAGACTCTGATACAGGGTATAAGATGAAAATTTCAAAATTGGGGACCGTCACGTAGTCATGTAAGATTTTAAAAGATAATCTTTATCTTTTGATGGATTTTTGAGATTTATATATCAAATGAATCAGAAACTCTCCACCAATTTGCAAATGTTATTGAAATTTTTGATTATCAACGTTAAACTAGTGGAAATTTCAATTCCTTCCAAACCCAGTAAAAATTCAGACCCAATCAATAATCCTGCAACCCCAACACGGACATCAGGTTGTCATAAGTTACGGTCCTTTTCGCCCATCGCTCCATTTCTCTATGCATAAAAGACTCGTGTCTCGTGTCTTTCGTTCGAGCATTCTCAGAGAGCGGACACGATACTTCATTTGTGGCCTTGAGCCAGCATTGGAGGCGATTGTCGGGTGGAGACAAAGGCATCCCACAGCGATAGGCGGCAGTCAACGATGGTGGAGCGACGGTCGGGACGGCAGCCTCACTGGAGTGAAAATTTTGCCCGCTTGCGGTCCAAGCGACAACGGCTGCCGCGTTGATGTTGGTCGCGTCGTCAATGGTGGAGCTGCGGTAATTGCTGATAGTGAATGGAGTCATTTAAAGTAAATCAATTCTTTTGATTACCATCATTACCTTGGAAAAATGGTGTTAAGCTAAGAGGATTTTCCAAAGTGCAACAACTTGTGACAGGCACACTCTTGGCGTTCAGTAAAATCTTCTAGCAAGATTCTGAATTTGGTTATGTGCTGGCAGTGATTTCCAATGCGTACCATTGAGAAAAATAACAATATAAAATTGATCAATTGGAGACAAACTTCGGTTAGTTACGCAGAACTTCGGTTAGTTAGGAAATTTAAATGCAAGGATGATATCAGTAGCAGTCAACTAAAATTTTCATTTTTGGAATTGCACATTATCGAAGGTTAATCGGTTCTTTTTAGAACCAAAATTTTATACAAAAGAATATTAACCGAAACTAATTTTATTCAAAGTGCAAATTATTATTTGCAATAGAAATACCCTAATTAAGTTAAGCTCATTTAGAAGATTTTTCGAAAAATAATAAAAAACAGCAATGAAATTGATTTTTTCAAGTGAAAACCCTAACAAATTAAACAAACAAAACTAAACTTCTCATATTATATAAAACTCGAGAATTAAAAAAATTTGACTTAGTTACATGAATATCAGCTACTTCCAAAATGTAAATTTTTAATTGTCGTATCCAACAAATTTTATGTTTTGAATATTGCTCGACACCAGTGTTGTCTCAAAAGTAATCAAAAGAACAATTTTGTAATATTCATGAATTATGGGTCTTGCTAGGTTCTTCATTTCACCAAACGGTTTTACGTAGTTTACGTCGGGCGGTCGTGTCTTGTACACAACCCTTATGATTTTTTATATGGGACTAATATGCGGTCATAGCCAGTAACCACTACTTTTGTTAAGGCACGTGAAGGCACAAAAAGGATGAAAGAAGTGAGAAAGCGAGAAAATCCACTTTTCGTGGCACGGTAAGTGAGCAAGAAATGGTTATCATTCCTGAAACCTTTTTTTTTTCTATCTCACAAAACGAGTTTTTTTTTGGCAGAAATCTGCGCGAGTGAGCAACCTCTACTCGTGAAATTGAGTGAACATTGCAGTGGGCGAGTGATAGCATCAAATCCTTCCCATTCCCGATAGACCGTGGGGACGTGACCAGTGCCGCTATCGATCATTGAAAATACTTGAGCTCTCTGACTGTGTACATTGATGTTGGAGAGCAATTCCCATGCTTCCAACCATTGGTTCTCTGAACAATTGCGATTGTTCTAGTTTATAGCTTCCCTAAGTTGGGGGTCGCGACCCACCACTTTGGGAAACTATGTTCTAGTTAATCATGGAGTAGCAAGTACGAAATGCTCAAAATCAGTAAAGCAGAAAATTACGTTTCGTGCCATTTCGGAAGCTCAAATTCAATCCTCGGTGAAATTGTTACACGATTGGCTGGAAAATGATTGGCTCTCATTTTGCAGATTTTAGTTCGAACATTCAATTAGATACACTATTGTGTACCGTCGTCGAGGGTGACAATGGGTCAAATGGAGATGAGAATGGGTCACCGTTTCAACTACTTGGAGTGAGCGCAAGAAGACTAAAATATAAGAGACCTTTTTGAACGATTTTGCTCTATCACGTCCAGACTGCCCGTGAGAGCGATGACCCATTCTCACCCCCAAGACCCATTGTCACCCCCGATGACGGTATTGAAATTCAACTTCCATAAATAATACTCTGCAAATCTCATTTTACCACACAGTTCCTCAGAATTTTATGAAAATTCAGCGAGGCCCAAATTCCATCCTGGAAGGAAACTTTCAGAATAGTCGTAACAAGAGATCAGAATTGAACAGACTTTGATTGAACGGGGCAAGACCTGTTCGATACCATAAGCAAAAGGTTTATAATTATACATTAGACCTCTTCATGTTTTCAAAAAGTATCAAAAATTCGACCGGCCAGCCTAGAATTACAATTCTTATGCTAAACTAAGCCTCAAGTCAAATTTCCAGCTGATTCGGATAAAATTTCGAGGTGGTTCAAGTCGATTTAGTGTTTTTGGGCTATTTTCAATTTTGGAAAAAATCTAACAAGAGATATAAACGCCGAAAACTATCGCAACAACCTCTATACGGAAGCTTTTGGTGTGCTCTACAAGTATTGTGAACATTGCGATTCGTTCCGTTGACGTTTTGATCATATTAAAGTGATTTTATAGCTTTTAAGTGCATAAAAACATTGTTTCCCTTAAAAGTTGTTGTTCTACCAAATTCTTGAATTTGTGACAAAACATTGCTAATTTGCTATATTATTTTACTTCTTTTTCCCTGGACATTTGAGTATTTGTTAATCTACGATTTACCGTTAAATTCTTAAAAATCAGAAGCATAAGATTTGTCATAAATTTGCACGTTAGGATTTCTTCAAACAAGTGCCTGCAGCGATCCAACGATACAATCGCGGTGACTAGCTGTCGACGTCGCGGAGATGAAAACGCTTAGGTCCGAGGGTAACTTAACAGTGCTCTACAATCTATTACATTTTTACTAAATGCAGGGTTTGTTTTACATAACCTTCTATACGTGTGTGATACATCAAATCCATGGTACTGTATATAAGCTAACAATACTTCTACCTAAGCGTTTTGCAGATTTTTTCAGATAGATATCGCAGTTTTAGTGAAATGAAACGAAAGACAGATTACCCACACCGAAAAAGTAAAAAAGAAACAGAAACAAAAAAGGTATCCACGTGCCAACGTGAGAACCATTCGGATACAGCCAGCGCAGCATCATATCTCCCCAGTTAGGATAAAGTGTGTAGAGTTGTGGTGGCTTTGATTCGCATACTGGAATCGCTCGTCCCATACATTTCACTGTTGAACAAGAAAAAGTAGGTTGGCATGGCTGGTTCGGTACGTACCTGCTACTATCAGCAAACAGAGTATCGGGAGCCGTAAATCCATAACCGCTGGGAGCCACATATTCGGTTCCGTTTCCAAAACCGAGCGATGGTTGGTGCGCTTCCCTGGTTTCACTCCTTTATCATACGATGATGGCTGCTTCGGTACCGTTGCCTGCCGTATGCATACGAAAAACGTTTGTAACACTCTCTAACTGCTTGCTATCTGCTATCTGGGGCTGCTCCTGCTGCCCACCAGACGTAGTTGCCGCCACCGACAACGGAATGGGTGGCGTTCTACCGCTATCCACTCACCGAACCGCGGTGGTGCACTGAGTAGCTGGAACACCACACCAGCGTAAAGTTTACAAAAGGTGCTGCCACTGGCACCTCATTCACTCACTACTGACTTCGGGAAAAATCCTCCCCAATGCTCCCGCTGCGGCACGAGCTGCACGTGGATAATCTGCTTCCCACACTCTCACTCCAACGCGCGCACTCTTACGGGTCACGGAGCAACCGCTTTTCTTTTCTATCACACTGTGCTGAAAATAAATGAAAATTGGAGAGGATTTATTAATCGAAATTCATTTGTTCAGTCAAGTATTATCTAAAATTTTAACAGTTATTACATTTCAAAACATTTGTTTTCATACATATTTTTAACATTTCGACAAGTAAGCCACAATGAAAGGGTATATGAAATACACATTTGCTAGAATATATTTAAAAATATGACATTTTTAAGCATAGAGAATATTTCTTTCTTCATGTTAATCTAAGAATGATATTAAATGTTGACTATTTTACCTAAGTTTAAAAGGAGGGGAGTGAATGACACTGATTCCCACTGTTGGTCAATGCGATCGTCATAAACATACGCGACGAAGCAAGGATTACGATTGAGAAATTTTAATATCATCCTGCAAAACGTTTGGTTGCGGAAATTGAGACAATTCCGCATTTTTTACCTTGGGAAACAATAGAAAATATCATAGTTAAAATATTTGTTATTTCAAATGAATTCTCTACACATATTTGAGCAAAGTTGAATATAACTTGCAATTATTAGAAATGAAAATGAATTCTGATAGCTTGTACAATTCAACCTAGTTTAATAAAATGACGAATGTTCATAAGTTTGCATTCCCAATTGCATTATATTTTGAATTTCCAATAGTTTCTACCCTTCAGACGAATGGGAATGACCTCAAACAAACCGGTTTGAAAGTTTTCGGAAAGTTCAGTGCAGTGCCGTGTAAAAACGAATTATTATTTTTATTCTCCACTTTCGGTTAAGCGCCCTTTCTCACCAAAACGACTGAAACACGTTAACTTTATTTTATTCTTCTTGTGCGTGTTCTTTTTTCTTTCTTCTTTATATTCGGAGGGATTGTAAAGTTTTTTGTTGTTTCTATTTCTTCCACCACGTTGGTTCCTTTACTGAATTCTCTCGCCCAAACTGCTCCCCGGTTGTTGCTTTGAATGGGCGATGCTGTTGAACTGGATGGGAGATGGCGGCGGCAATGGTGTTTGTAAGCTCATTTCCACTTTGCGCTTTTATCGGGGCACTATCCAGCGCTGCGGGATGGGCAGAATGGGTTTGTGCAAGGAAAAAAATTGTAAATATATCAACGCAAGGTTGTACGTAGGTGGCGATTTGTTTGGAGTTGGCGAAGGGTTTGGGCTCTAGGCGTTCCAATGGCTGGCATGAGCATACAAAATGAGGGTGAAATGCAAATTTGGGCGAATTGGAGAGAATAAGTTCATTGTACCTGACGCTTGAGTTGCGGAAAATATTCAATTTTCGGTTCAAGTGATGAAGGTAAGTGTATGACACGAAAATAAAACGCTGCGGATGGGAACTACAAATGGCACATACGACAATGTAGTGCATGAAAATTAAGTTTGTAATGATGTACAGAGTGATAGCATGATTTATACCTAGTTTCCACCAATTTAAATCATCGACTCTTTTTCCCTTTCGTTTTTTGTATGTTGTATCTTGGCTCGACGTGAGGTCAGCATTACAGCCGAAGAAGAGCAATCTATTTTATAAAAAGACAGAAACACCGTCTTCGACCAGAGGTCGTACAGACTGAACACTTAACACCTAGCATGAGACAACGGACAGGACACATAACACCCATTGGACACCAGTGGAGAATTTGTCGATCACGAAAAGTTTCCTTCTTACCGGGGCGGGAAACGAACGCACACTTTCTAGCACATGCGTCTAGACGATGGACTTCGCTAACCGCACGGCCACGAAGCCCACATTTTACAAAATGCAAGCATTTTTAATCAGATACTGTTTTTTAACTAATATATATATATATGAGATTCTGAAAAAAATAATATTCCAAATTAATGTATGCAAAAATGTTATATAATATGTTCCGTTTTTATCAACACGGTCCGTGCGTTTCAGTCGGAATGCTTTTCTTTGACGATTTTTTATAGCTAATATTTTAGTAAAAATTATATACAGCTGGGAAAATGTAAGATTTTTAGGTTCTAACATTTTCAAATGTTAAAGGACTGTCCATAAACCACGTGAACATGCTAGTGGGCGGCAAGGGTTAGTGAAAAGACATGGGAAATGTATATTTATCATCAATTATGACTGGTTGGGGTTCCTGGGAAGTGAGGAGTGCATCAAGGGAACGTCCATAATAACGTCATTGTCTCACTTTTTGTATGAAATTAAAAAAAAAATTGAGTAGTCACACTTTTAGAAAGCCTTTCCCTTCCTCTAAAAGCGTGACGTAATTTATGGACGTTCCCTTAGATAAGGTGGCATCCGTTGATAACATAACAATAAATTCGAAAATATTTGATCTCCCTAATCTTCGGGACGGATGGGTCATATATGCCCAGCGTTTTAGATTGGCTGTGAAAAATCACAGAAGAGAGCTTGGTCCCCAATTTCTTCAGCAAAAATGTTCAGCAGAAGTTCTTGAAAATTTGTTCGAAAGGGCTATCTAAGTAACCGTGAAAATATTGTAGTATGGCATCGTTTATTTCAACGATAGATGAAAAAATTGATGGAAATAAATCGATAATTGCAGTATTGCAGTATGACACTAAGCGCGAGAATAAAGTCATATCCTACCAGCTCGATGGAACTGCTGGAATGTTTAGTGATGCATAGGTACATCGTTCAGTAGGGGAACTGGGGATAGGACGCCCACGTTAAGGAAATTGCCATTTTTATCAATGAAAACCACCATTTCAGCCAGTTTTCATCAGCGCATACTGAAGAACAGCATATCTGCGACTGACTACCGATAACAGATATCTAATTGTCCATTTTATTGAGATAGGAGGTTGAGATAGGCAAAATTTTGTCGAAGTTCAAATCAGCATAACTTTGCGTAGAATGATCCGATTTCGATGAAACCGGGACCTTCGGACGCGGAAACTCTTCTAGTATACTGTCCCCATGCAAAACCTCAGATTGGCCCTTGGCCACCGGAGATGTTCCGGGTTTTCCGAGGATATGTTAAAAATGCATTTTTTCTTCTGCTTGTCGTTTTATCTGACGTTTACTGCCATCATGTTTTATACTCTCCCTGGAAACTAGAACTAATAAGCTGACCAATGCTGGCTGCAGATCGAAAATTCGTTTGGTATACGCAAAGATATGGCCATTTTCGTAAAATCGGTACGGGATTGGCCATACACCCTGAACAAATGTCACTTTCGCAGAACACCCGGAACCTGTTACAAATTGGCCAGAGAGTCTTACAGTCACCATAATGGGGAGCGGGCCATTTGGCATAAAGTCATTTGGCATAACGCCATTTGGCATAAGGTCATTTGGCATAAAGGCCATTTGGCATAACGGTAATTTGGCATAACGGACGTTTGGCATAATTGTGACCAGCGTCAAAAGTGAGGGTCTTTTGGCATAACGGACATTTGGCATAATTATTTTTGCGTTTGTTAAATGGTGACTAACACAACTTTCACCCGTCGATAACAATATTAAAAAGACATTATCCTCTCGTGGAAAGAATGCATTTGCAATGCAATGCAAAAGTAGGCGCATGCCCGGATTAGAGCAATGATGGATGTAATCCCTTCTTTAAAAGTAGGCGTGTGGCCATATTATGGCAATGAAGGATGTGATCCCTTCTTTTAAAGTAGGTGCTTGCCCAGATTATGCAAATGGAGGATATGATCTCTTCTTTAAAAGTAAGCGCTTGCCCGGATTAAGGTCATGGTGGATGCGATCCCTTCTTTAAAAGTAGGCGCTTGCATGGATTATGGCAATGGAGGATGTGATTCCTTCTTGAAAAAAAGGCGCTTGCCCGGATTGAGGCAATGGAGGATGTGATCCCTTCTTTAAAAGTAGGCGCTTGCCCGGATTATGACAATGGTGGATGCGATTCCTTCTTTGAAAAAAGGTGATTGCCCGGATTGAGGCAATGGAGGATGTGATCTCTTCTTTGAAAGTAGGCGCATCCCCTGATTAAGGCTATGGTGGATGCGGTCCCTTGTTTAAAAGTAGGCGCTTTTCCGGGTTATGACAATGGTGAATGTGATTCCTTTAAAAAAAAAAGGTGCTTGCCCGGATTGAGGCAATGGAGGATGTGATCCCTTCTTTGAAAGTAGGCGCATCCCCTGATTAAGGCTATGGTGGATGCGATCCCTTCTTTAAAAGTAGGCGCTTGCATGGATTATGGCAATGGAGGATGTGATCCCTTCTTAATAAGCAGACGCTTGCCCCGATTATGACAATGGTGGATGTGATTCCTTCGTGAAAAGAAGGCGCTTGCCAGGATTGAGGCAATGGTGGATGTGACCCCTTCTTTAAAAGTAGGCGCTTGCCCAGATTATGACAATGGTGGATGTGATTCTTTCTTTAAAATAAGGCGCTTGCGCGGATTAAAACAATGGTGGATGTGATCTCTTCTTTAAAAATAGGTGATTGCACGGATTATGGCAATGGAGGATTTGATTCGTTCTTTAAAAGTAGGCGCTTGCCCGGATTGAAATAATGGTGGATATAATCCCTACTTTAAAAGTAGGTGTGTGGCCCGAATTGTGGCAATGGTGGATGTGATCCCTTCTTTAAAAGTAGGCCCTGTCTGGATTATGGCAATGGCGGATGTGACTCTTTTTTTGCGCTTGCCGGGAATAAATCAATGGTAGATGTGATCTCTTCCCCGAGTAGCACAATTCAGATTGATTTGGTTGCAGTAACTCATATGTGACTTGGATGGTTTAAGTAACTCGTCTACGACAAGTGTATTGCTTGAGTTTTTAAAGTTGGGCGCTTGCCCGAATTAAGGCAATGGTGGATTTGATCCAATCTTAAGGCGCATGCCCGGATTGAAGCAATGGTGGATGTAATCCCTATTTTAAAAGTAGGCATGTGGCCGGAATAAGTCAATGATGGATGTGATCCCTCCCTTCTGCCGTTTTGTTATTTTTTGTTATTTCGTTCTTCCGGAAAATGTCTACCATCAGTCTAAATTTTATCAGAAAACAGCCTCGACCTACTTTATCTACGCTAAACAATACATGAAATATCCCTTTCGCTTTCACAGTTCAAAATTATGCCAAATGTCCGCTATGCCAAATGACCCACTTTTTTCTTGCAGCTCAAAATTATGCCAAATGTCCGTTATGCCAAATGGACTTTATGCCAAATGACCTTATGCCAAATGACCTTATGCCAAATGGCGTTATGCCAAATGACTTTATGCCAAATGACCCAGACCCCCATAATGTATCTTTAATGAAGATCCTATATTCATCGTCTTGGTAAAACATGAATTTTGACACCCATATATACATAGTTCCAGACGGTGCCAAAACCGGCCCCTCCTAGAAGGCCCTTGGAACCTGCAATAAGGGTGGCAGTAGACACTATCATTCTGGAAATGTTTCTGTAAGCATCGTCTCGCAAAGCCATGAACATAGATACCCATATTTGCATTATTCCGATCTGTTATCATTTCATTATGTTCCCGGAACCGTTTTTACGGAAATGGCCATATCTCTGCGTAGTTTTGATGGATTCTCGATCTATAGCTACCATTGGCCGGCATATCAGTTCTAGTTTTTGGAGAAAGCATAAAACATGATGAAAGTAAACGTCACATAAAATGACAAGCAGTGGAAAAAATGCATTTTGAACATACCTTCGGAAAACCCGGAACATCTACGGTGGCCAAGGAACAATCTTAGGTTCTGCAGGAGGGCAGTATACTAGAAAAGCATCCGATTCTGATGGTCCTGATTTTATCAAAATCGGATTATTGTACGCAAAGTTATGATGATTTGAATTTCGACATAATTTTACCTATCTCAACCTTTTTGTCTTACCCCTGTACATCAAACGTGTGGATGAAATGGTATGCAATGATTTCCGTTTTACTTTAACGATCAAAAAATCACAAGTCAGTCAATAAGCCGCTTGGTGCGTTTTGGCAGAACCCCGACCATGTACTGAACTGTTTTGAACTCAAGGACGTTTTGGAGAAACTAAAAGGCCTATAGTTGCGTGTAAAAGTAATGAGTGAAATCCTATCGGCTTAATGTACCAGCTAAGATGTTCAACGATGCACAAATACATTGTTCAGGACTTTGTTGATCGGGTACAATACATGTTTTGAATTCCAGGGCGTTTTGGAGACCTTGAAATAGTTTACGTTTATTCAAAACAAGATCAATTTATGTCTTATGGTCACTTAGATATTTTTGGACATATATCTCAGCTTAGGACATTATGTTCGTAGACTTATTTCCCGATACATTCCAGGATATGTACTCCATAACAGTTTGGACGGCGTAGAACATCCGAACAAGTATTTCCACGATGTTTCAGTTATATCAGAACGCCAGATAACAATGTAATTATTCGTCCTGAAGTAATAAACTGCAAACAAACCCGCACCTTGTCACTATTATTTCGATAAGGGCGAAGTCGCTGAAGAGAATCCTCTCTTGTTAGTTACGGCTCTATTACCGCCAGTGCTTGGAATATTACAAATACAATATTTGGCCAAAAACTAATTCAAGTAATTTTATTTTAAAAGCTAAATCTCTAAAATAAAAAAACAGAATAATTTTGTTGACGAAATCGGAGCGTGATAAAATCGGAGGGTGACAAAATCGGAACGTGATAAAATCGAAACATAACATAATATTTAGCAAGGTCCGAACACAGAACACAGAATACAATTCTGCCATCCGCTGGTTGGGTGTAAGCATATTTTTTCCTTTTCCCTCTAACCTATTGTCTTTTTTCTAGATTAATCCTTTTTTTATCTAGATTGTTATTTTTTCTTTTTTTTTTAAGTTTTGTACTTCCTCACTTCTACTTCATCCAAATTCCATTGAGGTATTCATCCGAGTTTTATGAAGAAATTCATCCAAATTACAATTTTTCTTTCAATTCCCAGGAAAGTTTCCCTAGTAGCACAATTCTGACTGATTTGGTTTCAACAACCCTAATGTGTCTTGCTTTGGCTGGTTACTGAAATTTATCTATGAAAAGTGTGCTGCTCGGGTCATCCGATATTCCAAAGAAATTCATCTGAATTTGAAAAAGATAGTCATCCGTATTTCAAAGGAAATTCATTTTTTAAGAAAATTTCTTCTTATTTCCTACCTATTTTTTCAGAAATTCCCGTGGAATTTTATCCGAATTTGGAATCTAGATATGAAATCAAAAATTTCCTAGGCATTTTATTTTATTCAGATATTCCCGAATAAATTCATCTGAAATTCCCGAAGATACTCATCCGAATTCATTCGAAATTCCCGAGAAAATTCATTACAATTTCCCAGAGAACTTCATTTGAATTTCCCGAGGAAATTCATCCGAAATTCCTGAGGAAATTTATCCGAATTTCCCGAGGAAATTCATCCGAATTTCCCTAGGAAATACATGCGAGCTTCTCGATGAAATTCATCCGAATTTCTCGAGGAATTTCACCCGAATTTCCTGAAGAAATTCAACCAAATTTCCTGAAGAAATTCATCCGAATTTCCCGAGGAAATTCATCCGAATTTCCCGAGGCAATTGATCCGAATTTCACGAGGAAATTCATCCTTGAGTAATTCGGATGAATTTCCTTGGGAAATTCGGATGAATTTCCTTGGTAAATTCGGATGAATTTCCTTGGAAAATTCGGATGAATTTCCTTGGAAAATTCAGATGAATTTCCTTGGAAAATTCGAAGGATTTTCCTTGGGAAATTCGGATGAATTTCCTTGGAAAATACGGATGAATTACCTTGGAAAATTCGGATGAATTTCCTTAGGAAATTCGGATGAATTTCCTCGGGAAATTCGGATGAATTTTCTCGGGAAATTCTGATGAATTTCCTCGGGAAATTCGGATGAATTTCCTTGGGAAATTCGGATGAATTTCCTTGGGAATTTCGTTTGAATTTCTTGAGAAATTCGGATGAACTTCCTTGGGAAATTCGGATGAATTTCCTTGGGAAATTCGGATGAATTTCCTTGGGAAATTCGGATGAATTTCCTTGGGAAATTCGGATGAATTTCCTTGGGAAATTCGGATGAATTTCCTTGGGAAATTCGGATGAATTTCCTTGGGAAATTCGGATGAATTTCCTTGGGAATTCGGATGAATTTCCTCGGGAAATTCGGATGAATTTCCTTGGGAAATTCGGATGAATTTCCTTGGGAATTCGGATGAATTTCCTCGGGAAATTCGGACGAATTCTCTCGGGAAATTTGTATGAATTTTTTCGGGAAATTCGGATGAATTTCCTCGGGAAATTGGGATGAATTTCCGTGGGAGAGTAGGATGAGTTGGTTGGGGAATCTTGGATGAATTTCCTTGGGAAATTCGGATGAATTTCCTTGGGAAATACGAATGAATTTCCTTGGGAAATTCGGATGAATTTCCTTGGGAAATTCGGATGAATTTCCTTGGGAAAGTCGGATGAATTTCCTTGGGAAATTCGGATGAATTTCCTTGGGAAACTCGGATGAATTTCCTTGGGAAATTCGGATGAATTTCCTTGGGAAACTCGGATGAATTTCCTTGGGAAATTCGGATGAATTTCCTTAGGAAATTCGGATGAATTTCCTTGGGAAATTCGGATGAATTTCCTTGGGAAATTCGGATGAATTTCCTTGGGAAATTCGGATGAATTTCCTTGGGAAATTCGGATGAATTTCCTTGGGAAATTCGGAAGAATTTCCTTGGGAAATTCGGAAGAATTTCCTTGGGAAATTCGGAAGAATTTCCTCGGGAAATTCGGAAGAATTTCCTCGGGAAATTCGGAAGAATTCCCTTGGGAAATTCGGATGAATTTCCTTGGGAAATTCGGATGAATTTCCTTGGGAAATTCGGATGAATTTCCTTGGGAAATTCGGATGAATTTCCTTGGGAAATTCGGATGAATTTCCTTGGGAATTTCGGATGAATTTCCTTGGGAAATACGGATGAATTTCCTTGGGAAATTCGGATGAATTTCCTTGGGAAATTCGGATGAATTTCCTTGGGAAATTCGGATGAATTTCCTTGGGAAATTCGGATGAATTTCCTTGGGAAATTCGGATGAATTTCCTTGGGAAATTCGGATGAATTTCCTTGGGAAATTCGGATGAATTTCCTTGGGAAATTCGGATGAATTTCCTTGGGAAATTCGGATGAATTTCCTTGGGAAATTCGGATGAATTTCCTTGGGAAATTCGGATGAATTTCCTTAGGAAATTCGGATGAATTTCCTTAGGAAATTCGGATGAATTTCCTTGGGAAATTCAGATGAATTTCCTTGGGAAATTCGGATTAATTTCCTTGGGAAATTCGGATTAATTTCCTTGGAAAATTCGGATGAATTTCCTTGGGAAATTCGGATGAATTTCCTTGGGAAATTCGGATGAATTTCCTTGGGAAATTCGGATGAATTTCCTTGGGAAATTCGGATGAATTTCCTTGGGATTTCCTTGGGAAAGGATTTCCTTGGGAAATTCGGATGAATTTCTTTGGGAAATTCGGATGAATTTCCTTGGGAAATTCGGATGAATTTCCTTGGGAAATTCGGATGAATTTCCTTGGGAAATTCGGATGAATTTCCTTGGGAAGTCGGATGAATTTCCTTGGGAAATTCAGATGAATTTCCTTGAAATTCGGATGAATTTCCTTGTGAAATTCGGATGAATTTCCTTGGGAAATTCGGATGAATTTCCTTGAGTAATTCGGATGCATTCCCTTGCTACACTCGGATCCATCTCCTTGCGAAATCCGTCTGAATTTCCTTGGGAAATTCGGATGAATTTCCTTGGGAAATTCGGATGAATTTCCTTGGGAAATTCGGATGAATTTCCTTGGGAAATTCGGATGAATTTCTTGGGAATTCGGATGAATTTCCTTGGAAATTCGGATGAATTTCCTTGGGAAATTCGGATGAATTTCCTTGGGAAATTCGGATGAATTTCCTTGGGAAATTCGGATGAATTTCCTTGGGAAATTCGGAAAAATTCAGATCAATTGCCTCGGGAAATTCGGATGAATTTCATCGAGAAATTCGCATGAATGTCCTCGGGAAATTCGGATGAATTTCCTCAGGAATCTCGGATGAATTTCCTCGGGAAACTCAAATGAAGTTCTTTGTGAAATTGTAATGTATTTTCTCGGGAGCTCCGAATGAATTTATTCGGAGAATTCGAATGAATGTTCTTGGGAATTTCAGATGAATTTATTCGGGAATACCTGAATAAAATAAAATGCCTAGGAAATTTTTTATTTCATATCTAGATTCCAAATTCGGATAAAATTCCACGGGAATTTCGGAAAAAATAGGTAGAAAATAAGAAGAAATTTTCTCTGAAATCTGAATTTATTTGGGTAATTTAGATTAATTTGTTCGGGAAATTTTGATGAATTTTCTTTCAAAATTCGGATGATTTTTTTTCAGAATTTTTCAGGAGATTCTGAATTATTTTCCTAGAAAATTCGGATGAATCTTTTTTTTGGAAATTCGGACGAACTTCTTTGAAAAATTCGTTTGATTTTCTTCGAGAAATTTGGAAAAAAAATCTTGAAGAATGAATTTCCTTTGAAATACGGATGACTGTCTTTTTCAAATTCAGATGAATTTCTTTTGAAGATCGGATGACCCGAGCAGCACACTTTTCATAGATAAGTTTCTGTAATCACCCAAGCCAGACACATGAGGGTTGTTGCAACCAAATCAGTCAGAATTGTGCTACTAGGGAAACTTCCTCTGTGAATTCGGAGAAATTTCTTTATAAAATTCAGATAAATACCTTAATGGAATTTGGATGAAGTAGAAGTGAGGAAGTACAAAACTTAAAAAAAAGGAAAAATAACAATCTAGATAAAAAAGGATTAATCAAGAAATAAGACAATAGGTTAGAGGGAAAAGGAAAAAATATGTTTACACCTAACCAGCGGATGGCAGAATTGTATTCTGTGTTCTGTGTTCGGACCTTGCTAAATATTATGTTATGTTTCGAATTTATCACGTTCCGATTTTGTCACGCTCCGATTTCGTCAACAAAATTATTCCGTTTTTATCAACAAAAAAAAAACAATAATTTTTTTTTAAAGGTTTAGCTTTTAAAATAAAATAACTTGAGTTAGTTTTCGGCCAAATATTGGGAAATTCGGATGAATTTCCTTGGAACATTTGGATGAATTTCCTTGGAAAATTCGGATGAATTTCCTTGGGAAATTCGGATGAATTTCCTTGGGAAATTCGGATGAATTTCCTTGGGAAATTCGGATGAATTTCCTTGGGAAATTCGGATGAATTTCCTTGGGAAATTTGGATGAATTTCCTTGGGAAATTCGGATGAATTTCCTTGGGAAATTCGGATGAATTTCCTTGGGAAATTCGGATGAATTTCCTTGGGAAATTCGGATGAATTTCTTTGGGAAATTCGGATGAATTTCTTTGGGAATTGCGGATGAATTTCCTTGGGAAATTCGGATGAATTTCCTTGGGAAATTCGGATGAATTTCCTTGGGAAATTTGAATGAATTTCCTTGGGAAATTTGGATGAATTTCCTTGGGAAATTCGGATGAATTTCTTTGGGAATTGCGGATGAATTTCTTTTGGTAACTCGGATGAATTTGCATTCATTATCATTATCGAGCAAAATAGCAACATACGCGTAGCTCGGACCGGGGCAGACCTCTACATCGGATTAAAGTACTATACGCCTTTGTCTTTTATATTTTGACTGTTAGCTTTTTTCATACTTCTTTCTGCTCCCACTATTATTTTTCTTTATATTTCATGTTTCCTTGTTTTATTTTCCTATTTCTTCTCCATTTTCCTTTTTTCTTCTCTTTTTCAAATTAGTTTTGAACGTTTCCCTTGGTCTTTCTTCCCATTCCCATCTACTTTCTCCTGTATTCCTCCTCCCGTCTTCCTTCTGCGATTTTCCTTTTTTACATTTTCATTTTATTTTAATTCACATTAAAGCATCCCACTTTTCGCTTCTTTCGGTGAAATGCGCGAAGGAGAGTTAGGAAAATCGAAATAGATAGTAGAATTGCTCACGTTTTCTTCCCACTTATTTTCTACTCTATTTTCACTTTGCTTTTCTTCTAGTCCTATTTCAAATTATTCTAGAAACCAAATAGGCTAAAATAAAATGTTTCCGGGTTCTAAACATTTGAAACAACGAATGTAGTGAGTAGACTTGTTGATCATTGTACATAGCACACAAATCCGCCTGTAAGCATTTAGGAATGATACACAAAACAATTTATGCTTATGCATAATTTATAAGAAATCCGACATACATTTGCTGAATATGAATTTTTGATTTCCTCCTTCCAAACGCGAAATGGAAGAAAAAGGGATTCAAACGTTTCGGTATAATTTTTCTTACATCAAATCGCTTTAAATCCCCATTCAAGAACCAACTGTTTGTCGGAGCACCCATCCAAGCACCGTCCTAAAAATCATCGTCCATTGATCAAGCCATTCCCAAAATGACCTCCATTTGCCGTTTGTAGACACAATTATCCCAATAAAAACCGAATCGTCCCCAGCGTAAAAAGTCTTCGTCGTTCCGGGCCTATTTATTGTAAAACTTGAACATTGTGTTTCCTGGTGCTGCCGTATTCTGCCGAGTTTCCACTTTCCCGAGCAACAGCGAAGCCGAAGGTCTTCCGCTTCTTTCAATGGATGTGGGGAGGGGAGAAAGCTTTCTCAGCGATGAAAACAAAGAACGATCACAGACCCAGCCGCTGCTGGCGGTGGTGGTGTGTGGTGAGGTTTATTGGCGAAGGAAAAGCGGCTAAGCAAATGGCCGATTATAAAGTCTCTATAATTCAGACGAAATATTTTTTAACTTTTCCATTGTTTTGAGGATTTCCTGCTATATGGTGGCCCACATTTTCAAACACTTTGTTTCCATAATCAAATTTAATCACAACCCCACCCAAGAATACCCGTAATGTGTTGAACCAAATCAATCAAGCTTCAAATTTAATTAGATTGGAAATTGCAAATGATTCGAGAAATAGAGAATCATTCTACGCTTTTTTCATTATCACGAAATTTCATATTAGCTATGTTATGGAGCATTTTTGATAAACTTGTTCATTCACTACCTTCTCGGTTTGTAAAATGGCTTCCAATGCGAATTGTAAAATTTTGATAGGCCTCCATCCCTACGACTTTGTTATCATTTTGAACGCCACCCGCTAAGATAATTTCCACTTCATTATGTGGCGTATATTTCAATGTCCGAAAGGAAACCCAACAACGATGAGCGCAAAATAAATTTATTTCCTCGTGCCGTTCCTTGTAGATTATTTTAATTTTATGTTTTATTCACTCTTCTACTTTGAGAAACGACCACGCGACCCCAGAGGCATCGTATCCGTGTATTTCCGTTTTTTTTTATTGTGGCAGGAGGTCGTTCTTATGCGTGTCCCGTTCGTCGTCCTCGAGCGCGCCGCAGTGGTGTAACTTCAGGCGGCTTGACGGCTGCTCTCGGCATTCATCCATATAGCTCTGAAGAATATGTACCGAGTTTTTGCTTTCCTCTTACGAAGGCTGTTTTATTATCCCACGACGGCGACCATCGCTTCTGGTGGCTTTCCTCCAGGACGCAATGGTAGTGAAAAAAGACGCTGGTGTCAGGGATATCACGTGTTTTTCTTTTGATTCTTGGACGCGATCCGTGGCATCCGGAGCAGATCTTACCGGTTGACGCAACAGTGGCGGTGCTGAGCCGATGGCAGGACCAGATGGGGATCGTGCACATTCCGTTGGTGCCGCCGGGTTACTATCCTAGAACAAAAAGCGAAATGAGAAGAGAAAAACAAGTTACGACATGCTACATGGCACGTTGAGATAAATGTGTTTTCTATCAAATGGGTCGCTTTTGTGTGGAATAGAGCTACCAGTTAAAAATATTGGAATAAATCTTCGACGGTAGAAATATTTACATAAATCATATTAAAACCTAATGCGTCATTTTATATTTTTAACCTAATTTATAAGGCTTGTTAACAGTAGCGAAAGACGTGGGTTAAAATCCCACCGATGGCGATGGAAGTATTCGTTTAGAATACATTTTTCGAATTAAATCTCCCACATGCTGAGCATCTGCACATATAAAGTTTTCAAACATAGGGTGGGAGTACCAATCGTCACCATACTTAAGAGTAACTATAAAAAAGGCATGTGTGTGGACGTGTGGTGTTAATATGTCAAACAAAAGGTTTCCCTTCCTGCTCTTTAGAAATGTGAAAATTGCATTAAAATTCGTGATAGTCCCCAAAATTGCTTTATCCATAATAGAAATGCTTATACCATTTTTGGCACCATTCTTAATTTAGGTTCCTATTAAGACAAATCACATTATTTTCTGATGGGATTGGCCATAATAGGACCACCAGTGCGATAACTGGTGCAAAGGACGATAACAAATTAAGCAAAATCAATTTTATAAATTACTATTTGTTAGTTTTGGAGGTGATTAAAGGTATTATCGTGTCGAATGAACATAATTTCACTATTCTCATGCAATCGTGATGATTATTTTAACCAATCAAAGTTTTATGTTGTCTACTAATTTGTAGCTTTTTTGTATCCTTCTGTACATAAACACCATGCAGCTTACTCCAAATATAACATCGAAACAGCTCACTCAAACGTTTGGCTCAGTTGGCAACTCTATCTTCTCAAGCAATCCTTCCCGGAATCGTCGCGTAGGTTCTATTCCGTCTTTGCACACACGGGTCTGTAAATACGGCAAATGGGGTATCATCTATATTTATGAACCAAGGCGAGGCCTTTCCCCGTTGCCCCATTCGCTAACGAATGAATCTTCTGTTACAGGAATCACCTGTCTTAGATGATGCTCCCACACAGATGTGCGCATTCATGCCACCTTATTCTTGAAGACCGAGCGGACGGATG
The DNA here is from genome assembly GCF_024139115.2 of Armigeres subalbatus. Classification (NCBI taxonomy): domain Eukaryota; kingdom Metazoa; phylum Arthropoda; class Insecta; order Diptera; family Culicidae; genus Armigeres; species Armigeres subalbatus. The sequence goes on along the minus strand of NC_085140.1, from coordinate 377,210,664 downwards.
TACAATATACAGAGTCCAACATTTTAGGGTAATTCCTCATCATCCTTCTGGTAGCCGGCCAAGCAATCTTCCGTCCAACCGATGCACGGAAACGTCTGCCAGGTCGTCCATCAACCAACAATCGGACGATGCCAGGGATGTGGTGAAATGGGATATACAATTGCGATGATTTTATCTGCGGCATTTTGCCATGTGCCGGACTGGGGCGGAGACGGCAGTAAATTCATGAGTAATGGGTAATCAATTGGTTTGACCCGGGACCGACGGAAGCATGAACCGGGAGAACGAGTGCGAAACGTGACGTGAACGTTTCGCATATTTATTGACGATGGAACGATACGCTGAGTGAAATTTGATTTGTTGGCATGGGTTTCTCTGTGGAAAGCTAAAGGAATTATGGCATCGACGTGATGGTGCTCTTTAAACGGCTTTCGGATTAAAGCACAATTTTGTAGATGTGATTTAAAACAGTGTGGCTCTTTTTTCGAGTGCGGGCAATAACTCACAGAGTACAACGATATCATTTGTCAGGAATTTCACTGCTTTCACGGCCAGAAAATTCGACCCCAATTAGATGGAACTAATTTTTCGTATCCGGCTTGATCTAGCGTCGCTCTTAGTGGTCGCTCTTTCCGGTATGGAGGCCGTGCCGCACGAACAAAGAATTAGGGAAGTAAAATATTGCTCTTATCAGCGCTCTGTCTTCACACTCTTTTCCGGGTTTGGTTCACGCAAATTCCAGTGCATGAATGCCGGAGTGTTCACTTCATTAATCTTATCTCGGATCAGTGGGTAAAGAATAACAGCATTCCGAAAATCTCACCTCAACCAGATAACGGCACTGGTGTGGCGTTTTAGCATACCTTGCGGTGAGAATCTGGACCAGTGATGCACAACCTGGTATTGAATGACTTAATTGTGAGGCAGGCAATAATTATTATTCTTATTCCGAAATGCCACAACTGTTCGGGGTTTTTGAAAGATCCAAAGTAAGAGAAGACCATATCTTTCTTCCCATTTTCTTGCTGTATGTCTTCCTGAATATTTTTTTGGTTCTCCAGTTAGGCTTGCGAAAGTTAACTCGAGTTAACTGATATAATGTGAATGTGCTAAGCGAACGTGAAGTTTGTAAGGGAAAACAGACTAAATTTATGAAAAAAATGCGTCCCATTTAGGCTCCACAGTAGTTATTCATTTGTTACAATCATTGCATTACTATGGCGAAACTTACGAAAGATAAGTGATGATCTTAAGAAAGACTTTAAAGATTCACTTTCTTTATGTAAATAAAAGAAATAAGAACTTACGAATGATGCGAGGGATTTCTTCAGAAAAGGCGGAAAATCAAGGAAAAAGTTATGAATTTATACCATGAAAAAGTCTCCGAGAAAGAGAGCACCATTTTGGAATTCGACACACAAAAGAGCTAGAAATATTAACTCCTTACTACCAGCGCTGGATTTTACCGGACCCCCACTACATCCGGCCCTGCTTACGTGGAAATGCTTCATTTTGGAAAAATCCTCCTCCAGGAGTTCTGAGCAATTTCTTCTTCTAGAAATATATTTTTTACAGCCACTGGAAACCTGGGGAACTCTACCACCAGCAATTTCTTCTTCAAGAATTTTGGGAAATTACCCTCTCGAGAATTTTGGAGAATCCCTCCTTCCCAGGAAATCAATTTTTCTTGGATGCGCATGTAAAACGCTGAAACGCAACAAAAGGGAACCAACGACAAAGCTTTGTTTTCGGAGATAATAATTACAAAGATCTGAAAAATTTTGTCAGCTACAACAATGAAGACAATTTTGTTCCTAACTTTCCCTCATTCGAAATTTGTAATTTTTGTTGTTGTCTCAACGCAATGTATCGATAAATCTTGAAGTCTTGAGATAATCGAAAACAAGCCGCGTAAAAAGCAACCCTAGTGTATTCTAATAATTCAAGATTATTTCTTCAGGAACTCTGAGGATTTACCCTTCCAGAAAGTTTATGTATGAAAATCTCAATGATTTTCTAAAAAAAACTTTAAAAATTGCGCAACACTGTATCCAGTTGAAATTTTGGTAGAAACATTCCCATTACTTGGTATTTGAGTGCAAACCAATTGCGTAAGTTTTTGTTCACAGCCATGGTTACTGTTATGCGGTCGCTTTGCTTAGAGTTACAAAACAAATTGACACCTAGTTTTTTTTAGTTTTCTGGAACGAACTAACAATTTGGCGATGATTTATTAACTTAACTCAAAATCGACAAAAAAAAAACAAATGTTACAAATATGCGATCCTGGGTGGTATCGATGAAGAGGCAATTCATGATCATATGGCTACCGCTTCTGTTTCATACGCAGGAGGTCTTGGGATAAATCCCAGTTCAGTTCTATTCCTTCTACTACATATATTTCATGAATGTTGGTGTCGTTCTGTGATTCATTTTTCAATGCTTATATTTTTTTCTATAAGGTTCTCTAACAAATTGAAAAAATGTCGGAAACCAGTAGAATGTGCTCCATCCGTTTATGAAAAAACTCAACATTTTGTTTGCTAAACAACTGGAGGAAATTCTGGTCCACGAATTCTAGAAATCTCATACTAAAAGAATTCTACGTTTTTTCATCTCCATGATTCTTTCTCAGGAGCTCTGAGCGACTCTACGTCACTACCCATAATTCCTTTACCCATAATGCCATTACCCTGAATAAGCCAGAACCACGTTCAGTCATGATTTTAAGTTTGTACTTCAATTCAATAAAAAAAATGTTAAAAAATAGAGGTATATTCATAATTCATGTGAATGTGTTTATCAATTCAATTTTTATGAGGCGACATCACTCATTGTTTCTAATAAAAGTTTGCAGCACGTTATGTAGAAGCGCTAGCCCGGCTCCTGGGGGAATTTGCTGGTTTCCAATCCTTGCACTACGTCACATAAACTCAGTGCTCTTTCCAGAGCGGATGGTAGCTACTAGCTGTCTTGTGGGACTGTTAAATCCCACTCAAACTAGACACTTGGTGCAACCCTGTACAGTCTCGAAGTGGACTGTATTAGATCGGTCTCCGTTTGTGGACTTCTCTGTAGCACTTTGCAGCAATCAAAACTCGGTTTTGTTGGTTTGGAAAATTATTCTAATCAACTCTTGTATACACACTTTCAGTCTGACGACTGGCAAAAATCCTTAATCCTACACCTTATTTATTTACAGAAGTTTGGGGTTACGCATTTTATTTACATCACTTACTCTCTAGAAGGCGGTGCCAATTTCGGCTTTACTCTGTTGCGCTATTCGCTTATACATTTTTTCTACCCGCGCTTGGTTGCTTGCTGTTATATACATTCATGTACCTGGATCTATAATACATAGGGAAATTCTTAGCTGCGCAAACGCATCAACAGAGCTTGGGTTTTTACGAATTGCGGGAGAGACAGAAAGTGGAGACACTTACTTTGGCGTTGGCGCAACACGTTATCATGCTTGATGCAGGGATCTGGAGGAATTTTCTGCTCATGTTGACTGGGCTTAAGATGGCTCGCGAACTTGTATTTCAACAGTCTAAGGTATTCCTTCTTTTCGAATTCTCGGGAAATCCACCCTAAGGTATTTTCGGAAATTTCTTCGCCGGGAGTTCTGAGAACTCGTTCTTTTTTTAAATTTCTGAATTATTCCTCCTTCAGGATTTCTTGTTTAGAAACTCTAGGGAACTCCTTCAAAAAATGTTTCTATGGGAAATCACGAGAATGATCTTTCAATAATTTTGGGACGCGAAATTTCTTCTTTAGAAATATTGAGTAACTCCTCCAACTGCATAGCCCAGCCCAGATATTCTAGATCTAGACAAATCCTCTAACTCTGGGGAATTTCACCTTTTTGAATTATTAGAAAATTTTCCTCCACAAATTCTGGAAGATGTCTTCTCCATGATTCTGACGATCTTTTTCTACTGAACTTCTAAAAAGTTCCATTGTTAAGAATTTTAATGTAATTGTTTTTCAGGAATTCTGGGGTTGTTTCTTTACTTATTTATTCATAAAACGCCCCCTTTAAACTTATACATTGCACAGCTTGATTGTTTGACTTACTCCTATGTTTTAAAACTACTTTGCTAACATTGAAGTAGAAAAAACAACACACATCATTGAATAGTCTGGAGCATGAATCTAATGGATTATTTGGGTCGTATTGGGACCACGGATCCAAAGCCATTGGCGATCTGAGTTGACGAGACGGTGCATGAAATCGAACATTCTCCAGGACCAGGATGCAACTACAGTAGATGTTGCACGCTATAACGTCGAAAATAAACATCCAAGTCAATCAAAGCACAACGATTTTGCTATGCAGAAAGATTGGCTGGATCGTTCCACAACGTAGTTAATGAAGCGTTTCTGTATTCGCTCGATTTGTACTCCATACTCGAGTACGAATTAAGATTTGAGAACATGGACATCATAGCTGTGCTGTGTTACGCCGTAAGAACCCGAGCATAGAATTGGTCTTATCGATTGTAATTAAGACATGCTCAGTAGACCTCTTCATGTTTTCAAAAGTATTAAAAATTCAACCGGACAGTCCAGAATCACAATTCTTATGCTAAAACAAACCTTCTGTGAAATTTTCAGCTAATTTAATTTCGAGGTAGCTCAAGTCGTGTTTTTCAGCTATTCTCAATTTTGAAAAAAAAAATCTAACGGGAGATAGAAACGTCAAATATCATCGCAACAAACGGAAGTTTTTGGTGTACTCTACAAGTCTTGTGAACATTGCGATTCGTTCCGTTTACGTTTTGTCGATGTAAAAGTGATTTTCAAGGTTTTAAGTACATAAAAACACTGTTTCCCCTAAAAGTCGTTGTTCTACAAAATTCTTAAATTTAGAACAAAGCATTGCTATTTATGATATTATTATTCCTTTTTTCCCTTGTTATTTAAGTAATATAATCGTCAATGTGATTTACCGTTAAATTCTTAAAAATCAGAAGCAGAACATTTGTTATAAATTTACACGTTATGGGATATCTTCAAACAAGTTATTGGAACAGGACCGATGACTTCCTGTGTTTATATCTCTTGTTAGATTTTGTTCAAAATTGAAAATAGACCAACAACACGAAATCGACTTAGGCCCCTCGAAATTTTATTCGAATTAGTTGAAAATTTCACAGAAGGCTTATTTTAGTATAAGAATTGTGATTCTGGGCTGACCGGTTGAGTTTTGGATACTTCTTGAAAAAATGAAGAGGTCTAATGCTCAGTAAAACGGAGCTTACTGTCGAGGACAATTCCAAGGTCTTTGATCGATGTAACCCTGCGAAGCGCTGTGTTATTCAGACATTCGTTTGGTTTCGGAAGATCGACAACGAGTGAATGTTATGGTTTTTAATTTAGTCAAGTTCATCTTCTCCCAGATACACTTTCCAAGAATTTCTAATCCCAGAATGTTGGAGATTTCCTCAACCAGGAGCTCTGAGAAATGAATGGAACATTTCCCAGAATTTCTGAATAAGAAATTCCGTAGAGCTACGCAGTTATTATCTGCAAGGTTTATAAGCCTATTGACTAGTATTGCATTCTTTTGTGATAAACGATTAGCTCTACGATGCACAGATGCATAAGGAAGTCCAATGGCAGTGTCATAAATTGAACCCAATCACCTCCAGCATGATGTTGCTTTGTAGCCATGCATTTTATTTTCAGAATAAGGAAGGCATAATGCAAATTTTGTGCTGAGTGTTTTCACTACTTATTACACAGAACTTCTTCGTGGATGATTTCTTGAAAGAATCCGTGGAAAATCTCCATGAGGAATTACTGGAGAAATCTCTGGAGAAAATCGTAAATTTAATTTCTGATTAATTTCGCACGGAGGAACAATTCTGTAGAGTTTCTGAAACAAATATGGAGAATTTCCAAAGAATTTATCCAAGATTTTCAAAAGAGCTTTAGAAATTCTATGGCAATCAAACAAAATTTCAATTATTTTTTTCAGGGTGACCAGTAACCCAGTAACGAGGGCAGCAGGGACTATGTCCAAGGGCTTGACGATCTCTCCACAGGCCTCTTGCGAGTTGTGGGGCTTGTCTAGGATGTGGTGGGGTGGGCCCTGTTAAACCTCTATAAAAGCTGCATGTATCCGCAAGTAGGCCCCACCAAAGCGACCGTGTGCCTCTCAAAGCGCACAAGCCCAAGTCCTGGTGTTAGGTGGGCCAGAGTGTAAAATAATCGAAAATTTTTGATGAAGTCCACCTTTCTTCAATTGTCAGTTCACCTCCAGACACATTCATAGTCAGCTCTGGACAGTCAATATTCAGTTGAATATTAGTCATTGAATATTTATGCACATTTTACAAATTGATAAATTATCTGAAATCTAAACACGTTTCAAATGAGTAAAGTGATTTATCACACAGAACTGAATCCGATTTTCATCCGCGAGGCACTTTCAACGGTAAACATCAACATAAACAATGCTAATAATGTTTTTTCTGTACATAGTAAACACACTCAGTGACAGTTAAATGAAAGAATTGGTGGAGTAGTCGTCTGACTATGTCATTCTATGTTTTGAATATTCATGCGATGTTTGTCAAAATTCGGACTGAAGTTGCTTCATGAAGATGAATATTTTAGGCTCTGGGTGGGACGCTAAACAGCCCTGACACGACGGCCCTCCGACGAGACAGGAGGTTTGCGCAGCTTGGAACATGGAACTGCAAGTCGCTAGGTTTCGCAGGTTGCGACAGGATGATCTACGATGAATTATATCCCCGCAACTTCGACGTCGTGGCACTGCAGAAGATTTGCTAGACAGGACAAAAAGTGTGGAAAAGCGGGCATCTAGCGGCTACCTTCTACCAAAGCTGTGGCACCACCAACGAGCTGGGAACCGGCTTCATAGTTCTGGGCAAGATGCGCCATCGTGTGATTGGGTGGCAGCCAATCAACGGAAGGATGTGCAAGCTGAGGATAAAAGGATCTTCAACTATAGCATCATCAATGTGCACTGCCCACACGAAGGGAGACCCGACGACGAGAAAGAAGCGTTCTACGCACAGCTGGAGCAGACATACGATGGATGCCCACTGCGGGACGTCAAAATCGTCATCGGTGACATGAACGCACAGATAGGAAGGGAGGAAATGTATAGACCGGTCATCGGACCGGATAGTCTGCACACCGTATCGAACGACAACGGCCAACGATGCATAAACTTCGCAGCCTCCCGCGGAATGGTAGTCCGAAGCACCTTCTTTCCCCGCAAAAATATCCACAAGGCCACATGGAGATCACCTAACCAAGAAACGGAAAACCAAATCGACCACGTTCTAATCGACGGTAAATTCTTCTCCGACATCACGAACGTCCGCACTTACCGCAGTGCGAATATTGAATCTGACCACTACCTCGTTGCAGTATGCCTGCGCTCAAAACTCTCGACGGTGTACAACACGCGTCGAAGTCGGACACCGGGGCTTAACATTGGGCGGCTACAAGACGGTAGACTAGCCCAAGAATACGTGCAGCAGCTGGAAGTGGCACTCCCAACGAAAGAGCAGCTAGGCGCAGCGTCTCTTGAAGATGGCTGGAGAGATATTCGATCCGCCATTGGTAGCACTGCAACCGCTGCACTTAGCACGGTGCCACCGGACCAGAGAAACGACTGGTATGACGGCGAATGTGAGCAGTTAGTAGAAAAGAAGAATGCAGCATGGGCGAGATTGCTGCAACACCGTACGAGGGCGAACGAGGCACGATATAAACGGGCGCGGAACAGACAAAACTCGATTTTCCGGAGGAAAAAGTGCCAGCAAGAAAACCGAGACCGTGAAGAGACGGAACAACTGTTCCGCGCTCTTTCGCTGTTCCACACGTAAGTTCTATGAGAAGTTGAACCGTTCACGTAAGGGCCACGTGGCACAGCCTGATATGTGCAAGGACATAAACGGGAACCTTCTTACGAACGAGCGTAAGGTGTTCCAAAGGAGGCAGCAGTACTACGAAGTACACCTGAATGGCGATGTGGCAGACGAAGATGGTGGTATGGTGATGGACATGGGAGAACGCGCGCAGGACATAACTCCTTCAGGAAATCCATGAGTAGATTGGCCGGCTGAAGAACAAAAAAGCCCCTGGGGTTGACCAACTACCAGGAGAGCTATTTAAACACGGTGGTGAGGCACTGTCTAGAGCGCTGCACTGGGTAATTACCAAAATTTGGGAGGAAGTTTTTGAGTGAATGGATGTCGTGTGTCCCATCTACAAAAAGGGCGATAAGCTGGATTGTAGCAACTACCGCGCAATCACATTGCTGAACGCCGCCTACAAGGTACTCTCCCAAATTTTATGCCGTCGACTAGCACCAACTGCAAGGGAGTCCGTGGGGCAGTACCAGGCGAGTTTTATGGGCGAACGCTCCACCACGGACCAGGTGTTCGCCATGAGCCAAGTACCGCAGAAATGCCGCAAATACAATGTGACCACGCATAATCTATTCATCGACTTCAAAGCCGCATATGATACAATCGATCGGGACTAGCAATGGCAGCTAATGCACGAACACAGTTTTAAGCTAATGCACGAATACAGAATCGGGTGATGTGCGTAATTCGAGTTTCAGGGGCATTCACAAGTCCCTTCGAAACGCGCAGAGGGTTACGGCAAGGTGATGGTCTTTCGTGTCTGCTATTCAACATCGATTTGGAAGGGGTAATTAGCGGACAGCAGGGACTATGTCCAAGGGCTTGACAAACACTCTCCAGGCCATCTGCGAGTTGTGGGGCTTGCCTAGGATGTGGTGGAGTTTGACAGTAGGCCTTGTTAAATTCCTATAAAAAGCTGCATGTATCCGCAAGTAGGCCCCACCAATGGGACCGTGTGCCGCTCAAAGCGCACAAGCCCAAGTCCTTGTGTTAGATGGGATGCTAAATAGCCCTGACACGATGGCCCTCCGACGAGACAGGTGATTTGCGCAGGCCCAATAAGTCGCCTGGAAAACCATTAATTACGAGCAATATAAGAGATAATACGATTCGATATAATAGGCAAAGACTTAGGCGACGATTAAAGGATCACGATTGGAAGCTTGGAACATGGAACTGCAAGTCGACTGGATGAAGTCCTGCAGGTTGCGACAGGATGATCTACGATGAATTACACCTCCGCAACTTCGATGTCGTGGCGCTACAGGAGATTTGCTGGACAGGATCCGCCGTACCAAACTGACAATCTACAAATGCACATTAGACCGGTAGTCCTCTACAGACACGAGACCTGGACGATGCTCGTGGAGGATCGACGCGCACTTGGAGTTTTCGAAAGGAAAGTGCTGCGTACCATCTGAGGGGTTGGGGTTCAGATGGCGGACGGTACGTGGAGGAGGCGAATGAACCACGAGAACTATCAATCGTTCACACCGCGAAAACCGGACGAATGCGGTGGGCCGGGCACGTAGCCAGAAGGTCGGACAGTAACCCGGTGAAAATGGTTCTCGACAGCGATCCGACGGGCACATGAAGGCGAGGTGCGCAGCGGGCAAGGTGGATCGATCAGGTGGATGATGACTTGCGGACCCTCCGTAGACTGCGTGGTTGGCGACGTGTAGCCATGGACCGAGCCGAATGGAGAAGACTCTTATATATCGCACAGGCCACTTCGGCCTCAGTCTGAATGAATAAATAAATAATAAGTAAAAAGAATACAAATATTATTTACTACCTTTTCCCAAATTTTGTATTTTACCGATATCTCGTTGGCGAGAATCAGCGATTCTTCATACTAATAAAAACGATTTTACTTTAAATGTAGTGGAGACATCTCTTGAAAACAACACCTTTTGACGCCCTATTTAGCTCTCATGCTCTCATGCGAGAATTTATTAATTTTTTTTTGTATAGAACTTCTTACCATTTAGGGAGGGCCATGGTCCCTTTGAAAATTATGTCAAAACAGTAAATTTTCAACACTTCGTAACGTATGAAAAATATTTTTTTCTTTTCATGGTTGTAGTAGTTTATGAAAAAATCTGATTCATCTACCTTTTGAGCTCACAGTCTGATTCAGCCCATTTTAAATTAAAAAAACACTGGGAAAGAGTTCCACGACGAATGCTTTTTCACGAGCAAATCAGGTAAGGATAAGTGTATTAAAATGAGTTGGTTTTTAACGCATTTAGCATTAGCATTAGCATTAGCATTTAGCAGTTCCCATAAATTCGTGGGTGGTACAAGCCAAGACTATTGTATGAGAGTAGCATCACTTTCATCCGTTACCACAGATATTGATTTGGGACTAATCACTAACTCTTAGATGGAAGCAACACAGTATAAAAATGTTACAGCATATATGATGTAACAAAAAGGCTCCGTGCGATTCGACTCATTTATCCATCACTTTTTAAAATTACAGGTCGTCGTTACTATGGAGCTTGTATTCAATATTGCGTACAAGAAAAAGTTGGATGTAAAATTGAAGGCTATTGAACACAAAAATGTGAGTTTAAATATTTCCATAGCGTGTAATTTTCAGAATTTTTAACTGTGCAATGTACTCTCCAATAGTCGAGATCTGTCCTGCCCACGTCTTTGCGAATGCTGAGGAAGGGTAACGATGGTGACCTGTTAATAGCCCACTGAATGTACATAAGTCTTTTTTTGCTCGAAACCTTTCTAGTTATTTTTGCATTTGGAGTTACGAATCTCCTTTATTGCCGTGCTGTCCTTGTATTATTCCAGATTTCATTTATTTTCAGCATTTACAGTTCTTTAGTTCCATTGTAAAGTGCATTCCGATGCCACAGAATGGTTCTGGACCTATGAATGGTTTGGAAAATCCATTTCTTGCTAACAAAACAGCTTTTTCATTACCTTCAATTCCAAACTTCCCAGGATCCCAAAATAAATTCAATGTATTATTTTGAGACACCTATTTGTGGAATTGAATGTAGTCTTGATGAGCAAGTCACTGATTTTAGCGCTTTTACCGCAGCTAAACTGTAAAAAAATACATATAATTGCATATCTGTAGTTACATCGTAAGCAAACAGTAGTACACTCAATAATTGCCTGTATTTCTGCTTGAAACACGGTTGGCCATTTACCCATTGGAACGGATATATTTGCTCATGGGCCTGTTAAGCCAGGTCCTACACTATTATTTAATTTTGATACATCTGTATAAAAATATTACTGAGCCTGGTTGAATACTGGGTCCCTCTAATTCCCACTCAGTGCGACCAGGCCCCGTCACATTGAATAGTCGTTCAAAGTTGTATTTCGTATTTATCCAGTTTTTATGATTAAATAATGAATTTATTTTAATTTCCTTACAGTATACAGAAGACCGCTAAAATCTGCTTTGAAGTCCTTCTTCGTTGTTCTTCTTAATCTTAGTGCACTTTTCTCAGCTTCTAATTGTATGAAATAATTTAAAGGTAATAGATTCAATATTGCATAAAGCGCATTAGAAGACGTACTGCGCCTAGCTCCTGTGGTCAGAATTTTATTCGTGGTCCTCATATCTTAATAGTTCAACAACATTGTGCATGATGTTTTCCTGTGGGGTACTGCGAGGTACCAAACTGTTTTGTTCGTCAAATGTTACGTAAAATATGCTTTTACAAAACTACTAAAAACTAAAATCTGGACGGAGCTATTATCACGTTACTATGCATATTGCGTATATCTGTTCAAGAGCTTTGAAACGATTATAAATATGATTGTTTTGAGACGAAAATATGGCAAAGCATTTTACCAAAAAACGCAAAATTGTAATTTCTAGAGGGACCAATTGAATGCTCCCCACCCCTCCATGGAAAATCTAAAAAATCAAATTCCCAATTATAAAAAACACAGGTTATAAATCAAAAATTGGCGTTGTGGTAGTTTTGGCCGCTCCCTTATATGAAGCTGTCATATTGTGCTATGAGGGCAGTCAGATGAGAGGAGCAATACGGGGATTTTCCACACTCTCTATTTGCGAGGAAAAAAACTCTGCAATGAAATGGGTTTTCGTACATTTTGTAAAGGAATTGCGAATCTTTATCATCTGTACTCTGTATAACACAAAGTTTTCATTATCATACGATAATGGAAAGATCGATGCGCAAAACTTTTTGGCTATTTAGTTAAAGGGATAAATGTTGTGATCAATCTGTAATATAATTTAAAAATTATTCTGAAAAACCTATTTGTATTCTAGATGAATTGTGTATGTTTCAAAAATGATCAATTTTTGGCGAGACGAAGTTCGCTGGGTCAGCTAGTTATTCTTTTAATATGTGAAATCAGTATTGGTAAAATCACTCATAAATCTCTCGATTTTAAAGGAATGCATCACGCTTGAATTTTTCATGTTAAAACGCATCATTGCACTCATTTGCCAAAAAATCTTTTTGTTTTAAAACGCATTTGAAATTAATTTGGGGCAATTTATTGCTTATACATAAAAGAGTGTCTAATATTTTATGCGACAAACGTCAATTAACTGTTATTAACGAAGGAGAACAAAAGAAAACCTCAAAATTCAACTCACCCATGAGTTTCTAGGTGCTGAGTTGGGAGCGTTTCAACTCACGCTTGATTTGAATCATCCATGAGTCTGAGATTGTGAGTTTTTACCAACCTTGTGTGAAATTAAAGAAGTCTATACAGGCTGATTGGATGGCCTCGTATGTCCATTCCTTAAAAAAAGGGCTGAAACTTGAGTGCCAATAACAGACTGATCACCATTCTGAACTCGGCGTGCAAAATTCTGTCGCATATTATGTTTAACAGCTTAGACCATTTGACGAGTCCTTCGTCGGCGAATACCAGGCAAGCTTTCAAGAGGGACGATCAACGACGATTCTTGAAAAATTCTGGGAGTTCAGCTGGCGGAGTCACCATCTGTTCATTCATATCATAGCAGCATTTGATTCAGTGAAAAGAAATGAGCTGTGGCAGATTATGTCTGAACAAGGTTTTCCAACGAAGCTTATTAGGCTGCTACGTGCAACGCTAGATGGAACGAAATCAAGTATTCAGATTGCCGATAAAGTGTCAACTTGATTTATGACCACAAATGGATTAAAACAGAGTGCTGCACTATCGGATGTACAACATTGTACTCGCTATGCGAGTACCGAGAAACGGAACTATCATCACAGGATCGCAAATGAAGCGTGGACGTTAAAGAGGCACACCGGAGTGCCTTCCAGGTTCAGGAGCGAAACATGCTACCACAATACTCGATACGAAACTAGAAAATGATGTGTGGTGCAACGCATGAATCACAAGCTTTATAAAATATTGTGAATCGCATGAAATACGGCAGACTTCAGTGATCTGGTCACTTAGTGCGAATGTCGGGAGAAAGATTAGCGAAAATAATATTCTACAGAGAACCAGATATGAGCCAGCGACTTCGTGGAAGGCACAAATATTTGATTGCAAAAGGGAAAGCGGGAAGAAATCATTATTCTCGAGTTTAAAAATTGCTTCCCTCGGTCGGTTTTGCATCCAGGTACACACCTTCAGTCTTCCCAACCAAGATACTCGCTCGCCCAAGCTATAAAATCGTGTTCCAAAAACTCCAAGACAGAACGAGGGGGAGCGGGTGAAATTAATTATTTATACAACCCTAATCTCCGCTGATTACTAAAACCCTTCTGAGCCGCTGCATGTTCGATGGGCTATCGGTTGTTGACTCTATCGTATTCTTGGGTCTAACTTTTTTGGTCTGTTATTTTTGGCGTCAGAACCCGAATCACGCAGCCCTGGTGGGATGAGATAGGACACGGTCAAGCGGGGTTAAACAAGCAGTTATTTCCCATAATATATTTACAGAAATAATTTTCGACAGTGAAGCCAAATCTTCAGCGTACCTATATCACCCCTTATACCCTTTATCAGAGTTGGATAGGAAATTAAAGCGCATGGCTATTTTCTTGGAAGGCATCTCGGAGGAATGATGGGTGGCATAAAAGTATGATAAACTGATTTTTATTTCCCTTTTACTTGGCCTGTTTCCCAAAGGCGAAGACCAGCCGAAGGATGAAATTCAATTTGTGCGCGAACATCACTGCTGGTGAGGCAAAAACGCACCCGCTTTTACTGCCCCTCGTGCTGGCGTTGATATTTTAATAATGAGCTGAAAATGCTTTCAAATAAAATTAATGTGTTTTGACCCGAGCTTGGAAGCTCTCTCACCTCCCCAACCTTCTCCATCTGGACAGGTTATTGATTCGGATCCAAGGCCCAAATTCTGCCGTTATTTTTGTTTCTGCTACATAAGGGTTGTAAACTTATGGAGCCATTTCCTAGAAAGCGATGGCATAAATTAAAATTTTATATGCGCAGTTCTTCTTAATTTGAATAGTGAAAAAATATCGAGTTGTATAATCAGCTTTTGGCGGTGTTCATGCAAAAGAACAGTGCAAAATTTTTGAATAACAAGATTTCTGAACTGCCAACAGCTTTAATGCAACAAAGTTGGATGTTGTTGTTTTGTGAGATTTTCACTTCTTAATTTAGTATCATTTTTTATAGTATGATAACCGGATAGGTTAACCAAACCCGATTTAATTAATCAACAATAGTATCAAACTATGAAAGATTCTCTTTCAAGCGGAATTTGCTGTAATCGATTTCGGTGTTTGTAATGATGTAATTGATGTTTGTAACGAGAGATGTTTAAAAATAACTCATTAACCATACTGGATATTAACTTTTTCCGAAACCACCTCAAAACACAATCCGTGACGTATTTTATGGATGTTCCTTCATCACATTACGTGAATGTGACACGCTTCCCGTGCAAGCAAAGTTCACACACATTTGAAGCAGCATGTGCGCATACATTAATAACGAATTTCACGCCCAACCCTTGGTAATGCCCAAAGCGTTTTCCGGCATCATCACGAAGCCGTAGGAGTACCTTTGCCTAGAATCATCAGTAGGACCAACAACGGGTGCCACGGGGAGAGTGGAGCCTTTATGATTATACGTTTATTAAGGCACTTTGGGTAGCTTCTCGCGCAATCAGGCCGCCTGCCAGAAGGCAGTCAGTCACTCACTCTCGTCACTCACTTGCTGGGGCGGAAAGTTTGCTTGCCAGATCGAGGTGGTGGGTGCGAGCCTTCGAGCTAAGATGAAGACGGTGGAAGCCGTCTATAATTGTGATAAACTTTTGCGAATCGAGGCCGTGTATCCGAGCCGAAGTGGGATGCAGAAGTTCCGCACGAATTTTATGACACATCTGGCGGAATTTTGACAGGGGCAATTTCGCACTGACTACAACTTCACGGCGGATATGGATATGTTTACGAGCCTTCGGGGCAGAAATAATCAGAACTTTGTTGCCACAAGTGTCACTTTCGGAGCTCGTTAGGCGACAAGCCGAAGCGATACGAACCGAGCTAATCGGTGGGTTTTAGTTGCGATCTGCTGTGAAAGTAGTGCCGTGAAATTGGGTGCTTTAAAAAATTAGGTTATTTGGGTGTTGTTAGACGCATTAACTATAATGTTTTGACAAGAGCAATGGGCTAAAAAATGTTGTGCTGGAAACTACAAAAAATCACTTGGCTGTGCATATGCGTGTACTCGAACGATTAATGACGGTGGAAAACCGACACTTGATTACAATTAATTGCATATTATTCAGCAACTAGGCCGTATGAAAATCGTTTTTTGTTAAATATCTTGGCTGTGCATGTGCACAGCACATGTTTCGCCATAGACAAATTAATATGAAATTTGCGGAAAGGAATCCACGTGTCTTGGAGGGTACACGCGACCGCATGCGTAGAACAATCACACTCATCAAATGCTTTAGCCAAGCAAGCCTTTGGCACAGCAGAGTGTGATTGATTCACACTCTATACAAATCCGCCCAGCCCGTTGTTGGGGGCATAGAGTGCGATGCTTTCGAATAATAAACAAGGTGTGCTCGCTTGACTGTGGATATAAGCACATGTGAAGATTGGACAAATCAAGCATCCGAAAGATATTCAATTTGCAAAAAAGAGCTAACCGCGATGGAGGTTGGTACTCGGATTCTGATGGCTTTTCCACAAACGTGACCTTTAAGTGGTCTTGTTGTGTAGGATAAAATTCTTACTCGTTTTTCAAAAAAAAATCCATCCAAGGATGATGATGCCTTTCTAATGCATGTAAAATGGTTAAACCGCATATCAGAAGAACTAGAGATATAACTAATAAGTGGATATGTCCTTTAGCCTTTATCGAAAAAGCTATCTCGGTGTTACTCGATATTTTCCCATACTCGATGAAATTCAAAGTCCCTTGAATCTAGCATACTACGATCCATCCGTAAGTCGATACCTCCCTTACTGTATATTCTCAGAGTCGAAGTAATTTTCTAATGCATTTTTACCTCGCTATTTTCACCTTGATGATGTCCAGCGACAATTTGTTTAGCCGAACGTCATTTGGTCATTTGGGTCATTTGGCGGAATAGTTGAAAAAATTAAATTGCGATTAGTGAAAAGTGAGTATTGAGAAGTAAGTAGTGGGAATTACTGAGTTCACTGTAATTCACATTTCTTCACTTTTTGTGACACTAGATACACTGTGACAAGTGACATTTCTCTCATCTCATAAGAAATGAGAGGTGAGAAGTAGGAAGGGAACTCAGAAATAAGTTATATGTGGAGTGAATAGAAAGTTACAATTGAGAAATTCGAGTGATAAGAGCGCAGTGAGAAGTGAAAAGTGAGAAGATTGAATTAAGAAGTACAAATGATAAGTTAGCAGTGAGAAGTGCGAAAAGAATAGTGATAAATGAGAAATTAGAAGTGAAAAGCGAGAAGCAAAAAAAAAGAAGTGCAAATTAAATAGTGAGAAGTGCGTAGCAAGAAGTGAGTAGTGAGAAGTAAGAAGTGAGAAGTAAAAAGTGAGATATGACAAGTGAGAAGTGAGGACCGCTGAGTGAGAAGTGAGAAAAAAGATTCGACAAGTGAGATAGGAGAATTAAATTTTTCTTCTTCCTTTCTTTTCACTTTTTGTCTTTCTCGTATACAGTATACGTATAGGCTATAAGATCACTCCAAAACCAAACTTTTGATAGAAGGCTCGGATACCCATAGTATTATATACCAATCGACTCAGCTCGACGAATTGAGGTGATGTCTGTATGTGTACAAAAATGTGAGCCACACTTTTTAGTACTTAGCATTCTCCGATTTGCTCGCAACAGGTTGCAATCGACGCGGATATCAATCTAGTTGTTTCCTATTGAAAATTGGTTCACTGCGTAAAATTGGTTTATTGGTTATTGCGTTTCAAAGTTATTAAAAAACCTTGTTTTTTGCCAAGGGTCCTTGGGAAAAAAATCAAAAACGAAAAAAAATGTTTTCATAGATTGCAGCAATGCATTCAAATGATCGCAAATGAATATGAATTGATGGAAAAAGTAAAATCCCCCTAAAGTACTATTTCGACCTCTCTTATGTGTTTTTCTTATTTTCAAATGTGCGAGAAAGGCCCCACCAACGCTAGGTGGATTGATCTGGGTTTTTCATCTTTATCCTTTCTCTTCCCTTTTTCCTTCACAACCTTTTTTGTCTTCCCTTGTTTCTTCAACCATACATTTTCTCTTTCCTTTTTCCTTATTTTTTCTTCTCCCTTTTTGCTTCTTTCTTCTCCGTCCATCTGCTTTCCTTCTTCCTTCTGTCTTATATCTCACCATTAACTTCTGAACATCTCTCTTCTCACTTCCCAATTATCGTCTCTCCCTTTTCACCTCATGTTTTAGTCTTTTCCACAATTGACTTCCTATTACTCACTTTTCAACTATCACATCTCACTTCTCCCTTCAGTCGTCGCTGCTCACTACGCTGTACTCACTTCGAATATCATTTGCAACTTCGCAGTTCTCACTTTTCAAATTACTCCTCATTTTTCAATTTTCCCTTTTACACTATTTAACTTATGATTTATCATTCCCGACAACGAGGAACATCACCGTGAAAGGTGTGAAAAATCCGCAAAAAAATATAAATAAAAGCCAGACCTATGCGTCACCATGCCACTGCCATCGGTGATTTTTCACGTCACCCCCGTCAAAAACGAATCTGCGCCCCACCGAATATTTTTACCACTCCGATAGTTGTGAAAAGTCAGTAGGTTTCGTTTATACTTTTCAAGCCAAACTTTAAATTCATTGAAAGTCATTATCATTATCATATTATATCATGTATGATATAATATGTATAATCACGCAAGCTCATATGAAAATTCTCGATTTACTAGTAACACTTTTTTTCATGAATTAATTTGATTACTGCAAGTAAAGGGGAAGGGTCATTTGCCTGAAACCCATTCGACCGAAAGCCATTTCTCCGAATGACATTAGGCCGAAAGTCGTTTGGCCGAACGGGTCATTTGGCCGAAAGGGTCATTTGGCCGAAAAGGGTCGTTTGGCCGAAAGGATCATTTGGCCTAAATGGTCATTTCGCCGAATAGGTTATTTGAAAGTGAGAAATTAGGAATGAAAAGAGACCTCTCACTTCTCACTCTTCATTTTTATCTTCTCACTGTAAAAGTGAGAAGCATGAAATGAGTGATGAGACGTTCTACTACCCACTCCGCACTACTCACTTCATACTACTCACTTCGCATTACTCACTTTTCACAGTGAGAAGTGAGAAATGAGGAGTGAAAAGTGAGACTTCCACTGTTCACTCCTCATTTCTCACTTCTCACTGTGAAAAGTTAAAAGTGCAAAGTGGGTAGTGATACGTCTCACTACTAGACCTGTGCGCCGCCGCGCCACGCCGCCGCCGCCGACACTTATTGACGTACGCTGACGCCGGTCAAGGTGTCGACGGTGCGCCATACGCCGGTTGGCTCCACGCCGCCGAATTTCGTATTTCACGCCGATGTTTGGCCAACACAAAAATCACATTATGCAGTGCGT
Source organism: Armigeres subalbatus (assembly GCF_024139115.2). Lineage (NCBI taxonomy): Eukaryota > Metazoa > Arthropoda > Insecta > Diptera > Culicidae > Armigeres > Armigeres subalbatus. The sequence goes on along the minus strand of NC_085140.1, from coordinate 377,191,758 downwards.
TTACATCTGCCGAACCAAGGCAACCTATCAAGCATTAATTAAATAGCTATTATAAATTTAGCAGATTTGTTGACTTTTATTCCTGTCACTTTAACCCGCTTTGGCGTGTTAAATGTTAGGTCATCCAAAAACTTTTTGGCTACAAATCTACAAATCAATGAGCGTGGCGATTAACTTCTAATCTCATATGTAACTTCATGTGGAATAAACTCATTCTGGTCGCATTGGGTGGTTCATCTTCTTGGTTGGAATGCTACATATCTTAATTGGTTCAGTGCTTACATACTCAGTTTTTATTTATACAGCTCGTCAAATTCCACACAGCCGTTATCCCAACAAAATAAAAACTGATGTCCCGGCAAAAATAACGTTTGTTAGCTGGTTTTCGGCAAATAATTAGCTGAAAAAACACGTTTGCTGAGGCTCGGCTGTGCGAATCTCGGTAAAAGTTCAACAAATTGCTGAGATCCCGGAAAAAAATTAAGTGTGACAAACGCGGCTACAAATCAACACCATAATGAATGTTGGATTTTGATTCCCAGTCTGGTATGATTTTTTCAGCTTCGCTGGGCATGGAGTATCATTGTGTTAGCCTCATGATATGCGAAAGCAAAACTGATCTTTTGGCTTCTGGAGCTGGAGCACGATTGGGCACGTGACCCAACAAATTGAAAATTTCCTTCACTCTTCCTTGTAATTGCTAGAATTTAAAAAAATGGTTCCGATTTATTTCGATAAACAATTCCCAAAGAAATTTCTTGATTTTCTTGAAATAATTTCCAGGAAGTCCTGGAGGAAGTTCTGAAGGAATATCTGAAGAAAATTCTTAGAGCCTTGATGAATTTCTGAATTTATCTCCGTTGTAATTTCTGGAGGATTTTCTGAAGGAATCATTGGAGCAAATCATGAAGGAATTCTACTAAGAATGTCCAAAGAAATTGTTTAAGAAATTTAAGTATGTCAGTAATTCCTTTAGGAGGTCCTTTGGAAATTGCTCTAGGAATTCGTACGGAGATATCCTGAAATTCGTCGTACAGTTTTGGTAGTTGGTGTTGGAAATTCCGAAGGAATTATAAGATTAATTTCCGAGGGAATGGAATGTCTCATGAAATACCTGGAAAAATTCCAGTGGAATTGTTAAAAAAAAATTCCGAAGGAATTTTGTAGAAATTTTTAAAAGTATGTGTGTATATATGTGGTTATCCATCACCCTGGCTTGAGTCTTGATCTGCATGCGGCTCCACCCAATAGTACAATCGAATTTAATTACCATTCTGCTTTCAATGCACTTCTGTGTGAAGGGCAAGAAACGGAAGTGGCGGACTCGTAACCAGAGACACTTACGCGAAGCCCGCGGGATAGAGAGAATCTCCTTTCAGCAATGTAATCCAACAGACTAATAAATAGATTCTCAATACTTTTTGAGCTTTCCGAGGGATGGATTCTTTGAAGAAGGACACGTCGAGTCCATTACAACTGTGGGGAAGTGGACCCATCTACATGAGTAGAAATTATCAAAAGTATTCCAAAAAAGAATTTCTGAAGGAATTATGGAATGGTCAGTATGAATCTTATATGAATTTTTGAAGGAATTTCCAGAAGAATTCCTTAAGAATTTTTTTAAGGTCCTAAGAAGTTCCGAAGCAATTTCTAGGGGGAATTTAAAGAAAAGCCTGGTTTCATTTGTGGAGAATTTTTTAAAGAACTTCTTGAAGAAATTCTTGATCGGATTGCTGACGGAGCTTTTGAAGGTATTTTAGAATGAGTTTCTTGATGACTTACCGAATTAATTCCTGAATATTTTTCCTAGGGAATTACTTAAGGTATTTATGAAAAAAGAAATCTGTAGAAATTTTCGAAGGAACTCGTGGAGGAAATTCCCAGAGAATTCTGGAGAATATCCGAATATCTGCAATCTTGATATTTTGGGAGTTTTTCTTGGCATGTAGTCTTGATTCTAGAGCCAAAACTGAGTTTGGTTTACTACTGTCCGGACTTTCGAAGAAATTTTTTGGAGAACTATAGGAATTTCTGTGTACATACCAATAGCTATTTGTTCGGTAAATCCATTAAACATTTCTTCGTAAATTACTTTCAGAATTCTCTCGGTCGGGTTCGGGTTTACAAAATGTGAAACCCGACCAGCTCTATGGTTCACCTTTTCAAAATTCATTCAAAAATTCGGTTAGAAAATCTTTTCAGGTTCTCTTTCGGTTATTCCTTCGAGAATTGAATCGGAAATTCTTCGAGGAGGTAATTTTTTTCAGAAATTCCTCCAGGAGGTCCTATGGAAATTCCTTCAATAAACTATACAAAATTCATACAAGAATAATTCCGGATGAATTCTTATTTGGAGGAATTTATAAAGGAATTTTCGAAGAAATTTCCAAAGGTATTTGAGCGTTAAACTTATTTTCAATTTAAAAAAACACCTAAACAACGGTTAAAAAAAATTAATCCTTTTACAAACAAAATTTTAGAAAATTTTCCAAAAGAATGTCTGAAGATATTCTCGAAAGAATTCTTAAAAGAATTTTAAAAGAAATTTTCGAAGTTCTACAGGAAGTTCTGGAAGAGTTGCTAGAGGAATTTCAGGAGGAATGTTTGAAAGAATTCCTATAGGAAAATCAGAAAGAATTCCTGGAGAAAATTCTAAATAAACTCCAGAGCGAAATTTTGAAAGAATACCAAAAATATCTTCTTAGAGTTTCCGAAGAAATTCTTTAAAGAATTACTGGAAGAATTTCTATTTCAAATTTCTAAAAGAAATTCTTGAAGGAATTAAAAAAAACTAAATCAAATTCCGAAGGCTTTCTCCTAAAGGGATTTCCGGATGTATTCCGGAGGTATTCCGATGGAAATTCATGAAGGATTTTCCATGGGTATTTTCTAAAGAATTCTTAAAGGAATTTCCGAAGGAATTCCTAAAAAAGTTTTCGAATGAATTTCCGAAGAAATTCCCAAAAGACTCCGTAAAGGAATTTCCAAAGCAATCCTTAAAGTAATTTTCGAGGAAATTCCTGAAGGAGCTACTACCAGAATAAATTTTCAAGGGAATTCTTGGAGAAAGTTCTGAAGGAATTCATAGGGTGATTCTAAATTAGTTCACTGAATTCCTTTTTTGAATATTCTGAGGAATATCTTGAGGAATTTCTAAACGAATTTATGAATTTATATTTGAAGTACTTTCCACTGAATTTATGTGCTGTGATGCGGCAATATCCTTGTGGAGGATGTAATGTAAACTTTTGCTGTGGAGATACAAGCTATAGCTATTAGCATGTTCACCCTATCAGTCTATCTGTAGCTAGCAATTGTACAAAAACCTAAAATAATTCTGACTTTTGACAGCCAAAAGCGCAAAATGAGGTGTGAGGAGTGAGAAGTCTCTCTTCTTGCTTTTCGGGCTAGTGACCTTTTTGGCCAAATGGCCCTTTCGACCAAACGACCGTCTCAGTCAAACGATCCTTTCAGCCAAATGACCCTTTAGACCTAATTACCCTTTCGGCCCAACAACCTTTTCGGCCTAATGACCCTTTCGGCCAAACGACCCTTTCGGCCAAATGGTTTTTGGTCTTATGGTCTGTTCGGCCAAATGGTATATTCGGCCAAACAACTTTCGGTCTAGTGGCATTCGGCCGAATGGCTTCCGGCACTTGTTTGATTTGAAATGGGGAATTCAGTATTGTAACAATTCGAAACGCAATAAAAGTCGTATTTGTTGTTGTTTTTTACCGTTCTGTGTATTGTGCCACAAGTCTTTTGCTACAAAGTTGATACGCATAGTTGCGTTTAAAATTAAAACAAATTTAACAAAAATAAATTGCCCTTTTTGGCGGTGCAAGTCATTCAATCACGAAACTAGTATACATAAAACGTTAAGATGTCTGGAATCAAAAAGCTACAAAAAAAAATAATCAGAATTCTGGTTCAATTTTTTTTGTGGAAAAAATAGACCAATTTAATATGATAGTTTGCACTACGGTTGGAACAAACTCACTAGATCTGTCGAAAGTTTTCGGAAAACATGTGGCTGATCGCTAGGCAGAACAGGTTGATGTCTTCCTTTTACATTTTTACAAACATATCTAAATTATTAATATAAATTTCAATAAGTGTTGATGTAGTCGCCAAGAACTTTGGTGCAAAGTAGTTCTTCCAGAGCTTTGCATTCGACCGCAGATTTTGCTTGAGCGATCGCATCCTCCAGTAAAACATATTCAACTTCGGTGTCACCTTTCAATACTTTTGGTAAACGAGAAAGCTGATTCCCGAAATCAAATGACCGTGCTGGCATGATTGATGCTTCTGGAGTGGATTGTTGCGTACTAGGAGTGAGTATTTCGTTCGCTGAAGTTGGTTCGACGACGATCGATGCCTGCTCGATTATCCGTACTAGGTTATCTTTCCGAAGCTGACACAGCATAGCCTCAATTTATTGCTAAGGGAAAATTTTCCTGATAAATATATGCCAGTATTTCAAAACGCAGTTTAATTTGCGTACAATATAAGTACTCACCAGAACGATTTTTTTTTTGCGTGTGGTGTATATTCTAATTGGATGTCAAAACGAGCATTTTTCGTTCATTTTGAATTCTAACAATTACCTTACAGAATTAGTTCTGTAGGTATAGGATAGAAGATGAAAGCCCATTTCCAGTTCTAGCGATTGCTAGAATATGAGAAATATATGCAAAGATACAAAGTAGAATGAAAGGAACGGGCCTGGAATTGAACCCACGACCATCTGCGTATGAGGCAGAAGTGGTATCCATATGACCACCAAGCAGCATTTATGTATTATTGTTGACGATAAATTTCATGAATCGAAATACGTGGCAAGTGTTATGCATATAACTGTAACATAAGCGAAGCACGTTCAATCGTTATATGCTCATTAATACTTTAAACGCACGAGAAAGACATCATTACTGTTCAAGCTGTTTAGATATCTTTTATAGTACACGGCTATTGCGCATTGTTAGAAAACAAATAAAAATAAATCAGAAAGCGCTCTCCAGATCCAGTTGATACTTTTGGCCACTTGATTGGTGGATAATATTCATTTCTGTTGCCTGTTTCAGTGGTTCCAGCTTCCTCTGACCTTTATTGGGTATCTATCTATAACTGCATTTCCCAGCTCTCTTCAGTGTCAAGGGTTTGTTGGTTCCAGCGACTTCGGTTCGGTGTTGCCACAGATAATGAAAAGATTTCCGATGATTTGTTTCCCGATATGGTGCAATCGCTGTTACATGCATTGCTAAGGAACGAACAATGAATCGCCTGCTATGAGCGTGCTTACAGCGGCACACTAGGAGTTAACTTTAGGAAATCAGTATTGCGAAAGGCATCTAATGTTCTATTTGTCAGAATTAAGCACCTTAATCGAAAAAATATTTGGTAGGCGTAGTAGCGGACACCATCCTTCATAATCGGTGTTGGTTGGTAGAAAGAAGTTCTCGCAGCAGCGTTTAGTATGTGCAGCTCAAAGCTAAAATACAGATTTTTATTGAACTTTTATCCAAAAAATATGCCTGCGATACATACAATTAGTTTTCCTCTACCGGTCCTATGAAGCCCTACGAACAAATGCCAGATTTTCAAAGTCACTTCCCTTACAACTCTACAGATGTACTCTCAATTCACTAGCTATCATCAGCACCGGGTACTAGCATACAGTTTTTGTATCGCTCCCAGGAACTATTATAACTCAATTAATCTCCTCAAAATATAAATTTGGCTAACTTTATGGGCAATATTAATTTCAACGATAATCCACGAGTCTCCCGAACAAAGCATGTGGTAACATCTAGTCTATAGCACAAAAACAACCGCCGTGATAGTGTACATTGCATTATCTTCTATTCGGTGCTCTGTCATTAGTTCGTAGTATATTCGTTTGCTCATGCATCCGGATTCTGCAGTTCGTGCGAAAGGTTGTCACCGTCCGTGCTGCCAGAACATTCCCCGCCCCGTGGATCGAGGGGAGGGTCCAGCGTAGATCCACCAAGCTCCATAACTGCTAGCTTAACTACCGGACGCTTAAGTATTCCAAACGCGGTCCGTACCACGGCCTGCCGAACTCTACCGTCCTTTCCGGGCATAACCTCGTGTACAACGCCCTTCGTCCACGATCTCCGTTTGCCTTCAGCTACATATACAAGGTCGCCGACCTTCAGGGACCTTGCTTCGCTCAACCATTTGGTTCTTTTGTTGATTGTTGGGAAATACTCCGTTGACCAGCGCCTCCACGCTTCGTCTGCTAATTGCTGGGATTGTAGAAAACTGCTTCGAAGAATTTTCCCAAGATCTTCAGGTGGTTCAAGAGGATCGTGAGCGCCAGATGAACAACCGAAAATAAAATGATTTGGAGTCAGAGCTTCGGGCAGACCTATTTCCTGTGGCATATAAGTCAGAGGACGCGAGTTGACTAATCCTTCCACTTCAACTAGGGTAGTCCACAAGATCTCGTCTGTCAGTTTCCGCCCATTGAGCAATGCAGTCATAGCCTCCTTGACGCTCCTCACCATTCGTTCCCATACCCCACCCATATGAGGAGCGGATGGGGTATTGAACGACCATTTGTTCGCGCATCGGTGTAGGTTCCAGCGCATTCAACGTTGATCTGTTTTTGCAGTTCGCGGTTTGCTCCCACAAAATTAGTGCCATTATCAGAAAAGATTTGAACTGGGGATCCTCGCCTACGCGTGAATCTGCGGATCGCCATGATGCAGGACTCGCTGGACAAATCGTAAGCGACCTCTAAATGAATAGCCCGTATAACCAGGCACGTGAATACAGCGACGTATCTCTTCTCTTTGCGCCGACCGACAGTGACTTCTAGTGGGCCCATATAGTCGATACCGACGTAGCTAAAAGGGCGGGCTTTCGGCGTCAAGCGTTGCTCGGGTAATGGCGCCATTCGTGGAGGGATTGGCTTACACTTAGTCACCTTACAGAAACAACAGTTGCGAGAAATATTATTTACGATTGATCGTAAATGTGAGATTTCAAACCGCTGACGAACCTCATTTACAATAGTTTCTTTGCTTGCATGACCATATCGGCGGTGGTAGTGATCCAACAGCATTCGAGTTATTTGACCGTCCTTGGGAAGAATTATTGGAAACCTTGCGTCGAAATTGGTATAGGCAGCGTTTGCGGTTCTGCCTTCCATCCTGACAACACCGTACTCGTCGGCAAATGGAGATAACTTATACAACGGGCTGTTCCTCTCGATGGATAGCCATTTCGCTATTGGCTGGTCTCGATTTTTCAACATGACTCGAACCTCGTCGGGGAAGTATTCACTTTGTTCCATTTTCCAAAGAAACTGCTCTGCTCGTTGAAATTCCTCCTGCTTCAACGGCGTCTTACAACATGGAACGCTCCATTTAAGCAACTTCTGAAGGTTTCTAGTTGCCTGGAGTGTCTCTATTGGCCGTCCTGAGATTCGCAAGCGGCAATTGTTGATGAAGCGGCAAAACATGCTACAGTTCGTAGCAGTATACTCCATTTTGAAAACCTAGAGATGTCTATCACTCTAACGGGTAGAGAAATATGAGTAAACAAATAGCTAGGACGTAGTTCTTCGACAGTGTTCGTTTTCACCTGCTGCTTTGGCCACTGATCCTCCGAAAGATATAGAAACTCTGGTCCTTTATACCACCTACCGTTGGAATCCGGCACTGTATCACGCACCCACTTCGTCAGACAGTCAGCTACATTGTCCCTAGATGGTACCCACCGCCAGCATTCCGCTTGAGTCGACGATAGAATTTCTCCAATACGATGGGCGACAAACTGCTTGTATCGCCTGTGGTCTGAGCGAATCCACGAAAGTACAGTCGATGAATCGGTCCATAGGTACACTCCATGGGGTTGCAGCGAGTGATAGCTCAATACAGTGTTGAGTACTTTGGCACCTAGCACAGCGGCTTCTAGTTCTAAACGCGGTATCGATAGGTGTTTTAGTGGAGCCACTTTACTTTTTGCCATAATTAGCGTGCATTGTACTTCTGCCAAATCATTCATGGTTCTAAAATACACAGCACAGCCATAGCTAGTTTCACTAGCGTCGGTAAACACGTGACACTGCAGCGTATGACATGGGGCTATCGCGTCGCTGAAGTAATAACGTGGGATACTAAGTTCGCCTATCTTTGGTAATAATTCAACCCAGCGCGTCCATTTTTCAAACTCCTCATCTCTTATTTCTTCATCCCACTGGACTGCGCTTCTCCATAGATCCTGTATCAGGATACGACCATGAATAAGATACGGTGCTAATAGCCCGAGGGGGTCGAATAGGCTCATTACGACTTTCAATGCGATACGCTTCGTCGGTCGTCGTTCTCCGGAAATGAAGAGTCGTAACTGTTCTAGCTCCGTAGAAAATGTGAAAGTGTCCGATTCTGGGTGCCATAACAAGCCTAACACTCTTTCCCATTTGTTGTCCATCGTGGTTTGCAGCAGCCGTGGCTCCTTTTCACCAGGTTTTCCGAGTTTCTGCAACACGATATTGTTGTTGCTGACCCAGTTTCTCATCTCAAATCCTCCATGAGTGTGGATGGTTCGCACTTGCAATGCCATCTCTGCCGCTTCTTCCGGGGAATCTGCACTATCGTAGTAGTCGTCCATATACGTCTTGTTCTTGATTGCCTCTGCGGCTAACGGGAATTCGTTCGCCCATTTGTCCGCATTCACTCGCAGTACATGCTGTGCGACGCAGGGTGAGCATGTTGCGCCAAACATTGCGACGTCTGCAATATAAACTTCTGGTGGGTGTCGGGGTTCGAAACGAAATAAGAAGCACTGAAAATATTTATCCGATTGTCTCATCCGAAGCTGCAAGAACATTTCTCGTATATCGCCTCCAAATCCCACGCGCTTTTCTCGAAATTTGCAAATTACGGACGGAAGCGAAACCAAAAGGTCGGGACCTTTCAACAGTTGAGAGTTGAGAGATTCACCTGCGCCATACTAGCCTCATTTTTTTGCTTCTTCGGATGCGTAACCAAGCCGAGGGGTAGATACCAAACTTGTCTCTAGTTGATTTCAGCAAGTTCCTCTTCGGTTGCTTTATGGATATAGCCTTTGTTAATATAATCGATAATTTGCTGGTTCACCCTGCTTCGTAGGTCGACATCTCTCGCTAGTTGAGCCTCGAAACTTTTCATCCGCTTCGTTGCCATAGGAAGGCTATTTGGGAGATCCACATGGTCGGACTTCCAGAGGACCGCCGTTTCATACCTCCCATCCCGGAACGTTGTAGAACTTTCCAATATTTCCCGCGCTCGTTTTTCTTCGGCGGATTCTAGTGACGGACTTTGGCTTATCAGCTTTTCTTCCAATACGAATTGCTGTTGAATCAGGTCGTTCAGTTCCCTGTCAGCACCGCATTTGCATTCGTGCACGTTCACGAGCCCTTCCTTCGCTTGATCGATTCCATTCGGACCATAAACTGACCAGCCAAGCAAAGATTTTACAGCGATAGGTTCTCCTGGGCCGCCAAGACAACTATTCAGTGGCGCAAAAAGTCTCAAACTTTCTAGTCCGAGAAGAATTCTAGGAACAGCTTCGGAGTACGATGGCACTGGTAGATTTCTGAGATAAGGAAACGCTCCGATAATTTTCCTATAGCTAGGCTTTGCATCGGAAGATTGAGTTTTCGACTGTGTGTGCATATCTCAACGGATAACGTCGTGGTAGACCTTTCCCCGATATTTCAAAATTCACTCTCTCGGATTTGTCTTCGTTCCTCATAACGCTCGATGTCCAACGTAGCTCCAGTGGTTCGGGAACACCCTTTGCTCCGAGCTGTCTGGCCAAACTCGCCTCAATAAGCGTTAACGATGAGCCCTCGTCAAGGAAGGCGAACGTTTCGCATTTGCTGTTATCGTTGAAAAGTGTAACCGGTATAATCCTGAACATGATAGACTTTCTCGCTTCCTCATGAGTGTTGCAATCGGACGTTTGCACTTGACGCCGGCGTTGATCTGGCACGGCGCGATGAAGTAACGGATGGTGACGAACTCTGCAACTCGGCACATTGCAGCGAATCCTAGAACGACATCTCCATTGACCGTGGTCATACAAGCATAATTCGCACAATTTCCAACGTTCGACGGCTTTTAAACGGGCTTCCAATCCCATTTGCTGGAAGCGCTCGCAGTTACGCACTCTATGATCGGTTTTGCCGCATATGGGACAAGGTTGTCGCTCTTCGCTGCGGGTGTGTGTATCGGGCACATTTTCGTGAGTGTAAAGTTGTCCTCTTTCACGAGTTCTGTCCTTTTCTGCTTGCTTGGTAGAGCGCACCAGTAATGGCGCGGTGACCTCACTAGCGTCGTTGACCAGCTGCTCCATGAAATGGCCAAAGTGTTTCAAAGTCGGATCACTGTATGCTCGCTTGTACCTTGCCCATTCTAGCTTTATGGATGAAGGCAATTTCTCCACTAGCTCACCAAGTAGAGTGGGGTTCGACAAGTGTCCCTGGAGATTCGCGGCCTCCAAATGGTCGCATAGCTGCTCGACGGTCAACCCAAAGTTTATGAGTGTTTCCAATCGATTCGGTTTGGGGGCCTCCACTCGGCGAACTTTGTTCAGCAAGTTTTTCACTAGTAGGTCCGGTCTTCCGTATAATCTTCGAAGCGTGTCTATAATAGCCGTCACGCTGTGAGGAACCATCAATTTTGTCACAACAGCCTGTCGCGCTGGGCCCCGCAAGCACTCGCGAAGCTGAATAAGATTCTCCACATCCGTGAAACCGCAGGTATTATTGGCAGTCTCAAAACTGTTGACGAATATGGGCCACTCTTCCGGATCTCCGGAAAAAGTAGGGAGTTTTTTCGGCCAAATCTGTCTTGCTGCTAATTGTTCAGCACTAAGCCTATGCGAAACAGATTGTATTCCGTTTTCCGTTCCGTGGTGTACCGCCTCACGACTCCGACTATTAATCTCGGGAGGCTCCATATGGTGGATGGGATTGGAGCTCACTCCTTGATAGTTCACTCTAAGAAGATTTGCAATCCGTTCTTCAAAACCTAAACCATCCCGAGATTGGGACAGCTGCGGTCTAACCCTTTCGTTAGGTGGCCACGCCGGATGCTCCGTCCTGGTTCCGCTTCCTCCTCTACTCCGCTCATGTTGGTCCTCAACCCACTCTTTGGTTCTTTCCACACCGCTAGGAGCGCTCGTTTTGCTTATGTTGTCATCTTCTGCCAATAACTCCTCTAATTCAAACCGTTCTCGTAGGTACTTTGCCTTCATCTCGAACTCCTTGGCCTTGATGGCGTGCTCCTGCTCTTTAATTTGCTTTTCTCTCTCAAGACGTGCGCGCTCCTCCTTTAACCGTTCTTGTTCTTCTAGCAACTTCTGCTCGTCCAGTGGTCGCTCGCTTTCCAATCGCTGCAAAGCTAGTTGCGCTCGAGCTCTTGCTGTGGCATTGCTGGATTTCAAAGACTTCTCCACCTGATTTGGTATCTCAGGATTCCTTTTCGGAGTCGTTATACTCGTCAGCTCCGGATTAAGAACCACTGTTCTTGTTCTATCCGAGTTCCTTGATTTGTCGGACGCTTTCTTTTGATTAGCACTGTTCGACCTCTGCATCTCACTCGACATCGCGCCGAGGACGGTCAAACTTGCTGGCAGCTTCTTACCTACTTTCTTTTTCGCGCCGGTTGCTTCTGGAGGCAGCACAGGTGGACACTTACTGCATCTCCACGATCGGTCCTCAATTCCTGGCGACACTTCTGCACAACCGTAGTGAAACCACGTGTTGCAGCCGTCGCATGCCACCATTCCGACGTCGGCGGAGTTCGGTCGCTCGCAGGCACCGCATTCGAAAGCATTGTTCGCTGGCGTAGTATAGTAGTATAAGGTCAAATAGGTATTCGTTTGCTCATGCATCCGGATTCTGCAGTTCGTGCGAAAGGTTGTCACCGTCCGTGCTGCCAGAACAATCGGTACCAAATAGTTTTTCATGAAAAGTTTCTTATTTTGAGAAAACCCGCGTTAGATGTCTTTCGCCATACACATTTCTGGCGGTTAACTCTTGCTGGCTATTTTGCGCATATACTATAGCGCTTGGATGTGACAGCGGCGGGTAGAAAATCAGCCACTGCCAATAATTCATTGAAATAATGAATTATTGGCAGTGGCTGATTTTCTACCCGCCGCTTCCACATACAGGCGCTATCGTGAATCTGTGTCAAAAGGTCGAAGGTCAAAAGGTCAAAGGTCATAAGGTCGAAGGACAAAAGGTCGAAAGGACAAAAGGTCGAAAGGTCAGAAGGTCGAAAGGTGAGAAGGTCGAAAGGACAAAAGGTCGAAAGGACAAAAGGTCGAAAGGAGAAAATGTCGAGAGGACAAAAGGTCGAAAGGACAAAAGGTCGAAAGAACAAAAGGTCGAAAAGACCAATGGTCGAAAGGACAAATGGTCGAAAGAACAAAAGGCCGAAAGAACAAAAGGTCGAAAGGACAAAAGGTCGAAAGGACAAAAGTTCGAAAGGACAAAAGGTCGAAAGGACAGAAGGTCGAATGGACAATAGTTCGAAAGGACAAAAGGTTGAAAGGACAAAACGTCGAAAGGATAAAAGGTCGAAAGGATAAAATATAGAAAACAAAAGGCCGAAAGGATAAAATATCGAAAAGTCAAAAGGTTGAAAGTCAAAAATTGAAGAGATAAGGGTCGAAAGTAAAAAAATTGAAAGTACAAAAGGTCGAAATGACAAAAGGCCGAAGAAAAAGAGGGTCTAAAAATAACAGAAGGTTTAATGAAGAACAGGTAGAAAAATATTCAAGTTTGCCGTCTGAAGGCGGTCTTGGGCGTTAGAGGGTTACTAGTTGACTTCAAAATTAAACACAAGCATTCACAAATCACGTTAGGGAGGGGGATTGAGCGAAGAGTGACGATCTATACAAAATTTCCAGATGTTTCTTACAAAAAGTTAGACATAGGGGAAGGGAGGGTTGAAAATTCCCTATTTTTGCGTTACGTTATTTATGGATCTTCCCTAATGCAAATTTTGGCAATTCCATACCCCTACCAACTTTACAGCGTAACGTAACGGTTTTCAATAATAAAAATAAATGTATTTTGTATATTCGTGCATAGTTACTTAAAAACAAATTTTGTGAACAAAAACGTATCATCATAAAAATAAAATTACTGTCATTAGAAGATGGTATGTTAAGCTAAAATTATATATTTTGAATTATCATTTTGATGAAAATGAGTGAAGAACTATTTTCATGAATTACAATTGAAGTTAATAAAGCCTAGCAATACTTTGATAAAAATAAGAATACCCTATGTTTTAACAAAAGGAAAATTCTAGAATGAAATATTTCAAGTGTTGGTATTTCACATGCGGTAGAAAAATGCAAAACTCGAAAGAAAAGGTTATGAATAAAAGAATGAAAAGAATCAACAATGAAAATAAGGTTAAACACAAATAAATATTAATGTGCGAAACTCGAATGACAAGCCTATGACTAAAAGAAGGAAAAATGCAGCACTAAAATTTAATCAGGCGAAACACAAATAAATATAAATATGTGAATCTCGAAAGAACGACCTATGACTAGAAGAAGGAATTTAACAATGAAATATCAGGTAAAACATGAATGTGCAACGGAATGGTTGATCAACACTAGACGTCTTGCCCAATTTCTTCGACCTTCGACCTTTTGTCCAACAACCGCAATTTCTATCTTTTGTTCTTTCAACTTTCTGTCTTTCGACCTTTTCACTTTCGACCCTTTGTCTTTCGACCGTTTGGCCTTCGACGTTTTTACCTTCAACCTTTTGACCTTCGACCTTTTGGCTCAGATCTTTTTGTTTCGACCTTTTGACCTTTCGACCTTTCGACCTTTTGACCTTTCGACCTTTTGACCTTTCGACCTTTTGACATTCGACCTTTTGGCTTGGATTTTTTTGTTTAGACCTTTCGACCTTTTGACCTTTCAACCTTTTGGCCTTCGACCTTTTGACCTTCGACCTTTTGACATTCGACCTTTTGACATTCTACCTTTTGACATTCGACGTTTTGTCTTTCGACCTTTTGGCTCAGATTTTTTTGTTTCGACCTTTTAACCTTTCGACCTTTTGACCTTTCGACCTTTTGTTTTTTCGCCCTTTTGAGCTACGACCTTTTGATCTTCGACCTTTTGACCTTCGACCTTTTGGCTCATATTTTTTGTTTGGACCTTTTGACCCTTCGACCTTTTGTCCTTTTCGACCTTTTGTCTCTTTCGACCTTTTGACCCTTTGACCTTTTGACTCAGATTTTTTGTTTTGACCTTTTGTCCCTTCGACCTTTTGACCCTTCGACCTTTTGTCCTTTCAACCTTTTGACCTTCGACCTTTTGTCCTTCGACCTTTTGACCTTCGACCTTTTGACCTTCGACCTTTTGTCCTACAACGGCTATTGTATATGCGCAAATAGCCAGCATGAGTTAATTGCCAGAAATTTGTATGGCGAAAGACATCTAACGCGGGTTTACTCAAAATTAGGAACTTTTCTGAAAAAACTATCTGGTACCGGATATGAAGGATGGTGTCCGCTATTACGCCTATCAAATATTTTTTCGATTAAGGTGCTTAATTTTGTGAAATCAAACCTTAGATGCCTTTCATCGTACTAATTTTAGAAAGTTAACTCCTAGTATGCCTCTGTAAGCACGCTCAAAGCCGGCGATTCATTACTACACCCAACCGGCTATTGCTAGGTTTTCTAACAATTTTGTATAAGAACCTAACAAAACCTTAATAAGAACTGGAAATATGCGAAATTGTTAGATTCTTTTACATAAAATGTAAGCTCACAAACGAATATTGTTAGAAAAGCTTGCAAAACTGTTAGATTCTTATACAATATTTATATAAGAATCTAACAATTTCACATATGCCCAGTTTTCATACAGGTGTTGGTAGATTCTTATACAGAATTGTTAGAAAATCTAACATCCGCTGGTTGGGTGTAGCAAACGCGGACACTTCCAATTCGTTGGATGATCACTGAAGAAATGATGGAGTCCGTAAATCCTCAGATCAAGAAAGGTGGGCTCGGACCCAACCGGAAACACGTCATTTCCCGACCCCCTTTGTTTTCGATAATGACCCTATTGGCACGATGGATAATTGACACGAAAGTTGTGCTGCTTTCCCTCTCCCACCTTATCCGAAAAATAAAAGGCCTCGACCTTGGAGAGCTTGGCTAATTGATAGTGCCCGTTTGCCTACGACAAGGGACAATTATGTACTTTAATTGGCGATTGAAAGATGTAACTGCTTACAATCTACCTTATTTACACTGCTACAAGTAATCAAAACACGAATGTCAAAACTCAGACTGAATGAGCTTCATATTCACCTATACTCTGCTTCGGATAAAATTAATGATGGAGAACTCTGTAGATGCGTGAGTAAATGAGAAATCCAAACCCTGCTTGTAACAATTATCAATAAGATATTCTTGTATATGTTAAGATTGTCAAAAATGTATCTATCTGATGTAAAATTGGTTTGGTAACGTTTTACACTAAGTTCTTCACAACTACGGTGTGGAACTCTCGCCTCTTTCGCAGTCGAATAGAATAAGTCAAGCTTAAAGATCAACCGATTAAGGCATCATTTCAAATCTTCCTCTCCGGAAGTTCTTTTGTAAGCAAAGATTTAAACGTCGATTTGACGAATCTGATGGAACTTCCACGCAAACCAACTTCATCAACAGGCAGGGCCGGATTTACGGGGAGGCCGGCGGGTCCGTGGCCCCGGGCCCCCACAAATCTTATCTACCAAAACCAACCATTTCTGTACAATTTGGGGCCCCCACATACCGTTGGCCCCGGGCCCCCCTCCGGCTAAATCCAGCCCTGTCAACAGGTAACAGAAGCCTTCACTTATTGGCCTTCACCTACGTATAGATTGTGTTGGTTTGCATGAGAGTGTTATTAGACTCGTAAAATAGACGTTTGAATATTTGTTTACAAAAGCAGATAAGTCGTTTTAAAAAATTGGTACTGGTTTATTGTTCTGCTTCCACCACTGCCAAAACAGTTTCATTGCCATATGATCTCATACACTAAAACGCTCAACTTTCCCAAGCTACAAGTGCTTCTTTGCTTTCGGACCAAACAAATTTACGATTGAAAAATTGTTTCTATTTAACACTTCAACGCGAATGAAATATCAAAGGCATTTCGTCCTGCGGTTTGAGGATCATTTCGGCCTTCACAGGCGGCTCATAATCTGGGCTGGAAAGTTCGACCCGACAGAGCCGAACTATCTTTGAGATGGTAGATTTGATCTCGTATTGAGCAAATTTCTGACCGATGCAGTTGCGACCTCCAGCACTGAAGGGAACATAAGCGTAGGGATTGAGCTTTTCGATGCCTCGTTCTGCGTCGAATCGCTCGGGGAGGAATTTTTCCGGCTCCGGGAAGTATTTCGGGTTATGGTGCATGTTGTAGATTCCGATAGTGATGTTGGTGTTGATCGGGATGTCAACGCCGGATAATTTGACCTCTTTTATTGTTCGGCGAGATATGTATGGCACCGGTGGGAACATCCGGAGTGACTCTTTCATCACTAGGTCGAGATATTTTAGATCGTTCAAGGCACTGAAATAAGAGAACAAAATTAAAGCGTGCCTGAAAGAATTACCTTTCAAGATTGAATATGGATTTTATTACTACGGATGCTGAGAAAATTGAACTGATTTATGTTGGAAAACAGATCAGACTTCGCTTCTTAAACATAATTTAGCATAGACAAAATTATTTGTGGTATTGATTTTGATTAGATTCAGTTTGTCATACATTTATGCAAACTACTACCTAATCATATTTCAATATTGTAGCTACTCAATATTCATAGTTCATTCAGAAGCCGATTTTATGTATGGCACTAAGTATTGCATGATTAGTTTACTTACAAATGAGTATTTGAGCTACTTTTGAACGTATGAAATTGCACGTTTTGAATCATCGATACAAACCTTAGCGTAATTGGTGTATCAATTGAATCTCCCAGCATAGTCAAAATTTCCTCGTAGACCTTATTTTGAACATCCGGATATTTTGCTAACACATACAAAAGGAAAGTTATAGCGGATGCAGTTGTATCGTGCCCCTAAAACATTTAAAGTTTTATTACTAAAGCAGGTAGTTTATCTATCTTGATCTGTGAGTCTTACCGCAAACATAAAGGTATCCACTTCTTCTCTTATCTCTTCATCGGTAAGAGGTCGTCCATCTATTTTTGCTTGCAGCAAAATGTCCAATAAGGCCATCTTTTTCTTAGAGCCCAACAAATCGTCATCTGTTTTCAAATTTTCGTCACATCCGTCAACCAACGCGATTCTCCGCTTATCGATAATAGACAAGGTGAAGTCGCGAATTGTATTTAAATGCTTTTTATACGGTCCAAACTTGCTGCTGAACTGGAACATAAAGTCATTATTATATACCGTGTTAAACATCCTCCAGAAGACAATTTCCGAAATGTCTTCCACTGCCATCGTATAGCCGGATTGCTCCTTCTGGGCATTGGATTCCGTTCCCATGGCTGTTTCCACGATCACGTCCAGCGTGCAAAGCTTAACGAGAGGAAATATCCGTACTACCTTGCCCGAGTGACTCAAAATTTCCGTGCCAATACCGTGCTCTTCTCATCAAACACCTGCACGAAATTATCCAAAATCTTAAAATGGAACGCCGGAGTCAGCGCCTTCCTATGAGTAAACCACTTGTTCCCATTGCTAATCAGCAGTCCCGTTCCCAACCACTCCAACAGCATATCGTAATCTTGGCTCTTGCAGTTGAACTCCGGACCGGTCATGATACGCTCGATTTCATCCGGTGCCATGTAGAACAACCAGAAGCCAAAACCTATGTCGATTTTGCACACCGTTCCGAAATCCCGCTCCAGCTGGATCAGCATTTGAAAGATGTAGGTTGATGATTTCCCAATGAACTGGTGACTATTTCCGATCAGGGGTAAACCGGGTGGACCCGGAATCGAATGGAATTGATTGCATAGCTGACGCCGCCACTGCCATACGTAAGCAATTAGCGCAATTATCGACGATAGAAACACGACGGCAAACATTCTACGCTTAGTTCGAAGATACTGCTTGGGCAAACTACTGACTGCGACTGAACTATTTTATTACTCATTGGTTTGCACCCGTGCGTCTGTTTTTGTCATTTCTAAGATTATTACTGAGTTTGTTTAAGTAATTAGATACCTTCGCTTCATGATTTTCTTACAAGAATAGACAAATTCCTGATCGTGAGATGAAAAATTCTATAGATTTAAAAATATTTGTTCTTCAACCAGGAGGAATGCATAATATCTGTATATTATATAATATTATTGAAAATAAAAATGAATTTTTAAGTTTGAACTTTTCGCATTGAATTGTGGATTGTGGATAATATCCTATGACATCTTTGTAATAGACTGTTGACTTGTAATCTATTCTCCCCTTAATCATGCCCGTTTTTGTACAAATCGAACTAAATGCTTAATCTGTATCATGTTTTGTTGACATCAATATCCACCCTCAGTAATCTATAGATTTGCAATCGACTATGATAACGACTACAATCAAATTGTTAAAACAAAATATCTGAACCTCGTAATGGTTCAACAGTTCATACGTGTTTTTCATTTGGTCGTCGCCGAATTATTTGCATTGCACTTAGAATGTTTGCCTCCGTAGCTATTACCGCGATAGTTGTAATAGCTGTTTACGTTTGGCAGTGGCGTCGTCGGATATGTAACCGATTTCGTTCCATTCCGGGTCCGCCAGGGTTGCCGCTCGTTGGAAACACTCATATGTTCATCGGGAAGTCATCGACCTATGTCTTCAACTTGGCACTCGAACTGGAGCGGGAGTATGGTTGCGTGTACAAGCTGGACGTGATGTTTGACTTCTGGTTGTTTTACTGCGCAGCGGAGGACGTCGAACGTATCATGACCGGACCGGAGTTCAACTGCAAAGGTCAAGACTACGATATGCTGTTGGAGTGGTTGGGAACGGGGCTACTGATAAGCAATGGGAACAAGTGGTTTACGCACAGGAAGGCGCTGACACCGGCGTTCCATTTTAAGATTTTGGACAATTTTGTGCCGGTATTCAATGATAAGAGTACTGTGTTGGCTCGAAAGTTTTTGAAACACTCAGGTAAAGTGGTGCACGTATTTCCTCTGGTAAAGCTTTGCACGCTCGATGTGATCGTGGAGACCGCCATGGGAACGGAATCCAATGCACAGGAGGAGGAATCCGGCTATACGATGGCAGTGGAACATGTTTCGGAAATTATATTCTGGAGAATGTTCGACGCAGTGTACAACAATGACTTTATGTTCAAGTTCAGCAGCAAGTTTAGACCATATAAAAAGTATCTGACGACAATTCGTGAATTCACTATGTCTATCATAACGAAAAGAAAAAACGCTTTAGTTGATAAAAGTGGCGAAAACCTACCGATAGACGATGCTTTGTTAGGATCTAAAAGAAAGATGGCGCTTTTGGATGTTTTGATGCGCACTAATATCGATGGACAACCTCTTACTGATGAGGAGATAAGAGAAGAAGTCGACACCTTTATGTTTGCGGTATGTTTTATAAGTCTGACTCCGTGAAGCATACTGATCTGCAAAATTTGAAATTTTTAGGGGCACGATACGACTGCATCTGCTGTAACATTTATTCTATTCGCGTTAGCAAAACACCCAGATGTTCAGCAAAAGGTCTACCAAGAAGTCATTGCAGTATTTGGAGAATCAATCAACACTTCGATTACTCTTAGGTTTATTTCAAAAGATTAATTATTTCATACTGATCTTGAGTTAGTTATTCTCTCTAATACCTTTTTTTTCAATTTCAGCGCTTTAAATGACCTGAAATACCTCGATCTAGTGATTAAAGAAGCGCTGCGCATGTATCCACCGGTCCCATTTATATCTCGGAAAACCATAAAAGAGGTCGACCTCTCCGGCACAACTATCCCGATTGGTTCCAACATCACCATCGGAATCTACAACATGCATCACAATCCGAAATACTTCCCGGAGCCGGAGAAATTCCTCCCGGAGCGGTTCGAAGCGGAGCGTGGCATCGAAAAGCGGAATCCCTATGCGTACGTACCCTTCAGTGCCGGAGGTCGCAACTGCATCGGCCAGAAATTCGCTCAATACGAGGTTAAATCGACGATCTCGAACATAATGCGGCACTGCCGAGTTGAGCTACCGCACCCGGACTATGAGCTGCCACTGAAGGTCGAGATGATCCTCAAACCGCAGGACGATATGCCTTTGATATTTTACCCACGATGAGCAGTTAAATGTACATACGTTAGGATAAGGATCATACTAGGAAGGCTGCTTCATTTTGAGAAATGATCATTCCATTTCTGTGGAACCGTCATATGCAATAAACTACAGTAAATTGTAGCAAACATTGTGGAATTGAATTCATAATGAAAATATATTTGTTTGCGATGTGAAGTACTATCCGATGAGATGCGTGCCATCACAAATCAATACATAAAGCTGGATATCGATATTCAGGTGGTTCATGATATTTTAGTGTAAAGTCGTATGATCTTTTATCTCTTATATCAATCATGTCCATATCTCATATTTCTATCTAATCAACATTCGATATGAATGAGCTATTTTCGTCTACTCGGGCTCCCAGATACATTTCCAGTATGAAAGACAAAAAGTTAAAATAGGTGACGGATCAATTTACCGAAAGTTACATACATATTAAGGGCAATCCTTTTCTTTGGATGAAACATTCACCCCTTTTCTTGTTTACGGACGAACGAAACTTTCGAACGAATGCAGTTCGTACTAATCGCTTCCCCATTTGATTCTGCTGGCGTAAGCGAGAATGCGCATCAGCTTTCGCGTTCGTACGTAAACAAGAATAAGGGTAATTATTCAGCCGATCATTGATTGGTTTGAACGAAAATTATGTACTCGAACAAACGTCAGGCTGAAGTTCTTCGTGCCGGAAAAGTTTGAGCCAAACAGGGGCTCAGGCTGCAGAAGTCATTAGGCCGAACATGTTGTTTTTCCGCATATTATCGTTTTTCCGGAGGAGGTATAAGATTATGTAAAGCTGTGCGCCCAGACGGGTTATTTGGTTGAATTAGTTATTTGGCCTTAAATTTCATTCACTGAAAAGGTCATTTCAATACCAAATTTTCAAAACGACTTGTCTGCTTCCGTAAACAAAGATTGAAACGCCGATTTGGCGAATCTGAAAGCACTCCCATGCAAACTAACATAATCAATTTTTTTTATTATTATTCTTTATTAATGTGTTTTTTAATCTATAGATTAAGTTCAACCCCGAACTTTCAGATGCGTAACGTAATTAATCCCCCCAAATACAGCTCGGGCAAACAACACCATATTTTCATCTCGACCAAATGGCCTTTTTCTACTAAACGACCATCTAGGCCTTTTTGGCTAAACCTAGACCTATTCGATCAGACAAGTCAAATGACTTGTTCGACCGAACGACATAATCGACCGTCAAAACATTTGATTTCAACGTGAAATTCTGTGGATTTCAACAGGAAATCCTTGGAAATTTACGCAGGTAATTCTTTGAGATTCCCAAAGGAAATTCTTTATGATTTACCCGGGAAATTTCTGGAATTTGCATTGTTAGTGGCATCAGTCGTCTAAGCGTATTTGCAAACCATGTGAGTTTGATTTCCTCCTTAGTAAGGAGAAAACAAGCGGAAAACGCTCCACTTGTACACTAGGTGCTGTGTAAATGTCCTGTTCGTTTTCTAATGCTGAGTGTTAAGTATTCAATTTGTGCGAGCTCTGGTCAAAGATGGTAATCCTGTGATTCTACAAAAGATCTTCCTAATTTTAAGGAAATTTAGTCAGAATTTGTGTTTTCGGGATTTCGAAGGATATTCTTCAGAATTTTCATTAAATGTTCTTAGTTTCTACGAAAAGCTTTTCGATTTTTAAACGACAAAATTTAAGGAATTTTCAAAAAATAGCCTTTTCACGAGAAATCCTCTGGAGTTTCAACGGAATTGCCATAAAATGTCGGCGGCGACGGCGCACACCTCTAGTCACCGTGTGCTCCTCCAGAAAATCTGGAGGATCTCAAAAATGAAAACTTCTAAATTTTATCGTTAAGCACCAAGATTTTTCTGATGCATTTGTTTTTTGTATTATGAGTATGCACTTAATTTTGTGGCTTATACATGCCGTAGCCTTACAAAAATCAGTGAAACAAAACGAAAAATAATTGCATAGCACCATTTGACATTCTAGCAACGGAATTTATTTCATTTGATTTATTCAAACTAAGGCCTCTGCAATACATAAAATTCGTCTACATTCGGCTCGGTCAGTATTTGCACGTCGCCAACTTTGTAGTCCACGGAGGACCTCAAATCGAACAACCTTGCTCTCTGCGCAGCTCGCATTCTTGTCCCCTGCGGATCCCCATCAGCAACCATGTTGACCAGGTTATTGTCCGACATTCTGAGCATGACATTGTGCATGGATCACCTTGGTCACCGAGCGATTCTTTAGAAAATGAAATTTCACAATTAAGTTCATTAATTAAGTAACGCAAAAAATGGCAATTTTCAATCTCCCACAATGTCACACTTTTTGTATGAGGTATCTAAAAAATGTGTATTAATGTTTAGGGAACAAACACAAAGATTTTTTTATGTCACTATGGGTACGCCAGTTCCAGTGTTTGAATCTATACATGGACCACCGTTGGCGAAATAACATTTTTTTCATATTAATATTAATGCTTTTCACAAATTACGAAACGCTGGGAGGAGAGGCAGCCGGTCAGACCATGCGTTACGATTCATACAAACCGATTAAACCATCCATACAAAAAAGCATTACGAGGGAAAGATGGAGTTTCAAAATCATCAAATTTGGCGTTACGTAATCTGTGAACGAACCCATACCGGATATTCCGGAGGACCATTTGTAGCATGAGTCACAATGTCAATGCTGTACTCAGAATGTACATACGAATGCTTAAGAAAATATCAGTGCTATTAATTTTAAATTCATAAATTTTCCATTTTTATGATAGTTCTTGATTTCCGTTCCCTTAGGGTTCTTTCACAAAATTCGTAACGCTGAATTTGAATATTTTGATACCTCACTCTCCCTCTCGCAACCCTTTTTTATAGAAGGTTTATTTTTTTTATACGAGCCGTAACGCTTGGTCTGACTTCCTTCCTCCCCCTAAAGCGTTACGTAATTTGTGAACAGTCCCTTAGGAAAGCGAGCAAGGCACTTTCATTACTAGGTGTCTTGCACATATTGGATACGTTACGGATACACACTGATAATACATATTTCTATTTTGTAAGATGGGTAAAACTATTACTCCGGATAATCGAGCCTCCGGATAATCGAGTCCGGCCTGTACTATCCATGTGGGTCATAGTATCCATGTGTGAATTTGTATGCAATTAAGTATGAGTCGACGCATGATATGCATATTTTATTTGGATTTTTGCCATAGAGCATGTGTCAATTTTCCTGAGTGTAAGAAAAAAGGCAAATTATATTTCTCATTCATTACATCTTTTACACTCGAGAAATGGTAGGGGAGACCGAGGCACATCTATGACATATTTACATTGATAAATAAAAATGAGGAAAAGGATATAGATCAGCGGTTCTCAACCTGGGGTACATGTACCCCTGGGGATACCTTCACTGGGCCCAGGGGGTACCTCGGACAAAAATGCGTAATGGCGGATGAATTACAATTTTATTGAAAACTTATTGATAAAGTTTGCATAATTTTGTATTTTTTTTATTTCAAAACTTTGACTTGTACATAATATGCATGGCTATCAGTACATCATTCAGATTCAGAAGCCTTCATTTGAGAGACATAAAGGCTTTTCCTGAAAAGCTCAGCTGCTTCGTTGCGAGAAAATTGGAAGCATCCTTCTACGCTTCTCGGAAGTCTCCTTCCGAGCAGCTCGGAGGACTTCTTTCATAGGTTCAGAAGCCTTTTTTCAAACCGGAAACCTCAGTTTGAGAGGTTCGGAACTTTTTTTCAAGAGGCCCGGAATCCTTCTTTTAAATTTTTTTCTATGAACTTTCTTGTTTTTCTGCTTTTTTTAAAGCCTCGGAAGGGCTTGGAAGGCATTTTTCAACAGGCTCGAAAGCCTGCTTTTAAAAGGCTCAGAAGCATACTTTCAAGAGGCTTGAAAGCTTCCTTTCTAGAGGTCCGGGAGTCTTCTTTTAAGCTTTCTTCTTCAAACGTTCTTGTCTTCTTTTCTCATTCTTTTAAAAGGCTCAGCTCTTTTCAAAAGGCTCGGAAGCCTTATTTCGAGTGGTTCGGAAGCCTTCTTTCAAAAGGCTCAAGCCTTCCTTCAAGAAAGTCGGATTTTTTTTCAAGAGGCTTGAAGGCCTTCTTTTAAAGGCTCCCTAGCAGCACAAATCTTAATGCTTTGGTTGCAGCAGCACTTTTGTGTCTCGATTTGGTCATATATGAGTTACAGAAACTTGTGTATGACAAGTGTACTATTCAGGCTCTTTTGAAAAGCTCAAAGCCCCGGAGACGAGCTAAACCAGCCCAGGGCTGAAAGCCTCTTTAATAAAGACAATAAAAAGGCTCGGAAGCCTCCTTTCAGTAGGCTTGGAAGCCTTCTTTTAAAAGGCTCGGAACTCTTTTAAAAAACTCGGAAACCTTTTTCTTTTCGAATTGTTCGGAAGCATCCTTTGAACAGGCTTGAAGCCTCCCTTTAGGAGGCTCGGATTTTTTTCTTTAAAGAGGTTTGGAAGCGGCCATTCAAGATACCTCCTCAAAAGCCGCCATTCAATAGGCTCGGAAGACTCTTTTTAAGAGTTCGAAAACCTCCCATCAAGATGCTCAAATTCTTTTTAAGAGTCTTTGATGTATTTCCAAAAGGGTTCATAAGCGCCCTTCGAGATACTTAGAAGCCTCCTTTCAAGTGGCTCGAAGCCTTCCAAAAATGGCTCATAAGTTCTTTTAAGAGGCTCGGAAGCATACTTTCAAAACGCTTTAAAGCCTCCCTTGAAGGAGTTGAGAATCCTTATTTCAAGAGACTCAGGGCTCGGAATTAATTTTCCAAGAGGCTTGGAAGCATACTTTCAAGCAGCTCATAGGCGTCCTTCCAAGATGTTCGAAGCCTCCTTTTAAGTGGCTCGAAAACCACATTTCAAGAGACGCGGCTCGAAAACCACATTTCATGAGGCTCGGAAGGTTTTCTCTGAAGAGGCGCTGAACCCTACTTTCAATACGCTCGGAAGCCTTCAATAGTCAAAAAAGTTCTGTAGGAAGCTCGATGTATAAACTGAATTGAATTGGGAAGTTTCAAAGAATATGAAAATTTCAGAAAAGCTTATGGAGAGCCATATATTCCGTTAGTTTTCAAGTCCATTTTTTATAAATCTATAGAGTTATGATTATTTTCAGTTACAGCAAAAAACTTAGGGGGTACCTCAATCAATGGAAAAGTTCTAAAGGGTACCTCTCAATAAAAAGGTTGAGAACCGCTGATATAGACAATCAAATTCGATGGGACCTCAGGGCTGGCGAAATTCATCAAATAAATTAGTGGAAACAAATTTGAAGTGTAGAAAAGGTAGTGTTTATAGTTTTGTAATATTTAGGCACGTAAAAGCAATCTATACTTTTCAGACTGTAGTTTTCAGTCTTTTTTTAATCATTGTTAGTACACATTTTACAACTCTCGCTACTTTCTTTTTCTCCGCCTAGTTATAGGGGAATGAAGTCTTTAGCAGGTTTTGTTCTTTTATTGACAGGGGGATTTCTATAACCCTTTATGCTCAAAAATGGCTTCAACATTCTTTGCATATCAAAGAATATTGTTGCCAAATTTCATAAAATTTGGTCAACAAAAACCCCCCTGACAATAATAGAACAAAACCTGCCAAAGCCGTCATTTCCCCTACTTACGTTTGATATCATTTTATATTCCTTCAATGCTGCTTTTATTGGTAAAATGTGTGTGTCGATTGGCTTTTACTAAATTTTCAACACGGCCAAACAGCTTACACAAAAATCAGCCGGATGCTTGGATGCTTTCAAGAACAATCACGATTTACAAATACCCGGTTACCCTGGAAACCGTTATATGTACCGTCTTGTAGGGGGGGAAGGGTAATTTGGCCGAAACCCATTCGTCCGAAAGTCAGGCCGAATGCCCCTAGGTCGAAAGTTGTTTATCTGAATATACCATTTGGCCGAAAGGGTGTTATTTGAAAAGGTGTTATTTGGCGATACCATATATTTGAAGGCATGTCTTCAATTTGAAGACATTTGAATCTCTGTGAAGACATTTTGGAGACTATTCAAGACTTATCATCAAGGTAGACTTGAAGACAACCAATAAGCTTATTAATTCTGCGACTTCTATATGCAGACTTAAATTCAAACTTAGTCTCAAATGATAAAATACATTTACACTAGCCGGTTGATAACTGCAACACATTTATACGTCAAACATACTTTACTTTGAGTTGTGCGCTGGTTCAAATATTCCTGAAGGCGGCATTCGTTTAAATTTACCTCGGCGGCGGCAGCGTTTTCAAAACGTCTCATAAAAGGTTCTTCAAACTGCAAAAAAATACTGAATTCTACTATGCCTTGATTTAATACATTAAACCCTTGGGGTGGAAACATTTTTTTCTAATTTTCTTCTGACTTCATCTTATCTTTTCGAAATTTCCATGTGACATTCTTCTGAGTACCAGTCGAAAATGCGAATAGATTTTTGGGAACTCTTTAAATTTCCCGTGGATTAAAAAAAAAAATTTTAGTGAAAATTTGTAAGATTTTTTTTGGGTAAAATAAAAAGAATTCCCGATGAAAGTACTGAGAAATTTCTGGTCAAAATTCAAGTGAATTGAAATTGAAATTTTGGTTCAAATTATCGTGGGAGTTGATAATTATTTCGGGAAATTTATCTTAATTTCCACAAGATTTTAAACTAAGTTATTGTGGGAAAATCTACTGAGCGCTCGTTACAAATTCTATTGAATTTCGGCCAAGAAATTCGTCTAAATTTTCGTGGGATGTTCTCTGGATATGTGTTTGAATTTTAAGGGATGCTTCTTCTGAATTTCCACAGGAAATTATTTTCAATTTCCTCACAATTTTTTTTTCTTAACGGTAAATTCTACTGAATTCCAACTGGGAAATCTTTTAAAACAAAATTCAGAGGAATTCCACAAATAAATCCGCTGGAATTTTAATTGAAGAATCGGTAGAAAATCCTGGAGAAACTCGTTACATTTTCTGGTTGAACTTTTCCTTGAATTCTTTTGGTATTTTTCTAAAAATATCTTTGGACACTTTCCCAGGTTTTTGTTCAATCCCACTAAGAATTACTACAGAAATTCCCGCTGGATTTTTTTTTTAATTTTTCTGAAGTTCATCCAGGAATTCGTCCAAACATTATTTCAGGGATTTCTTCGAAAATTCCTCCAAGAATTCATTCGGAAATTCCTTTAGTAGCTCCTCCGTGAGTGCGTCTTGAAATTCCTCCCTAAGTTCCTCTAAGAATTCTTCTTGAAGATTCTCCAAGAATGTTGCCGAAAGATTCTACAACAATGCCTACTGAGGTATAATCTAATATTTCCTCCAGACATTCTTAGAAAATTTCGTGCAGCAATCCCTAAGGAAGTTCCTCCAAGAAGTCATCCGAAAGTTTCACCAAGAACTCTTCTGGGAGTTTCTTCAGACATTGCTTCAGGAACTCCACCGGAAATCCCTTAAATAATTCCTCAGGAAAATCCCTCCAGAATTCATCATCACAGTCACTTGTGCGGTTGTAACGACGGAAGGAATCGCTCGTCGGGACGCCACCATGACCAGATAGTTCACCTCGTTGAGTGCAGGAACACGGCCCTTCTTCGGCAGGGGGAAGCCTTCCTCTAGATTTCTCAGAACTCTGTCGCTTTGGGCAACCCTTTTTGGGGCCTGATATTTGCCGCCACAGTTGGCGCACTTGGAATCGGCCATTTCCGTATTGTCGCACAAGTCAGTCGGATGGGGTTCGCCACATTTGTTGCAGCACGGCTTCGCGCGACAGTTTCTGGTGCCGTGCCCGAAGTTGAAGCAGTTGATGCACGGTGTTACATCTCGATGGACTGGCCAATATCGCTTCCAGTCAACGACGGTGTAATTTATAACGCCGATCAGCTTCAGGTCCTTCCATAAAACGGAACCGTGTTCCAGATGGACCAGATGATGCTCCTCGCCTTGTCGTGACGAGCGATCTTGTGGACAGTCACTGGTTTCAGGCTGCAACTTTCGAGTTCTGCTTGCAGCTCCTCTTCCTTTATGTCGTGGAGTCCTCGCAGCAAAGCCTTGAGCGACTTCGTGCCAGGAGGCAGAGCATAAAATATTCATCTTCATGAAGCAACTTCGGTACGAGTTTTGACAAACATCGCATGAATATTCAAAACATGGAATGACATAGTCAGACGACTACTCCACCAACTCATTCATTCGACTGTCACTGAGTGTGCTTACTATGTGCAGAAAAAAACATAATTAGCATTGTTTATGTTGATGTTTACCGTTGAAAGTGTCTTGCGGATGAAAATCGGATTCAGTTCTATGTGATAAATTACTCTATTCATTTGAAACGTGTTCAGATTTCAGATAATTTATCAATTTGTAAAGTGTGCATAAATATTCAATGACTAATATTCAACGGAATATTGACTGTCCAGAGCCGACTATGAATGTGTCTTGAAGTGAACTGACAAGTGAAGAAAGTTGGACTTCACCAAAAAAATCGATTATTTTACACTCTGCCAGGAGGGACATGAGCGTAGTACTCATACTTCGTAATCGATCGTAATCGTAATCGATGAGATTCTGGTAGATGCGATTGAACGTGAACCAAACCGCGGGCTGTCATGGTAGCCTATAACCATGATGACGACTTATTACGTTGCACTCCTCGCGCGACGGCTCTCTGATATGCAGAGTAAGCTCAACGACCTTGCCGAGCGCTCCTCCTCGGCAGGTTTAGTCATCAACGTCAACAAAACCAAATCGTTGGATGTAAACACGGTGACTCCTTCCAGTTTCACAGTAGCCAGGCAACTAGTGGAGAATGTTGAAAGCTTCCCCGAGTAGCACACTTGTCACATATCAGTCACTGTGACTCATATGCGACCAAATCCAGTCACATTGGAGTTGTTGCAAACAAATTGATCTGAACTGTGCTACTAGGGTCCAATATCTTGGTAGCCAAATGGCGTCAGACGACGGTACCAAGATCGACATAGCAAGGTCAAGAATCAAGAAAGCAAGGGCTGCCTTTGCGAGTTTAAGAAATATCTGGAAAAACAGGCAGATAAGAGAAGGCACCAAAATACGAATTTCCAACTCTAACGTAAAATCTGTGCTGTTATACGCTAGCGAAACATGGTGTGTATCAGTGAAGAACACTCAACGGCTGCAGGTGTTCATTAACAGATGCCTGCGGTATATAATTCGTGCCTGGTGGCCTCACAACTGGATCTCAAACAACGAGCTCCATCGTCGTTGTCACCAGAGGCCGATAACAACAGAAATTCGGGATCGGAAGTGGGGCTGGGTCGGCCACACTCTACGTAGGGGCGGAAACGAAATCTATAAACAAGCATTAGACTAGAACCCAGCGGGACATCGCAGCAGAAGCAGACCCAGAGGCTCATGGCGGCGAAGCCTCAATAAAGAAATAAAAGAAGTCGACCGAAATCTAATCTGACAACAGGTTAAAGCGATAACCGGGCAACGCTCAGGATGGAGATCTTTCAAGTCGAAAAAATTGTTTGGTCGAAACAAATGTCTGTGTTGGTCAAATGAACAGTTCAGCCGAACAACTCGCTGTTCTGTCAACGAGAACGACCGAAAACGCGTGATTAGGGCCTTTCAAAAGGAATGAGCCAGGCATTCGTTCATAATAACAATGCCCGAGCTGGACTACGAACGTTTAATGTTCAGAAGTCCCCAAATCATGATGAGAAACAGAATACGGTCGCAAAATCCGTACCGTACCGTACGTAAGGTCTGCCACCTGAAGTTTACGATACCACACTGCTGCGTAATGAATGACGAGACATATGTGAAGGCGGACTTCAACCAGGTTCGTTTTGTTTGCAAATTTGAAGAAATCTACCACGGCTTAGTGTCATAAAAAACATGATTTTTCTCCAAAAAACGTTTAAAATCAATTTGGGGACAATTTATCCGCAAGCGTATCCATCGTGCTATGCTACAAACGTCAATTCACTGTTTATAACGAAGCAGGGGCTCTCCTTAGCCGTGCGGTAAGAAGCGCGGCTACAAAGCAAGACCTTGCTGAGGGTGGCTGGATTCGACTCTCGGTGCCGGTCTAGGCAATTTTCGGTTTGGAAATTGTCTCGACTTCCCTGGGCATAAAAATATTATCATGTTAGCCTCATGATTTATGAATGCAGAAATGGTAACTTAGCTTAAAACATCGCGGAAGTGTTTAATGAACACTAAGCTGCGTTCTTGCGGAGTACACATTTTGTGATCGCAAGCACCATGCATGGACAGGAGTATTAGGAAGAGTGTCTCCAAAAGCGGCCTCTCTCTTTCCTAAAGGCTCACGATGGTCTGACGATCTTCTAACAAGATTTGACATCATGCCACTACAGGAAAGACTTGCTAGAGTGGCATGAGGCGTATGATGTCGATTTCGTGCCGAAAGGTCTGAACCCCAAAACACTCTGGAACTGCGCCCAATAGAAAAATTCTGGGTAATTATGAAGGAGCACCTTCTAAAACGACCATAAATGGTGAAATCGAGCTCGATGATCTACCCGAGCAAAGTTTGAAATTAAATTGAAATCAAAATTTGCTGTCATTATGTCAATTATTTGATTATTCCAGTTGATCTCGTTTTGTATGGAATAACGGTTAACACAGCAGAACCTTATCCGTTCATCACAGTCAAGCCATTCCAGTCCACGTTCATCAGTAGTCCCGGTCCTGTGTATGACTCATGAGAGAGGGTCATCTGCCAACCATCTTCAGGCAAGAACACTCTTAGTAGGATCGAGCTTCCATCTTTGCGCTAGAATTTCGATGTCGATATCAACGGGTAAGTCCCTTCCAACGTTTCCTCTGACACCGAGCTCTACTTCACGGAATCAATTGTTACCAATGGTTTGAGGAAAATTAATCATGTTGTAAACATAAATGGAAGACTTCTCGATCTGATATTGATCTGACATAAAATTGTTTTGGTCAAATACTTGGCTACAACATCAGCTTGCCATGCTTTCAGTTTTCTCCTGATAAGATTCTAGCAGCTCTGAATGATCTTGACAAATCTAAAGGTCCAGGGACAGGCCATCTTTCTCCTGTATTTTTTAAGAATTGCGCCGCTACGGTGGCGACCCCAATTGCTGCAGTGCTCAACCGCTCGCTCTATGACAGAGTGTTTCCAGTTGCTTAGAAAACCGCGTTCATAATACCGATCCATAAATATGAAAGCCGAAATTGCGTCACAAACTAAGGTTTTCGAAAAGCTGATCCACGCACGATTATATAGAGCCGCTGCATCGATTATCTTGAGCTGCCAGCATGGCTTTATGAAAAAAATGTTCAACAACAACAAATTTGATGTGTTACGTTTAGACCATATCTCGAGAGCTTGAAGCCAAGCGACAAGTTAATTCCATATATGTCGATTTTGCAATAGACTGTACCCCATGATAGTATTATCGACAAACTGAATCACATAGGATTCCCAGCGTGGATCATAGAATGGCTGCACTGTTACTTATCTGATCGAAAGGCTTTTGTGACGGTGAACTGCAGGTGCAGGCGACAATGGCATGCTCGTCAACAGTAAAAAAAATGCGAAGATATAACTTTTACACGCTCCTCCAACACTATCCTGCAGCATCATTTCTTTCTTTGAAGCGGAAGGCCAGGAACACGTTTGCTCTATTTGCAACCTAGGAGTTACCATCGATGCAAAGTTGAGATTTAACGAACACATCTGCATCATAACATCTAAAGCATACACTATACTGGGTTTCATCCATCGTCATGCTGCCGGCTTCAGCAATATTTACTGAGCATGAGCATGAGCATTATGACCGTACAATTCGTAGTTGCTACTCCGTTATTGACTGAACTTGCGAAATTGCACAGAGAACACAATGAATGGGGCTTGGGATTAGCTACCCAATCTCAATGTACACGTTTCGGGAGCTCAAATATTTAAAGTCAACAACGGCGCCGGCCACGTCCTTACGGTCATATAGGAATGGAAGGATTGTTAGTCCGACTCTCGTTGCTACTAGAGACCGACTATACCTCTGCATCTCCACGATTGTCTTGGGATAGGATATCGTTTTAGTTACAAAGGATAATTTATCTGGATTCACTTTGGTAAGCGATGCGATCTATGGGATGAGAAATAACACTAATACGAGTTAAAAGTTAAAACATGCACGCCCGGTGGCATATGAAAACTGAGGAGATTCGCGTTTTGGACGACCGCACGGAAGCGCAGCACTCTGTACTCACTTGCTCGATGGCTACAGCAAACTATTGACGAGCGCGCTTTTTTTTCGACCACGCGTGACATGCGCATGAGCCACCGAACACAAGATAGATATTTTATTTCTTTCCCGACGACTAAAACACGCACTGCACTTACTTGTTCGATGGCTACTCTTATTACCGGCCGCGCAATGCAGAACACAATATTTCGTCCGACCACGCGATCGTTCTGCTGTCCGAAACAAGAGTGATCACGCACTGAACTGATTAATTTTATTACCGACCGTGCAATGCAGAACACAATAATTCAGCCGACCACGCGATCGTTCTGCTGTCCGAAACAAGAGAGATCACGCACTGAACTGATTAATTTTATTACCGGCCGCACAATCTGCCGGCTTCAGCAATATTTACTGTATAAAAATACTGTTCTGCTTATTGGTCCAGAGCATCTTAGAATACGCTTCATCAACATCTGACCTCTATGCTACCTGGTCCATACGCTGGCACTCGAACGAATTCAGAAGATCTTCATTATGCTTTGAGACAGCTACTTTGGACCGACCCATTTAACCTCCATAGCTATCCAAGTCGTTGCAAGCTGATTGACTTGGAAATACTTTCTGCCAGGTGCTTAAAAATGCAGAGATTCTTTATCTTCGACCTTCTAACAGGGTACCTGGATTGTCCCGAGCTATTGGAGCTCGTACATTGTAATGTTTCCTCACGCAAATTGTGAAACTCGCCAATATTTGTGATCCCTTTTCCCAGAACAAACTTTGGCTACAATAATTGTTTTGGTTTGTGTTTGCGTTCTTTTAAGGTCACTCCTGACGGAATCCAAGATTAAAAGTGCTCGCGTTTTTGGGGGCACACCACTCGATTCAGAGGCGGCGCACAACTGTCATTTTTGTTGATTTAGCTTTGCTGCGTCGCAGCATGCGTGAAATAATAAAAATGACAGTTGTGCGTTGCTTCCGTATCGAGTGGTGTGCCCCCGAAAACGCGAGCACTTTTAATCTTGGATTCCGTCAGGAGTGACCTTAACGATGTTTGTCACGAGTTCGATTTTATTCTGTCAAAAAAATGTTTTCAATGAATTAGAATAATTTATCTATTAAGGAAGCAATCTGTGTGATATGGTCGAAGATGGTGTACTAATAAAAAAATACAAAAATGAGAGCATATTTTTACACTGTCGAAAGCATACTGAAAACAAATGTTGCTGTCAATGAAATCAACATGATTACTAAGTTTGATTTCATGAGATTCCTAATTTTATATCAAAATGAGTATTAAATTAGATTACAACCGATCTTTTCGGGATGCTTTTCAATACTGGCTATGCATGTGCTAAGACATTACAAGACAAAATGAGTATTCAATTAGATTGTTATTTTAAGCATTCATAACAAAAACAGCATATTTTATTTTAAGGTTGCTTTTAATCTTAGTACACTGACCCCACAATCATGGGTCACACACTAATATGGGACATTTCCATTAGATCAACATGCAAAATAGAGTGACTAATTGTTGTTACAAAGTGACCCATATATGTGGGGTCAGTGTAATTAGCTCACTTTAGATAATCGACAGCATAATATGATGTCAAGCTGCTATCATTATAATAACTGGGGAATGCATATTGAAAGCATGTTTCGCTATCAATTTTTATCAAATAATAATTGACATCAAATTTTGTTTTCAATATAATATCAACAGCAGAGCTTAATATCAATTTACTCTCATTTTGTTAACCGACTTTGTTCGGGTAGTGCATACCGTTTCTGCCTTATAAGCAGGAAATCGTGGGTTCAATTCCAGGTTCGTCCCTTTTCTACTTTCTTTTTCTATCTAACTACTTTCTGTGTTTCACGTTCTACCAAAACGTTTCCTACTATTATAACCTTCCACACTAACAATACCAAAACATTCCGTGGCACCTATAGGAGGTCGTAAAGTTCTCTGCATCGTTCTTAGGTGGATATCCAACTAACCGTCCTTCCACTTTCTTAGCCTTCGCAAGAACGTGGCTTGGGCAGTTTTTGACTATTGGAGAGTGCATCGCTTTCGTTTAATAGATAGTGATAAGTCTCAAATCAATATCTGTGGTAACGGATGAAAGTGATTCTACTCTCATACAATAGTCCAGACTTGTAATACCTACGAATTTGTGCGAACTGCTCAATGCTAATGCTAAGAATGTAGAAGAAATGAAGAAGATATGGGTTAATATGCAAAGAAAAAACTGTCAATTCTATTCTGAGGTCCTACGAAACCTCATTGCTGGGGTTAAGGCTAAGGTTCGTACATTCGGGAATGAAAGCGAAATAAATTCAATGACTGATGCCAAAACTAACTTCAATATTGTTTCTCTCAATTCCAAAATGTTGTGGTGATCGAGTTTTTGAAACAATTTAAAGTTTTTCTCTACATTATTACTCGTTAACATGAGTAAAGAGGTAGCATCCGGATGAACTCATTTTGTACATAAGATGGATCATGTTAAGAAAATTTAATTACAGAAAAAAAGCTTCCTTTGAGAAAGTCTTTGTAATGCCCCTACTAACTGGAACCCAATATAGCACATTTCTCTTTTACTTCCACTAGTTGGTAGCTGATGAGACCTACACAAGCGTAGCCTGAATTCAAGTCATAGACAAATTTCCACGAACATCGTATCCATTTCATCTCGCCTGTTTCATCTTCCAAACTCATCTCGTATCTGACCTCGTATTCCACAGCCGTCGCATTGCCTCCAGTTGTTACCACCGGTCTTTATTAATCATTATGGCTAAATATGCCTTGCTTCGTTCCATGGCTGGTTCCGTTTCAAATAACGACATGGAATATATTCTAATGGTCTCATTTCCAAAAAAATGCCAACAGAAGATGGCTGGATGTATCCATTTCTTCAAACCTTACATCCGAACATAAATACATTACCTCATGTACGTGTGCTTCCGAGGAAGCGAACCGGTTCGTACGTGTGCCTCCAGCCCGCCTGTTGATGACGGCAAGCACACACACACACTGGGCACGACAAGCCAGAGGACATTCGCCAAAGCACGCCGGATGAGGCTGTGCTTAGAAAATAAATGAGGCCCGGATGTTCGGGCTTTACGGAAAACGATCTGTATCTCAACCCACTTGGCATTCCTTTGGCATATATAGATTAGTGCTTTGTTGCGAACCACCAGCAATAGCCGCCGACCGCCTATCGCTACCCGTTCTATTCCAGGGAAGGATTGCAGGCTGAAAAAATGGGCCGCGGACATTGCATACAGAATTTGCACATTTTATTCGGTACAACCATAAGTCGATTTGAATAATGACTTTTGTCACCCTAAAAGTCTCCATCAAAAAAACTGAAGAATGAAGCTGTGGGGAATTTTTATTAAATTGAGGTGATTATGGTAAAAACATTGCTTCGGTTTTAAAATTTTGCGACAATATGTTGATATCGTTAGTACTTCATTTCTAATAATTGAGGAAATTCACAGAAAATTTGAAATTTTTTAAATTTTTAGGTGTATGATTTGTATGAAATTAAAAATATCGAAAAACTTTGTACTCATTTTTTTCAAAACTAAGGTTTTACACCCTTCGTGTTTGACCGCCTCAATTAAGATCTTAATATGTATGTATATCTTATGTTAGGAAAGATTCATTCCACGTTTCTATTTGCTTGTTTTAAATAATTCAAACAAATTAAAGCTAAACAGTAGAAATTTCATCAAAAACCCCCAACAAAAAATAGATAGTTTCAAACCCCTGATGAGTGATAATCCAGCTCTGGCTTGTTTGTAGTAAGTAAACCGAAAGAGGAACCGTGGAAAAGCAACACGAGACCAGATGATAACGATTACGACGATGACACCGAGGCAAGCTAATGTTCACATTAAAAAATGCGCAAATGCACAGATTTTTATGTTCATGACAATCTGCAGAATGCTTATCGCTTGCTGGTGTCACCGGCAATCATCATCATTCGGGCTGTGTGATGTAGTTCGTGACTTGGCACGGCGTCTGCTGGTGGGAGGTGCGTGTATCGTTCAGCAGGAATATTTGCCATTCTTGTACCCTCGGAACCAGCTAGTGAACAGCTAACAGACATAAATGTTTATCACCATAGTTAGCAAAATACAGACGGCCGAAAAGATTACAACCGACGGCTGCTAAATTTGGAAATGGATGAGGGTGCTCAGAAATTAGTCACTGGATTTGTTGGGGCTTAATCGAATGACTGGTTGTTTGTTCTATCTAAATCCAATGCACGACATGCGGATCTTGGTTAAGTATAAATTTATTTTGAAACACACATTACGAAAGCTCAATAAATAATCTCACAGCTTAAAATCGTGTCGACACGAGAGTCTGTTAAGCAATAAATCGATATAAAATGACAATATTATAGACGCATTCGTATTCATCAAATTTCATGACCATGGAAGACAAAGGGATTTAACCTAATCTCCCAAATAATTGATAAAATTGCTTCTTTAACTCTTTCAATCTCAATCAAGAGATACTTAGTTGATTCCTCATGATAAACTATCTGTTGGATATATGTACGTACTTACTAACCTTAACTATGCTAAACTAATACAATCAGAATGCTTATGTGGCCTATTTAACTTCCAAGCGTTGAATCACTTAAATAATCATCACTATAGCAGATATTATTTCCAGAAGACATCCTCCACAGCAATAAAAGCGTCGCACTAATCTGACTGTTTTCAGGAAATAATTTTAATTGAATATCTGTGCTAATTATTGTGCACGGGGGAGCTGTTCGCTTGATTTTCCTCCGGTTCCCCGAACGATCCAGCACTTGTGCCTATTCAATGTTCACGGAACGTGTTCGCCACATAGGGGTCGTGAACATCAAACGCCAACCCCGAGCTAGCGTGATGAGCCTGAACGCAGTGTATTAGTGGATAATGATGATGATGATGGTGGTTCTCACTGTGGTTATTCCATACCGGAAGGCAAGGATCCCCCGGTCGTGAGCGTTTTCCTTCATCATCCAGCGGAAACGATTCGATTGTTACCAACATATCGCAGCCGTCCCCGATTTTGCAAATTACAGGAACGAGTCCAACATATTTTACGGAATTACTGCCTGGTATTTGGCCCCACGAATGTATGTGAAGAATGCGTACCGCCGTCGTCGTCCCGCAGAACGCCGATTTCAGAAACGGAAATCACACATCGCAATCCCGCTGCCACCACCACCATCCACGCCGACCCAAGATATTTATTTCTGTTTTTCGGTGCGTTCTTCGAAGGCGAACACGAACAGGGTGTATGTGCGTTGCGGTATATGTGGATTGAAGACAGCCAGCGCCAGCGTGAGAATACATGCGAGGGATGTCTTTGCTGGTTAGGGAGAATGGTAATTTTGAAGCAGAGATATCGCAGCAAGATGAATAATGAATTTCCAATCAGTCCAAATTGATTTTCTCTGGAAATGGGTTCTCGTAGATGAGAGTAGAATACGGATCTGTTTTGGTTGGTTTATTAAGTGATTCTGTCGAATAAATTGAACAAATGTCTTCTGCATGTTTACATTAGAAAAATCTCGTAGTGTTCCCCATGCAGAAAAATCGTTTTTTGGCAACTAATTAATTGGAAAATAAGTTTGTTCTTTGCTCGATCCTTTGTAAATCAACATTTAAATTCTGTCAATAATCGATAAAACGACTCGAGAAAATATTATTCTACGAATTTCTATATCTTGGGAAGACGACATAAGAAAAGTATTGATTATCAATGATTTTTTTATCTTTTGATTGCACAATCGTGATAAATTTTTTGCTATGGTAGAACAAATTTAAAAAAAATAAAAGATCATTTCAAACTGAATTGAAGCAGCTTTCAAATTCTAGTGTGGTACCTATTTTAGTATTTTTCTAATAATCCTGATTTTTTTTTTTTAAACAGTATTTCGAGCTTCTTAGTGGAATATTTTGTTGAATTTAACAAATTTACCCGTTACTTACGTATTTCGACCTCAACAAAAAGTTGTCGACTCGACTTAACGAGACACTAATCATGACTCTTGAGGTTGAAAAACGTATATTTAAAGTTGCAATAAAAAGTAAAATTGGGATATCACTAATCCGTCATATTTTTTTTATCATTCCATCTATCAATCAAGACAAAAGCATTTCTATGCCCTAGCCGCACCATTCTGATTCTTATTCTCCACCCTGGATTGGATTGTGATCAATATTGCGTCGCAGAAAGTCGTTTAATATAATTGTGCTCCTTGAGAAATTATTAATTCTATAAATTTAATTTTCGTTTCAGGATGAAAAGAAACGTTTTTGTTAGGGAAAAAATCCGTCAAAGGCCATTCGGTCGAATGTAAGTTATGTATAGCAGAGTAATAGTTTAAATCGATTTAGTTATTAAATATGTGTCGTGGGAAAGATGAGTAGAATGAGTAGAGAAGAGAAATGTGCGACGTGAGAACTGAGAAAATTGAAGTGAGATGTGAGTAGGAGTAGGGAAAAATTAGGTGTTCGAAGTGATAAATAAGATGTTCGACTTAAAAAGCAGGTATTAAGAAATGAAAGGAAAGTAGTGAAAAAAGAGAAGCGAGAAGTGAGAGATGAGAAATAAGAAGTGAATGATAAGAAATAAGTAATGAAAGATGATAAGCGGAAAGTGAGAGAAAATTATGAGAAGCAAGTCATGAAAAGCTAGAAGTGATTAAAGAGAAATTGGACAAAAGAAAGTAAGAAGAAGGTAGAAAGTAAAAGGAAGAAGGGAGAAAAAGGAATGAGTAAAAAAGAAATAGTGTTTCTTGCATTTAAGGGTACCGAATGCATGGGCGAACACAAGTAAGCCTCGCATGATACGTGTGGTCAGTGTGACTGCTTAGGCAGGAGGAAGGGTCATTTGGCCGAAAGCCATCATGTCTCAATTCTCATTCCTCATTTCTCACTTATCACTGTAAGAAAATGAGGAACGCGAAGTTAATATGTAGTGTGACGTCTCACTACTTACTTCGCGCTTCTCATGTTTTACAGCGAGAAGTGATAAATGAAGAGTGAGAAGTAAGACGTCTCACTTCTCACTCCTCATTTCTCTCTTCTCACTGTAAAAAAAATAGGTGCGCGAAGTGAGAAGTACCCAAGCAACACCTCTTGTTTCTCAGTGAGTAACAACAACTGTGGTGTGACTTACTAAAGGTCTGACTTATGCACAACGCGTCGTATTTGGAACTCATTTGTGACAGAAAAAGCGCAAGAGGTGGAGCCTGTTTGCAACATCTTGCGACTACAATGAAAATAAAAACACAAAAACCAACCGGGAATCGAACCATGGACCTTGAGATTTGCAACCTGCTACTATAACCATCACACCAACAATTCTATTTGGAGATTCTGCTACAAGTGCACTACATAAACAACAAAGTCATTTGTAACTTCATTGTACCTTATACGGAACATGCAGGGGACTGTCAAAAATAAAATACTGCTCAGCTGAGCTCAAAGTGTTTTGCAACATATCAGAAACATTGTCGTAACAGCAATGAACCAAAGTGTTATCAATTTTGCAACTTATCATTTTTGTTTCTGATATGAAACACTTCGAATTTTAAACCACCCAAGAAGTCAGATGGGTAAAATATTGCGACGCCACTTAAACGGAAATGAAACATTGTGATTTTCTGAAACTGGAAAGTGGCTTTAATGTGACTCGATGTATTGACAGTGTCTTCAATGCAATTTATTAGGAACAAACACCTATTTGAAAGATGTTGCGCGTGCTGCTTGGGAAGACGTTTTACTTCTCACTTCGCGTTTCTCACTTCTTATAGCAAGAAGTGCTAAAATAAGAGTGAGAAATGAGATGTCTCTTCTCATTTATAATTTCTCACTTTTCAAATGACCTATTTGGTCATATGTCTTATTCGGCCAAATGACCCTTTCGGCCAAACGACCCCTTCGGCTAAATGACCCTTTCGACCAAATGATTCTTTCGGCCAAACGACCCTGTTCGGCCAAACGGCACTTTCGGCCAAATCACCCTTTTGGCCAAACGACTCTTTCGGGCAAATGGTTTGTTCGGCCTGGTGGCATTCGGTAAAATGACCCTTTCGGCCAAGCGACCATTTCGGAAGTGCAACAGATATGAGGAAGGATTTTAACGTCGATAAAGATAAGCATATCGAGCGCGTCCTGGGGATGGCATGGATTCCCGACAAGGATGTCTTCGTGTACTCCGTGAAACTGCCGAACGAGTTGGAATATTCAGTGTCAACGAAAGTCGTTACGACAAAACGAAGTATCCTGAGATTCGTAATGAGTGTGTTCGATCCGCTAGGTTTAATATCAAATCTGCTCATCCATGGTGAATTGATCATTCAAGACCTCTGGAGGGCTCAAATTAGATGGGACGACGCTATACCAGCAAGCATCCTGCAGCAATGGAAACGATGGATCGAACTACTCTCTAAATTAACCCGGATAAAGATTTCTCGTTGCTATTTTCCCAGATACAACCAGGATTGTCTACAAACTTTGGAGCTCCATGTATTTGTGGATGCGAGCGAGTCTGCTTACGCATGTGTTGCCTACTTTCGGATCATGGACCATGGACATCCGGGATGCGCATTGGTAGCATCGAAAGCTAAAGTAGCTCCTTTAAAGCAGTGTTGCGAAACTCTTACTCGTGAGTAAAAAAATACTCACTCTTTACTCATTTTATGAGTAATACTCAGGCCGTGAGCTACTCACAAAATACTCATACTCACACAGTGAGCAGGATGCCAAACTCACTGCGAGTATTACTCACGCAGTGAGTAACTCGCAGGTGAGTTTGGATATCAATACTCTCATGTGAGTGAGTATAATTGCTCGTCATGAGTGTTGTGAGTAAAGTTGGTAACATACATTCTGGAAAATTTTGAACATTCTTTTTACTTTATATTTGATATATTTAAAAAAGCATATAAAATCCTATATGAAAACAGTTTTGAACTTCTTCTCTGAATTCTTTAGTTTTGGAATTTTAGAGAAGAATTTTACAAATTAATTAAGCACGGTTTGCAGTTCGGGGTTGGACTTTTCTTATTGCTATGTGTAAAGTGTGATATCACTAAATAAAACTTAAGATCGAAAAGATGTGTTCATTTATTAGAGCATCATTATCGGTCGCGAGCATTTTAATCACCCGCGCAGCGCTTTCATTTTAGTTTTGTCACTCGTTTCCGTATCGGTAACTATTTTCAGCTCTCAATTTGGTTGCTGTATTCCGTACCGGTGACTTTTGACAGTTGACAGTTCATCAAATAGCAGCACTCTTATCGCGCTACCAAATTTAGTCACCTGTCAGTCGCGCTACTGTTATAGCAGCGCGTTTAGTAGCAACCTAGGTAGCAACCGGTAAAGTGTCAAGTAATGATACTGCGCTGCCAAACGGCTTAAATTCACCACTGGTAATCTTGCTCTTATATGGTGTAAGAAAAATTATTCTCGTGCTGCGGACCGTTTTAAGTTAAATTGCTTTTCGGATTTTAGAGTCAAAATTTTCTTAAGAGTCAAATTTGAAACTGAAAATGCCGCGAATATTCATTGCTTGTTCTGAAAGTTACAATAGTCAATATAAATGAAGAAAGCACAGTTAGTTTTGAAAATAAAACTTTAATTTTAAGTTAATCTGACTTGTACCAAAGGAAAATTTCTGCATTGGTAAAATCAACAGTTGTTTACTTTCTACTGAAAAGCACTAACTCATTTGATCAACTTTACCAATGATTCTTTTAATTTTACCAACCAGTGGCGTAGCTACGGGGAGGGGGGAGAGAGGTGTTGGACATAACCCCCCCTCCTCCAGAGACAAAATTCTTAGAAGATTTTTTTTCGAACCCTCCCAAATTAAAAAAATGTTCAGAAACCCCCTCCCCATACCCAAGACCAATTTTCTGGCTACGCCACTGTTACCAACATTTTTTTTGTGCGCAGTACGATAACCGCAAAATACTCAATAATTAGTACAAAATACGCGTTAGTGTGCGTGCGCCAAACGTCACTCATCTCAATAGAAATAATCGAGGTAATAAACTATACATGGACAGATAAATCAACCCAAAATTTGAGTTGTATTTATGCACTGATAAGAATATGTATCGCAGAAAAAAATCACCCAAATTTGGGTAGTTTTCACTTTATTTCTCATAATTGTTGTCAAAACTAGAGCAAGATGCAAACACCTCACCGGGGTTGCTCAGCCCAATAACCCAAATTTTTGAATAAATCCAATATTCTCAATTTTGAGTTGATCAAGATCCACTTTGGATAAATTAAACTCAGC
This sequence comes from Armigeres subalbatus, assembly GCF_024139115.2. Lineage (NCBI taxonomy): Eukaryota > Metazoa > Arthropoda > Insecta > Diptera > Culicidae > Armigeres > Armigeres subalbatus. The sequence goes on along the minus strand of NC_085140.1, from coordinate 377,148,844 downwards.
TCTGGGTGAATTGTTTACATGTGACTAGGGCTCAAGAAAAGTTGGACAAAGGAAACAGCATTCAGAATAATTCGCCAACAGCGGTGTGTTGTCTGTCTCTTTCCGTCCTTCGGAAAATTGTGATTGTGTTAGTGCAACACCGGGCAATATCACAAACACTCATTCCAAAAATACGGATTTATGAAGTGATGGCAAAGGCAAACTATCTAGTGCCAGAAAAGTAATTTAACTCAAATTTGGGTTATTCGCCCAAACTACGGTTTTGAGTGTAAACAACTCACTTCTGGGTAGTTTTGGTTTTCAGTTTGAAGGAAAATGGTCGCTGTCATCACTAGAAATACCAGAATAAGAGATAGGCGAAGACGCCTTTTTGTTTCCAATCGAACCGTCAAAAGCGGTTCCAATTCGACTTGTTTACATTTTGCATCCATTAGAAGCAAGCAAGAAGTTCAAGTGCTGCCAGTATTATTTTTACGTTTTCATACGTTGCCATTTCGACAGTTTTTCACTTCGCCGGTCTCTGGTTATAGGGTTGCTAGTCGTCACTGGTGAAACATTTTTTGCTGGTGAGGATAGGGCGCCAAATGTCAAAGAAGGAAAAATCAGTTCGTTTTGACAATTGTGAACCCAACATGTTTGGGAACAAGAACATACAACTATTGTAGAAATTTTCTCATTTTAACCCAAACTTCGATGAGTTGCACCATCTAGGAGTGTTTGTTTTCCTTTTATCGGCACTCACACATTCGGACGTGTGAATCTTAATCTGGGTGCTGTAGGTAGAGCCGTAGAGGAATATTTTGAAATCATTCCCATAAACAAAATTATTTTGCAGTTACTTGGGTGTCAAACATTTCCCGCCCTTCGAATTTTATTTTCCACTAGCAGGCCCGACGAACTACGTTTCGCCTAAAATTGATTTATGATCAGAGATATTTATGCAAAAAGTTGTGTTCCATTTGTATGGGAGCCCCTCTTTCTAGAGCGGGGAGGGGTCTCGAACCACCTTAAGAACTTTCCCCGGGCCCAAAACCCCCACCATACAAATTTTCACGCCAATCGGTTCAGTAGTTTCCGAGTCTATAAGGTTCAGACAGACAGAAATTCATTTTTTTGTATATAGATATGCTGCATGAGTGCGCACAAATGCTATTTTGCTTAATATCAACTGTACAAACCTGCAACACGGCCAAACTAACAACATGCTGCCCTACGAAAAACGCGCTGCCACCAAACAAAGTAATCCATTATCATTTTTATCCAATCAGCAACCGGTAGGATTGTGACAGCAAATCGGTACGATTTTTACTGACTACTTAGCACACGCAACCCTATAACCAGAGACCGGCGAAGTGAAAAACTGTCGAAATGGCAACGTATGAAAAGGTGAGATATCGTGTAAATAATACTGACATCAATTGAACTTTTGCTTGCCTCTTATGCAACGTACACACCAGTCAAGCAGTTCGACGAACATTGACTCCGCCCCACGAAAACGCTTCTGGTTGCTGCTTTGTTTGAACGTGTGTGAAGTTGTTCGAACAACCATTTGACAGTTGGCAGCTCGGTTGGAAAAAATTAAAACGGTTTGATTTTGGTTTGAGTTGTCGGGGTGGAGTCAAGGTTCGCCGAACATGTATGAGCATTTGTAGTGAAGTTGCACAAACCCCCATATATTTTTTGAGTGTGGGTGCTCGAGTTGGTGCTTCGGTCGTTCGTGTGTGATATTGTTGGTCGAATAAATTGATTGTTCGTGTCGCTGTTGGTAGAACTGAATGGATGTTTGAATAAACGAGAGGTGAAGACAATGTTGGTCAAACTGCTTGACCGTGTGTACGTTCCATTATGGGTGAAACAAGTAAACAAGTCGGGAACCGCTTTTGACGGTTCGACTGGAAACAAGATGGCGTCTTTGCCGATCTCTTATTCTAGTACTTCTACTTAGCACATCCTATCCTAAGTGCAACTCAGCAAACTCCAAACTCCAGCAACTCCTTTGCAATCATTGTGATGAGCCGATCAATTTTGAGGAAAACAAACATGTTTTTACACATGCCGAATTGTACATTAGTGTGCGAGCGTAAAATGTCACTCATCTCTATTCGCACAAGCCAGATCTCAATTATTTTAATTCAAGACAAAATTTTCAAAACGACTTATCTGCTTTTGTTAACAAAGATTCAAACGTCTATTTGACGTATCTGATTGCACTTCGACGCAAACCAACACCATCAACAGGTAGCCGAAACCTTCACCTACCTATTGATAGCGTTGGTTTGCGTGGGAGATAAGTCGTTTTGAAAATTTTGTCTTGAATTTATGATATAAAATTATCAAAACTATAGAGCTAAAAAAAGTTCAAACTGCTTACCGACACACCCGCGCATCTATGTAGAGTGAAGAGCGGAGCAGAATGGATACACGGAAGAAATAAACTACCCAATAGTGAGTTCAATTTACCCAACCTCGAACATCCGTACGGGAGGCCAAAATTGAGTAAGTGGGGTCGAAGTAGTTTGCCTTTACTCCCATGTTAAAAAAGTACCCAACAAAAATTTATTTACCCAAATTGAGATTTATTTCACTCAATTTTGACCTCAGATAATAAAACTCAAATTTGGCTTCCCGTATTGAACTGGCGTCGTTAGATTGTTTCGCTCTTTTGTTTTTGACAACAGAAGAAAGAGTGGATGAAAGAGAAGAGAAAAAATAACTCAAAAGTAAGTTTAAAAAAACTCAACGCTGGGTACTTTTTTTCTTCCGTGTACGTTTGTGTGCGTTTTGACAGTTTTCCCATGACAAAACTGTCAAAACGCACGCAATCGTATCCATTCTGCTCAGCTCTTGTACCTTTTACAACTTGACGGTCCAATTAACCAACTGTCAACATTGTTTATGAAAAGCTAGATAGCTCTCTTGTTTGTTTTTTTACATTTTAAGTAGTTTTTAGTGAAATTTTGATGATATTTCTTTAATGCATCCGACATAGACAAGTGCATCTACGTATGGTGAGTTAGATGTTTTTATTTGACAATTTTTAATTAATTCAATTCAACATTTTGCAGCATCGAGAATTCTTATGCCCACATCGGCAATCGTGAATGTGGAATCACAAATTGCATTTACCTGGCCTATTCCGCTTCCAAAGCACGTCAATATTATTTCAGACGGTCCAAGAATCTTTATACGGCCTAGGGGAAATCGGCCTGTATTCTCCAGATTACCACGGCTTTTCCCGATATACAGCTGCCGACGAGAGTTTTTAGCCGCCGCATTTCATTTATTCAGCTTACATCTCCAAAGATAACACTGAATCAACAATTTGACCTTTGCACCTTAGTCGCCACATACGAGTACGGTCAATGTACGACGACACCTTTTAAAGTATGTCGTGCTGATGTAGCTGTAGCTGCTGCTGCTTTATATTGCGCCAACAGCAATTTCTTGCCAACAGCAACTTCCACAAATTATACTAATCAAACTTGCCTCCAATGGCGATCGCCGTCCAAAGCATGTCTTCCACGAAATTCTCCCCGTTGTGCGAGGAGCAGTTATAATTTCCAGAATCAATACAAATGTAAGTTTGTTTTATTATTTAATTGTTATGTATTAGATAATCATATTTCATGAAAAAAAAAATGTTGATCTTACCCCAAACAGGCCCGCATACCAATTCTTTGGTTTACTAGGGGCCAGTGGCGTAGCCACGGGGGTGGTTTTGGGCATAACCCCCCCCCCCAACCAATTTTCTGGCTACGCCACTGCTAGGGGCTTAAACGTTTTAGTCACAATGAACAGTCAATTGACCATAACTACAATGATCTGAGAACGCGTTTCGAGTAATTTAACTTGATTTTTTTTTGCTACTAAGTAATTGTTACTGTTACTGTACTGCCGTCATGCGCATATTTGTCCCATTTGCTAGGATTCCCTATATACATGGGACAATTATGCGTATAACGGAAGTGTATTCATTGTGCTTGCCACATAAGATACATATTAATGCAATAATGGGCAGACATAGCCAGAATTTCCAACGGGACGCAAGGTCTAAAAGTTGGCCAGATTCAATTCGGAATTTAGAGGTATCAAAGTAGAAACTACACCAGGAACACTATCAGCGGCAAAAATGCAACAAAAAGTGATGGAAGAAGGTATTTGTTCAAATAAATGTGTTGATACCAAATAAACGACAATTCATTCAGACTACTTTGACCAAAACTTTGTATCTCAATTTCATGTAGATATATGTATCGGCATTTGGGGATTGGACATTTTGGAAAAGGACAAGATCAGTAAATTTGCTAAACGGAAAACGATCTGCATGCAGGCTAAAGTCGACATCTTTTGAGAAGTCCGAACATCTCACATTTGCCTTGGCGATAAAAACTGCGCCCGTAAAATCGCCTAGTAGTAGGACCACCTAGTAGTAGCCCAACAGTATCACTTGCAGTATATGAATATAATTCATTTGATCACGGTGACGAGGTGCAAGCAGTATTGCCGTATTTGAACCATCTGCTTTCAGACGTGGCCCCAAATCGGTACCAAGTTTGGGAACCATATTTCAGTCGGAAACCACCGTCCACCAGACCAGGCTCGGATGTCTTAAAGTAATCACTTTTAAAATTAAATCTATATAGTTACAGCAGTTTTTTTTGAAAGCCTTCTCCAAAACGCCATGCGCGTTACAGCCGTATAAGCTCCATGGAACATGTATGATTCTGAAGCTTTCTAGATTTGTGTCAACAACAAATGTAAGTCTAATTCTTAAGCTTTAGGAAACCAACAGGTTTATGCACTTCAGCGTATATCCTTGAGATGAAATTTCTACCGTTAGATACAATATCACCATCAATGCATCTTTAATTCTTAAATACGCACATTGCTAGACTGATATAAATATGTGTTGTCTATGTCTTATCTACCAAAGAAGATGAAGGTATAACAATTGAATAAACCACCTACTTCAAATGCAGTATTTATAAAAGCACAAATTCAAAAGGAAATTGGTACAATTATTATATTGTGAGTAAAAATTACTCGTGAGTGAGTAAATGAATTCTTCATACTCACTCATGAGTATGAGTATTACAGTTCAAACTGACGCGTGAGTATACTCACAGTGAGTTTGAATTGGAATACTGAAACTCGCGAGTGCGTGGGCAAGTTTCTAGCGATGCTCACTCATTTCTCTACACTGCTTTAAAGCCGCTGTCAATCCCCGATTAGAGCTCCAAGCGGCGGTTATTGAAGCCGCATAGCAAAGTCTATCGCAGATTATCACACACTTCCCACCAGTCGCAGATTTCTGTGGAGTGATTCCAGAACCGTCCTTTCATGGATAAGTTCAGATGCTAGGAAGTATCGTCAATATGTAGCAGTTTGCATAGGTGAAATCTCAGAAGATACACAAGCAGAGGAATGGCGTTGGATTCCCACCAAACTCAACGTTGCGGACGAGGCCACAAAATGGGGTAAAGGTCCATGTTTCCATCCTGATAGCCGTTGGTTTACTGGACCTGATTTCTTGCTTCGACCGGAGAGTGAATGGCCACAGCAAAATGCGCCGTTACCAAATACTAATGAAGAAATTCGTGCTATCCACATACATCGTGTGCAGTTGGTACAACCATTAATCGACTGCCAGCGGTTCTCTAAATGGGAACGAATGCTCCGCCCTACAGCATATGTTTATTCGTTTGTAGATCGTTGCGCAATGTTAGGCAAACAAGATGAAAAGCCGGCCGGTGGTAGCATACAGCAAAAGGATCTTATTCGAGCAGAAAGAGCGTTATGGCGGCTAGCACAGGCGAAAGACAAAAGCAGCGTACTTTGTCAATTATCTCCATTTCTGGATGATTTCGGGGTGATTCGCATGGAATGCAGGACAGAAGCTTCTCAATTGGCTACGTATGACGCGAAGTTTCCGGTAATCCTTCCTAAATCGTGTTATCCATCGTGTTACAGAGCTTTTGGTAAACTGGTATCACAGACGATTTGGCCACTAGGCTTGGCAAGAGTTTCGGAGGTAAGATACCTCTGTGGTACCTCAGAATTAGGGGACACGAAAGTACCGCTATGCTTATCAGGGGGGTTGATGATTCTGCGGTACCTCAGAAGTAGGAGACGTGAAAGGGTCTGCCTCTGGTAGGAGTGGCATAGGAGTCACTAACCTAGGATCACCTTAGGCTTGGTAGACAAGGCGTATCACTCCGGTGCAGGACAGATTATTACCACACTGATTGAGGACCAACTGGCTCGTGAGATGCCAACTCGGGGTACCTTCTGCAAGTTACCCGGCCTTTTATTTGTTGGGGATCCCAGCGACTCAGATGGGTGAGTGTTGGGGCACATGTGGTGCCAGTGTGTCTTTGTGCACAGGTGGTGCATGGGGAGTACATGGAAAGTTGAGGCGCATACGTGCACTTGTGTACGTCATGTGTAGTTTTGGGAGGAGTACGTTCAATACTGCCTACCCAAGTAACAATTTCCAAGCTTCTTGGCTTTATCTAATTCTTATTGCGAACTTATGACAGCAATCACCAAGCTAATTGCTCAGTTTTATTGGCCTCTCATAAATCTACTGGAAAAAGATTCAAACGTCAAATGCCTATTGGCCAAATAAACATATCTATGGTTGTGATGAAGAGCGTAATAAATCCTACTTTCAACACTCGAATAAAGCTCCAATTTTTGGTCATAATGTGGTCAAATGAATTACTCCCATAAGAATGTTTGCATTGCGAAGAGTTTATGACGGTGTTTAATAAAAGCAAAAAAAAATCTGATCATATTCCATGATGGCCATTTTGAAAATGGAGTAGCATTTCGCATTCAGTGAAATATATCACTGGAATTAATGATTTAACGACATTTTTACCGCGTATCATACTTTATCTGATACATAATTTTATTTATTAATAATTTGGGCAAAAGTACTAATCGATTTAGTGGACATGCTAGATGTTGTGGTAATAAATATTTTCGATTTATTTCCCTGAACTACGTTATATTGCCGGCGCGTGGTGTTCAAGCTTATTTTTTCACCAGCTTTGCCCATAAAATCGGACGCGCACTTCTTTTCAATAGTACTTTAATCGAAAAAAGAACCTGAAAAAAAATAATAATTTGTTGTCATAATAATTTTCATCAAAAATCCATTTTGTTATTATTTTCCTGCAAAGTTTTGTTTCTCTTTTTTCAAAGCAACATTTTGACAGCTGCCGCAGCCAAATTCCCTTTTTTTGCGGGTGGTTTAAAAAGGGTTTCTGAATGCTCTTATAATAGGTTTATAGTGGTTATCTGGAGAGGGCCACTTGGCAATATCTTACTCTTATAGTGGTCATCAGAAGGTTGCCGTGTATTATTCGGTTTTATTGTTAGATCTTATAAATTGATCTTGAAAACCATTCCTAGAGCGGAATAAAACTTGAAATGTTACTTGGGTAGCCTACAGAAGTAATACTATAAGAAAGTCCTGGGAGGATTCGGGTATTAGAAAAGAGGGTAACTTAAGTAAGCTTCCGTTACTTGAGTGGGTTTAGTGATTCGGCATTCCGTCAACCTCGCTCCCTGAGTGATAATTTCAGGCGTCTGTTTGCAGATTTGTCCTCATGCTCTCTACATAAAATTTACATCACATTACAAAACAAAAATAAATAATACGAAAAATGTTAAAGAGAAAAAGAAGAAGAAAGAGGTAAATAATAATTAAAAACAGAAGAAAAAAAAGTAAGTAAGATGGAAAATGGAAATGGGAAGAATTGAGAAGCATGAGTTTGAGCTTGAGCTTGATTGACTGCTCGTAGTTGCTACTCCATTATGACCAGATCAGCTGTTCTTGCACAGGGAACCAACAGATGTTTGCTTGGGATTAGCACACATCTTCAATGTACAAGTACTGGTGATCTCATTTGTTAGGTCATACTGGCGCCTGCCACGTCAGAATGCAAGTCAATGTAGGGAAGGGGAGGAAATGATGATGCACTGCAAGCCGAATATACCTCTGCACTTGCCACGAGTTCATGCGGAATTTGTTGGAATTGTTTTGGATTAGGTTCGAGAGGCAGTGGTCCGTCTTGGTTAACGAGCTGCCAATGTGATAGGAGAAGGTAACTGATGGAATTTCTAATTAGATGTAGGAAACGAGCTCTATGAGTTCATTTCCAATTCTACCAGATGACTGTTAGAATACTCAAGTTGAAGGTATAGGAATAGTAATGGAAACGGTATGGAAGTCCATTTTCAGTTCTAGCGATTGCTAGAACATGAGAAATAAAGAGAAAGATACAAAGTAGGAGAACGGAACGGACCTTAGATCGAACCCACGACCTCCTGCGTATGAGGCAGAAGCAGTAGCCATATGACTATCAAGCCCGCTTGGGAAGAATTGAGATGCAAGAAGGAAGAAAAAAGAAAGAAGAAGGAACAATTTTTGAAAATAAGAGGGTAAATCGATATATTTAAAAAAAAATCTTTTTCAGTCTCCTGTAGTATTAAGCTTATTTGGGAAATATTTGGCTTCGTAGTCTTGAAGAGAATTGAAAGCTAAAATTGAGAAAAAAAAACTTAAGAAAAAAAAGAAGATGAAAGAAATAACAATAAACATGGATGAAAGAAGAATGAACGGAAAAAAGAAACAACAAGGAAACATAATGAGGATAGAAAAATGAAATAATGTAGTAGAAAGAAAGTAGAGAAATAAGAAGGAATAACGAATTCGAAATTCCACTGGAACTGCCTCTACAAATTCCTTTAAAAATGTCTATGGGCGGGGCGGTCAGAAACTTCTAGTAGTGAAGTCAAGAAGCTACCTCGTTAATTCTTTTCGATTTTTTTTCTAGGATTGTTCCAAATATATACCAGCAATAATTTCAGGAATTCCTTTGAAAATATTTTGGAAGTTTCTCCAGAAATTTCGCTGAGAACTCATCATTTAATGTCATTTGAATTCCTTTCGAAATTTCTCCAGTTTACTCATGATTTCTCTCTAAAATTTCTTCAAAAATCTCGCGAAACTCCTCTGGAAAATATTTTAGAAATTCTCCTCCTATGAACCACAAAAACTTCTCCAAGATTTTTCACAGACAATGCTTCGGAATTTTTCCGGGAATATCTGGAATATCCGGGAAATTTCTCGAAAATGTCGAAAAAGAAATAACACCCAATTCTTTTTTTACACGGGGAAAATAATTGGCGGATTTTTTGGGAGAATACATGAAGGAATTTCTGGAATAAAGGTGGGAGAGTTTCTCGAAGAATTTTCGGGGTTGTTGTTTTAAGATATTGCTGCGAATTCCTGGAAAAAATTCTCGGAAAATACTGAAGGGCATTTTGGATGATTTTTTTATAGAAGTACCGTAGAAATTTTGAGAATGGCTGCAGGATGTTCCAGGAGAATCCCTCAAATAATTTCCAGATGAATTTCAAGGGGAATTTTTGTAGGTAATTGCGAAAGAGTTTTGACCAGTGGTGGAAATCTGTGAAACTGGTTCACAATACGTTTTGTTTTGTGCAAAATACTGTTTTGTGCATTGGGGCGTTGTGGGGCCTCCCCTACTCGCGAACAAAGCAAGCGCTAGATAAATGCAGGCAGTAGGCTCGCGCGAGTATGGCATTTCTGGTAGGCCCAATTACACTCTTTTCTTACTCGTGAAGCGAGTATTTCCAGCACTGGTTTTGACGAAATTTGATTTTTGTAGCCAGATGAATTTGCAGACGAATTTGCAAGGAATTTCCAAGAGAATTCCCGAAGAAAATAAAACGGGAACATTTTTCCGGCAGAGTGCTTGGAAGAATTGCCGGAAGAATTCCCGGGCGTGAGATTCAAGGGCTTCCACGTGAGTTTCTGAAGAAATTCAATGAGAATTTCCGGAAAGACCTCGAAGTAATTAATGGAGAGATCTTGATGGAATTTCTGGAGTAACTCCAGAAAGAATGCCCGGAGGATTTTACATGTGAATTTCTGAATGATTTTCTGGTGGAAGTTCTGGGAAAGGGGATGTGGAAATTTCTTAGAGAATTCCTAAGTGAATTACTGAAGAAATTACCGAGAAAACAATGGACTTTAGAAAGTATATTTGGAAGGATTAACGAAGAAATATTTGGCTATAATTTAAGATGGATGTTTGGAGGAATTTCGTAAAAATTCGCGGAGAAATTCCTAGAGGAACTTACGGAGGAATTCCTGGAGGAACTTTCAGAGAAATATCTGGAAAAACTCCCTTAGGAAGTCCCGGAGAAACTTTCGGAAGAATTCCTGGAGGAACATCCAGATAAATTCAGGAAAACTTGCAATACACGAAATTGATTCACGCTGACTCACGCCGCCGCCAATCACCACTACGCCACTGCCACTGGCTGAAAATGATCTATCACGCCTCACCGTCGATAAAATTTCAATCGACGTACAGATCTAGATAGAATATCAAGTTAAATCATGTATGGAATTTTCGACCAAACTACCAAGGTATCCCAGGAAGAACCCATGGGAGAAACTACTGTTCCAGGATAAACTTCTTCGGAAATCCCAGTGAGACGTCTCAGAGGAGATTTTCGACTAAATTTTTTTCTTATTTTAGTAACGCTGCTACGGCCGTTACAAATATTTAATTTAAATTATGTCCTACAAGTCTTGGAAAGGTCAAGGGGGGGGGGACAATAAAAAATAAATATTGAAATGGAAGAAATCAACAAAACTCCTCAGATTTGTTAAACAATGTTTTGAAAAATCTCAAAATCGCCCGATTTTTTTTTTTGCTGCCCCCTCAAAATATTTTTTTTGGGCCAAAAAATACGAGGGGGGAGACATAATTGTTACTAAATATTTTTATCGACCTAATTTGTTTCTCAAGAAGGAAAATTGTTACCGACAAATGGATAGAATAGAACTAAACTTATAGTAAACTTATAGATCAGTAAAATATCTTGCCGAAAATTCAATTTTATGATTGACTATTTCCATGATGGAACTAATTTACTCCTCGGGGGAAAATTTTCTGGTATATCGGGTGAACTAATGCACGGGGAAGGATTCTATAAATGGAACTAATTTCCTTGTTGGACAAAATAATTCATAAACATAATAATTATTAAGTGGATAGCTAATCTGCTTTCTAAGAAAATCATACCCATAAAATTTCAATTATTGCTGATAACACTCTTATGCCGATGACATCCTCACGCGAGTGCGTGTGCGAACGCGTCCGAGACAAAAGAATTCCTCTTGCTGATATTCTGCTTTATGAGGGCTTGGTCGCGCCTCGGATCGCTCAGCTGTTTCAGATGTTGCTTCAATTGTTTAAAATGATAGTCTTATATGTGTTACGTAAGACTGGCAAACATTTATGACACGCTGCTTTTTCAAAGTTTTGCTACTACATTCATTATAAGCTCACGATGGTGTTTAAATCAGTTGTGAAATTATTACGTAACATATGAAGGACCCCCGCATGTGCCATGATCAAAGCATTTTCAAATTTTTACTAAAATCGTACAGAAAATCGAACGAAAAAAAATATCTACGTACTATCGAGGTAAAACGTACGTACAATCGAGGGTATGCACTATCGAGGGTACGTGCTATCGAGGTATGTATTACGAAGGCATACTAACATTTACATCGGATTTTTTCTCGGAGATCTGAAGCAAATAGCTTTGTCTAGCGTGTTGATGTAGAAATATTGTAATAAATGCAAAACTAGCTCCGATATTTGTGAAGAGAGCGCAATGAAAGAGAGTCTCACATTTGGAAATACGACTTTTTCAATAACCATGCTGGAAATAAGGAATTTTTTGAATAAATTCTGAAAGAAATTTCAGATGGATCCTCAAAGGAATACTTGAAGGAGTTCCTGATGAAATTCCAAGAAGAGTTTTATAAGAAGACGTATTTTAAAAAAAAAATTCATGAGGAATTAAAAAAAACTTATTTAATTTCCAATAAAAAACATCTGGAATAATTTCAGGCTAAAATACCAAAAGAATTAAAGTAGGGCTTACCGAAGGCGTTTTAGAAGAAATTTCCTAAATTCCTGATAAACGATTCTGGATATTTTAAGAAAAAATATTTTCTTGTTTGGCCGAGCATACGTTTTGTAGCAAGAAATCTTGCGGATAAAATGAGCGAATACCACTAGGCCGAACGGGTCATCCGGCCGAATAGGTCATTTGGTCGAATAGGACTTACTACTCACTTCGTTAGTTAGTTACAGTTACAGTTAGAAACGAGGAATGCGAAGTGAGATGTTTCTTTTCTCACTTCTCACCCCTCATTTCTCACTTATCACTTCTCACTGCGTAAAGTGCGAATAGCAAAATGAGAAGGTAGACGCCTGTCCGTCTACTCATTACTTCTTACTTCTTATTTCTAACTTTTCTCAGTCATAAGTCAGATGTGGGACGTCAAATGACACATTTAGCCGAAAGACCTATTCGGCCAAATGGCCTATTCGGGAAAATGACCTATTCGGTCAAATGAACTCTTCGGCCAAATGACCTTTTCGGAAAAATAGCGATTCTGACACAAGACCTTTTCAGCCAAATGACTTTTTCGGTCAAATGACTTATTCGGCCAAATAACACTATCCAACAAAATTGAACTTTTTTTGCTCCCTTTAACCATTTTCAATGTACTCAATAGATTTTTTTTTTACGCTGAATTCAGGTACGTATTTAGATTTTCTGTAACACGTCCAGTTTTTTAAATAAACGCATTATAATTCACAAAACTACGTATTTTCGTAGAAGTTTGATTTCGGCTCCTCACTTTTAGAATAAAGTTTGAATTTTGTAGAATGGGCCTTGTAGAATGCATGTGGGTTGTTAGGTTTCTTTTGGCACGTTCATTTGTTGTGAAAAACGGAATTTAATTCACAAAAGTACGTATTTTCATAGAAATTTGGTTTCTCTCTTCTGCAAAGCTGAATATCGGCTTCTCACTTTGAATGAGCTTTGTAGAATGCGTGTGAGTTGTTGGATTTCATTTGGCACGTTTATTTGTTGTGAAAAACGGAATTTAATTCACAAAGGTTCGTATTTTTATATAAATTTGGATTCTCTGCCCTGTAAAGCTGAATTTCGGCTCCTCACTTTTAGATAAAAGTTTGAATTTTGTAGAATAGGCCTTGCATATGATTGGTTGGATGACATTTGGCGCATTGATTTGAAACGGATTTTTTGGCTTTACAGAACAGAGCCGAATTTCTATGAAAATACGTACTTTTGTGAATTAACTTTATCGAACTTTATTCTAGAAATGAGGAGCCAAAATTTAGCTTTGCAGAGAAGAGAAAACAAATTTCTATGAAAATACGTACTTTTGTGAAATAAATTCCGTTTTTCACAACAAATAAAATCAAACAACCCACATGTATCATGCAATGCCTATTCTACGATATTCAAATCTAATTCTCAAAGTGCAAAGCCAAAATTGAATTTGACAGACCAGAGAAACCAAATTTCTTTGAAAATACGTACTTTTGTGAAATAAATTCCATTTTTCACAACAAATGAACGTGTCAAATAAGATTCATCAACTTACTTGGATCTTGTACGATTTCTTCTGTATAATTCAAACCTCATTCTCAAAGTTTTAAGCCGAAGAACAGCTTTACAAAACAGAGAAACCAAATTCCCATAAGAATGCGTGGTTTTGTGAATTTAAACCCGTTTTTCTCAAAAACTGGACGTGTTACAAAAAAATCTGAGTACATGACTGAATTCAGAAAAATCTTTCAAGTACACTGAAAATGGTTGAAGGGAGTAAAACACTGTTGACTAGTGTAACCTATCCGGCCAAATTACCTTTTCGGCCAAATGGCAATTCGGTCAAAGGACCTTTTCGCCCAAATGACATTTTCGGCTAAATGACTTTCGGCCTAAAATGGTCTGTTTGGCCAAACGGCCCTTCCGCGGCCACCATCCTGCAAAATTTCAACTCGATAATTGCGATATGTGCTTCATTCTTGAAGATAATTTACGGAACCCCTTAGCCACAAAATAAATTGCATAGCCATCATCGTGGTAAACAAATCGGCAGCGTGGTAATTTTTTTTATAGCGGTACACAGGTCTACCTTACAACTACTCACTTTTTATTTCTAACTTCCACTTTTTGTCAATTCTTACATCTCTTAACTGGAAGGGTTTATTTTCGGCTTGCAGTCTTTATGATGAGCTGAATGATTTTTATGTAATCATCGTCATCATGGCGATGATTACATAAAAATCATTCAGCTCATCATAAAGACTGCAAGCCGAAAATAAACCCATCCAGTTCATTGAAATTCAGTCGTTTACTAACATGGCTTACATCTCTTAGTTCTCTCTTATTCTTACGCACGTCTTCAAATTCACTTCTTACTTTACGTTTCTTGCTTCGCACTCCGCATACATCGTTCTAGAAGGGACGGGCATAAGCCCCAAGCTGCTGGTCTAGAGCCAACGGCAGCTTTTGGGGTGGGCACACAAGACCTCTTTTCTTCCGGGTCCCAGGGCGTTGCTTGGAAGGGAGAGTTTTCGGTGGGGTGGTTCTAAATAAAAAATATTGCGTTACCTTTTAGGTTGTTTATCCGCTGGCTACGGGTATGGCAACGTCACTGCGATAGCGCGGCGGACTCCGCGGACCGGTAGGCTTGGTGGAGTCTGAATGGCGGCTCGACGACGGCCGGATAGTGTCTTCATGTGACACGGATACGGTGAGGGAAAATATCGAAGACCGTAGTGCAAATCAGCAGTGGCGCGCCAAAACGGGTTTGACGACGGCCAATTGGTGATCAATCGAAGAATAATGACGGCGTGAAGTAGCGTGGGCGGGCAGGAGTGAGCTTGGTAGCGGCACGTTGGTGGTTGGCTGGTGGCTTGTCGAAGAACGGCGATGGCTTGCGAGAGATAGCTCTGTAGCCGCAGAATCGCGGCTCGATGGAATCACGGCTCTGGGAAAACGACGATGGTTTGCGGGAATCTACTTTGCCGTGGTGCAATGGCGGCTCGATGACCGATTCGGATAATGGCGATGGCTGGCAAAAACTTATGCGGCAGCGGAATGGCGGACTACCGAGAAACGCCGATGGCGAGAAAACCGCTCGTAGGGTCCACAATCGCGGTGGTTACTTTGGTTGGAGCGTAACGACCCGAAGCAAAGCCTCCGAAACCAGTTTTTTTTCGTCCGGAATTACAGATTTTCTTTATAAAAAAAACACTCCCTTACTCCCTCCACCCAGACCAACTACTAGCTGTTACTCGCTTACTCACTCACTCACTTTTACTCATGCACTCCCTGTTACTCACTCTTAATAATTCAGTTACTCCCTCACTCACTCTTTGGGGCCCATACACGCTCCGAAATGTTTTACAACTTTGACTCCACCCCAGGAAATTTGGTTCGGTCGGAGTAGAGTCGGACCGTCTGTGGGCAAGTTGTACTGTCCAGCCGTCGTACAACTTGCCCACAGACGGTCTAACTTTCATCCGATCGAACCAAATTTCCTATCTGCATTGTGCATGAGAACGTGATACATAATCTCTTCCCTATCCTTCAGGACTCTTGAAGGGTGCCATACGAAGTGGAACGAGATGCTACGAAGTAAGTATACTCAGTTCTATATTGCATTTTAAAAGTACCAGGCGAAGGGAAAACTATTGTTCATTCAATTCTGAATAAACTTTTATTATCGAGAAACATTCTTTTATTGATATGAAGCATAAACTTGAAATAGTGACTGATTCGGAGTACTGGTTCATTCGGAGTAGTGTCCCATTAGGGGTTACGGCATTCGGGATAGTGACTCATTCGGGGTAGTGGCATTCGGGGCAATGGCATTTTGGGTGGTGTCGTGGAGTCCCTGATTGTATGTTCGACTTTATACCCAAGTAACACATGCAACATCTGAATATTAGAAAAATAATATAAACGGTTATAAACGAGTTATATTTGAGATTTGTGGTAACTATAAGTCTCAAAATAGTGATAAATCTGTTTCCAATGTTTTTCTTTTCAACTTCATGCCCAATGTTTCCATTTTACTGCATAAAAACATTTAGTTTCAAATCGTTACAACTATAACTAATTTACAACTCATGTAAATTACAATTGCTAATTTTGGTAACTTTGAAACACAATTAAAACAGACGGGATTGAAATGCCAAAAATGTTGTTTATTCATTTCACTGGTTGATTTCTTGCAAGCTATTCAAGTCCCCAAATATATTGTAACTACAAAGATACGTATTTCAACCAAGCGAACGCAGATGTTCTTTGATAATTATAATTATTAGAATAAATTATTATTAGAGCACAATTATCGGCGTATTCAATCATTCATGATCAACATACGTAGCCGAAATTCCCAAACTAATGTGGCATGATGCAATTCAACTTTTCTAGCGATTCATAGTTTGAATTGCTACATGGTAGCACGCTTTATCAGTAACCATGGACTAATTTATCCGCGAGTTTTTTTTTTTTGCAAAATATGCGTCTTCGCCATGAACAAAATGCCTCTGCAAATGTTATCCAGTCGGTATAGTTTGTTTCCATGTGAAATTCTTTCCCTGCTCACCTGAAAAATAATTACTTGTCAGATTACAATACACTTAATAATAGTATTATATATTCCCTACCATCTTTAGCAAGAATAATCACAAAAATATGCGATAAATTCGATAAGTTCTAAATATTTGGCGCTGGATAAACTGGATGAAATAAATAATGGCCCATTTTCACTGATTATTTGTTATTGTTGTCGTAAAACTGTTGTATAACTTATTTGCTACTTTTACTCATAACTGACATTTATCGTGTGTTATATATCTGTAGCTTGAATACTATTGCCCAACTTTAGAAATAAATATCGGAATGCAGAGATAGGGCTCCCATATTTCGAACGTTATCAAAGAACTATATTTCTTCTTATATATAAAAATGAAATGGTCTGTGTTCGTATCCGCATAACTCGAAAACGGCAGGATGGATTTTTTTCATTTCTTCAGCAGAAACATTCGTTATAGTTTCCGACGGGTTTATATGATATTTCCTAATGGAAAAATTACGAGTAAAGTTGAGCAAACCGTGAATAACTAAAATTGTGATTCCTATGCGAACTTTACATGGGCAGTTCGGAATGCACATTCTCGCCTACTATGCAGGACAACGTCTGCCGGGTCAACTAGTATATTATAAAGCTATTTTTTTTAATCCGATATTAAAGTACGATGAATTTAATTATAATTTTAATATAGGGGAAATGTTACGTTTTTCATCTCACTGAACTATATTCATCTCATAACAAAACAAAGAAATACAGCACCAATCTTGTCGCTTTTCAGCGTGCTCTCTGCTAAAAATCCCAAAATAAGCAACAAACCGATTTCGTTTTCATTGCATGAACATGGGTGCTATGAGATGAAGTGCCGAACAGTTTAGGGAATAGAAATATAAATACAATAATCAACACAAGGTTACCGACCAGTCGTGAGTATAGCATCAGTCACCCGTCTGTTCAGAAATAAAAAAAAATGTTTTGGACGATTATGACGACCATACCGACGTACGGCCCGATATTTCTCATAATGCCAGAGAAAAAAAAGGGGGGGGGGCAATATAAAGCACAAGAATTTTGAGGTTTCAATTCAACAGAAATATTCCTAAATGACTAATAGTCAAGGATTTAATCCAAGGGCGGGTGAAAAAATATTTCACTTATCATCTTTGTATACACACTCGATAGGTAGCATATAAGAGACATTTTATTTATTTTTTAATATTTTACAAGTTTATACTGATAATTTGCATATTTGCATGAGAGCATTTTGTATCTCAACGGTTAGATGTGTGGTTGAGAAATCATGTTGATTGTTTTTGGTTTCGGATCGCGGTAATGGGATTAGCATCCCTAAACAACATAAAAAGTTTCGTTATGTTTTAGCATATTTGATATACAGATAACGAACTATTCTAGTCGTATGTTTTGAGTCTCAAATAGTAATATTGCAAATATGGGGCTTATCATAAAACCAACTTTGTATCAAAATCAATTATGTTCCTAGTGATGAACTTTGTTAATCTTAAAACTCACTCAATAAAGAAAAAAAAATTATGTTCCTTGTAAATACATTTGGTAGCCCTAGACATGAAGCCTGCTGAACCAAAATGGCTATAAATTTGGGGGAAAACAAATCAAATTTGAAGCGTTGAAATTATTGCTTGCGCTTGGCGCTTGAAAAATACCGGTCCAGAATGTTTAAGTTAACAATAAATTTAAAAGGGCATAGTATTTTTTTATTATTCAAACCCAGAATGGGAGCTATGAACATGCATATTTGACTGTATTTATTAGGGAGTAATCCAAAGCAGACACTGTTGGAATGAAACCATCTATGCATTTGCATCTCTCGTCGTCTAAGTTTGCAAACTTGTTTACGTTTTAATAATTGTTTTATATAAAATAAAACTTGAATTTGTTTTATATTGACTCCACCTCTTGCGCTTTTTTCGTTTTAAATGAGTTATATAGAAATGCGTAAACCAAAATCGAAGCAATCGAATTTGTTATAAATGCAATAGGTAATCCTATATATGATCAAGTGTGTTGCTTGGGTAGTCAACACCTCATTATGCACGATATTTCGGTTCCTACTAATGGCTGCTGGGCATGTTAGATTTACTGACTAGTAGTTGTCAGGTTGGACGCGGTACCGAAGTCTGAGTTTCGGTTGTTCAATCTTTGGCAGTCGATGTGTTCGACAAGTCTGCTGTTGACTATTCTTTCAATGGTCTTGCAAGTTCAGATTGTCAGCGAGAACACTCGTGCAAAATGGAAATAAACATGATTGATGTGTAAAGTGATTTTATTCGAACGTGGGCTTAATATTCAATAACTTATCTGTTTGTTATGAACGCAGAACGAACTAATACCTACCTAGCTGTCGTTATCAAAAAGAAAAGTTTTTTATATTAAATAAGAGTTTTGAGAATGTCAAAATCTTAAAAATGCAATGGTCTGTGTTCGTTCCCGCTTAACTCGAAAACGGATGGATGGATTTTCTTCATTCTTTCAGCAGATATGTTCGTTATAGTTTCCGACGGGTTTATATAATACATATTTCCTCATACAAGATTCACGGGAAAAATTGAGATAATCTTGAATAATAAAATTTAGATTCGTATGGGAATTTTTCATGGGCAGTTCGCAGTGCGCATTTTCCCCTATACTATGTCTGTCGGGTTAACCAGTAGATGATAAAAGATAACTTTATATATTACTAATATCAAAATATCTAAATAATGATGTAGGTACTATAGATAAAGGAAAAAACTAAGTGATACAATTAAAGAAAAAAAATACATCTAACAATATACGCTCTGTACGAACACTAGAGTAAATCTCATATCAGCGTCTCCACATCCTTTTAACAAAACGCAATTTCCTCGCGCTTCTTTTTGTAATCTACTTCTGGCCGTATATTAGCTTTTGTCAGCAAAAAATCTTCCGATAATAATCCAGTTTAAATCCACAGCTGAAAGCAAAACCAAAACCCACCAACGCCCCCTTCCCCATCTTGCACAGCACATTCACTTCTCCTCCCACGCAGCAGTGATGCCAACACTTACCACACCTAACAGAACGCTCCCGACACAAAACATTGCGTAAGCCTGTGCTTGATCCACGCCCCACTGCTCGTAGTTTGGGCGCTAAATTGTGCCGGAGTAGGGTAGAAAGCCCGAGATGCTGCGCTTCAATGCTATCGGCCCCGTCTGTCGGTCCGACTGTCAGAGATGGCTTTCATCTGTCGACCCCGTCGATGTTGCTTTGTGTCGGGCAGTTGGCGACGTCGTCACGTAGCACAGTGGCCGCACGGAACCCTCCCTATGAACCATTTTCTACGAACAATGTGGGCGGTTCAATATGTGGAATCGACTTCCTCATAAAAAGAAGTGTCAGGTACAAAAGAACATTATTAACATGATACTATCCTTTGGAGCTTCTAGGTGTTCAAGTCATGGAACAGTTATATATCTTAAAACATGTTCTCCAAGGAGGTCTTCGCATAAAATTTCCAGCATGTTCCACTGTGCGACGCCATATGGAGAACGTCCCTAAACCCAAAAGAAAGAAATCCGCTTCCATGCTACATCTGTCACCGCGGCTCGCAGATACCGAAGAGAGTACAATCCCGAGCTTCCAATCGCAACCAGCGAAAAGCGTATATCAGTTCAATTTCGCTGGGGCTTAGTTGCGAGCTGGCGAGAAAAATCTCCCCCAACGACATCGGAATGACACCGATGGAAGAAAGAATGAGATAAACCTCAATGTGGAACCGGCAAACCGTGGGACTTCCATATAAGCCCATCAATGGGAGTGCGAAGCGACAACGCGCTTCTGTGGTGCTTATCTGTTTCCTTTCCTCGAGGAAGGCACACTGCGAGCCATGGCAACGGGCGCGATCGGTGTGCTGCAAGCGCTAGCGGAAGAGTTGAGTTCCGTTTCGTGCGACGTGACTTTTTATCGTTTTCTTCCAGAAGATGTCAATGATTTTGCCACTCCTTGAACCGCACCTTCCGGCCGTGGTAAGGTTGCATGCAGGCAGGAATGGATGAGATGCGGTGAGTGATTGGCGATGGTATTTGCACACTGTCACTGACGGAAATCCTATGCCGCCCTGAAGATAGTTTGGAAGGAAGCTTTCGCGAGCTTTCGTGGGACGTATTGAAAGAATTTGAGAAAAATGAGGGTGTATCAACCGTCTTAGGAAATGATCCACCTTCATCAGTTTTCAGTTTAGTTCGTTTGCGTAACGAAATATTTTAGAAGTTTAACGGTTCAGTAGAGTGGAATTGAGGATAGGATGCACGATTGGAAAAAATCGGCTTCGATATCTTCTGTTAAAGATACCTGAGAAAACTGAACTCAAAGTTTCCTTTTCAGAATTATTTTGTGTGATTGCGTGTGATCGCGTGTTAATTGTGTAGTTCCTAAGTAACGAAAAGAATAAACTTTTCACTATCGAATAATGGCAGTCAACATGGCATTCTTTTACTTTCTCTTCCAACTCACATCCTATCTGGTTTGCAGCCAGAGCACTCAACAGTAATTTATATTAATTTGAGGCACTCTCCGCTTCATAATTAAGATGCAAATTATTTATCAGATCCATATTACACCATTTTTTAGATTCCCTCGTGGATCACATCAGCTCGACGAATTTTTCTAACGATTCTATTTGGTGATGCTTTACGACATTTATTCGCAAATCATCCCCACTAAGAGACTAAACCAATTTATATATTTCTCCTGTCATTTTTAATATTTGAACGCGGCTGAAATTCTAAGCCCACAGTCGTTTAATTCCAACTGTCCACGCTAAGAATAGTTAAGTCTGTCATTTAATGCTTTTTTAAACGATCAGCGTTACTATGTGTATTGCATTTTAATTCCCTTGACCACGGATTGTAGGCTTCGGATTGGTGCCATTCAACACATCGATTTTTTCTAGTTTATGGCAGCATTGTTGGTCTTATTTGACCAGTATTGCATTTGTCGAAAATAAGTCAGTGTAAATTAAGGGAAAAAAATAATATCCTCAGAAAGTAGAATTAAGTACAATTTCACACAAGCTTTTCCTTCTTCAATTATTTTATTTTCAATTATTTTAATAATATCTTGAGAAGACATAAAACTGCACTGCAGTGTGAAATAAATGAAATAATGATGGATGACGAGAAGACCAAACTTGTGTCATGTGACTTGCATGAAGTATGTACCTAAGAAAAGTGATTAATTGTTGAGTCGAGCACTTGCCCGGAAATGCCATTTGTCGACCTTTTGCTCGGCGATCACAGCGTGAATTGGCGTGGCGATTAAAGTTTTTTTTCTCAAATGTTTTCCAAGAATATTTTTTGTGTATTGAGAAAACCATAGGTAAAAAGTTATTTTAACAGATTTCAGAAATAACCTTTTAACCTTCCTAACGTGTTTGGGTCAATGAGAATCGCACTTTACAATTATAATAAGTCATTAACGCAACAATGTGAAGGTCTGAAGCTCCTTGACATTTCCTATTTCGTTGAAAACAATGTTCCAAGACGATGATTTGAAGAGCTCCGAAAAAAAAACTCACGCTTACGGTGTTCGGGCCACATTGACCCGAATTTGACTTAGCAATATCTCAGGCATTTCTCAGCAAAATTTACATGTTTATATACCCAAAATAATCGTCAGTTCATAAATTTTCTGAAACTCAGATTGTTAATTGGCCACACCTACACCCTGTAAATGTCGGATGAAGCATCGTCAGTTGGCCACTTTTATGTAGACGAAAATCGCCCATGATCGATTTTATTGCTGTTTTTTTTCTCAATAAGGTACCCAATACTATTTCAGAGATGACGAATCATGAATGCAAGGAATATCTTTACGGATGTTCTAGGTTCTCCAAACCATTCTGGATTTCATAGCCAGGTCAATTACGTTTGGTATGAAACCAATGGCAACCCATGATGCCCGTACAGACCCTTAGAGGCCATGCGCATAATCTACGATAAAGATAGGTCTATGCCGGATGTTTTAAGTTCTTCTGGAGCTCAAACAAATTGATCTACCAAGTATACTGGGCTCGATATCAATCCAGTAACAACACGTACAGGCTCTTAGAGGCCATGTGCATTATTAACTATCTATATATTCGTCTCACTTCTCACTCCTCATTTCTCACTTCTCACTGCGAAAAGTGAATAGTGGAAAGTGGGTAGTGAGACGTCTCACTACTCATTTCGCACTACTCACTTTTAACTTCTCGCAGTGAAAAGTCTCACTACTCATTTCGCGCTTCTCACTTTTTAAAGTGAGAAGAGAAAAAATAAGAGTGAGAAGTGAAACGTATCTCTTCTCATTAATAATTTCTCACTTTTCAAATGACTCTTTCGGCCAAATGACCTTTTCGGCCAAACGACCCTTTCAGCCATATGACTCTTGCATATACACACCGGATTTTCTTGATTCTTCAAATCACTATGGAGTTTAGGCGAATTTGTCTACCAGGGAAACAGGTCTTGATGCAAATCTAATGGCATCTCATGGTGTCCCTACAGGCCCTTAGAGGCTATGCGCTTGATTTATGATTTAGATATACAGATATGTTTTATTCTGGAGTTCAGACGAATTGGATTACCAAGGCAACTGGCATCGATACAGAACCAATAGCAACCCATGGTGTGCATACAGTGCCTTGGAGGTCATGCGCATGATTAACGATCTGGATATGTCCAAACCGGATGTCTTAAGTACTCCAAATCATTGTGGAGTGAATCTCGTGAATCATGCACATGGCCTCTAAAGGCCTGTATGGAGACCATGGGTTACTGTTGTCTTTATATTGAGCCCATTTGTCTTGGCAGACCAGTTCGTCTGAACTTCAGAATTATTAGGAGAACTAAGGACATCCAGTATGAACATATCTAGATCATTGATCATGCACATTGCCTCTACGGCCCTGTATGTGTTGTTATTGGCTTGATATCGAGGCTAGTTGACTTGGTAGATCAATTGGTCTGAGCTCCACAATGATTTGGAGAACTTAGAACATCCGGTTTGGACATATCTAGATCGTAAATCATGCGCATGGCCTCTAAGGGCCTGGCATACTATTGGTTTCGTACCAAGCGTAATGGACCTGGCAGACCAAGGTTCTGAAATCAAAAGTGGTTTGGAGAACCTAGAACATCTGTAGAAATAATGTCTGCACTAATTATTCGTCATCTCTGAAATAGTATTGGGTATATTTATGAGAAAAAACAGCAATAAAATCGGTAATGCGTGATTTTTGTGTGGATATTCCGTCCATGTAAAAGTGATCAACTGCCGATCCTTCCTCCGACGATTACAGGATGTAGGTGTGGCCGATCAACAATCTGAGGTCAGTTTCGGAAAATGTATAAGCTGACGATTATTTTGGGTATAAAAACATGTGAATTTGGTTGAGAAATGCCTGAGATATAGCTAATGTCAAATCCGAGTCAAAATGAATCGTTCAGTTTTGTTGACCACTGTGTGGGAAAGTTAAATTAGCTTGAATTCTTAATGGAATGGAATTTTATCCAAAAATTCTTCCTGATTTTCACCGGCAATTCCTCCAAAGTTCCACGGGAAGCTCTCTGGAATTTCCATGCAAGACTATTTGCTGTTTTCTCAGGAAAAGTTTTATAAATTCTACGGAAATTTTCCTATTATCCAAAAATGCCGTAAGTCTGTATATATTTTCAGGAATTTCGACGGAATTTGTTTTGTGTTTGTTTTGTGAATGAGTTTTTTTCCGAAAATTCGTAGCAAATTCTTTCATAAAATTCAATGGTTTCCCAAAAAAATATATTAATTATATTAAGAATTTTTCAATTTGTTTTTGGGTTATATTTCCTTTTTCTTTTCAACAACTCTTTTTTCGAAACTAAAAGCAAAAGAGCGAAACAATACAACAATTCGACAAAACATATTGTTGGAAGCGAACCAGTAAAATCTTTTAAGCTGTTGATTCAGTAAAGTTGGTTTAGATTGCTGAAGCACGTTTAAGGTCGAACCTTCTCTGAGACTTCTGTCAAAATAATACTCAGAAGCTTTTTTGAACGACTTTTATACTTTTTTTTCGCGATATACAAAGTCCATGTTTAGAATAACCAAAAAAATTTTATATCCTTATAATTTCCTGAAAACATTAATGCAATTGGAAAAAGTACAAAACATGATGCACGTACGGGATTGGATTACTATTGTTTTCAATAGTTGGGCAAAATATTAGAGAATTCATCGTTCTATGGATCCCAAAGTTTCTTAAATCAGTTGAAAAGCGGCTAAGTTATTAGCTCTCAATCTTGAATTCGTAGAATGACGCCCCTATCTTCCCGATGGACGTAATCTCACTTAAACAAACTCAAGAGATTTTGCTGAATGAGTAGCAAACGGAATCCAAGTTTCAAAGTGCTCGCGTTTTCGGGGGCACACCACTCGATATGGAATCAACCCGTAACGCTGGGTAGACACCTTTACTTGGTGTGTTACAGTGTATGATCTACCACGGTTACACAACGAATACCCTTCTCATTGTCCAACTCCGTGGTGCTTATGAGGGTGTCGCTAAGTCGGTGGCCTTTCGGTGCTTTCCACTTCAACACTTCCCGAGTAGCACAGATGCTCCAAGTCGGTTGCCGCAACTTATATGTGACTGAATTTAGTCACAGTCAAGTTGCTGCAACCAAATATCATTGAAGTGTGCTACTTGGGTTCCTTCCTCTCCCTAGTTACGGTGAAGATGGGCGTGGCCAGGAGTAGTAATCCTCATGCTTTTGTTATTTTTGTTTAAGACTGGAATCAAGGACCATTCCCCTTCTTGATTTCTGATAGCATTCTAGGTAAGGATCTCAAAAGTAAAACATGTGTATCACTAGTGTCCAATCTACGAATTACACCGTAACAATGCTAATGCTAATGCACACCACTCGAAGCGGAAGCAACGCAAAACTGTCATTTTTATTATTTCACGCATGCTGCGACGCAGCAAAGCTAAATCAACAAAAATGACAATAGTGCGCCGCCTCCGTATCGAGTGGTGTGCCTCCGAAAACGCGAGCACTTTGGAACTTGGATTCCGTGAGGAGTGTCCTTAAACGCCGAATAGTAAACCTAGTCAGCCATGTTTGGCCCCCTTCGTTTTCCATGCCGTCTCAATTGATCAGTGCACCTCTCCAGTTGATTCTGTCAACTGAGATACAAATCATTCGAACAACTGGTGGTCGGAAAAATTGGAAATTGCAAGAAAAACATATTTCTTATTTCTGATTTGGTCAGGTTCAGCCAAAACGCACCAAGCGCCAACGAAAAATTACCCATTTTTCTGCCCAAACTCTCGTTTAGCAGATTTAATTGATCGCAAATTGTATCGGATAACCCTCAATCCAATACATGAGGATATCCTATTGCAAATGTACGCTTGAATTGATATGAAACGATTTCCGTTGTCCTCGTACGAACAAAATATCACAAGTCAGTCAAAAAGCCGCTTGGTGCGTTTTGGCTGAACCCCGACCATTTCTAATGTATTATTGAAGCCGAATTGATATTTGTGCCAATTGTGGTAAATATTGTTTCATACGGCATTTAAAACTGACATGATATGCACTAAAAGTCAATCGAATGAATGCGTTTGCTGCTTTAAATTCACATTTCGGTCTTCACGTACTTTAAGGCTAGTTTACACATCAGGAGGATTCTGTTGTAGGGAATTAGAATTTCGGCCCTATTCAAAATACAATCCGGCGGAAATCTCCGAGAGTCCGAGCTGTAAACCAGTCTATAAATTAGCTAGGATTTGACGAAATTGCATGAGTCCCGACTTTTTGGAAGCACATGGAAACCAAATCCATGACAAGATTCCCGAGATTTCGATCAAAAGGACTGTGAATTGATTAGATTTGACATTTATTCACATGTGACAATCATATTCATGGAAATAATTAAAATTTCATTTT
The DNA here is from genome assembly GCF_024139115.2 of Armigeres subalbatus. Taxonomy (NCBI): domain Eukaryota; kingdom Metazoa; phylum Arthropoda; class Insecta; order Diptera; family Culicidae; genus Armigeres; species Armigeres subalbatus. The sequence goes on along the minus strand of NC_085140.1, from coordinate 377,122,330 downwards.
ATTAATGTTGTTTAATTGTTGAGATTCTTATTATTCTTATCCGTAGATTTTCACGCTCTTATATTCATGAAAAAGGGTTTCAGCACGGGAAATCAATAATTCCACCCAATTGCTCCTTTCGGCTTTTGACTTTTTTTCCTCAAAAAATATTGTTTCTTATCTCTCTAACTAATGCTCAGACCGGCTGAAGGCACGATTCTTTTTTGGTAATTTTCAATCGTTTAGAATTGGAAAAGTTTTTCATATTGGTAAGTAATAAAATCCATGTTTAAGAGTAGAGTAAAATAAGATGTTTGTCAGATATTGACTCAGCATACAATTTTGTATAATCTGCAGTAGTAGTGACCGTATTGATAAAAGATAGGGGAGTGGCCCTTCAACGCCTCCCAGAGGACAAACGCCTATTTTGGTATTCCACCATATTCAGCTGTAAAAAACTGGGTTTGTTATCAAACTATGTGAGATCACTGTTAACGCTTAAGTAATGCCTGGTACACAGGCTACAGGATTAAGGAATCCGAATCCGGTCATCTGCCCGGGTATGAGAAAACGATCCGATCCACTTGATGATTTATTACTGACTAGCTTTTTCTGCAATTGTATCTTGTATCTTTTTCTGCAATTTTTCAGATTGTACCCCGTTTGGCATAATGTCGTTTGGCATAAAGTCGTTTGGCATAATGGCCGTTTGGAGTAACGGCCGTTTGGCATTATAGTCGTTTGGCATAAGGTCATTTGGCATCAGTGTTGCCCTACACCAGGCCTGCCCAACCTTTTCAAGCTACGGGCCAATTTTCAGAACTCACACTTGTTGGCGGGCCAGAAAATATTTTGCACATAAATTTTTGAATATTTTCATTTTTTTTTTCATTTTCTAGAAAAACTAATCACGATTTAATTGCGTTGAAACAATCTTTTAGTTTATTTTGTTTTCGTCGTTGCATTAGAGAACCATTTGAGACATTAAATAAAATAATCTATTCACACCATTTACCGGATGTTGAAAATGGAAATATCTTTACTTTTCCAGCATATTGAACAGATCTGCATGAACTGTTTGCAATAGGATGAGAGAAATGTACCAGATTTCAAGTCATTGAGATGTTTGGCGATATCTGCTAGAAAAGCCAAGTCACTCATCTATTCAGGATCGTTCAGCTCGGGCAATGTTTTCCTTTATCGTGTAGAAATAGTGCCATTTTCTTTTCGAAAAGAATAAAATCTGTCAAGTATGGTACCAAGGCTTAGTCAATGAAATTCGTAATAATACAGCAAGTCTCGGCTTTCATTTCCGTCAACATCATTTATAATTGGTGGAGGTTGAGTTCCCTAACGTTGATTAAGTTGATTGTCTCAATAACGATGGTAAATGCTTGAGGAATATTGATCGTTTTCGCATATCGATTCTTTTGGTGAATGTGGAATGGCAGGGAAATATCGCCATACCTATGTGATTACTTTTCTTTGCTTAGAATTGTCACAACGCCACTGTTCTTTCCTTTCATTGCTGGTGTTCTATCAATCGTAAGGTCACTTAAGTTTTCGAAGGAGAAAAAGTTCCTTTACACAGGTCTTAACAGCCCTCAGGTTTTCTCCGTTAGTTGTTCCCTGCATTGGGGATAAAGCTGCCAATTTCTCTGTCATTCAAAAATGACCATGAAGACAAACACCTTTGCCACGTTTTTCATGACGGTATTTTCATCGCTTGCGAGAGAGTAGAATATGAAGCTGACGTGTTTTTACGTTACGTAGCTTTCAAATCTTCTGGAAGAACTTTTACTCTTCACCGTGTTCCACGCAAACTATGCTACAGGAAGAGGCTGTTTCCTTACGACACGATATCAATATTCCTGAACAAGTTCTCCGTCCTGGAAACTGTTTCTGAATCTGTTTTTTTTTTTTCAAAATCGTACTAACAGCAAAACTGGCCCGTACGGCATTTTCTGACTTCGTATTTGCTCGAGTGAAAAGATTTTGTTGCTTCTATAATCCATGTAACCAATAATTTGAATCAGTAAATGGAAATTTAAACCTTTGTAATTCTATCAACTTTTGTTTCCTACCTGTGACCTTTTAAATATCATATGTCATAGAATACTTGGATTCAATAAAGCAAAACTTTCCGAACAAATTAAGCAAAATGGCTTTCCTTTTTTTCAACGTGAACATAAACTACTTTGACTAATCATCATTGAAAACACGATGTTTCACATAAACCCTTTGTATTTTGGGTAGGCGACCCCAAGATACAAAGTAATAATGTGAAACATCGCGTTTTCCTTTCAAATTGTTAAAAATATTATTTTTGTTAAAATTCAAATAAATGGTTTTACAGCACGAGCTTTGATTTAAAATTTCCATATTGACTAATGAATAAAAATTAAAAAAAAAACTTCTGGAGACGGATAGAAAAGCTGGCGGGCCGATTATGAGGTTATTTTTCTTACATGCCGCGGGCCACAAAAAATGGAGCCGAGGGCCGCATTCGGCCCGCGGGCCGTACGTTGGGCAGCCCTGCCCTACACTCAGTGCGAAAAAATCTGCTCTTTGATTTTACTCCATCAAAACGATTTTATACTCTTTACTAAGACAAAGTAATGAATAGAAGGATATTTGAATTTTCTAAATGTCATGTCAAACTGTCAAAAAAATGCACACCAGAGCAACAGGAGCGCGTGCGCTGAAAATACACTCCAGTGAAAACACTCCAGTGTATTTTCAGTGCGCGCGCTCCTGAGGCTCTGGTGCATTTTTTCAATAGTTTGACATGACATTTAGAAAATTCAAATATCCTCATTATTACACTTACTTAGCTAAGATTATAAAACCGTTTAGATGGAGTAAAAATCAAAGACAGATTTTTTGCACTGAGTGTAGGACAACACTGTTTGGCATAATTGTTATTTGATCTGTGTAATGGATAAGTAAGACTTGTTGAGCCATTCAATTACGAGGTTTCCTTCATATGTTCAATACATGATAATTGAAAACGGGATTGTCAGTACGACAAATTAAAAATAAAGGTGCTTCCGGTCAAAACGAGAACATTACAAATATTGGGGCCTACCAGCAAGATAGATCAGCATTAAATTAAATTGACATTGATGACTTGTTTTGTTTTTCAAGCCAGAAAACTTGCCCATTTCTCCCTTTTATTAGCTTATTTTATTAGTTTCTAAGACAGAATCATATCTACTCTTGCATTTTACCGAGAAAACCAAATGCTTGAATTGAAAGAAAGAGTCATATCCTCTCTGGCTTCTGCTGGGCAAATGTATCCTTTGAAAGAAGGGATCACTACTTACTTTTCCTTAAGCAGAGCAAATGCCTGAATCGAAGAAAGAAATCATATTGTCTCTTGCCATTTGCTGGGCAATTGCATCCTTTGAAAGAAGGAAAATATCTTCCCGTGCCTTAAACCAAGCAAATTCCTGAATTGAAAGAAGGAACCATTTCGACTCTATGACACTACCCATTATTCCATTACCCCGAATGAGTCCCTACCTCGAATGCCATCATCCTGAGTAGGATACTACCCCGAATGAGCCAGTACCCCGAATCAGTCCTGATTTCAAGTTTATAGTTTATTTCAGTGAAAACAAGTTTAGTCAAGAGAAATTTATTTACAATTCATGTGAATGATTAGTACTTGTATTACGACTTATTCAATAGCAGCGTGACTCCAGTCGAGTAAATTACACATTTTTTACGAGAATTTTTATCGTAGATCCGTATTTATTTTTCAATCCGATAGTCCTTTTACAAGGTTCACCGTGTTGGACTCGCGATTCGTTTCATCAAACTAGAACTGTTTGAAAACAGTATAGAACGAATATTTCTCGTTCCAAAAAATCCCGTTACATATCATGTGCTACCTTTGAAGACTGTTAAAGCTGAGGTGAGAATTTCGCAGCACGTTCTCATGCTCAATGCAGGGAGCTGGAGGAAATTTCAGTACATATAGACTGGACTGAGACGGCTCGCGAACATGTATTCGAACAGAATAAAGGGGTAGAAAAGTTGCTTCTGAAGTTTGCCGGCGATAAACCTTACTGTAACAAGAAGGGCATGGCGACAAGACCCTAGAATGAGATAATCTCTTCTGTTCGTCGACTATGCTTGATCCTCACGTGACAAGGTACAGGCGTAGTTTCGTTATACCTTGCAAATGCAATCATTTAAAGGAGGTATAATCTCTTCTGTTCGTCTCATACCGGGCAAATGCGTTTTGTTTTAAATAACAAGCATTTTCAACTCTGTTCGCTTTGAACCGGGCAAACGCGTTCATTAAAAGAAGGCATTATCAACTATGTTCGCCTCATACCAGGCAAATGCATTCATCACAACAAGGCATTATCATCTCTTTTCGCATTAAACCGAGCAAAAGCGTTCATTAAAAGAATGCATTATCTCCTATGTTCACCTTGTACCGGGCAAATGCGTTCTTTAAAGAACCCTATTTGCCTTAAACCGGATAAACGCGTTCATTTGAATAAATCGTTATCAACTCCGTTCGGCTTAAACCAGGCAAATGCGTTCATTTAAAAAAGGCAATACCTCCTCTTTTTGCCTTATACCTGGCAAACACGTTCATTTTAAGAAGACATTACCATCTATGTTTGCCTTAAACCGTTATCGTTTATTCAAAGAAGGCATTATTTCTACTGCACACCTTAGGTTGATTGAAAGAAGATGTTTTCTCATCACTTACACCATTTCGTAGGATAGCACTTTCCCAGATGATAATGGCGTAGAATGATAATTCAAGTTAATTAGACGAAAAGTCAAAAATGTTGAATCAACAGAACCTTTATTGCGTTTCTCTAAGTAACTCCCCATCAGTATATACTTTTATTCTATACAAATTCTTGGTAGTGGTGGTAGTGGAAAACCACAGATTTCAAATGTATTCGGGGTAATGGACTTTCTGGGTGATGGATTCAGGGTTCTTGACTTCTGCCGGGCGAAGGCAATTTTGAATGAAGGGAGCAAATATTCCTTTGCCTTAAACCGAGAAAACGCCTAAATTGAATAAATTACCATTGGCCGAGCAAATGCATCCCCTGAATGAAAGAATCTCATCTTCTATTGCCTCGAACCGAGTAAATGCTTGAATTGAAAGAAGGAACCATATCTTCTTTTGCCTTCTACTGGACATTCTGCCATCCTCTGAAAAAGGAGATCACATTTTTTCTCGCATTAAACCGAGCAAATGCCTGTTTTGGAAGAAGTAAGCATATCGTATTTCGCCACCTGCTGGGCTAATGTATCCTCTGAAAAATGGAACCAACTGTAGGGAAGGTGTATTTTTTGAAAAAAATAATTATACTTTCCCTTTCCTTGAACTGAATAACGCATACATTGATAATAGGAATCATACATATTCTCCCTTGTGTTTTGCCTGGCAAATGCATTATTTGAGAAAAAAATGAAGGGAATCGTATCTTCTTTTTTCATGCATCCTTCGAGAAACGAAGCATTTACTTTTTAGACTTATGAAGGGCAAAGTATGCTTTTAAAAAGCTGAATATATTCCAGGAAGAAATACCTTTATTTTCTATTTATTTCCTTTTTTGTGTAAAAATGGGTTTTGATCTTGAGCGCTTACAATTTTGCTATTTGAGTTTTCGTATTTTGTACTTGGTTTCAGTCAACGACTATCTTGCTGCTGACCCAGAGGTAAAAAGATTTTAATTGAAATAGGTAGAAAAGTTGCTTCTGAAGTTTGCCGGCGATTAACCTTACTGTGACAAGAAGAGCATAGCGACAAGACCCTAGAATGAGATAATCTCTTCTGTTCGTCGACTATGCTTGATCCTCACGTGACAAGGTACAGGCGTAGTTTCGTTATACCTTGAAAATGCAATCATTTAAAGGAGGTATTATCTCTTCTGTTCGCCTCATACCGGGCAAACGCGTTTTGTTTTAAATAACAAGCATTTTCAACACTGTTCGCTTTTAATCGGGCAAATGCGTTCATTAAAAGAAGGCATTATCAACTATGTTCGCCTCTTATCAGGCAAATGCATTCATCACAACAAGGCATTATCATTTCTTTTCGCATTAAACCGAGCATTAAAGCGTTCATTTAAAGAATGCATTATCTCCTATGTTCACCTTATACCGGGCAAATGCGCTTTTTAAAGAACCCTATTTGCCTTAAACCGGATAAATGCGTTCATTTGAATAAATCGTTATCAACTCTGTTCGCCTTAAACCGGGCAAATGCGTTCATTTAAAAAAGGATATACCTCATATTATTGCCTTATACCTGGCAAATGCGTTCATTTTAAGAAGACATTACCTCCTATGTTTGCCTTAAACCATTACTGTTAATTTAAAGAAGGCATTATTTCTACTGTGCACCATATGTTGATAGAAAGAAGGTGGATTCTCCTCACACCATTTCGTAGCATAGCATTTTTCCAGATAATAATGGCGTAGAATGATAATTTAAGTTAATTAGACGAAAAGTCAAAAATGTTGAATCAACAGAACCTTTATTGCGTTTCTCTAAGTTACTCTAAGCAGTATATACTTTTATTCTATACAAATTCTTTTCAATGATTGTCATTTTACGATTCATCGGTATCTGTGGGTGTTAAAAATAGTGGTAGTGAAAAACTACAGATTTCTAAAGTATTCGGGGTAATGGACTTTCGGGGTGATGGATTCCGGGGTTCTTGACATCTGCCGGGCGAAAGCAATTTTGAATGAAGGGAGCATATATTACTTTGCTTTAAACCGAGCAAATGCCTAAATTGAATGAATTACCATTGGCCGAGCAAATGCATCCTCTGAATGAAAGAATCTCATCTTCTATTGCCTCTAACCGAGTAAATGCTTGAATTGAAAGTAGGAACCATATCTTCTTTTGCCTTTTACTGGACATTCTGCCATCCTCTGTTAAAGGAGATCACATTTTTTCTTGCATTAAACCGAGCAAATGCCTGTTTTGGAAGAAGTAAGCATATCGTATTTTGCCACCTGCTGGGCTAATGTATCCTCTGAAAAATGGAACCAACTGTAGGGAAGATGCATCTTTTGAAAGAAATAATTATACCTTCCCTTTCCTTGAAGTGAATAATGCATCCATTGATAATAGAAACCATACATATTCTCCCTTGTGTTTTACCTTGCAAATGCATTATTTGAGAAAAAAATAAACGGAATTGTAGGGTATCTGTTCCTATATCAATAACAATAAGGCAATGGGCATATGAAATGCATTGATTTCTCACCCAATAATCAAGAAACATGAGAATAATTATGCTCGGCTCACGTAATTTTTAATTGAAAACAATTTGGTAACTTCAAAAATGAAATTATTATCACATTATAGAAGTATTTAGCTAAAAAACATCATCACCGCCATGTACCTATTTCAATAATATTCAAAAATAGTTAATCCTATGCTTGTACCTATATCAATAATATTATTTCCAACACAAAATACGCACACTATTACTTGTGTGTATACGTAACGATATGATTGCAGTGATGCCGAATTCTTCAATGTTTTGTATTTGAGTTGAAATATAATTACAAAATTGCAGTTTTTGTTGTAGTTTTTCAACTTGTCAGCTTAATTTTATGTTTGTCATAGATTATCTTTTCGATTTACCTTATTTTACAAACATCCCGGATAAAAATTTACAGTACCTTGTATGGTTTAAGCCATTAGAATACTATAGATTGTATGGCAAACAATACAATCTTCTGTACATTTATTGTAGATTGTCGACGGTTGAAAAACACATATATTGTACTCACATTAAAGCTACAAAAAAACCGAAAGTCACCAATATATTCTTTAATATTTTTATTGTTCACAAGAATTAACAAAAATCTGACCAATTTTCAAAATTATTATATTTCTTTGATTAGAAAATCATCTTTGAAGTTAATAGTAATATGATTTTTTGAAATATTCATTGTATTGAAGCAACAATTGAAAACCATAAAATAACAACAACTTTCATTGTTGGGTAGAAAATTACTAATTTTAATTTGTCATATAATATTTAATATCACAGATCATAAAATGTTCGTATTATTAAATATGACAATGAAAATAAAAAAAAAATACAAAAATTTCAAATAAAATTTTTACTCGAAGGAAACTAGTTCCATTTCAGCGTATAATTCTCAGCGTGTAATGTTTTGTTTTGCAGTTGGTGAAAATCGAAAGAAAACAAACATGCAGAACGTTTCCTTTTTGCTGCTTTCCGTTTCGTTAGGGGATTCTGCTAGGGAATTTCGGGTGTACAAATAGCCGCTGTGCCGTATATTGAAGGTAAGTATTTTGTAATGTTGTCATATAGCACCGGAAGATTTGATTCGAAATCTTTCCTCCTTAGGGAAAAGTCTTTCATGGACCTTCCGGGGGCTCCATGATTTTTTCCACCGAAGCAACTGGGTCCGTTTTAGTAAACTTTTTTGTCTTGTTTCGTTTCCTATTTAAGCTGACTGATAACTGCAGCCTGCCTTAGTATGCATCTAAATACTATGTGGTTATAAGCAGCAGGTTCCAGAACTCGTCCATAATGGTAAGTAAATACAGCTTCATGTTTTGTACCCTACCATTTATTATTTTACCCATTTATAGAGAATGAAACTTATCTCGGTCTGCACAGGCACTCAGCAGAAGCAGAACATCTTTATTGGATTCGACCGCAACTTAGCAGTTTATCCTGCTTCCCTTGCCAGTAATCGAGTCGGGCTTCCGGGACAACAGCAAGCTAATTGAATAACAACGATAACAACCGATATTCAAAAGTCATAGTAAGAAAAGATTTGATTATGCTCAATTCAGTCAAAAATCGACTAGGGAAGTTGGTTTTCACCCCCAATTTGTACTAATTACTTCAGGAACAGTGTGCTTAGTCTCCTTTTAGTTCAGCGCTATGTAGTGTACCGCAGGACGTTCAAGTTATCATACGAATTGTGAGAAAAAATAACTTCGCTAGTCGATGATTCCGGATTACCGTTGAATTGAGTATATAATCATTATCTCCACTTCAATAGTAACAAATATTTTCTTTTTCTTTAACAGAATCAGGTGTTGACCTATGGAACTTTATACCACGCACATCATTTACCAATGTAAGCAAAGCAACACAATAGGAAAGAGCAAGTGGAAATATACGACAGCATGCTAACCGTAACGCATTCCCGCATTCAACGTAGACATGAGGAGTGAACTGCCGACATTGTCCCAAAAGGTCCGTGATATTTCGATCAAGATTCAACATGCAAGCAGAAAATAAGAGACACCTGATAACCGTTTTATTGGTCCGACTGGGATTATCCTATACAAAACCTGCCATAAGAAATAGTAAAAAAAAATAAATTATATTGTATTTCTATTGTAATACTGCAGTGGTTTTTATTCTAAATCCTTCTGTACTTCCATGGTAAAGCAATAAAAAAAGGAATAGAAAACATTTACAATACATTGTTTTCTTTTGTTTCGTCCATAGAAATCATCCCATAGAAGAACCGTAAAGTCAATTGTTTTGCTCTGAATTTTGTATGGAAAATTTTCGATTTTTTTATTGTAAAGATACATAACAACCCCTATTTTTTATTGTAAAAGTCCAATTTACCATTCATTTTATCGTGCAAAACCATATTTTCTAATGCAATTTTATTGTAACATTCACATTACATTCAGTGGTAATTATTATGTAATAAATGGTGCTGTACCAGTAAAATTTATGGTTCTTCAATGATATTTTTATCCGGGATAATAGTTGAATTTCACAATGAAAGTTCATTCAAGCATTTTTCGAATAAAATCTAGGTCGGTAACCCTTGAGAATACTGCAAGCCATGTAAACATTTTGGAATGCGGACAAGTATATTTAAGACGTTGTTAGAATTAAACATACCTATATCAAACAATTGGAAATCGCGTTGGTTTTTTCAATATAAATTTATTTATAGTGAAAATGTGATGTGTTTTATGTGTTGTGAAGTGAATTTTGAAAGAATTCATTTGTGTTAGCTTGAAATTGAGTGGAAAACAACGACGTGAAAACAGATAAATCTGCTAGTAGCAATCGAGCACTCGAGCAGTGCATCGAATCAACAGTTCAGTGGTAGGAAAATGAAAATAAGAGTGCTTTATAATTTTATCTTTAGATAATTTGATTCTTGTGCATTAAAACATTACTCAAACAAAATCTTGAATAATATTCCAAACATTCGAGAATGTGTTCCATCCATTATTGTGTATGATGTGTGAAAGTGTAATTAAATTGATTTTTTATTTGGTTTATCGACGGTTGGGATTAATATACGGGCTGTTATTAATATGGGAACAGATACCCTATCTTTTTTTAATGGATCCTTTGAGAAACGAAGCATATACTTTTTAGACCTATGAAGGGCAAAGTATGCTTTTAAAAAGCTGAATATATTCCATGAAGAAATACTTTATTTTCTATTTATTTCCTTTTTTATGTAAAAATGGTTTTTGATCTTAAGTGCTTACAATTTTGCTATTTGAGTTTCCGTATTTTGTACTTTGTTTCAGTCAACGACTATCTTGCTGCTGACCCAGAGGTAAAAAGATTTTAATTGAAATAGGCAGATAATAAAAAGTTTACCAAAGTATCTTCGAGGCAGTGATTTGATAGAATATGATCTTTTATTCGGAATAATCAATTTAAAACACTTCACTTATAATGTTCAAGTGACAATCATTACAAATAATTGAACATATTATGCATAAGTTTCGAAATTGATTATTACACAACTATTATGCCAAACGACATTATACCAAACGACCTTTATGCCAAATGGCCTTATGCCAAACGACTCTATGCCAAATAACCTCAACCATTTTTCACATTGAGGCCACTCTATAGCGAACCTTGGGTCTTTCTAATACAGAACTGAGCCCCAAAATTTTTAATGTTAATAAAAGAAGGGGCCAAATGGGTCCCTCTTGAAATGCTTCCCAAGTGGACCAAGTTTAGGGCGGAAGATAAGTTTTAAACTTATCGCACATAGTCAGATCACGAATAAATAAAATATGGTTTTCAGTTGAGTGAAAGCTCTCGAGTTTTCCGCCTAGCTTTTTAGGTTTTCTTTTCACCTGCGATTAATGGGGAAGCGCTTTTCCACACGGCAATTGGGACCTAAACAAACGCTAGTTCAGCAAAACAGTTAACGCACACTTAGAAAACAGAACATTAACCACGAATACATCATTATGTGCTTCCGTTGTTGAAGTGAAGCCGTGTTGGACGTCATTTGTTCAATTATAAAATATTGGTCGGCCATCTGTCAACCCCACTCCCTGAGTAATAATTTCAGGTGTATGTTTGCAGATCACCCTTCATACCTCTATAAAAAAAAGCGATGTTCCAGAAATATTTTCATGAATGTTTACTACTGATTTGGTAGTTCGAGATCCGAACTACATGCACTGTAGTAAATACTCTGGAAAACTGCCGAATATGTACTCAAAAATGCCAAAGGGTCGTTTTACCTCGGGTATGCATATTACCCCAGTTTCCCTTAATGTTCATATTATTTCTGAGTCGTAGTATTTTCAAGCATTAGAATGCATTAAGGAACTTACTTGTTATAGTGTTTGTCTGTTCTTGTTAAATATGTCTACCAAAGAAGGAGCTCACCTGTAAATAAAAAAGAAAGTTGTTCAGAAAAAAGAATAGAGAATTGTATGGAAAATATTGATAATATGAAATTACAATTTATGTATCATACGTCCATCAGATTGCGATAGCTTATCATCGCTGCTGAAAATGTTTTCACATGTTCTACGTTCTCTTATTTCAGCAGTAAATAATGGAACAAAGTATTAAATTATGCATGTTGGCAATTTAAAGCACGAAAGCAAACAAACTTTCCCCCGGCGCAAGCCTATCCATCCATTTTTTTTCCACCTCAAGTATGATGAATAAACTGTCTGGCTGAGATTCGTCGGAAAATGCAAACCCAAGCCGTTTCTGACGAATCTGAGCCAGGATGGGCGGTCGCCTTCCAACACAACGGATGCCTAATGCCCATCCTTCCTTTGCCGAACGAGAAACAAATGAAAAAACAATCAATCATTCAGCATGAATCATTCATACCCTAACGCACCCGGCTTCAAACGGCCGACCGTAAATGGCTGAATCTGATAGGGGGTCGTGTGTAAGCAGCTTTTGGGAAAAAGCCTGAATGTGGTATAATCATGGTATGTACGTATATTTTCTACATGGTTCTTATATGAGATATTTAATGCCGTTTCTTGTTTCTTTACTGGCAGAATACGATATAGAACATTGTAGCTACGTTGAATAATTTTGCATAAAATTTATATTGAAGTCAGAAAAACTTACAAAATTAGAGAAGAACCAGCTGTAAGTCTCTCTAATAAATATATAAATAAAAACTCACAAATTTTCCTAAAATTAAAAAAAAATGCACACGAGTATCAAGCAGAGCAATATGAATGTGCAGCGCAACCCCTTTAACAAAAGCCAACAACCTTTGCTTTCGATTGCGGTATTGAATTAGGCAAAAAATACTTCGTTATGATGGTGTTAGACAAACTCATCACTGGTTCCACTCCAAACTTAAGAGCGAAAGTGAACTGATGACTGCATCACCGTTTTCAAGCAGGCAGAATCCCAACAGCGAACGACAGTTGTTTGGATGATGTCCTTTGAGTGCGGTGCCAAACTGCCAAGCATTTGCATTTGCAATATGATGCCATTGCCACCGCGAGACGATGATGACCGGTTAGTACTCAAGTGTTGCTATCTAAGCCCACCGCAGTTGCTTTGGATCTGTGGCGGGATGCATCGATGAATGACGCTGGGGAGCGTGAGATGGAGCAACGGCAAGAATGTTTGTTGAGCGCTGCAGCTTAGATTCACAACTTATCGGGTATTTGATCCAATAACAACATATTTATACGTTGTTCTTCCTAAAAAAGAGGTTAATTCATGGTGATGATGCGCAAACAATAGTATTTCGTTATATTATAAGGCGATTCCAACGTATTTGAGTACCTGTCGTGCTTAGTACTATTCCGTTTAATTCCACCACGTTAAGATATTTCACTAAAACAGCATATTATACCATTTTCTCCATTGAAATCCGCCATATCTGCATGTGACTTGTGGATTACCAACACCAACTGATGATTGACCAACTGAAGGAACGGATGCTAATAGCTAGGGAGGAGATCTCAACGAGCACTATTCCTGTCTCCGCACTTCATTGCTTAGTCAGATTTTTACTAACCGCCTCGTTTTATTTTTGAAAATTTGAAAATTTGAGGATACTAACCAAGTCAATAATCCGTTTGATTATGAGGACCAAAATAGGTGTGGTGTTTAAATAAATCTTCTCCCTATGGCTATGATACCGATTCGCAGGATCATGGTGACGTTGGTTTTCGTTCCAGGCATGACGGTGTTATACGCTGTCGTCACTAGGATAATTACGTGTCAGCTTTCATTTCCTGCGGAAAAGTACCGGAATTAGAAGCGAGCGCAGATACATCCACATTCATTAATGTTCTTTTTATAGACAGGGTGGTATTGTGGTTTTCGTGCTTAGCCAAGATTCAACACAATCCTGCGCGACCAGGGTCGGAGTAGGAGGCCCGAAGCCAACAATAAGTGGGGCCCCATAATGTGAAGAACAGATCAGCTATGGTGCATATGCTTAAGCCGGAGATAGCAACTTGTTACCAATCCAACCGTCAAAAGCGGTTCCAATCCGACGTGTGTGCGTTTAATAAGTAAGCTAAAACTTGAAGACTTAGACTTAGTGATGCCAGCATTATTTACATGATTTCATACGATGCCATTTCGACAGATTTTCACTCCACCTGCCTCTGGTTATATCGTCACGGTGTCTTTGTCAAAAAATCAGTGTCTCTGAGACACCTACTACACGATAGCATAGGTTTTCCCCTTTCACGTAAATGCCATTATAAAATCTTCTACCGGGTGTTATTTCCATACATTTTTGATGAATTAAATTCATAATGGAGTTTGCACTGAAAATACCGGAATATATAAAAAATGTTCTAGACCCCCGGATAGAACATTTTAGTTTTCCCACGACATGAAAGTGGAGACCATAAACTTTCGCATGATAGGTGTTTCAGAGCTACTGATTTTTCGGAAATAATACTTCCCCAGCCAGACACCGTGATGGATACTAATTGCAAAAAAAAAAAAAATCGGTTATTTCATATTAATCCAAACCGGAAAATGACACACCACCAAACGTTAACTGACAGTTCGAACATCTACTGAATTAAACCCGGTAGTAAAAATTGATGAAGGGAGTTCGTCATTACAAGTTTTGCGCCGCTTCCCGTAATGAATGGCAGCATGATTATTTTGTCGAACACTATCGCACCCCTCTGGGATTTTAAACAATTCGGTGTAATTTTGCTACCGCGTGCATGTTGTTGCGACACTCCAGGGATCCAAAGTTTAATAATATAGAACACACAGCACTCCCAACCTTTCACCCCACTTAACCTCGGGATGGCGCTCCGGAGTGCACCGGTTCAGCTGCCTGCGGCGTGGCTGCTGCTGATTAAACTGGGAAAAAGTATTGATTTCGCAGCAACAGCATCGGCACTCCCGGAAAGCATCCATCGCACGGGATAATTTATTCCTCACACGTAGCGATACGACGGAATATTGTCATTTTTTATTGCCTTTGCTGACTGAGCTGATCTGTCATGGGGAAGATGGTGGAAAAGGCCCCACTGGATATCTCTATTGCAGGTGCATTGTAGAATGTTTGACACTGTATTTCCGAATTTGATAACACAACAAATGTTTTAATGAGTGTGAATAAAAATGAAGGATACAAATTGAATGATTAAATGAAATAACATTCTTAATTTGCATTCATATTACAAACATATTGGGAAAAAAATCCTCAGGAAAGCAATTTTGACCATTCTCATTCGCATTACCATGATTTTCCCTCAATCCCACTTCATCGTAACTGTGGCCGAAAACGTGTTAGCCGTTCGTCAAGCAAAAGCTCCTAGCAGCCCTGGCTATGATTCTGTTCCTCGGCGATGCCGCACACACAAAGCGAGCGCCGGCAAATGCGAGCAAAATCCATGGCGCGCAAAGTTTTGTGCACGCCAGAGCAGGATTTGTTATGACGAGAATATTTATTCTGCTCGGATTTCGTGATTCATTCTTCCGTCGTCGACATCGTACGCGTCCATTCTTCATCGACGCAAATGCCAATCATCCACGACGGCGAAAGCGACCATTATTATGGCGCTGTCGTTGTTGGGACTAGAAAAATGTTGTTATTGTCGGGGTGGAGCCGGAGATGAACAAAAGCGAAACGTAGGACCATCATCAAGATTTGGGAGGTAATTTTGATGAGTTTTGGTATGACTGAGGAACTAATAACGGCTACGTGAGATGGTCACTGTTCGTGCGGCGAGAAAACAAACCATTAAGGATCTCTTTTATTGTGATGAAAATTTGTTTATCTTTGTTTTAACGAAAACGTGATAGAAACTTGCGAAAGCGTATTTTTTCTGGCTTTGGTCATATTGTTCAAACAAGGGAATTGCCCAAACCTCCTCAGTGTTAGTACGCACGACCACAAAGTAAATCATATTGAAGAAAATGACAGGTAGGTAATACAAAAACTTGTTTGTGTCCAAAACTGGGCAGCGTAATTTCAAAGTTTGAACGTTAACAAGACTTGCAATCTTTTAATTAGACAAGATTTAATATTAGACTATTGTTTAGTCTCAGTCCTTTACTCACACGGGGCAGCAGGGACTATGTCCAAGGGCTTTACGACCCCTGCCCACTACCTCTGCCAGTTGAGGGGTCTACCAAGGACGTGGTACACAGATAAAAATACGTTGTGATTTTAAATGTATTTTCATGCACATATTTGGAGCATGCAAATAAACGCAATATTCAATCGATATTAGTGTTCTTCCAAATCAAAATGAATTTAAACTGTACTTGCTTGTAAAATTCAATCAAATTTAATTGAATATCGAATGTTAATTCGTTTTTTGGGATCAGATGCAGTTTTACATGTTGTTAAATTTTCAAAACTATTTGCTGTGTAGGGTTTGGCAGTGGACTCTGTTAAACTTCTACTAAAATCTACATGTGTCCGCAAAAAGGCCCCTATCTAACCGACCGTGTGCCGCTCAAAGCGCACAGCAGCCCAGGGAGTGCCAATTAGCATGGGGTGTGTACCTACTTCGGTAGGGTAACGCGTGTGCTACTTCAGCAGGAAGCAAGTGATCTGCTTGAGTTGGGGCAGGAGTGTCATACTGCGTCACCACTATTGTCACCTCGAAGCACGACAGAAGTTTGAGTGTGGACTGCGCATGCTGAGGCAGGAGTGTCGTAGCGTAGTATCGTTGATTGGTCCCTACATACCGCTATTGGCACCTCGAGGCATGCCAGTGGAGTGTCAGGGTAGGCACCCAAATAAGACTCACATGGAGTATGTGACATTTAGAGAAGCTGCTTCGGGGCAGGGTGGTAGTGGATTGAATCCAGTAGGGTAGCACGTGGTCTACTTCGGCAGAAGAGTGAGTGACCGGATTGTGCTGAGGAAGAGTGTCGTAGCGGGTAACCGTTATCGTCACCCCGAGGCTTGGCTGAAGTTTGTGTATAGACTACACATGCTGAGGTAGGAGTGTCTTAGCGTAGTATCTGTAGGCCCAGGCAACCGTTATTGACTCTTCGAGGTATATCAGTGGAGTATTAGAGGGAGCATCCAAGTAAGTCTTGTTTGAAGAAAACCTAACGTGCAAATTTACGACAAATATTCAGCTTCTGATCTGATTTAGCAATTTAACGGTAAATCGCACATTGGCAGTTATATTACTCAAATTTCCAGGAAAAAAAGAGGAATAATAATATAATAAATTAGCAATTATTTGTCATAAATTCAAGAATTTTGTAGAACAACGACGTTTAAGGGAAACAGTATTTTTATGCACCTAAAAGCTTGAAAATCACTTTAACATGGACAAAACGTGAACGGAACGAATCGCAATGTTCACAAAACTTTTAAGTACACCAAAAGCGTCCGTATAGAGGATGTTGCGATAGTTTTCGACGTTTATATATCTTGTTAGATTTTTTCCAAAATTGAAAATAGCCCGAAAACATATAATTGACTTGAGCCACCTCGAAATTTTATCCGAATTAGCTGAAAATTTGACAGGAGACTTATTTCAGCATAAGAATTGTGATTCTGGGCTGACCGGTTGAATTTTTGATACTTTTTGAAAACATGAAGAGGTCTGCTGGATATGCATTTATTCTACACAAATTAATATCCCCAAAACATCTGCACAGAAGTGATTTAGAGGAACTTTGTGAGTTTTCCGGTCTTATAGGTAACCCATTTTGTTCCATTTATCCCATTTCGTGGATCAAACCAAAACGAGAAAGCAATGTAACTGCAAGCTGAATATAGTAGTTTTTTATTCGCAATGTGGGTATTGAAAGCAGGTTTCTGTTCTGCATTTGTCAGTGATCGAACGCAGCATTATATGTTGACTGGGTATGCAAATAAATTACAAAAATCACATTTAGAAACTGAAAAAGGGTTCACTTATGTTGTGTGTTGCCGTTTCACCCCATTTCATATGATTTTATTTATATTTCCTGTTACTTTCCGACAGCATCAATCGTCACAAATTATTATCGATGTATATATACATACCCTACTAAACATCTGGATAAAGTAATTTGGAGTACTTTTAGGTGCATTTGGGTCTTATAGGTAGCCCATTTTACCCCAATTCACTTTAAATTAATGATTCTCTACATTAATGCTCACATAGTTGCAATTGTCGGGTGGTCGCCGAGCAATTAGATGATATCATCGAGTTCGCAAGCGCAAGGCAGAACATCAGTAAGGAACTGAAACAGAACCTTCGTATGCTCCGCCAGGCTGTTCAGGTCAGGTCGCAAGACAAGAACAGGATGCGTTTATCAGGCGGGTGGTGGGGAGGGAGAAAGCCGACAAAGGTGCCCAAACCGATGCCTTCTCCTTCCTTGGAGGAGCGGCTATGGCCCAATAGTCGATTGATTTCGTCCTGACGGCCAATGAAGGAAATACTGCACCTAACCCGAAACAGCTCAGGCAATAATCCGGCGAAAGCGCTCAGAGCCGAATGCCATTTGACCGAGGCTCTAGGCCGAAAGTTGTTTGGCCGAATATTTCATTTGGGCGAAAGGGTTATTTGGCCGATTAGGACATTTCTCGGGTACTTATTCATGAGGACGTATGAGATTTTGTAAAAACCGATTCAATCGTTGATATGTCCATAAACCGATTCAATCCGATAAGTCATTTGGCCGAAAGAATCGTTTGGCCGAAAGGGTCGTTTGGCCGAAAGGGTTGTTTGGCCGAAAGGGTCGTTTGGCCGTAATGGTCATTTGGCCGAAGGGGCATTTGGCCGAAGGAGCATTTGGCCAAAAGGTGCGTTTGGCCGAAGGAGCATTTGACCAAAAGGTACGTTTGGCCGAAAAGGTCGTTTGGCCGAAAGGGTAATTTGACCGAAAGAGTCATTTGGCTGAAAGGGTCATTAGGTCGAAATGGTCGTTTGGCCGAAAGGGTCAATTTGCCGAAAGGGATATTTGACTGAAAGGGTTGTTTGACCGAAGGGGTCATTCGGCCGAAAGAGCCATGTTGTCGAACGGGCGCGAAGTGAGTAGTGAGACGTCTCACTACTCAATTCGCGCTTCTCACTTTTTATAGCGAGAAGACGTATTACTTCGCACTGGGAAAAGTGAGTAGTGCGAAGAGGGTAGTGAACAGGCATTGAAAAAAATCAGATCATGAGTTAAAATCGGCTAAATTCATGCCAACTTGATGCTCTAATGCGGCCTAACCGCTGATGCTTTCTAGATCGTTGAAATTTGGCGTTCGT
The DNA here is from genome assembly GCF_024139115.2 of Armigeres subalbatus. Classification (NCBI taxonomy): domain Eukaryota; kingdom Metazoa; phylum Arthropoda; class Insecta; order Diptera; family Culicidae; genus Armigeres; species Armigeres subalbatus. The sequence goes on along the minus strand of NC_085140.1, from coordinate 377,103,390 downwards.
TGATTCAATGTTTAAAGATCTTCATCGCTCACCAATGGGAGACAACTGAGCGAGGCAAATCACTTGGTAACCAAACAATGAGTGTTGTTGCCACACGCTGTTAGAAAAATCTTTTCAGACGTTAGGAAAATTAAGTCCGCTATGAGAATGGAACTCTGATACACTGCATGAGAGGCTTTGATACTTTCTCTCCTCCATCCCAGCAACTTGAAAGCAGAGTGAATAAAGCAAAACACCTTATGTGTTTTGGTTTTATTCTAGTAGACCAAGCGTAACACAAATGCTCCAGTCGTAGATTCCATGGATACCATACCAAGTTTGGCTTGGTGAACTCTGTTGCTCGTTGTTTACGCAGCAACGATCGCCCATAATCGTTGTTTGGTATCCATCTGAGCAAGGCTGTTCACTCACTAGCATAGAATGCTATGATTGAATTAGATCAATGCTCGTCCGCTTCATTCACGCTTTCAATGCCTGGTAGTGAAACGTCTGACTACATATTTGGCGCTTTTCACTTTTTACAGTAAGAAGAGGAAAATGAAGAGTGAGAAGTAAGACGTCTCTCTTCTCATTCCTAATTTCCCACTTTTCAAATGTCCTATTCGGCCAAATGACTCTTTCACCCTAATGACCCTTTCGGCCAAACGACCCTTTCGGTCTAACGACCCTTTCGGCCAAACGACCCTTTCGGCCAAACGATCCTTTCGGCCAAACGACCCTTTCGGCCGAACGACCCTTTCGACCAAACGACCCTTTCGACCAAACGAGACTTTCGGCCAAATGACCCTTTCGGCCAAATGACCTTTTCGACCAAATGACCCTTTTGGCCAAATGACCCTTTCGTCGAAATGACTATTTCGGCCAAACGACCCTTTCGGCCAAACGAGCTTTTTGGTTAAACGACCCTTTCGGCCAAGCGACCCACAGTGGTGCGTTTGGCTAAAATCGTGAACTTTTTATTTTACAACTTCAGGGTGTTATTTTTTGGCATCGGTGTCTTTGGGAATAAATTTTAGAAAATATGGCGCATCGAATGACGAAAAGTTGTGGTTCAATTTTTGCCACAGGTGGCGCTGCAAAATGTAACTTCTTTAATAAACGATTTTTTAAATATGGTGTCTTTGGCAAAGTTGTAGTGTAATTTATTATGAATTTTATTGCTGAAGACACCGAGTGTCCATCCATCATCGTTTTTTGAAATACGGGCGTTTTTATGGAAGACCCTAAAAAACAGTTTTCGAAAATATTTTCGAAACTAACAGTTTCAGGTCAATACAATGTTCTACAAAAATGTATATATAATCAAAATAGACCACTTTCTGGAAGATACCAGGTATGTTTTTGCAAACATGACTTGTTATCGGCGATTTAAGGTCGAAAATAGTGAAATTTGAAGACTTCATATGTAACAGAGGGGCGGATTGGGGCAAGGAAATCCCCACAGGTTTTAAAATGTCTGGTCTGTAGTTTCATATGCATATAATTATGTCTGTCTCCACGTGTATCCAAACAAGTATTTCTGAATTTCATAAATCGACATTTTCAACTGATATTTATATAATAATTGAGATTTCACCACCCTGCATACCACGCTGTTGAATGTTGATGTAAAAAGAAGTGCAGCGTGAAGCTGGTTTTCTGTTCTCTTCATCCAATCATTTCACAAAATGCAAATCTGACGTCATACGCTCCTAGAGATGTCGTAAAATCCCGAATAATCGATTAGTAACTAATCGATTACTCTTTATTCTTGTCGATTGTTGAATCGATCCATCGTTGGGTAGTAATCGATTTAAAATTAATCGATTATCACAACGATGAATCGATTAATAGAAGTAATCGATTAATCGAAGTCGATTAATTTGCGACTTCTTAGAGGTGTCGTTAATTCCCGATTAATCTATTAGTAACTCATCAATTATTCTCGATTCTTGTCAATTATTGAATCGATTAATCGTTGGTAAGTAATCGATTCAAAATAATTCGATTATCTCAACGGTTAATCGATTAATTGAAATATATGTATATGATAGCACCTGAATGTTGGCAGTTGGTGGGTAGAAAACCAACTACTGCTTGGGATTCATTGTTAAGTGTATAATGTTAAGGTGTCAACTCATTCATTCTCTCGCTTAGCGTTATAGAGATGTCGCAAATTATTCGATTACTTCTATTAATCGATTCATCGTTGTGATAATCGATTAATTTTAAATCGATTATTACCCAGCGATGAATCGATTCAATAAGAATAAAGCGTAATCGATTAGTTACTAATCGATTATTCGGGATTTTACGACATCCCTAGTAGCGTATGACGTCAGATTTGCATTGTGTGAAATGATTGGATGAAGAGAACAGAAAACCAGCTTCTTGCTGCACTTCTTTTTACGATAACATTCATCAGCGTGGTATGCAGTGTGGTGAAATCTCAATTATTATATAAATATCAGTTGAAAATGTCAATTTATGAAATTTAGAAATACTTGTTTGGATACACGTGGAGACAGACATAATTATATGCATATGAAACTACAGACCAGATATTTTAAATCCTGTGGGGATTTCCTTGCCCCAATTTGCCCCTCTGTTGCATATGAAGTCTTCAAATATCACTATTTTCGACGCTAAATCGCCGATAACAAGTCATGTTTGCAAAAAACATCCCTGGTTTCTTCCAGAAAGTGGTCTATTTTGATTATATATACATTTTTGTAGAACATTGTATTGACCTGAAACTGTTAGTTTCGAAAATATCTTTAAATACTGTTTTTTTAGGGTCTGTCCATAAAAAACGCCCGTATTTCAAAAACGATGATGGATGGACACTCGGTGTCTTCAGCAATAAAATTCATAATAAATTACACTACAACTTTGCCAAAGACACCATATTTAAAAATCGTTTATAAAAGAAGTTACATTTTGCAGCGCCACCTGTGGCAAAAAAATGGAACTACAACTTTTCGTCATTCGATGCGCCATATTTTTCTAAAATTTATTCCCATAGACACCGATGCAAAAAAATAACACCCTGAAGTGGTAAAATAAAAAGTTTACGATTTTGACCAAACGCACCACTGTGCGACCCTTTCGGCCAAATGACCATTTCTGCCAAATTCTGCCTTTCGGCCAGATGGGTTTCGGCCTAATGGTTTGTTCGGCGAAGTGGCATTCGGTCAAATGGCTTTCGGCCATTTGTAGAAAAGTGGCCGCTTCCCCAAAGGAATCAGGCCCTGGAAATACCCGGAGGGTTGCCAATTCGATCGAAAAACGTCCAGTGTACTTGTTTTGCAAAATCATGAAGTTTGACATGTCGATCTGCAAGTGGCTATTTCCTCCGGGAGGGAGGTAACCTCAATACTTTCCAGAATATATCCAAAACCATGGCCATTCCACAAAAACTATCCTCGGTTCCTAAAACTATAAGAATTTTGTGACCGATACCAGAAGATTGCTTGAAAATCCGTTAGGAACCGGCTGAGCCGCATAATTTTGAAATTCGAGTTTTGCTATAAAATGGGGGTTGGGGACGTACGTGTTGAATCTTACTAGCTATGCTGTACACCTTTCGGAAAGAACGGCTACAAAGCAATTAGAACAAATTTCCGGTTAATTAATTCAAGCTCCATTAACAAACTTTGTTTGAATGATATTTTGTGGGTTAACGAAATAGAGATGATGTCGGAGATGGACCAGAATTGTGTGTGTGTGTACAAACTAACCCCCACTGTCTGTCAGTGATGTTATGGAAGAAAGCTGTCTGTTAAAACAGTCAGATTTAATCCGGGAGTTAGAAAGTGCTAGCTCTACTGCAGCTCCAGTGACCCATTTCAGAGTGCCTGGTATTTCATGTCCACTCCGAGGTCACTATCACTAACAGTAAGCCCCGCATAAATACATTCAGATATCAAATGGATATATGCAATATATTTATACTTCCGGGATCAAGATTTATATCCATGATACATCATAAATATACATCTTTGAACTCAGACCGTATTTAGTGAAATCAGTTTTAATATTTATATTTTTAAGTATGGAACGGACTCACCATATTTGAAACTTTCCAATCCATCGTTTGTGCCTGACCATTTTGATCCAACCATAATCATTCTCTATAATCTTGAAATCGTCTCAAATATAGGTTTCCAAGAAAAGTTTAAGCTCTATCTTTATTAGCTTAAAGATGGTAGAGATGGTTATTCAACGGCGGAATAAAAGGAATTAATAAGATATTTTTTGAATAAGAAATTATATTTAGCTTCCATATGGCGACCTCAACAGTAAGCGCGTTTTTAACTTTTTTTGTGTCTAGTTCTTGAGCTGACTAATGTCGGATTCGTTTTTAAACCTGGGTCAGTGCCAACCCAAACCCTGAATAAAAAAAAAATTTCAGTTCCTTTTATTGGATATGTTGGTGTGCGTAGCATCGTGTTTGTTTTAATTTGAAACATATGATCCAGGACATCCAGTGCAGTGGCAGTGCGTTGGCCTTGACCAATCAGATCATGATCAATAAAAATGTTTAAGTGCGTGAACTGATTTTTGTGGATAGTGCAATTTACTTGTGGGCGGCTATTTGTATTATATTCTATAATCCTGTGCACATTTTTTACCAAGAATTCATGTATGGGAGATTTTCTGTTTTACAAATTCATCTAATAAATCATATTTGAATTCTAATTACTATTTCTGTAAAGTTTTTTTTGGAAAAACACTCTGAAGCATGTAATAAAAATTCTCCAGGATTCGTCACACCTCAGGAAAATTTCCCACCGGATTTTGGGGCCGATGAAACTCGTGAAAGAACTTCCGGGGGAGTTCCTGGAGGATTTTGTGAAGCATTTCTTTGAAGAACTTCCTGTAGAACTCCTCCAAGAACTTCCGGAGGAATTTCTCAAGAAACTTCCGCAGGAATAGATCAAGGAACTTCCTGGGTAATTCCGCATTACCCGGAATAATCCTTAAAGGAACTTCCAGAGGAATTCTTCAAGGAACTTCCAGGGGAATGCCTCAAGGAAGTTCCGGAAAAATTCCTCAAGGAAATTCCATAGATATTCCTCAAAGAACTTCCAGAGGAATTGCTCAAGAATCTTCCGGAGGAATTCCTCAAGAATCTTCCGGAGGAATTGCTCAATTGCTCCGGAGGAATTTATGTGCGAAACATGCGGAGCAATTCCTGAAGGAAACTTCAAGTAAGTTCTTGTATTCCGGAAGGATTTCCTGGAGGAGCTATTGCAGGAATTTCCAAATTAATTTCGGAGCAACTTCCTAGAAGAACATAGAAAAGAATTCCTTTCCAAGGAATCCTTTGGGAAAAATATGGATGAATGCCGGCAAGATATCCCCAATGAATGCATACAATAATTACTGAAGTAATTTCTGGCATAATTCCAGAAGAAAACTCTGGAACGCACGAAGGAGTTGTTGGAAGAATTTCAAAAGTTATTCTGGATATTATTTAAGAAAGAATTCTATTAGGTATCCCTCAAATATAATTTTTTGTTAGTTCTTACCGGATTTTGTGAACGGGTTTCAAGGGTAATTCCAAATCTAATTCCATCCACCGACCTAATTTAGGACACAATCTGTGAGGAAAACCCTGAATGAACTTCTGAAAAACTTTTTAAAACTGAATCAAGACAACAGTACCGGATTAACTTCATTTAAAACTATACAATAACAAATATAACATAATAAAAAAAAAAGAATTTCAACGCGCATTTTATTTGAATAAACGGACAGTTTTTTTTTCCTTATGCTTGTTCATTCCGCCGTGTCCCACCCACCCACATGATTTTGAGAGTTGAAGTGCAGTTGTATTGGCGAACCTGGTGCGAAACTGTAAAACAACACAGTGCGAACCCGACAACTTTGGGGTTGGAGCTAGTGCGAACCTGAACGAATAAAAAAACACTTTGACAGCACTTAGGGTGGAAATGGTTCCAACCTAGATTGGAACTTTTTAAAAACGACATAGTGAAGTACGTTTGCAAGAACTTTACATAGTCTGTATTAAGTATGGCATATACGAAACTGCTAAATTATTTAACATAATTGAAACAGAATTGTTAGGAGTCCATACACGACTTGTAAAATAATCTGGCAATGTTCTGTTGGCCAATATATTATGCAGATTTGTAAGTAAATCTGACATCAACGCCGCTTGGGAGCAAATTGTTGTATCATTTCCAACTTTCGCCATGGTATCGATTTCTTGCCATTTCCAATCCATTTTTACGATATGAAAAATGTCCTTTGAATTGCGATGAATTTGAAATGATAAGCCACCCTAATCAAGTGTCAATCCGTCAATGAACCCTATGTAATAAATCTTCTGTCTGTCAGGTCGCCAGGCCCGCCACACAGTCGGGCGTCTTCGATAGATAGCGGCAATCGTGTCCCCGAAGACGAAGCATCATCATCGTTCGACAAGTCACTTTCCCGTCATTATTGCACCCTTTCATAAAACCACTTCCGCTGCTAACGAAGAATGAAATCCCTTCGCCAGCCAACCATCCAAGTGAAGAGAGTGACAAATAATTGAAAGTTTATGATAAATTAAACCGTAAACTCGTAAAATTATCCACCGCCATCCCACCTACGGGACGAAACACGCTGTATCATCATTAGCATCGTCGTCATCTTCGTGTTTGTCGTCGTATACCTACGTATGTGCTACTACTTGTCGTCATCCAGTCTCCAAGCTTCCAAGGAATGGGATAAACTCCAGGTTCGACTAAGAAGTCCGAAGAACGAAACGACAAAAAGTTGAAGATTATGTATGACATTGTTGAGCCGGTAGTGCAGGGGGAGGTCGACCGGCAGGAGAAGTGTCTGGGAAGGTAACCGCTCCGTATGACAAGCAAAATTTTCCTTTCATAAATCAAACCCCTTTCGGCTGTGTGCACAAAATAGGTACGGTGTCGAGTGGCAACGTTTGTTCGAGATACGCTTTGGAGTGAACAATTATCTTCCTGTTGTCCCGTCGTGGCATCATGGGAATCCGGAATGCTGGGGCAGGGATTCTTTGATTGAGGGGGGAACTGTGGGGTGGAAAACAGCAGACATTCTTCCTTTGGCAGAACGCTCGAAGCGAGCGTTATTTTCGTCTGAGGGAGACAAACTACACCAGAGTGTATTAATAGCTACTCTATTCTGCCCCCCCATCTTCCTATTTCGGGGCGATGGTATGACATACCCGGCTCGGGACCACAAGGGGAAGATCGGTGATTATTCAAATCCGGTCTAATCTGTGTACGCTTAGACACCTCCTGGTTCAACTAGCACATGCGGCACAAAAGCTGGGTACAATGGTGACAAAGACGAACAGGTGGAAGGGTGGAAGGGAAGTTGTTGAGGATGGATCGTCGATTCAATATAGGCGAGATTTAACCCTTCATGTGTCTTTTGTGGTCAATTGGACCTGATAGTTTTTACTGATTTTGGAAGCGCTTTTAACGCTTTGGTTATCATAGCGCACCAAAAACGATAGATGAACGTCTGGCTTTGAGGGTCGCTTTCTATGCTGGGACTTCATGGCCACACGGATTGGGCGTCTCAATTGCTGCTTCCGCTTGTGCTTCCTTTGAATTTAAACAAGAAAATGCACCAGATTACAAATTTCCAAGGAAAATTATTCCAAATGTTGACGAGAAGTTGTTCAATGAACTTATAAATATAAAAATTCACAAAAATAAAGATTAAAAACAAAAAAAAGTTCCAGAATTATTTGAACGCGTTTTTTTTTTCAAGTTCATACTTACACGGAAGAGGACAATGTTTCGAATTTTCAAGGAAAACTATCTCGAGTTTCCACGGTAAATTATTCCAAATCTCCAAGAAAAATTGTTCCGGAAAACTCTTCTTATCCTTCATAATTTCCACTTTAAATAAATTCGAATTTTCACAGCAAATTCCTCCAAATTTCCACGGGAAACTCCTCCTCAGAAATTCTTCTGAATTCTTTTAAATTTCCACGAGAAATTTTATGACCACAAAAAAGGCCTTTGTTAAAATATCATCTCAATTTTTCAATGGATGTTCAGAAAATTCAAGAGGAGGGCTGATAACTACAACGCCCCAGTGGTTGACGACTAACTACCAGGAGAGCTATTTGAAGATGGTGGTGAGTCACTGGCTAGAGCACTGCACTGGGTAATTACCAAGGTTTGGGAAGAGGAGGTTCTGCCGCAGAAGTGGATAGAAGGTGTCGTGTGCCCCATTTACAAAAAGGGCTATAAGGTGGATTGTAGCAACTACCGCGCATTGCTGAACGTCCCCTATAAGGTACTCTCCCGACGAGTAGCACTAACCATAAGAAAGTTCGTGGGACAATACAGGCCGTGCGCCAGATATTTCAAAAATACCGCGAGGACAACGTACCCACAAATCATCGACTTCAAAGCTGCGGTCAAGACCAGCTACGGCAGCTATTACACGAACACGGATTTCCGGATAAACTGATACGGGTGATGTACATTGTTAGAGTTTCAGATACATTCTCTAGTTCCTTTGAAACGCGCAGAAGAATTCGTGTACTTGGGCTCGAAAACTCGAAAACCGAAAACATGATACAAGCAGAGAAATTAGGAGACGCATTGTAGCAGGATATTGTAGGATGCTGTCAATATGATACACCGCGCGGCTGTTGTAATGTTTCCAAAAGCGCATTTGCTTCCAAGATTCCACTCAAGATTCCACGCGGCGTTTCCCATTGGAAAGGAACAACCGCACCCTAGGAAACGCCTGAATGTTATCTCTTCATAAGAATCTAGTATACGGGCAGCAATAAGCGCGGTGCGTTGTTTTCTTTGAGGACCGCCGCGTGCACTTTTGGGCAAATGCGTTAATGTTGAAGTCAGGATCGTTGGACTCCACAATACGCTGGAATAGAGGTCCACGTCGTACCAAACTGGCTACCTACGAAACGTTTATTAGTCCGTTTAGTCCTCTACGAACACGAGACCTAAACAAGCTCGTGAAAGACCAACTCGCACTTGAAATTTTCGAAAGGAAAGTGCTGCGTGAATTATTCTCGCTGGTATTTTCAACAACGCTGCACAGTAGGCCAAGAAACTTTAATATTTGAACTACATTTGTGATATGCTTCAAACATTAATATTGACAAGAAACTGGTAGATATGGCCGAATCTATCACTTTCTAGGATTCTTTCACGAACTGGCTGTATAAGTGTAAACTAGACTACGAAAGTGCTGCGTACCATCTATGGTGATGATGGAAGATGGCATATGGAGGAAGCGAATGAACCACGAATTGCATCAGCTATTTGGAGAACAATCTATTGTTTATACCGCAAAAATGGGACGACTGTGCTGGACCGGGCCGTATCCAGAATGTCAGGCAATAATCTGATGGAAAGCGAGGTGTGCAGTCTGAATAAATAAATAAATAATACACTCAGCCGATAACAAATAGTATGAAGAAAGCCATTCAACTAAATTCTCAATGGGATAGATTGTCGTCTATTCAGCCCGGGAAAGTAAGAACACTAAAAGCCCTTGGATTGAGAAGAAGAACCTTAAGGTACAACAAATGAACTTGAACTGAAGATTTTCGCACTTTTTCGGAGCCCTTTTGGTCTTCCTATCGGCGTTCACAACAGTGTGGAGCACTTCATATGCTGGTGCCTCAAACATGAAGTGTCATGAGTTAACTAAAACATCCCTACTGGCATACTGACGACGAGACCACTTCAGCTGTTTTTCCTCTGTTTTCTGAAAGATGTCAGCTTATGCTCTATCATTTAACAAGGCTTCGCCTTGCTTAGTTGGAACCATACCTACTGAGGAGAAGCCCCATCAGATGAATATTAGCCTTCTTTAGAGCACCTAGGATGTAAGTCCCACCTCTTCCAGTATTCTGGTTACTAGTGAGCAAATTATTGCAAATTGATTGGTCATAGGCAAGGGCTTCTGTTGAATTTCTTAAAAAACAATTATCGAACTTCCATCACACTTAATTTTTTCCACCGATCTCGGCCGTGCAAATCTCAGTTTAAGTTCGTTTGCTGAAATATCGATTAAATGCAATTACGATTACGGAGGCTCCTTTGAGTGCAGTAGTGAACAAATTACTTTTGGAAATGAAATATCATCCTGGTCCTGAGTTTGAGAACGAAGAGGAGGGCTTCCAACACGCAATATGAACAAATTCTCTTCCAAAAAAAGTCATCGATTACAGCAACCCATCACATGTGAATGCCTGTTCGACCGCACACCGTTTACTGAGTATATCGAACGACATAAAATCATCAGGATGCACGCCGGCATGCCTTATGCAAGCCCCCGAAACTCTCGTCACAGTCGAACCACTCTCGCCAGCGTCCTGCAGTCATCCTGGTCCTGTGTGTGAGCTCAGTGAAGGGGGCTTCCAACGCTCCCTAGCAGGCAAGTATTCAAGCCCAATGACCAGACCCCTTCCGTTAAAATCTACTGATTCTAACAGGCAAACTTTACTTGATCCCTGTTCATCATCACGCTGCGCCATCGCTACTGCGTCCAGATCAAGTGAACCTGCTCTTATGTCTACCATGAAGGGGACCATGAAGGAATTAACGATCATCGCAATCTGTTGGTTTACTACCAAAACGTGAAAGGCTTGCGTATGAAAATTGGTAATCTTCGCCTGCTTCTAACTAGTAGTGATTACGATGTGTTCGTCTTTACGGAAACTTGGCTCCGTGAAGATATTAAAAATGACGAAATATCAGATAAGTATGCCATTTTCCGCTGTGACCGTAATCCAAAAAGTAGCCAGCTTTCTCAGTTGCTGTAAAACGACGACAATGTGAGGAAATTCCACTTTCCGACTGTGATCGAATAGAGCAAATAGTAGTTCGTGTGAAATTGCAGCTCCGCTCGCTTTATAATATCGCTATTCATCTTCCTCCCAACTCTCACTCTGAGCTATATTCCACCCATTCCAACGCAAAGCAGCATCTAATGGCCTGCACATCCGAAGACGATCTGGTTTTATCCTTGGGCGATTTCAACCTCCCGAATTTGCGATGGAAGTTTGATGACGAGGTGAATGGTTACATTCCGTACAACATCGCCTCTGACAACGAGCAATCTCTCATCGGGACCATGTTCGCCAACGGCCTACGTCAAATTAACAATAATTGTTCAATTATTGCACATGAATGGAAGGCTGCTTGATCTTGCGTTTGTAAGTTTACAGGAGTACCAGATTTAGTCGAACCACCCTCATCATTGCTGCCCATTGATATCAGAGATGCATCCTGAACAGAACATGAGCCAAGAACGTGCCTTGGTGTTCTTAGTTTTGAACTATGCAAGCGTCTGCAACTTCTCCGAACGAAATGTCAATGACGGCAGCTCAGAATACGATTTCAACACGTGTGATTACACTGAGCTGAGAACAGCATTCGTCAGCGTTGAATGGGATTCTCTTAAGGACTTTGGATCAATCGATGACGCCTTATCAGCATTTTACGACCTCGTGCCACGTAAGAGACGAAAAACTAATTCGACTTACAACCAACCATGGTGGACCTCTGAGTTACGATATCCTCTTGAAAGGAGGCTTCCGAGCCTATTGAAAGGAATCTTCCGAGGCTCCTTAACAAAGTCTCTTGTAAGGAGACTTCCAAGCATCTTGAGAGGAGGCTTCCAAGCCTTTTGAGAGGTAGGGCAGTTCAATTTTCAAAAATGTTTGAAAATTCCAACTCCCATATGTCTAACAGCATCATTTTGATAATATAGGAGTCCTGGCAAAATTTCAGGCAATTCGGTGGCCATTTAGGGGTGGCGCGAAGTCAATTTATGTTTATATGGAAATTTGTATGGGAAAAACGTAAAATTTATTCAAATCCCCCTACAACTCTTAAATCGTGATGAATTCAAATAAACATCCCCAACCTCCCTTTTTGGAATCTATATAAATGAGACCTCCGGGTAATACATTAGTTATGAGTGGATTGAACGGTTCTATTGACAGTGTGAATATGGGATAAATGGCTAAAATGGTGTATTTAACCTCAACGTAGCAATGGAAATATAAATCAAAATTAATGAGTTACCCACTGGTTGAGCTCAAATAGATTTCAAAAATGGAGGTTGGGGATGTTTATTTGAATTCATCGCGAATTAAGAGTAGTAGGGGGATTTGAATAAATTTTAAGTTTTCCCATACAAATCTCCATATAAACATAAATTGACTTCGCGCCACCCCTAAATGGCCACCGAATTGCCTGAAATTTTGCCAGGACTCCTATATTATCAAAATGATGCTAATAGACATATGGGAGTTGGAATTTTCGAACATTTTTGAAATGTGAACTGCCCTAGAGAGGAGGCTTCCTAGCCTCTAGAGAGGAGGCTTCCTAGTGTCTTGAGAGGAAGCTTCGGAGACTTTCGAGAGGGGATTTTCGAGCCTCTGGAAGCTTTTTGAAAGAAGGTTTGTGAACCTTTCTCTCTTCTTGGAAAAAGGCTTTCAATCCTTTATCGACGAAACTACTACGAAGATTTCAGTCACTAAACTTTTTGTCCTTAAGATCTTTTGTAGCACATCGCTTCATACACTACGCTGGTTGTAGTGGGCCGAAAACTGTGGTGGGTCGAGCACGTAGACAGAATGTCGAACAGTAATCTGGTGAAAATGGTTCTGACCAACGATTCGATGGGACCAAGAAGGCGAGGTGCACAGCGAGCAAGGTGGGCCGATCTGGTGAAGGACGATTTGCGGACCCTCCAAAGACTGCGTGGTTGGCGATGTTCAGCCATGAACCGAGCTGAATAATGACGATTTTTATGCACTGCATAGGCCACTCCGGCCTTAATCTGATAATACATAAATTAAACGGTTGTTGTAGTGGGCAGGATGCAATAGACTTTGAGTTACTAATCGTCATGCATATTACATACAATACAAACATTTGAAATCTAAAAATACATAATTATCAAAACCGTATCAATAAGTTTTGTTGGAATTGTAATACATCCGCCATTACGCTTTTTGGTTCAACGTACCCCCTGCGGCCGGCAAAGGTAGCCCCAGGTGTACATGTACCCCAGGTTGAGAACCGCTACTCTATCCTAAGGAGAAGATAACAAAGGGAGGTGAATTGGTCATTGGGAAAAGAGGGAGGGTAAGGGGGAAAGGGTTGTCTTTGAAAATGAGCAATTCAGTGTAACTCCCAACCCCCAGGATCAATTCCAACCAGATTTTGTACACATATTCTCTATTATTGAAAAGATAGAAGGGCCATAGAAAATGAATAAAGCTTAAAACGAATGATTAAATTTGTTATGATTAAATCATTCAACTCTATGATTAAAGATTATGATTAACGATTAAATTCATTCTTGACAATGATTAACGCTTATGAATAATGAAAAACACTGTTGGAGTATGATTAACGATTACCGATCGGGATTAAATGTTGACACACTATGTGTATGATTAATGATTAACGATCGATATGATTAATAATTATGAATGATCAAACTGAATGATTTGCATAGTAATCAATAATCAAGTAACCTATGTTACAAATTGGGTTATTCAAAGGTATAAAAATTATATGATTATGATTAAAGATTAATGAAGCGAGGTATGCAATGATTGAAATTGATGATTAATGAATAAACTCAAAACATTTAAGAATATGATAGTGATTAATTATTTAATGTAAAATTTTGTGATTATGATTAATGAATCATTAACCATTTACCATTATTACCAATAAATAAACCATTATCATGATAAAATCACATTATCATTAAAATGATCACATGTGCTCTGATATACATAACTCAATGTTTGTATGTTTGTGTGTATGTTCCAGCATAACTTCTGAGCTCCTTGGCCGATTTAAACCAAATTTGGAAAACGCAGGACGCAGGTAATGGTGGTAATGGATATTAAAAAAACGGGAAGTTTGTGGAGGGACTGGGATTGTTCAGCTCTCAATCACCTCAGAGTAACTTCTGATCTCCCCTTAGCTGATTTCAATCAAATTTAGAACACACAATCTTCATATTAAGGAGACGGCGATAGTATGTTAAGGATGGAAAAGGGGATCGTGTGGGGGAGTGGTATTGTTTAGTTATCGATCAAATCAACTCGAAATCATGATTTGCCCAGTGAAAAGCAATGATTAACGTGTTTCCTTCAGGATGGTGAATGTGATCCATTCTTTAAAAACTAGTTTATTTGTGGACGCAATAGCGCCCATGGTAAGTGTTTTTTTTTCAATTTTTAAGAGTGATAGATTCACTTCTGCATTTAAAAAAAATCAAAATCTTCAACGTCTATTGTCTGTGATTTTTTTTTCATCAGATGCTGTGACGGGTTGTCTAAGGTTGTCACTGGTTTTGTTTTCTGCATCTGATAGTAAAAAAGAATTTCAAATATTTTATTTTTTGTGAGAATTTCCCCGCGTGCTGCGTCTGGTTGGCTAGTCACCGGACAAACAAACAGGGCTATTATATATATGATAGACGTTTGCTCGGAATAAGGCGATTTTGGGTTTGATCCCTTTTACAAAATCAGTCAATGTTTTCAAATGAAATCTGAATTAATAAAATGATGAAGTATCAATAAGAAAACATAATTATCCTTTTGACCAATTGGTTTATTCATTTTACGATTGTGAAAAAGCTGCGCATCAAACTGGCTACTCCGAGCAAGGCTGGGTACATACAGCTAGAGAATAAATAAATAAAAACAAACCAGCAACCAATAGAATGAGACAGAATTGCACGTCGAATGCAACTTGATACGAGCATATCGGGGAAGGGTCTAACCCTACAGGGAAGTAAGAGGTGTTTTGGGGGATCGCGATGTGGTTTATATGCAGGCCATCTATGCCTTTCTTTGCTCGTCTGACATAAAAGTCTAATTCCCCTATTTTTTTTCTTTCTCGTTTTTGTTTTTGTCTTATTGTTCTGTGTAATACGAAGCTTTGGCCATCCGGAAGATGCTCCCTGACGAACCACAACTCGAGCCCGACGCTACGCCATACCGTTATTGACGTCAAATACCCGGATGAGCAACTGTAATACCTCAAACCTAAATCCCAACCTAGTCCGTCCTGAAATTACGCAATCTAACCTTGAGTCGCCACGAGTATCTTGGTCTATACCCTTTCCCCTTACTAACTGTTGATAATAAGATAATATCGATTGTAAATATCATAAAGTCTCGGCTCCGTTAAGTGTTATACACGCCTGAGCCTGTCAAATAAACACAATAGATAAAAAAATATCGGGGAAGGGTCGTTTGTCCGAAGCTCACTCGGCCGAAAGCAGACTGCCTCTAGGGCGAACAAACAATTAGGGCGAAACCCACATGGTTATTTGGCCGAACGGGTCATACGACCGGATAGGTCATTTGGCCGAATAGGTCATACGGCTGATACTTTCATTTGGCCGAATAGGTTATTTAACGTTTCACTTCTCACTTCTCACCATTTTATATTTCTCACTTTGAAAAGTGAGAACTTCGCTCGTCTCACTTTTCACAGTGAGGAATGAGAAATGAGGAGTGCGAAGCGAGAAGTGAGACGTCTCACTTCTCACTTCGCACTACTATTTCTTTACAGTGAGGAGGGAGAAATGAGAAGTAAACAGTGAGAAGAGAAAAGTCTCACTTCTCACTGCTCACTCCTTATTTTCCATTTCTCATTTCTCACTTCTTTTATCTCCCTTCTTATTTCTCACTTCTTAAATCACATTTCTTATTTCTCACTTCTGATTTCTCACTTCTGATTTCCCACTTCTTATTTCAAACTTCTCACTTTTCGCAGTGACAAGTAAGAAATAAGAAATGTTGAGTAAAAAGTAAGACATCTCACTTCTCACTTCGCTCTTCTTCTCACTGCTCACTCACGCATTTTTCACTTCTTATTTCTCACTTCTTAATTTTCACTTTTCATTTCTCACTTCTGATTTTTTTTCCCATTTCTTATTTCTTAGTGATAAATGTATGTAAATGTAATAAAGAAGTGAGAAATTAGGAGTGAAAAGTGAGAAGTGAGACGTCTTACTGTGAGACTGTAAAAATTGAAATGGGAAGTTAGCAGTGGCCTTAATCTCGCTCCTCATTTCTCTATCCTTATTTCACAACTCTCACTTTTCACAGTGGTCCTGTTTTGCCAAAAGACTGTTTTCGGACAAATACCCCTGTTTCGTCCAGGGTGGAACGCCCCAAGTTGCGCAGTTTTTCACGTTGAATCTCCGGGTGACGAATAAACTTACAACTAGTTCAGACTGAATTATTAATGATTTGTTGCCTCCGATAAGCAGCATGCCAGTTCGGAGGTTACGTTATGAGATATGGTACAAAATTGATTTCAGAATCGCTTTTTATAGGCGACTCTTAGTATGGAAGCATTTACAAACAATACACAATTATTGGAGACGTTCGCACAACATTCAAATTTAAATTTAATTGGCTTACCTGCGATTAGATTAGATTAGCCAGACTGCCATCCGAAGGTGCAACGCGTTCGGGCTCTTGGCGCGAAACTTATGAAACGAATAAAACGAATCACACGCTGATCTACTTTGTGTGGTTTTTCTTCCACCCCAACAAACAGCAGGAACGACGACGGTGGCGATGATTTGTGCGAACAGGCCCTTTCTGCTAAACAACCGTTTCGGCCACGGAGTTTTTTAGTTCAAACGTTCTGAAATTCGACCACAACAAATTTTGGTGTTCAAAGATTCTTCAAACCAAATTACACATTTCAGTATTGTAAACACCGGTTCTCAAAGGAGAGTTTCGATATTTTCGATAATGGAGTTCACTGCGATCCCCATAATCTTGAGATTTTTGTGGATTGTCAGAAATTCTCACAAAGTTTCAAAACAGTTATCCAGAGAATTTTTATGATTCTTTAATTACTAGAATTTGTTTTCATATCTTGAGAAAATATTTAAAATTTCAAAACAACTCCACAATTTAGATATTGAAAAACTGAAATAAGGTTTCGGCAAATTTGCAAAACCTCAAAGCAATGCAATGGATGGCGTTTTGAGTTATAAGATGCCTCTCTTATATAACAAGCTTCGTAAAACAACTCAACAGGTTGTTTTTTTTAATAACACCTTATTCCTTGAATTTGATTGATTTTTTCTTAGTCCATTTTACGCTACATCAATACTTAGAAAATTTGATCACCCCACGCGTGTAGTACTTTCTGATGAATTTGGTATTGTTGTTTGACTAGAGCAAGAGTCGTAAATGTAAGTATGAACTTTTCCTCGTTAATTAGGACCGCCCCCGGGAAACTACCACGGAAACCGGAAGAGCTCTGCGTTTTCAACCAAATGGCGGCATAAAACAACGTAAAAATTTGTGGACGACATTGATTGCGAAACAACAATTTTTAAAAGCCTGTACCTTAAAGATGCGGTTGCAGATGCGGTGAATGTAGTTGAATACAAACCCTTCCGAGAGTTCGCTAGAAACGCAATTTCCTCAGCAGTGATATAACCAATTTTTGTTTTCTTTGAAACTCATTATATGCAGGATTCTAATTACCAATTAAACTAACGTTCAACAACGTTGCTATCTTCAAAAGATATACAAAGGGTTAACTTAGCGGTGGAGTATAATATCTTCCAGTGGTGCTCAAAATCCTGTGAAAATCTGTTGGCTTTCTATAAATCATCCGAAGACCTGGTATGCCTGGTCGCAAAATGTAGTCCATCCTGGGGGACGACAGCTCAACTGTTAACGCACCGGAAGGGGTGAAAGCCTGTGCAAATACATGCGGCCGCTTGCTCAGGAGGAATTTCCAATTGAGTGGATCGTGTTGCTTTAGGATTACGAACGATGCCGCCCGGTGGCGAACGATGACTTATGGTCCATGGGGGTTGTGTGTAGGTGTAGGAATTCACTCACGAGGAAGAAATATTTACGCCTGTCGGTTGAACACCAAGAAGCAGCTTTTTGATCTAACCTTTCATCATGTTGTTGAGGTGTTAGGAAGTTGTAAAGTTGGGTGATAGAATATGTTCTACTTGTGGTGGTATTAACGAGTTATAGCATTCTAGCATGTATAAAATATTAGTACTGAGTTCCATAGAATTTTTTATAGTTTTTCTCTACTTGTCCTTGCTTGTTATGTACAGATGTTGTTACACAGTATAGGATGTTAATAGTAAGAATTAAATGTAAGATGATCATTTTAAAGCACTTATAGAAGCGGTGCACCTTGTATGCAAAAATAGGATATTTACCCCCTTTTCCATGGGGAAAGCTTTGAATTATTTCTACCATGAGTTTTTATGCTTGATGAGTAATTTTCTTGTAGCATCCACAGCCTTTATCGCTTAGTCAAAAATCAAAGACTTACAAATAACAACCATGCACAAAATTAAGCAAAAACTCAATTGAGAGCGATGGTAGCGACTCTGCTCAAAAACATTTTCTCCCAAATCGAAATGTAAACTTATTGGTTCTTGAATTCTCTTTAAAATTCGTCATGAATTCAGTCATATTCGTTATCAAGGTTAAAAAAATGTCGAAAATCATTCCTTATGACTTACCTTTTCGAGTTTCGATGAGTTTCTCTCAACTAGTTATGGCTTGAGAGCAAGCAGCTTTTGTTCCAGTTATTGCCTCGTGTCAGTCATTCAACAATAAACAAGTCAAACAAAACTCTATTCAACAACCCTCACCGGGGACATAGGATCTATAACCAAAGCTCTCCCGTTTCGATACTTTCAATCACTCGCAACCAGAATCCGTTTTCCGATGAAAACCGCTTACGTATACACATCCGCATACAACCGCTTCCACGAAGGGAACAAGCTGGCACGATCCTCCACCATCACCACCGCCACCACGCACACCCGCCGCTGTTCACCGCCACTTTCGTCGTTTGTTTGGCGAGGGCAATCACTTTAATCCGGTTGTTCCATTCGAAAACTTTCTCCTTATCACACGCACCGAAAGCACCAGCAGCACCACACGGCCAGGCGACCCTCAAGTGGGTCGTTCACAACTGGGTCGTATTTTAAGCGGAAAATTGCACGACACCATCATCCCACTCAGCAGCTTTTCTTTGTTGGCTGCGATTATCGGGGAAAAGCTTCAGGATTTGCGGAAAAGGTGAATTTCTAATTTCAATCCACTTAGAGTTCGGGGTTTACGCACATGATATTATTTGGGTTCCCTGCTTACGCGGCTTATTTTTCCACTCATTCTATTTATATCGCACAAATTTGCGGTTATTCTGAATATGGAAATTTTAATATTATTCGTTTTGGATGTGGCTGGGTCTTGGATACCGAAAAAGAGTAATCCATATTGGCAATTAAAAGTATATACAAAACTGCTTCATTAAAATTACACGAAAATATCCCTCATTACACATATCAATGACCAAAGTACGGAAAAGATTGCAATAAACAAATGCAAAACAAATAAAAGACATGAAATCTGCAATTTAACTACGATGGAGATTTTATCGGCTGAAGTCAATAAACATTCGTGAGTCCCCAAATAGAAGACAAGACATTTACACAACACCTGCGTAGTTGTCTTGCTAGATCAATTGATCTGAATTCCAGAACAATTGGGAGAGCCTAGAACATCTGTATCATACTAATTTGGACTGCACATAATATACAGAGATGGCTTCAGTGGCTTGCAAGGACAAGCTAGGTTTTTTTTTATTCATATTGAATTCATCGAAATTCTCTACATTTTAAATGACAGCATCCTTAATCAAGCTGATCTAGCAAAAAATGATGATCCCTAGTAACATAACAAACTAACAAACCTCTGGAAACTGGATGAGGTGGAAAGTTAACTGTGAAAATCGCTTAGAAGACGCCGGAATCGGATGTTTGAAATCATGATTCTAATGATTTCTTGATCGCACTATTTGATATGTTAACAACTAATATGTACTTCCCAACATACAATTAGGTTCAGGTTTCCCTCGGTACAAGTTCCGTACAAATGTTTGCACACTTGATAATTTATTTAATAAGACTAATCTGATGATTTGCATAAAAAGATTAGTCACAAGGTTAATCATCGTACAAATGTACCATGCGTCTCCATATGCTTTATGCACCACCAGTAACCACCACACCAGTAACCAGTTGATTTAAGACGTCGAGAGCTACAAGAGCATCGCGAATACAAATGTACTGTCGAATATTTTAACATAATCAGAAAGGTTCTAATCGATTAAAATATTGTTAATTCCAACCTTCTAAAATTAGCTAAAACATTAAAATTTTGAATTTTTTTTTTAATATCGAATTTTGAGAAAAGCTTACAACATGAGAATCTGAAGTGCCATAAATGTAAAGGTTTCTAAAATAGCTTCTATTTGTATGACATAAGATGTTGGAAAAACTTCTAGAAGTATCGTTTCGTGAAGCGTCCGGCTGTGGGGGATCTACCCCTACAGGAAAGGAAGGGACAGGCCATCGAGATAAGGAGAGATCGAGGAATGGAAGAAACATCGATGTTGTTGCCATGAAAAATGACAACAAAATAAAATTCATTCTTTGTTTTGATGAGTTTGTTATTGCCCAAAGATGGTCTAGTGCCTAGAAATTTGAATTATTATGAGAGTATTGTTGGAGAGAATATTGTATTGTTGGTTTTTTTTATAAAAATTGAACCCTAAAATAATTGGCATTTTACCCTAGCAGCATACATATTCCACATAGGTTACTGCAACTTATATGTAACCGGATTCAGTCACAATAAAGTTGCTGCAACCATTTTTGTCTGACTTGTGCTGCTCGGGTATATTTTGACAGACACTTCAAAAATATAGTTCTAGGGTTAACATCTCCGTAAATTCAGAGGTTTGCTTAGGGTCCCCATATTGGCCATTGTGTCTAGCTTCTAAGGAAGTATCGCTAATCGCAAGTTGAGCGCATCTGTCTATGACATCGATATACTTTCGACTTTCGTTTAGCAGCAGTGTATATTCACATTGTGACTATCCTAACCATTGATAAATAAGACTAATGAAAGCAACATGACCTGAAGCATCATTTCAATCATTCTTTGCCGATCGCTTGAAGCAGCCGGTTGTGAAGGACCGTGTCTCATCGCAGGCAATAACTTTATTATCTCAGTGAGTTTTTTCTCAAATAGTTTAAGTTTTTAATATCCCGCGGTATCCCACTGTGGATAAAGTGATTGCCGTAGGCGATTCGCGATCGTAAAGAAGGTGTACGTACGGCAAGGGTCGCGCGTGCATTTTTGCAAGTGATTAAATTATCACACTCATCATCGTTCCCCATCCAGTGGAAGGCCGAGCATCAGAAGCAAATAGCTCAAAGGGAACGGATAAGTAGAACACATTGTATTACCTATCAACCGTTTCTATTGTATCAGTTTGCCACCACACAGCAGTGGTCGGGCTGTTTTCCGTTTTACTTTTGCCGGTCGTCTGTTACCGTCGTCTGGTACAGCGTGCGACAAAAAAAAAAAAAAAATTCGCAAAAGTTGAAATTTCATAACGGAAATATTTGTTTGTTTGTTTTTTTTTCTTTTCTTTTTTTTTTAGTTTAACTAGTTTTAAGTCCATTTTCTATATTACTTAATTTGTTTTTTTTTTTACTTTGATTTATTTTGCGTTCGATGGATGAAGATCACGGAGGCGAAACGCCTCCCAAAGACAATGTCGTTCGCACGCGATTCTACCAGGCTTCTTCACCTGGGCCTTGGGTTGTTTACTTTCGGCAGAAAGTGAAAAGTATTGAATTTTTAGGAATCAAACGTGACTTGACGCGTCGTTTTCCGAAAACTGATTTTCATCAGATCAATCGGAACAAACTACGTGTAACCGCACCTACATACCAGGATGCAAATGCTATCGCAAAAGACCAGAACTATAATGTGGAATATTTGGTTTATGTGCCCTCGCGAGAGGTCGAGATTGAAGGCGTGATTAACGCAGCGAGCCTGACTTGCAAGGATGTACTTGCAGGAAAAGGCCGTTTAAAGAATGCCCTGCAGTCTACCGTGGATATTCTGGACTGCAAGGAATTGCATTCAGCAGCTATGGTAGATGGTAAAAAAGTATATTCGAAGTCAGGTTCGCTACGGGTAACGTTTGCCGGTTCGATACTCCCAAAATATGTATATATCGAAAATATGTTGTTTCCGGTGCGTCTTTTTGTACCCAGAATTTTCAATTGTACCAACTGCAAACAGTTGGGGCACACTGCCGAGTTTTGCGACAACAAGCCCCGTTGTGGCAAATGTTTTGAAAAACATAGGGAGGAGTCCTGCCAACAACAAGTTACAAAGTGCGCTTATTGTGGCGAGGACCCTCCCCATGGTTTGCAAGAATGTCCGGTGTACAAAAAGCGCACCCAAAAAGTTAAGCGTTCGTTAGTACAGCGCTCTAAGCAGTCGTATGCAGAAATGGTGAAGTCGAATGACACATCCGCAACTGCCAACGCAACGGCTGCTATTTCAGCTGCCGTTCAAGTAAGTGATTTTTATGATATCATTTCCATAGACGAATCGGACTCTGACGTAGCCGATATGGATGATTCTGCGGAGGTACACGTACCCGAAAAGAGAAAGAAACTGTCTTCCCCGGGATTGGCCGTAAGAAAACAAAAATCATCCCTAGAAGCTTGCCGAAATATGATGGTAATGGGGGATTATTTAAAATTCCGAAGCAGCCTGTCTATACTGCTCCTTTTGACCCATGTTGCAGTAAGACATTCCCGCCATTGCCTAAAACTGATGTTACAAAGAAACATCAGTCAAGGAATATCTCTGAGCAGAAAATTGCTATTCGCACTTCCAAGAAAAGAATCTCGTCCAAGCGAGGATTGATATCCTTTAAGGACCTTGTGGATCGTATTTTGAACTTATTCAATATTCCGAATTCATTGAGGCCAATCATTGACCTCTTTATTCCAACAGTTGAAAGTTATCTGAAGCAATTGACTGTTTCATGGCCCCTTCTTGCAGGACTTGTATCTTTCGATGGATAATACGGCCATACAAGATACAATCACTGTGCTGCAGTGGAACTGTCATAGTCTGAAACATAAATTGGACGTGTTTAAGTTTTAATTCGTAACTCCGATTGCGATATATTTGCACTCTGTGAAACATGGCTTTCTTCTGAAGATGAAATCAACTTCCACGATTTTAACATTATTCGCCAAGATTGGAATGATCATTATGGTGGCGTTCTTTGGGAATCAAAAAATGTCACACTTTCTACAGAATTCCCATTCCGACTGTTAATGGTTTAGAAATCGTCGCTTGCCAAGTAAATGTAAAGAATAAAGACCTTTGCATAGCTTCAGTGTATATTCCCCCAAATGCCTCACTTAATCGTCGGCATCTTTGGAGCGCAGTCTCTCTTTTATCATCCCCAGTTTTAATTCTGGGTGATATGAATGCACATGGTATTGCATGGGGCGAAACTAGAGACGATAACAGAGCGCCTATTTTCTATGATTTGTGCGACGATTTCAACTTGAATATTTTGAACACAGGCGAAGTAACTCGAATAGGACCTCAAGGTCAGGAAAGTCGAATAGATCTGTCTTTATGCTCTAATTCACTATCATTAGATTGCACGTGGAAGGTAATCCAAGATCCCCATGGTAGTGACCACATGCCGATAGCCACCACAATCAAAAGCGGTTATCAACGATCAGTGCCAGTTAATGTTCCTTTCGACCTCACGAAAAACATTGACTGGCAAAAATTTGCATCGGCGGTAAAAATAAATTGGTATTGAATCAACTGATATTCTTCTTCCACTGGATGAGTATCGATTCCTTACCGAATTGATTCATAAAAGCGCACTAGAAGCTCAAAAACGACGCGTTCCAAGTGCATCTGTCATAAGAAGACCAGCCACTCCTGGATGGGATGATGAATGTACTAAGTTGTATTCCGAGAAATCTGATGCCTTCAAGGCTTTCCGTAAACACGGAAGGTCCGAGCTTTTCGAAGAGTATTTGAGGCTTGAAAGAAAGCTCAAAAATCTTCTCAAGGCTAAAAAACGTAGCTACTGGCGACGTTTTGTTGAGGGACTATCACGAGAAACCTCAATGACAGCACTTTGGAAAACGGCCCGAAACATGCGGAACCGCATTTTCACCAATGAGAGTGAAGAATACTCCAATCGATGGATATTCAACTTCGCAAAAAAGGTCTGCCCAGATTCCGTACCAGCAGAACCGCTATTTCGAGAATCAGTCACTGATCCCGGTTCTTTGGGTGGATCATTCTCAATGCTGGAACTTTCTATGTCTCTTCTTTCATCAAACAATTCTTCTCCGGGATGCGATAATATCAAATTCAATCTTCTTCTTAAAAACCTCCCAGATATCGCAAAAGACGATTACTTGACCTGTACAACTGTTTCATGGAGTACAATATTGTGCCCCCAGAATGGCGACAGGTCAAAGTAATAGCTATTCAAAAGCCTGGGAAACCAGTGTCTGATCACAATTCATACCGACCGATTGCCATGCTATCGTGCATGAGGAAATTATTGGAGAAAATGATCCTTTCAAGAATTGACCATTGGGTCGAGCAAAATGCATTACTGTCAAATACTCAATTCGGTTTTCGAAAAGGTAAAGGAACAAAAGACTGTCTAGCGTTGCTCTCTTCAGATATACAACTGGCCTTTGCGCACAAGGAGCAATTGGCTTCAGTATTCTTGGATATTCAGGGCGCTTTTGATTCAGTTTCCATAGAAGTACTGTCGGAAAATTTGCACAGTAGTGGATTACCCGTTATTTTGAATAATTTCTTGTACAATTTGTTGTCAGTAAAACATATGAACTTTACTCTCGGCACGCTGACAACTTCCAGAAATAGCTACATGGGCCTTCCCCAAGGTTCATGTTTAAGTCCCTTCCCGAGTAGACGAAAATAGCTCAATAATATCAAATGTTGATAAGATAGCAAAATGAGATATGAACATGATTGATATAAGAGATAAAAGATCAGGCAACAATATCAAAAATTTGCACTGAAATATCATTTAAATATCAATTTATGCTATTTGTAATAAGTGATGAATATCATGTGCCATTAGTTTGTTCTTATCCATAGCATATTTTGCTATTTAAATGATATTTCGGTGCAAATTTTTGATATTGTTGTCTGATCTTTTATCTCTTATATCAATCAAGTCCATATCATGTTTTGTTATTCTGTTCATGGCTTCTGCCCGGGTTGCTTTACAATTTCTATGTTAAAGATATTGACAATTGTTTGGAAGGACAATGCACGCTTAGACAACTTGCAGATGATGCCGTGATCTCCCTAAGAGGTCCATGTGCAAATGTCCTGCAAAGACCATTGCAAAATTCCCTAAATAACCTGACTGTTTGGGCCAGACATTTAGGGATCGAGTTTTCTCCGCAAAAAACTCAATTGGTAGTGTTTACTAAGAAGCGGTACCCAGCTCAACTGAAACTAAAGCTGTTGAAAGATGACATAAACCAATCTTTATCTTCTAAATACCTTGAATATTGATTATTTGTTAGAGAAATGCCGAAAAAGGATCCATTTTCTCCGTTCTATCTCCGGAACTTGGTGGGGCGCTCACCCGGAAGACCTCATCAAACTATATAAAACGACTATTCTCTCTGTTTTAGAGTATGGCTCTTTCTGCTTCCTCTCAGCAGCTGAGTGCCACCTGATCAAATTGGAACGAATTCAATATCGTTGTTTGCGTATTGCCCTTGGCTGTATGCATTCAACGCATAACATGAGCCTGGAGGTGCTTGCTGGAGTCACTCCTTTAAAGCACCGTTACTGGGAGCTCTCACTTAGAATACTGATCAAATGTGGAACAAGTAACACACTTGTATTAGAAAACTTCGATAATATGCTTGAACTGGTTCATCGTTCAAGATACCTACGAGTCTATCTCAACTACATATCGTCAGATCTCTGTCTTCCATGTTATAATCCACCTCGAGTTCACTTCGTCAACGACAGTTCCTTAATTGAATACGATCTGTCCATGAAACACGCTATTCAAGGAATACCAGATCATCTTCGACAAATATCTATCCCTTCCATTTTTTCTGAAAAATATGAACATGTCAATTGCAATAACAAGTATTTCACTGATGGTTCTCGCATTAACGGATCCACTGGCTTCGGTGTTTTCAACGTAAATTCAACCACCTTCCGAAAACTTCAAGAACCGTGTTCGGTTTATGTTGCTGAGCTGGCATCAATTAATTTCGCTTTGGGGATAATTTCCAATTAGCCCGTAGACCATTATTTCATCTTCTCGGATAGTCTTAGTACTATAGAGGCACTCCGGTCGATGAAACCTGTTAAGCACGCATCTTACTTTCTTACAACTGTAAGAGAGCAGATGCGTGATTTGGTCGAAAGATCATTTAAGATTACCTTTATATGGGTCCCATCCCATTGCCTATAATCTATGGCAATGAGAAGGCGGACTTGCTAGCAAAGGTGGGCGCACAGGAAGATGAGGTTTTTGATAGACAAATCTCGAACAACGAGTTTTTCCCATTAGTCCGTCAGAGTACTCTTCAAAATTGGCAAATGATTTGGTCACACAATGAACTTGGACGGTGGCTGTTTTCCATAGTTCCTAAAGTTTCTGCGCGAGCGTGGTTCAGAGGTGAGGACTTAAGCCGAGGCTTCATTCGCACGATGTCGAGACTTATGTCCAATCACTATTCACTAAACGCACACCTCTATAGAATAAACCTGGTCGATAGCAACCTATGTAGGTGTGGAGCCGGTTACGATAACATCGATCACGTAGTTTGGTATTGCTCGGAAAACGACGCCTCCAGAGAGCAACTATTGGATACCCTTGTGGCCCGAGGTAAACAACCCTACAGGGAAGTAAGAGGTGTTTTGGGGGCTCGCGATGTGGTTTATATGCAGGCCATCTATGCCTTTCTTTGCTCGTCTGACATAAAAGTCTAATTCCCCTATTTTTTTTTCTTTCTCGTTTTTGTTTTGTTTTTGTCTTATTGTTCTGTGTACAAAGCTATGGCCATCCGGAAGATGCTCCCTGACGAACCACAACTCGAGCCCGACGCTACGCCATACCGTTAATGACGTCAAATACCCGGATGAGCAGCTGTAATACCACAAACCTAAATCCCAACCTAGTCCGTCCTGAAATTACGCAATCTAACCTTGAGTCGCCACGAGTATCTTGGTCTATACCCTTTCCCCTTACTAACTGTTGATAATAAGATGATATCGATTGTAAATATCATAAATTCTCGGCTCCGTTAAGTGTTATACACGCCTGAGCCTGTCAAATAAACGCAATAGATAAAAAAAAGCATCATTTCCAGCATTGTCTGAAGTTCAACAAATCTGAACACAAAGAAGGTAAACTTTGGTGGCTATGGAAACTAAAATCATTGGACGAAATGGGCTATAATTTTCAGAAAGCTTTTGAGTTTCGAGGTGTTCAGTAGATCAATTACTTTCGTAGTTTTTTAGGAGGAGTGGGTTATTGGCATGAGGTCATTTGGCACAAAGGCAATTTTTGTATTCATAAAATAAGTTGTTTTACTCAGAATAGTGCAGGAATATGTATGTCGCATATTGGAAAATAAATCTAGACCAACATTTGAAAAGGGCGTAACAGTCAAAATTTATTCCTTATGATTCTTTGTCCACATATATAGCTTTATATGTAGACGAAGAATGATAAGAAATAAATTTTGGCTGTTACGCCCTTTTCAAATATTTGTCTAGAAATATGGGATAAGAACTAGATTTGTAAAATTTTAAGAAAACGTCGGCCATTCTTGCGAACCACGCCATCCGTCGGCAATTTGGCGAGTTCCGCCATCCGTCGACCCCTTTTTTGGTCATAACTACCGAGTACAACGCAATCCGTTATCCGGCGGCCGAACCATCGGCAATCCAGCGAGTTCCATCACCCATCGACCCATCTTGGGCATCATACAACAAATCGAGGACAAGGTCACTCGTCCGCCACTTCGACGGCCGGACCAGCAAGCCAAGCCAGTTTTGTGACTATCGTCATCCGCCCGCACGTGCTGTCCTGCCATCAGTCGACCGAACCGTCAATCCAAGCCACCCGTCGGCTAATCCATCGAGTCGAGACCCACATCGCCATCGACGATTCGTGCACGCCGTCGAGCAGCAAGTTGGCCTTGTAGGTAGTCTGACATTGTCACCCCCATACTTACCGTAAGTAAACTGTTTGTAACCTAACCTCCAAACTTCCGATGTATAGCAAGTCCGAAAACCTCCCCATTACTTCCTCTAAGGAACTCTAAGACTAAAAGAGGCCTTGCATGCCCAACCCGTTGACTATCGTTGGCTATAGACCAGTAGTCTGGGGTTTAGGACGGTTCTCCTTCTAGGACCTGTCGACGGTTTCTCGAGGCAAGGGTATGCCCTCTCGGTAAAAATCCGATCTACACACGTAAATCTAGACTGTGTTTTTGTTGGTTCAAACTTCTTTTCAACCGTACGCCTGAATACGCCTTCAATGACTTACCCGTTCTAGGTCGAATGCCCTGAAGTAAGGATGTTAAGGTCTACACGCATAGCAAAATGACAGTTTTATCTTTTAATAATCCAAGAATTCCCTGGAGCACATGACTTAAGTTCTACACACATAACTAGTAGTCTTGTGCTCCATAGACAAAATGGATACACCTTCACCTATTGTCCCATCTAAACAAAATATTTAGCTAAAGAAAAGCAGAAAGGGTCATTTGGCCGAAACGGGCATTCGACCTTATACCGTTTCGGACAAACGTTCAATTCGGTCGAAGGGGGTTTATTTCGGCCAACATTCGGCCTAATATGCTATTTAACCAAGTGCCATTCGAATATGTAAATGACTTTTCACCGAATGACTTTCGGCCAAACGACAGGTGGGGCTATTTGGCCGAAAACACAAGGTCGAAAGGTGTTTGGCCGAATATGTCAATTGGCCGATCAAACCATTAGGCCAAAACCATTATGGCTGACTGTTTTATGTGCATACGTCCGCAAAAGTCATTCGTCCGACTGGTCATTTGGCCGAAAAATTTGTTTGGCTGAAAAGGTTGTTTGGCCGAAATGGTCGTGTAGCAAAAAGGCCATTTGGCCGAAAATGTTATTTGGCCAAACGGATGGGTTAACCGTTTAGTAATCAACATTTGGCCGTTGTTGGAGCAAATGACATTTCCGGCTTTATATCCTATTTAGCCAAACGACCATTTCAGCCAAACGACGTGTGAAGTGAAAACTGCTTTTTACGCCTGTCATAAGACGAGTTTATACAATCCCATTGAATTCCACCACTTAATTGTATCTTGACAGATACGTATTTCGACCTCAAAGGTAAGGCCGTCTTCAGTGTCTCGTACTTGACTCGACTTTTTACGGCCAAATTACCAATTCAGCTGGATGTCGCTTTGGATAAATTAAATTTTTGACCAAACAGTTTTCCGTTGCATAACTGCTTCGCCCAAACGTTCATTTCATCCAAACCCGAGTATGAGCGACGACCTCGATAGCAGAAATGGGTATGAACTAGCCTTGCATAAGAGGTAAAATGCCAAAAAATAATAAAAACTTATATGCAGAATACTTGAGGCATAACATGCTTAGGGTTTTCAATACCAAACGAATAATAATTGGTTATGTATTTGGTATTGAAGTTCAATTTAATAACTGAGTATGTTATGGCTTAAGTATTGTGCATATTAGTTTTTGGTATTATTCCTTTGGTATTTTACCTATTATGCAGGGCTAGTTCATAACAGAGTATGGTATCAATAACATAATTAGGTATTATTGAGCAAATTTCTCCTGCTCGGGAATGCAATTTAACTTGATTTTTTTCGACTTAACGTATTATTCGGCCGAATGGATTTCCGTCAAATGATTTTCGGATAAACGACTCTTCCTCTTGTTTAATAATTTTCCATTGAGCTTCCGAAGAACTTCTTATCTACAATTCAAAGAATTTTCTATAGAAATCCAAAGAAAATGCTTCAAAATTTCGATTTTGTTTTGTTAAAATACCGAACAGTTTATCGTAAAAATTAAAAAAAAACACGTGGAAGCTCTGAACAATTTTAGTCGAAATTTCGTGTAATTCACCGAATTATTTTTGCTAGAAATTTTAAAAAATCCCGTGAAAATTCCAATGAATTTCTTATAAAAAATTCGAACATTTGCCATTGAAATCCATTTTTCGTTGATGTTCACATTCTGAGCAATCTCCCCCGGAAAATCTGAAGAATTTTATGTGTAAATTTCCAAGAGTACTCAACAGAATCTTTCCGTCGATTTTTCGATCATTTTTCTGTACAAACTAAGAACAATTTTTCGTGAAAACTCTGAAGAGTTTTTCAAATGAATTCTAAAGAATTTCCCACGGAAATACCAAACATTTTTTCTGGATAACTCAAAAGTTCTTCATTGGAAATTTGAAAGAATTCTCAAAAATTTTAAGTAGTTGTCATGGAAAATACAAAAATAATTTTCAAATTAATATTCTGGAGAAGTTCGAAGAATTTTCAGAAGAAGTTCATCAGCTTTTTCCGACGAAGATCAAAAGATTTTCCCGTTTGGAATGGTTTTCATGATCAAGTTATAAGAACTCATTTTTATACGACAACCATCTGATGATCACTATAAGAATAAGATATGGCTAAGTGGCCCTCTTACACCCAACCAGCGGATGGCAGATTTTAATACAGTTCTGCATAAGAACCTTACAGAAACTGTATAGGGGAGATGCGGTCAATATGCGCCCCCTAAGCTAATCTCTTAATTTAATGGTGATTTCATCCGAAATAGTGTAATTTCGAAGTGTTCATCAATAATCTAGCATATCAGTCATTATATGGTCCAACAATTTTCAAGAAAAACCAACAATATTACAAGAAAACGATTTTATTCCAAAATACTGCATTTTCATTTAAAATGGACGACGCTGGGCAATATGCGCCACCCAAAAATGATAATCAAAATATTCCAATATTTTTCACTGAAATAGTCACACTTTTTTGCAAAAGATAAGTGTCAGTCTTATACTTTAAGGTAGTCAATATTTTAGATTAATAAAAAAGAGGAGAAAATATTTTTTGTATTTGAAGAAAAAGCATTGTTGGCGTAAACACCGAAATTGCATCGAAAAGAGCCAAAAAAACATTTTATTTTTAAAAATTTAAGTTTTTGACAAAGTTTTTTTTTTGCGTAACGGCTTACAAATGTTTTTTGGCTTCAGCCGCTCACGATTTTGAGACAAAATTTGGGTTAATAACCAAGAAAACGTGGTGGCGCATTTTACCCGACCGGCGCATTTCATACGTATCTCCCCTAATAATTGGACATATACAAATTTTGGAAGATTTTAATACAATCGTTGTATTGAAATTATACAGATTTGTATTATTTTAATACAATTTCTGTATAAAAATCTTACAGATTTGTATATGCCACGTTTTTATACAATAATTGTAAGATCTGTTTTTTGGGTGTATATACGAATCCAAGTAAAAATAAGAAGAAGACACACGACGGTGTTAACTTTGACAGATCCTACAGCACAGCATAGGAAGATCATTTTAAAATGCTTATAATAAATTCTAGACAAATTGTAATTAAAATCTGATTTATGTACGGTACGGAAAAAGTACCAAAAATTTTTGGCTTTTATCGAGCTTTGAAAATATGGCTTATTGCGCTCTTCATCACAACCGTAGAACAGCTCATAAAATCAATTGGAATTTGACGTTTGAGGCTTTTTCAGCAGATTTATGAGAGGTTTATTAACAGTAATAAGACTACCAATAAAACTGAGCAACTAGCCTTGGTGATTGATGTCATAAATCCGTTATAAGAATTAAATAAATCCAACAAGCATGGAAATTGTTACTTGGGATGACATTCGGCGGTGTGACGTCGAAAACGCCGCCACCGACCAAAATTATGACAAACGCCGCTGCCGGCGATTTTTTGTACCGGCGCACATCTTTATTTATAACTATGTTTTAAACATATGAAGAAATTATGGATCAAAAAACCAAAATTATGGATTATCATCACAATAAAAACTAGTAATTTAAGCTTTTTTTTTCTTTTTTTTAAAAGACTTTCAGCCCCGAGCTGGTTCGCCTCTTTTAAGGCTCCCCAGACCTAAGCGATTTTATCGCCGCGATGGCGACAACTAGTCGCCGCGATTCTATCGTTCAGTCCCTACCGGCAATGTTCTATTTACGCTTCCATACCAATGGCGACAGAATCGCTGTCGCCAAGCGATAGAATCGCGTCGCAACTGTCGCATCGCGTGTGTTTGGGGGAACCTTTAAGCTTAAATTGTGTTTACGTCATATTCTTTTTACTCCCCCCAATAAATGATGTAAAAAGGCAGGTTGATTACACTTATCACAAAAATAAAAAACATAACATAATAAACATAAACTCCCATGTCTGCTTTTGTCGATTGCTACTAATATGCGATCGTGGGCAGTATTGGTACCGTTACCAAATCTTTTCCGAAAAAGTAAAGTCAAATTCCATTTTCCCATTCAGGTCATTAAAAACCCAATAACAAGCTACAATTAACACATTTTGAAAATAACTCATTTAATATATGTGTAAAGTTTGAAAAATATTAATATATTGGAGGCTTTGTCCAAGATTCCGCCACAATCACTTTTACTCCGGCGGTGGTGGAGTCACGGCGGCACGCCGTTGGCTTTTATCGACAGCGTAACCCGGCGTTGGACAAAAATTTCGTAAGAAAAACCGGATTCTGCTTCAAATCGACAATAGTATGCAATGATTTATAAGTACCGTGGGGGACAGAAATCCGTACAGTACCGAAATCTGTTCACCTTATGAGATATCAATACATTAAAGGGGGATTAAGGTAATTAATTTATAATTAATTTATCTCATCCTGTCCTTACACTTGACACAAAGCTTTTCGACCATTGAAATGGGAAGTAGGCTTTGGGATTAAAACTACAAAACAACAAAAACACATTGTAGCCCAGCAAACGCGGTTTTTGGGACCCTTTTTTGCGTGTTTTGGGAAACGCGTACCAAAAGTAAAAACCCTGATTAATCCACCTAGTGGTGTTGTTGGTGCCTTTCTCGTGCAAAAAATACAAAAAAATTATGAATGAGTATTTTTTAACAAATCTTTTTTTGTTTTTGGCATTAAAAAGTATTTTGGCCATAACTTCTGATCCAATAGTCCGATCAGGCCAATTTTCAATATAAAACAATGGGACAGGATTTGTAATGAGCAAGTAATTTGTTAGCAAGTAATTCGGACAATGCTAAGTTCCAGAAAGTGTGTCTACAAAATTTGTACACATATACACAAAAACACACACATATATACGCACATGCAGATCACACGCACATCATCTAAGTCCTTCAAGCTGAGTCGATTGGTACCCCAGCAGCACAATTTGGTCTGACTTGGTTGCAGCAACTGCAATGCGACTGGATTCGTTTGCATAAGGGTCACGAAAACTTTTGTGCAACTTGTGTGCTACTCGGGTATATAACACTATGGGTCTCCGGGGTTTCTATCAAAAGTTCGTATTTGGAGTGATCCTATAGCCTTTCGGTACAACTTTGTTGTACAAGATAGGCAAAAATTGCAATAAAAACAGTTGAATCAGTGGAATACAAATCGAAGGGATCGCTTCTCAAGGTGCGTATTGTACTCTTTACAGTGGTAGTTTAGTCTATTGGTCTGCTATATTCCGAATATTTATTCAGAAGCTTTGCGGATTTTGATCCTTTGATTCGAAATCCGTCCACGTGATATAAATGAAGTAGGTTTCGGTGTGATGCAAAGTAGGCTTTGAAATTAAAACAACACTAATCAAAAACAAATTGCCACCTCGCAAGCGCGGAGTTTCAGGAGCCACTTGTTCATGTGTTGACCATAATTTTACCAAAAGTGCCTGTGTTTAAATTGCAATTTGCAATGAATAAAGTAAGCTCAGTGGAATATAAATCAAAGAGATCTCTTCTCACGGCGTGTATTGAACTATTTACAGTGAAAGTCTAGTCAATAGATCTGTATCATTGAACCGGTGCCAGCGAAAGTGGTATGTGTCACATTGAGTAAATTTTGAAGGAGACTCATTTTCTTAAAAACTTCGAATAATAAATTCAAATTTGCAATTTTATGCAACTCAACTGTACTAACATGTTGTGACTGATGTGCCTAAAGCTCGTAGTGAAAAATATGCGAAGTTTCATGACAAATGTCAAGCCTATTGGAACAAAATGCACATGTAGCACTACTTATGGGAACAAAATGCAACAGAAACCGGAAATCGTTGCCGGTAAAAGTGGTACATGTACATTTATTAAATCATTCTAAACGGCAGGGAATCATCTTGAAATTCAAAATTGGTTTAAAATCTAATGCGGAAACATTCATGTTGTCGAATTTATTTTTAAATTGGCTGATTTTAGTGGGTTGAACTGTACATGTACCATTTTTTCTGGCAACGATATGGTCAATGTGATATATACCAGAAGTTAAAATGTGCATATCTCCAGATATGGTTGCCAAAAATTACTTTTTCTTCTTTCCCTTACTAGATTTTTGAAAATAGAAGCCTTTGGTGTAAGAAACTCAAAATTGACAAAAATGGTTTATGTACCACTTTCGCTGGTACCGGTTCATATAATTGAAATATTAGGGCAATGCAGATTTTGATCCTTTGATTCGGAATCTGTCCAAAGTCGATTCCGAAGGTGTTGATTATTTTATCATATTTTTCTATCATTTTATTATCAACACTAAAACACTTTAAACACAGTGGTCCGGCACATATTTCAACAACGAACGTTTCATTTGCATTCGATTCGTATTTTATGGAGACTTTTGCATATACTGAAGTGCTTAGGTGTACGGATTTCGATGCCCCACGGTACTTCGCAATTGCTAGTCGTGATTGTCCAAGGAACAACAAATATGCACAGCTCGTCCACGTCCTCACAGTCAATTTAGGATTATGAAAAGCAAGCTAATTCGACACTCATTGCTACTAACGACCGAGAAATCATCTGCATCTTAGGAAAGCACGGAAAACGAATAGTTGGCTTGTTGAAAAGGATGGGAAGATACCCTGGTAAGTGACTTAATATTTATTTGGTAAAAAGATATATTTCAAAGGCGCGAAGAGGATAAGCGTGTTTTAAATCAATCCAAAGTGCTACTACAGATAAACCACTCTACCACTAAATACTCGACCGGTGGCTTCTGCATATTGAACGAGATCATGTTTCTTTGGGTCGAAACAACGTGTTCTATAGAAACACAAACCATCAAGTAATAATAGTTGAACGGTTTCATTTACGCTCCCTATAAGAAAAATAATCAATCGCGCACTAAATTTATTAAGATGAATTCAATGTGTTCCAACTGACGATTGATTGAATTTTTGAGATTTTGAGTTTTTTCTCAACGCCGCTGAAGGCTATCATGAAACCTTATCCTTCAATGCAATCAACCTTTCGAATAATACCGTAAGATGCTAGAGAATATAAAAAATATACTTAACAGTAAATATGAATACACCCAAATCTTTTATCGGTTCACATTCATCCACTGGATGGATTGATGTGAGCTGAACACTTAACAATTATGCTACTACAAATCCTTCTTAATTCCGATTCATCAAATATCGCGTTTTTCATCCCAGATTATGGAAAGCGTTTGCAAGATTAAAAATACTTAATCCTGACTTGGTTCAAAATGCTGATGCCGTGGTAGTCCATTCAGAAACGTTTTTTTTCACTAAAGATTATATTGAATTCATTAAGTCCCCTGCAGGCGATTATCACTCGTTCTGTAAAAACATTGAAGTGTAAACATGAAACACTTTTTTCTGCCTCAACCCATTCGTCAACCCCAATAACAAGAGTAAGCATGTTTTCGCTCATCCACCAATCCCATTTCCACGTTCTCCCGCGGATCCAATTGAATCTCATAATCGCTTCTGTGTTAATTCTGTCGTTCGCAATTTCCGCCACTGCATTGATATTCCACGAGGTTTTTTTTGTTGATTTTGTCACTGTCAAATCCAGACGACACATATCGCCACCACCTCCACTCAGTACCACATATGGCCCGCCACTTCCTTCACCGTGAGAGAAATATTCAATTCACAAGCAATCGGAGATGACCCACCCACTGGCACTGTTGGAAACCTGAAGTCCCCTTCTTAAACAAAATCACCTCAATTTTATCGCGGAAATATTCAGCGACGAAACAATTCTGTTGCCACTTTCTTCAATTTAAGCAACACCGAAAAGCACAACCCCTCCCGAAACCGTACACCAAAAGTGATGCGAACCTTTTTTGCTCAGCTTGGCCACGACCAACCCCAAGTCGGAACTGGGTATACACAAACAACAACAGGAAACCAAATCAACACCGAGGGACACACGCGAGCCTGGACTGGCGGTCACAGCGAACACCCCCAAGAGCTTCGTAGTCCTGCTGGAACTGGGCGCAAACCGAACCACTCGAAGAGGCGTTTCTCCACGGACTGACTGGACCCGTGCGGGAGTTGGTCGCCAGCCGAACGGGATAGATGTTAGACGCAGCATCCTTGGCATGCTCACGTGCTCACTCCGGATATTTATTCGCATCATCCCATCCGTGGAGCGAGAGCTGTTGGAGAAGAGCGGTTTGATTTTCCGAAGGCATTCCACTCTGTTTTGGAATCGGGAGCATGGGAAAAATCGAGAGCTTTCAGAGGGAAAAACGTGGAAAGTTGGTTGTCAGTTGCATTCCGGGAAGAAAAGGACGCTTTTGTTAGGGCGCATGACGCTGAGACGAGAAGTGAGCTCATGGTTGAGGATGAGTGAGCTGTGTACAAATGGTGAATCTGAGGATGAACAACTGCTCGATTTTCACATGATGAATTATCACGATTGTTGTGCATGTTTGAATGGTTGATAACTAGTGACGATGCGTCGTGGAGAAATACTCCATATAATATTTGTCGCATATTTGCTTGATTTCATATCGATACTTTTCCAGTTAAGCTTTTCGAAATTCGAAAACCGCGTCGTAAATTCCGGTTGACCTTCGTTTGAATTGAGTTCGCCATCTCAGATAGGTTGCAAGAACACGAAGTATAAACAATGCCAACACTATGTTGATGTTTTGAAGGAAAATTGTTGCATACCTAACTTTTATTGCGGAGTGCACGTGCAAGACAATACAAGGAGGGGTGGATTGATAAGAACGTTATGGAAAACATGCATCGTACAACTTCTTGTTCTTCTTTTCCTTCTATGGCTCTAGCATTCTATCAACATTTCCTCAGTTATTAATTGAAAGCTTTTCTATGCCCTCCATTGCATGATAATTTATCTTGTGTGGTAAGTGTACACCCAGGGTGTTGAGAATGTTTCCCACTCGAAAACATTATTCTAAAAATAATCTTTATTTTAGGAAATCAATGTTCAGAAAATGCATTTGAAATTGAGATGAATCCAACCAAAACTGTTTGTATCTTCCTTAAGCACTATTTTACTAAAAGAACCGTCGTCGGGGCTGTCAATGGGTCTTTGTTTCAAGTACTTAGAATTCTTGTAGAATAAATTAAATGTATCTGAGAACAAGTAAATTATAAAAGATCTTTTTGCAGGATTTTTTATGATCCGACCTCCAGATTGTCAGTGAGAGCGATGACACATTCTCACCCCCGATGACGGTAATAGAACGAAGCTTACAGAAGATGCTATTTTCCCTATTCGGAAAAACAAAAATAACACATAAAGTGTCGAATGAATCTGTCTGATGCAAAAAGCTAATCAGTTCTCATTGTTTGTTCCAACAGTCTCGTTGGCCCCAGGCCTGACCAATGTAGTCAGTAAATAATCTCGAGAGCTTGTAATTTGATTTTTTTTTGTTTATTCACTAATTGTGCTCAACTGGCTAATTGTGGTCTTATTGAACTATTAAAATATAATACTCATTGATTTGACCTGCAAACAGAAGCGCATACGATAATTAACAATGGACATGAGTTGATTGATATCAGTCCAAATGCATAAATTTCTCCAAGCTAAAAAAAACCCACAACAATAGGCGGGGAAAATTATAACATGTCATTGGTAACTAAAACATGCACACTTTAATAATAGTCCCGGAGGGTTGCAGTATGGTCGGTGCTCTGCTGAGTCAAACCGAGAACCAAACAAAACATCATCAAATTATTCACACAAGCTGAAGTGCAGCAGTAATGGCTGCTTATTTTGAAGTGAGGTGTATCGATTATAAAGCATTTTAGAATACTAGAATCGATATTTTGATCAGCCGAGTTACCATTTTGCATTCGTAAACCTAATGTTGAATTCGTTTTTAAACCTGGGTCAGTGCCAACTCGAGCCCAGAATAAAAAACGTTTTCAGTTCCATCTGTCATTGGATATATTGGTATGCGTATATATTGGTATGTTTTGATTCGAAATACATCTAGACCAACATTTGAAAAGGTCGTAACAGCCAAAATTTATTCCTTCTTATTCTTCGTCTACATATATAGCCGTTTTCAAATGTTGGTCTAGATATCATCACATATGATCCCATATAGCTATCCTGTCGGACCCGTACCGCATCCCCGCGCATAACGGGAACTGGGTAGCAGACGGATCCAGATCAGCGACGATTTGTACGACGGGAAGATTTCCGATCCAGGAAGTGGTAAACTCAAGAGTGGAGGGTGCAGTTATAGCTAAGATAAATGGAGTGTCCTACTGCCACCAAGGTGGCCGATAGAGCAATTCACCCAGATGGTCGATCGACTGACATCAGACCTGGCGGGTCGCAAGCCAGTAGTCATTGCAGGGTACTTCAATGCGTGGGCGACGGAGTGGGGAAGCCGCCTTACTAACCGGAGAGGGCAAACGCTACTAGAGGCCTTAGCTAAGCTGGACGTCGTACTAGGAAACAACGGCTCCCGCAGTACCTTCCAGCGAAACGGAGTGGAATCGATAATAGATGTAACATTCTGCAGTCCAAGTTTGGCCGGTGTCCTGCAGTGGAGGGTCGACGACGGCTATATCCATAGTGACCATCTGGCTATCCGGTACAGCAGCGGTTCTCAACCTTTTTCTTGAGAGGTACCCCTTGGAACTTTTGCATTAATTGAGGTACCCCCTATTTTTTTTGCTGTAAATGAAAATAAGTGTAACTCATAAGGTATATGAAAAATGGCAAATGGAACCGGAAATTAACAAGATATTTACTCTCCACAAAGTTGTTTAAAATATTCAGAATTCCGTGCTCTTGAAAGGATGATTCCGAGCCTCTCGAAAGGAGGCTTCCGAGCCTCTTAAAAGGAGGCTTCAGAGCCTCTTGAAAAAATACTTCCGAGTCTCTCGAAAGGAGGCTTCCGAGCCTCTTAAAAGGAGGCTTCAGAGCCTCTTGAAAAAATACCTCCGACCTTTTCGAAAGGAGGCTTCCAGGCATCTTGAAAGGAGGCTTCCGGGCCTCTTGAAAGGAGGCTTCCGGGCCTCTTGAAAGGAGGTTTCCGGGCTTCTTGAAAGGACCCGAGCAGCACAAGTCAGACTAAAATGGTTGCAGCAACTTGATTGTGACCAAATCAAGTCGCATATTCGTTGCAGTAACCTATGTGGGACATGTGTGCTACTTGGGGAGGCTTCCGGGCCTCTTGAAAGGAGGCTTCCGGGCCTCTTGAAAGGAGGCTTCCGGGCCTCTTGAAAGGAGGCTTCCGGGCCTCTTGAAAGGAGGCTTCCGGGCCGCTTGAAAGGAGGCTTCCGGGCCTCTTGAAAGGAGGCTTCGGGGCTCTTGAAAGGAGGCTTCGGGCCTCTTGAAAGGAGGCTTCGGGCCTCTTCAAAGGAGGCTTTCGGGCCTCTTGAAAGGATGCTGTCGGGCCTCTTGAAAGGAGGCTTCCGGGCCTCTTGAAAGGAGGCTTCCGGGCCTCTTGAAAGGAGGCTTCCGGGCCTCTTGAAAGGAGGCTTCCGGGCCTCTTGAAAGGAGGATTCCGGCCTCTTGAAAGGAGACTCTGGCCTCTTGAAAGGAGGCTTCCGGGCCTCTTGAAAGGAGGCTTCCGGGCCTCTTGAAAGGAGGCTTCGGGCCTCTTGAAAGGAGGCTTCCGGGCCTCTTGAAAGGAGGCTTCCTGGCCTCTCGAAAGGA
Organism: Armigeres subalbatus; assembly: GCF_024139115.2. NCBI lineage: Eukaryota > Metazoa > Arthropoda > Insecta > Diptera > Culicidae > Armigeres > Armigeres subalbatus. Next base: position 377,063,225 of record NC_085140.1, on the reverse strand, counting down.
GGCTTCCGGGCCTCTTGAAAGGAGGCTTCCTGGCCTCTTGAAAGGAGGCTTCCGGGCCTCTTGAAAGGAGGCTTCCTGGGCCTCTTGAAAGGAGGCCTGGCCTCTTGAAAGGAGGCTTCCTGGCCTCTTGAAAGGAGGCTTCCGGGCCTCTTGAAAGGAGGCTTCCGGGCCTCTTGAAAGGAGGCTTCGGGCCTCTTGAAAGGAGGCTTCTGGGCCTCTTGAAAGGAGGCTTCCTGGCCTCTTGAAAGGAGGCCTGGCCTCTTGAAAGGAGGCTTCTGGGCCTCTTGAAAGGAGGCTTCCGGGCCTCTTGAAAGGAGGCTTCCGGGCCTCTTGAAAGGAGGCTTCCGGGCCTCTTGAAAGGAGGCTTCCGGGCCTCTTGAAAGGAGGCTTCTGGCCTCTTGAAAGGAGGCTTCCGGGCCTCTTGAAAGGAGGCTTCCTGGCCTCTTGAAAGGAGGCTTCGGGCCTCTTGAAAGGAGGCTTCCGGGCCTCTTGAAAGGAGGGCTTCCGGGCCTCTTGAAAGGAGGCTTCCTGGCCTCTTGAAAGGAGGCTTCCGGGCCTCTTGAAAGGAGGCTTCCGGGCCTCTTGAAAGGAGGCTTCGGGCCTCTTGAAAGGAGGCTTCTGGCCTCTTGAAAGGAGGCTTCAGGCCTCTTGAAAGGAGGCTTCCAGGCCTCTTGAAAGGAGGCTGCCGGGCCTCTTGAAAGGAGGCTGCCGGGCCTCTTGAAAGGAGGCTTCCGGGCCTCTTGAAAGGAGGCTTTCGGCCTCTTGAAAGGAGGCTTCCTGGCCTCTTGAAAGGAGGCTCTGGGCCTCTTGAAAGGAGGCTTCGGGCCTCTTGAAAGGAGGCTTCCGGCCTCTTGAAAGGAGGCTTTGGGCCTCTTGAAAGGAGGCTTTTGGGCCTCTTGAAAGGAGGCTTCCTGGGCCTCTGAAAGGAGGCTTCCTGGCCTCTTGAAAGGAGGCTTCCGGGCCTCCTGAAAGGAGGCTTCCAGGCCTCTTGAAAGGAGGCTTCCGGGCCTCTTGAAAGGAGGGCTTCCGGGCCTCTTGAAAGGAGGCTTCGGGCCTCTTGAAAGGAGGTTTGCTGGCATCTTGAAAGGAGGTTTCCGGGCCTCTTGAAAGGAGGCTTCCGGGCCTCTTGAAAGGAGGCTTCCAGGCCTCTTGAAAGGAGGCTTCCGCCTCTTGAAAGGAGGCTCTGGCCTCTTGAAAGGAGGCTTCCTGGCCTCTTGAAAGGAGGCTTCCTGGTCCTCTTGAAAGGAGGCTTCAGGCCTCTTGAAAGGAGGCTTCTGGCCTCTTGAAAGGAGGCTTCCGGGCCTCTTGAAAGGAGGCTTCCTGGCCTCTTGAAAGGAGGCTTCCGGGCCTCTTGAAAGGAGGCTTCCGGGCCTCTTGAAAGGAGGCTTCGGGCCTCTTGAAAGGAGGCTTCCGGGCCTCTTGAAAGGAGGCTTCCGGGCCTCTTGAAAGGAGGCTTCCAGGCCTCTTGAAAGGAGGCTTCGGGCCTCTTGAAAGGAGGCTTCCGGGCCTCTTGAAAGGAGGCCTGGGCCTCTTGAAAGGAGGCTTCCGGGCCTCTTGAAAGGAGGCTTCCGGGCCTCTTGAAAGGAGGCTTCGGGCCTCTTGAAAGGAGGCTTCCGGGCCTCTTGAAAGGAGGCTTCCGGGCCTCTTGAAAGGAGGCTTCCGGGCCTCTTGAAAGGAGGCTTCGGGCCTCTTGAAAGGAGGCCTGGGCCTCTTGAAAGGAGGCTTCCTGGCCTCTTGAAAGGAGGCTTCCGGGCCTCTTGAAAGGAGGCTTCCGGGCCTCTTGAAAGGAGGCTTCCGGGCCTCTTGAAAGGAGGCTTCCGGGCCTCTTGAAAGGAGGCTTCCGGGCCTCTTGAAAGGAGGCTTCCGGGCCTCTTGAAAGGAGGCCTCCGGGCATCTTGAAAGGAGGCTTCCGGGTGTCTTGAAAGGAGCCTTCCGGGCCTCTTGAAAGGAGGCTTCCGGGCCTCTTGAAAGGAGGCTTCCGGGCCTCTTGAAAGGAGGCTTCCGTGCCTCTTGAAAGGAGGCTTCCGGGCCTCTCGAAAGGAGACACTCGGGCCTCTTGAAAGGAGACTTTCGGGCCTCTTGAAAGGAGGCTTTTGGGCCTCTTGAAAGGAGGCTTTCGGGCCTCTTGAAAGGAGGCTTTCGGGCCTCTTGAAAGGAGGCTTTCGGGCCTCTTGAAAGGAGGCTTTCAGGCCTCTTGAAAGGAGGCTTTCGGGCCTCTTGAAAGGAGGCTTTCGGGCCTCTTGAAAGGAGGCTTTCGGGCCTCTTGAAAGGAGGCTTCTGGGCCTCTTGAAAGGAGGCTTCCGGGCCTCTTGGAAGGAGGCCTGGCCTCTTGAAAGGAGGCTTCCGGGCCTCTTGAAAGGAGGCTTCCGGGCCTCTTGAAAGGAGGCTTCCTGGGCCTCTTGAAAGGAGGCTTCCGGGCCTCTTGAAAGGAGGCTTCCGGGCCTCTTGAAAGGAGGCTTCCTGGCCTCTTGAAAGGAGGCTTCGGGCCTCTTGAAAGGAGTCTCCGGACCTCTTGAAAAAGGCTTCCTGGCCTCTTGAAAGGAGGCTCCGGGCCTCTTGAAAAAGGCTTCCGGGCCTCTTGAAAGGAGGCTTCCAGGCCTCTTGAAAAAAGGCTTCCGGGCCTGTTGAAAAGAAGCTTCCGGGCTTTTTGAAAGGAGGCTTCCGAGCCTCTTGAAAAAAGGCTTCCGAGCCTCTTGAAAGGAAGCTTCCGGGCCTCTTGAAAGGAGGCTTCCGGGCCTCTTGAAAGGAGGCTTCTGGCCTCTTGAAAGGAGGCTTCCGGGCCTCTTGAAAGGAGGCTTCCGGGCCTCTTGAAAGGAGGCTTCCGGGCCTCTTGAAAGGAGGCTTCCGGGCCTCTTGAAAGGAGGCTTCCGGGCCTCTTGAAAGGAGGCTTCCGGGCCTCTTGAAAGGAGGCTTCCGGGCCTCTTGAAAGGAGGCTTCCGGGCCTCTTGAAAGGAGGCTTCCGGGCCTCTTGAAAGGAGGCTTCCGGGCCTCTTGAAAGGAGGCTTCCGGGCCTCTTGAAAGGAGGCTTCCGGGCCTCTTGAAAGGAGGCTTCCGGGCCTCTTGAAAGGAGGCTTCCGGGCCTCTTGAAAGGAGGCTTCCGGGCCTCTTGAAAGGAGGCTTCCGCACCTCTTAAAAGGAGTCCTCTGATCCTTTTGAAAGGAGTCTCCAAGCTGCTTGGATGGATGCTTTCGAGAAGCGTAGAAGAATGCTTACAATCCTCTTGCAACGAAACAAATTAGCGTTTCGGAAAAAGCCTTCATGTCTCTTAAAAGGAGACTTCCGAACGTGTAGACTACAAATTTTAGTTCAGAAGTATATTCTTAACAAATCATTCGACATTTCGTTTTGATCAGGTAGATTGCATAAAAGATTTTTTAAATTTGATCGTCGTTCTGGTGATCTGTAGTACTACAGTCGTGCATCCACTGTGCTCGTTATGAAGGGCAGGATTCAAAAGTCTTCGAGTTACTAATCGCCATGCATATTATGTACAAGACAAAATTCTGAAATAAAAAAAATATACAACTATCAAAACTTTATCAATAAGTTTTGATTAAAATTGTAATACATCCGCCATTATGCATTTTTGAGCGAGGTATCCCCTGAGGGCTGGCGAAGGTACCCCCAGGGGTACATGTACCCCAGGCTGAGAACCGCTGCTGTAGAGGATAAGCAGCGAGCCAAAGAGATGAAGTCAGGGAGCCACTCCTCCACCAACCAGAGCGTGGAAGGTCGCCCACTTCGACAGTAGAACCTTCGGTGAGGCTTTGCCTCTGGAGGAAAACACGGAAAGTTTGAGTGAGGATGAACTGGCTGCGGTTCTGTCGCCGACATGCTCGGCGTAGAGTAGCCTCCTGAGTAGCTTGCGAGTACGTTGAGAGCTAAATGGCTGTAAAAATAAAAAGACAATAGATGTGGTGCTGAATGGCACAAGGAAAAAATAAAGGGCCCAAGAGCTCAACGCTTCTGTGTGCTTGCTGGCATCAACAATGGCTCCCAAAGGGCTCATACGTAGAACAAAACATCGAAGAGAGGTACTGTGAAAGGTATCGTTTTGGGAGGAGTACTTTCAGTACTGCTTTCCCCCACAGAAGTAATACTGTAAAGTATTCCCGGGAGGAACAGGGCATTAGAAGAGAGGATAACTCAAGTAACCTTCTGTTACTTGGGTAGGTTTAGTGGGCCCGGCGGCCTTCTGCCTACCGGGTCAACCCCACTCCCTGAGTGATAATTTCAGGTGTCTGTATTAAGGGTATGCGATAACACACTTTTTCCTAACGAAACGAAACGAAACGAAATTTAAAATGTCTATGTTGATTCGGATCGAAACGAAACGAAATATAGATTTACTTTCGAGACTTCGAAACGATACGAAATCAAGGTTCATTTATTTCGAAATTTTTCGAAACGAAACGAAATTTTAATTTTTTTCCGCGGAATTTTTATTAAAATGGTTTTACGCAATTCTGATTTCACTTTTTCGAAGTCAAATAACTATTTTTAGAGTTATAATAACAGAAGAGGCAGTCCGTGATAAATCGCCGCATTCTCGCCGCATATAACATTGGCGGTAAGGCAATAATACCCCAGCATTTGTAGCGCTTTCAAAGAAATTCATCGTGGAGAATCTGATCAATTTTATATTAGCAAGTACATAAAAATATAGAAATTGTGGGATTTTTCATATAGGGATTCAAATTTCGTTTAAAACCTTAGCTCACTTAAAGTTATGTACATAATTATGTTGAAGCATACTTCATATTTAGAGGTGTGTGCCGCCACGGCCGACAATTTTTAGCACGCAGCCTCCGCCGACATTTTTGCATCGGCGCGCCACCGTTTAAAATTTGTCGCGCTGGTGGTCTATAATTTTCCACGCCGATTCTAAATTGAAGATATTCGCAGAGTTTTCCGTCTAAAATCCGAAGCTTCAATGAAATACCAATGATATCCTTAAAAATTCCATACAATTTTTCGTTGAATTTTCGGACATTCTACCATGAAAAGTAAGATAAACTTCGAATGTAAATTTCAAAGGATTTCTTGTTGAAATCCAAAAAATTATCGTTGAAATAGATTTTTTGAACGGAGAAGAGTCGTTTGGCAGAAAGCCATTTTGTCGAATGCAAGAATGCCCAACAAACATTGGAGGAGAATAAAGGCTCCCCCAAACCTGAGCGATTTCATCGCTGCGAGGGTGACAACTAGTCACCGCGATTCTATCGTTGGGTCGCTGCAGCCAATATTCTGTTTACCCTTCCATACCAACGGCGATAGAATCGCTGTAGCCAAGCGATAGAATCGCGTCACGACTGTCGCGTCGCGTGTGTTTGGGGGAACCTTAAAGCGCTTATGTGACTGTTATTGTTCAAAGATGGTCTAGTAGCCTAGAAATTCGCACAAGAAATTCGACATAGAGAGAGAGAAACTTGAACAAAAAATGACCAGAACACATCGCGATAGGGGGCGCTCCTTAGCCTAGCGGTAAGACGCGCGGCTACAAAGTAAGTCCATGCTGAGGGTGGCTGGGTTCGATTCCCGGTGGAAATTGTCTTGATTTCCCTGGGCATAAAAGTATCATCGTGTTAGCCTAATGATATACAAATGTAAAAATGGTACCTTGGCTTTGAAACCTCGCAGTTAATAACTGTGGCTGCGAGGCGTCAATGCCCAGTGGGGGATGTGATGCCAATAAGAAGTAGAAGACATCGAGATATGTAGGTTATCGAGATGTAGAAGGCTCGAATGTATGTAGATTGGAGGGACCGAGAAAACTATCGACAGATAGAGAGATATCTATATATAGAACATCGAGATGTAGAGAGTCGACTTTATAGCTAAAATTCAAGCTCTATCTGGCAAAACGGCGAATGTCGCAAGAGAGAATTCTTTCCGTCGACTACCCCTCTTTTAAATAAAAGTAACAAGCAGAAGATTTATTTGCGGTTTATAACCTCAGAATGCAAGTTCTCATTGTTTCCTAGTTTTCTGAGGTAATAAACTTCAAAGAAATCCCCTGCTTGTCACTTTTATTCAAAAGAGGGGAAATCGGTGAAGAGAATCCTCTCTTGTGAGTAACAGTTCCTTAGGCTGAAAAAAAAACAGATGACCGAATAGCTCAATTAGCCGAAAGGTTCATTGGGCCGAAATAAGCATTCGGCTGAAAGTGTCGCTCGACTGAATTGGTCATTTGGCAGAAAATGCTGTTTGGCTGAAATGTTTGTTTTGCAGAAAGGACATTTTCGGGCCAAAGGATTTTTTCTGCCAAACAACCATTTCCACCAAATGACGTTTTCGGCCAAATGATCTAGTCGATCAAATGTCTTTTTCGGACAAACTACCATTTTGGCAAAATTACATTTTCAGCTAAAAAACTGTAAGTAAGCAACATTTCTGATCAAATGACCTTATCTGTCAAACATCCATTTCGGCATAACGACATTTTCGGCCTTATAACCTATTCAGCCAAACGACCATATCAGCCAAATGACGTATTGGGGAAGAGTGCTTTGACCAAATGAAATTTCTGGCCAAACTGGTTTTCGTTGTATAACCGTTTTGCCCAAACGTTCATTTCGATCAAATACAATTCTGCTGGATGATTTTTGACTTAACGTATTATTCGGCTTAATGGCTTTCGTCAAATGATTTTCGGTCAAACGACCCTTCTTCTTTTTAATAATTTTGTTTTGAATTTTTCCGACGAATTTCTACAATACAACAAATTTCCTGTAGAAATCCAAAGAAATTCCTTCAAAAATCCGATTTTTTTCGTTGAAATACCAAACGGTTTCCCGTAAAAAATTTAAAAAAAATCACGTTGGAGCTCTGAATAATTATGGTTTAGATTCCATAAAATTCACCTCGGAAATTCCGAAGAATTTTTCAAAAAAAAATTGAAAATAATCCTGTGCAAATTCCAATGATATTCATATGAAAATTATGATCAATTCGTTGTTGAAAACTAATTTTGTTTTGTTGATGTCCACATTTTTAACAATCTCGGAAAATCTGAAGAATTTTCTGTGTATATTTTTAAGAGTAGTCAACAGAAACTTTCCGTGGATTTTCCGAACATTTTCCTGTAGCAACTCAATCAATTTTCCTTGGAAATTCCGAAGTGCTTTCTTGAAAATTCCGAAGAATTATCAAAACTTCAAAGTTGTTTCCATGGAAAGTCCGAAAATAATTTTCAAATTAATATTTTGGAAAAGCTCAGAGAATTTTCGAGAGAAATTCATCAGATTTTTCCGACGAAATGCAAAAGATTCTCCTGTTGAAGTCTCCACGCTGATTCACGCCGCCGCCGACCAAAATTCTGACAAACGCCGCCGCCGACGATTTTCGGACCGGCGCACACCTATATTCATATTGTCTTGTCAGCCTGGCTTTATAGTATCGTGCTCAAAATTAGGAAATTAATGCTTAGATTTTTTTTTTATTTAGTGGGATACTCAGTTATGTATCCACATCTGCCAAACGTATACGCAGATAGAGAATTGATATTACTAGACCAACATTTAAAAAGAGCGTAGCAGCCATTTCCTTCTTATTCTTCGTCTACATATATATAGCACACATTTTTACCAATCTGTTTATTTATGAGGCTCTGATGTTAAATAATAAACTCTACGAAGCCGAAAACATAAGAAATAATAGAACTAATTATTCCGAAGAAGTTTCAGAAACATTTCTGCGTGAGGTCTTCTTTTGTGCGGATTGGTCCATTGATCCTTCAGTAACCAAACGATCCCGTCGCTGACTCGTAGACTGCGCTAGTTGCTTTTTATCCTCTTCCTCTCTCATTTTTCTGTAGGAGTCCGTGTAGCCCATGATTCCTTTCTTCACGAACCAGATCCGATCTGTATTATTCTTGAATGTCATAGTTTCTGCTAGTTTTTCGCGTTCCACCATTAAATCGGGAATTTCAAATGGTTTCATCCGTTCAGTTGAATCGGTATCCAATCAAATCACTTCTTCCTCAGCCACTTCAATTACGTCGTTCTGCGCTGCATCCGATGATGTTTGACGGGTTGCTGCATCAAATCCGATAACGACACCGGAATACGATTTCCGTTGCCCACCTTGCGTTGCCATATTCGCCTCTTTCTTTCCGATTGATCGTTCCTTTTGATCGTTCATTTTTGTTCTTTATGGACACGCATCCTTTCGGTGACCTTCCGCTCGGCACATGAAACATTTGTTACGCAAATCCTGGTAGAATACCTTTCCTTTCAATATAGCATACATTTGCTCACTAGAAGAATCCTGTGCACCTTTCTAAAATGCATAAAGTTATGTTTGTTATTTCAGAATGAATTTCGCAGACCCATATCTAACGCAAGATCAATGTACTTCGTTTAATAAGCTTCTACAACACGATCGATTCCGCACTAAATAATTTTGTGCTCTTCGGTGCAGACATTAGTTTTATCACTTCGCGTTCTCCCACACTAGCTGGCGTGATCAGCATCAACACGATATATTGCACACTTGTTAAACAAATTTCTGCTACGCCAGGTTGATTTTTTCATTCACTGCATTCCCACGATCGATTCCGCAATCATATTGAGTAAAAAGTAAAAAAATATCACATAATTTGAATTTGAATCATGGAAACACTGAAGTCGTTTTATAGAAGAAAACTACATACGCATTTGTCTACCAAGAATGGGGTTATGTAGTAAGCGTTAATAGAAAAATTTGTGTAACCTAAAGTTTTGAAAACAACTTTACGATATAGTTCAGCGGCGCAGCCAAAATTTTTGATAATATAAAGTATGGTTTAAGTTTAAATTTGTTTCGAAATTCCGCGGAATTCCGTTAAATTTCGTTTGAAGCTAGTTTTTTCTAGCGAAATTTTTGTAATTTTTCGAAACGAAACGAAATCAAGAAATCGGATTTCGCCATGCTCAAATTCCGCGAAATTCCGCGGAATTTCGTTTCGAACCACCTGAAACGAAATTTTTCGAAATACCGCATATGCTTAGTCTGTATTCAGATTTACCTCCTTATTGTTCTCAAGAACTTCAACCAGAATTCCTGCAATTCCCCAGAAACTCCGCCAGGAATTCTTCCGGTTTTCCTTCATAAATTTTTCCTGAAATTCCCCAAAGAAATCATCTGGGAATGCATCTCGAGTTTTTCTCTTCATTACAAGATTTCATCCGGAAGTTCCTTCAGCAATTGCTCCGGAAGTTTGTTCAGCAATTTGCTCAATGGTTTCTTCAGGAATTACTACGCAAGGTTCATATATAAATGCCTCTGGAAATTACTTTAGGTATTTCGGAAGTTCAATCAGGAGCTAATCCAGAAGTTTGTTTAGGAATTACCCCCGAAGTACGTTCCTTCGGAAAGTCTATCGGAAGTTCCTTCAGGATTTTCTCCAGAAGTTGCTTCAGGAAATCTTGAAGGAACTTCCAGAGGAATCCCTGAAGGAGAAGGTTTCTTCCGGAAAAAATCCAATAAGAACTTCCGGAGGAATTCCTGAAAGAATTTCCGTAGGAATTCTTGAAGGAACTTCCGGAGAAATTCCTGAAGGATCTTTCGGAGGAATTTCTGAAGAACTTCCGGAGGAATTCCTGATGGAACTTCTTGAGCGATTTTTGGAAGAGCTTCCGGAGAGATTCCTGAAAGAAAATCTGGAGGAATTCCTAAAAGATCTTCCAGAGGAATTCCTGATGGATCTTCCGGACGAATTCTTGAAAGAACTTCCGGAAGAATTCTTGAAGGAACTTCCGGAAGAATTCCTGAAGAAACTCTAAAAGAATGCTTGGAGGAAATTCCTTAGGAATTCCCGGAGAAGCTGCAGAAAGTATTCCAGAAGGATTGTCTGGAGAAATTCTTGCAGGAATTTCCAGATTAATTCCTGGAGCAACTTCCAGAGAAAGTGCCCAAAATATTCCTAGAAATATTACCAAAAGAATCAATCACGAAGGAAGTCTTTGAAAAAAATTATATAGGAATGTCTAAATGATTTCACTGAGCAATACCTGGAAGAAATCGCCAAGCAATGCATATAAGAATTCAATTCATCCGGAAGTTCCTTCAGGAAATCTTGAAGGAACTTCCGGAGGAATTCCTGAAGGAGATTTCGGAAAGAAAAAAAACAATAAGAACTTCCGAAGGAATTCCTGAAAAAACTTCCGTAGGAATTCTTGAAGGAGCTTCCGGAGAAGTTTCTGAAGGATCTTTCGGAGGAATTTCTGGAGAACTTCCGGAGGAATTCCTGATGGAACTTCTTAAGCGATTTCTGGAAGAGCTTCCGGAGAGATTCCTGAAAGAAAATCTGGAGGAATTCCTAAAAGATCTTCCAGAGGAATTCCTGATGGATCTTTTGGACGAATTCTTGAAAAGACTTCCGGAAGAATTCCTGAAGAACTCCAAAAGAATGCTTGGAGGAAATTCCTTAGGAATTCCCGGAGGAGCTGCAGAAAGTATTCCAGAAGGATTGTCTGGAGAAATTCTTCCAGGAATTTCCAGATAAATTCCTGGAGCAACTTCCAGAGAAAGTGCTCAAAATAATAAAGTGATATATAGTGATATATCCTATTCTCCGGAAAAACTCAATCAAAGCGACGATAGATCGGGTGATGTGCGTAATTCGAGTTTCAGGGGCATTCCCGAGTTCCTTTGAAATGCGCAGAGGGCTAGGGAAAGGTGATGGTTCGCCGCTATACCAAACTGACAATCTACAAAACGCTCATTAGACCGGTAGTCCTCTACGGACACGAGACCTGGACGATGTTTGTGGAGGACCAACGCGCACTTGGAGTTTTCGAAAGGAAAGTGCTGCGTACCATCTATGGTGGGGTGCAGATGGCGGACGGTACGTGGAGGAGGCGAAAGAACCACGAGTTGCATGAGCTGCTGGGAGAACCATCCATCGTTCACGCCGCGAAATAGCACGACTGCGGTTGGACAATAGCCCGGTGAATATGGTTCTCGACAATGAACCGAGGATCCAACGGGCACAAGAAGGCGAGGTGCGCAGCGCGCAAGGGGAATCGATCAGGTGGAGGACCCTCCGCAGACTGCGTGGTTGGCGAAGTGCAGCCATGGACCGCGCGGAATTGAGAAGACTTTTATGTATTGCACAGGCAAAACCGGCCTTAGTCTGGTAATAAATAAATACTTCTGTTTGTCCGGCTTTTATTTATTATGAGCAAAAACCAATATTTTTTCCTAAAATATACCTCCGAAAAAAATTATACAGCTATTTTTAGAAAGAACTAAACACCATTGAAATATTATACGGCCCACAAAATTCAAAAAGTTGTTTCCTATCATAAATATTAATACAAATAATGCAGTTGTACGTTTGTTATGCCAGAAATGGGGTAAGAAACCCTATTACTTACTGTTACTGTTACTTACTGTAGATAGTCCAGATTACATGATCGGTTTGAGTAAATAATTCGCTTGTTCCAATCCCTTAAGTTACCAATCGTCTCTTAGATGTGGCTATGTCTGTAGCATCGATAATATATTTAGTTATTGAAATTCGGCAAACCAACCATTTTCCAGCAAATGGTCGTGAAATTAGTTAGCCAAAAGTTTGCACTGTTTACTGTTTGTCAATAGAAAACAGTACTTACAACCTGCTTATTTCGAACATTACTGAATAAAACCATCATCGATCTATTCCAATGTATCTTTGTTATTTGAATTTGACCATCTTTATCGTGCTCATTTCGATTTCAATCGACTCCTTCGCCAATCAAATGACATTTATTAGCCATCATGGTCTTCTGGGCCGAACAGTCTCCCTTGCACTTTCCCACGCCGAGTGGACCATAAACGAATAAGAATCGAATTTGCCTTACAACACTCATCAATGTTCTTCCCTTCGACTCGTTTCGCAATCGAGCTCCGCAGCTCCTGATGAGGTTGGCCTAGCTCTGGGTGTGGTACATCACCCGCTTAGTATGCAACGAATTGGTAAGTACGTAGTTACTCGCTGTTAGGAGACTGCTAGATTCGTAATTTTGTGCTGTTCGTCTCGAACGACTATACGATGAAAACATGCCCTAAGTGGAAAAGTTCGGCGCCCGTTTTGTTCCGAGCTCTCTTGGCGCGGTTCAGCCAAACAACAGTCGGCATGGTGTGGTGAGTGCACTTTGGGGTTTGGGTAGGTGCTCGTGTATGCAAATTGTAAACCGGGGGTAGATCAACAATAGTTTTAGTGCCGGGTTGTAAAAGAAAACTTTACTCCTCGGATGCACTTTGCACGGGTGTTGCGATAATGGGTGAGGCTGTGGATGCCTTGGAACGGAGGACGGCGTCGACCCGGGGAAGATGAGTATCGATTGGAGATGTTATGACTGTGGAAAAGTTATTCAACGCTTCTGGGAATCGATGGCGATGATGCGAACAGGAAGCCTGTTATGGTCGCAACAGGCAGTGAATAGGATATGAAGTGTGAGTTTTGAACGTTAATGGAGTGATGATAGAACAATTCGGGTTTTTACATCATCTGAATATTTTAGTAATATAAATAAAAACAACATCTGATGCATACATATTTGCGAATTTAAAGTATATCTCTTACAAGTTCCAAGTGGAATATATTCTCATTGCGCCGTATTGAATCTTTATCTCTCATTATTGCATTTAGCACTCCAATAACAATCATTCGAAAGTATTGCGTGCACACAACTAATTCAAAATCCAAATAAGAAATCTAATGAAGGAATCTATAACATGACTAGGATCGGCCGGGCCAGAATACATTTGCCATTTGCAACCAATCCGCACTCATCGAGATCAGCAATAGGACTTGCTCAATCGAAATGGACCAGTCGATTCATACCTTGTTTGCGGTTAACTTTCACATCGGCCGTCGAAACCATATCCATTTTGTTAGCACCTCGCCATGTGCTTCATGCATCGCGACGTGGTAAACCAGTGAAACATTGTTGAATGAGTCTCAGCTTCAACCAGCAAGCAGGATACCGTTTGGGCGTACGGCGTGTTTGCATCCACGGCCGCAGCCGGCTGGTTCCATTGCGCTAATAGAGCAAATGATTTCACCACCCGCTTATAAAGTGACTCAGTTCCGGACCCGCACCTGGCGCAGTCGCTATTTTCCCGAAACCCCGACCGAGCCCATTCGGAAATTAGCGGTAAATACCACAGGCCCCGTATTGGTTTTGGGGTACTGTTTCGGAGAAGTACAAACGAGGCAACATTCTGCTTCTCCACTCCTCTGGCCCCGTACATTATGCACTTCGCGAATTTCAATGCGGTGCGGTGGTATCTACCATCGGAAAATCACTCATCGACCGGACCAGTCCAGCAGAAGCAACAAAGCGCAAATGGGAAATGCAAAAACTTCCAACGCTGCGCCACATTGCACTGCACGCTCTCACAGTAGACTGGCCCAGATTACTATGGGGAGAAAAAAATGTTGGCGAATTCCACGAGGCACCCCCCAGAATTGTGTCTTTGGGTGAGAAAATCAATCTCTGAAAATTTCAGCTCAATCGCTTGTTGCATAAGCTGGCGCATTTGATTTGAAGTTTGTATGGGGATTTCAGCCAAAATGTATAGGAAAATACACCTCCGTCACTCATTCGATCTGGAAATTGGTTCTGATTGCTCGATTGACCTCAGAATTGCAAAAACGGCAGTTGGCATGCTACAGAACAATTTCACAGAACATTGCATGATGATTAAATGAACTTTTATATAGGTTTCGGCTGATGCGATTCAATCAAAAACCCCAAAAATACACAAATCAGCTCCTAATAAACCAGCCGAAAATTATATAAAAGTTCATTTAATCATCATTCAATGTTCTGTGAAATTGTTCGGTAGCATACCGACTGCCGTTTTTGCAATTCTGAAGGCAATCGAGCAATCAGAACCAATTTCCAGATCGAATGAGTGACGGAGGTGTATTTTCCTATACATTTTGGCTGAAATCCCCATACAAACTTCAAATCAAATGCGCCAGCTTATGCAACAAGCGATTGAGCTGAAATTTTCAGCGATTGATTTTCTCGCCCAAAGACACAATCCTGGGGGCTGCCCCGTGGAATTCGCCAACTTTTTGTTTCCTGGGCCAGTCTACTCTCACAGGTAAAGGCATCCGGTGGACAAGCCGTTGCTGCTCTGCCTATTTGCTGACTGGATTAAGCGGATGGCCGCTCGCAGTTTGACCAAGCAATTTCTGAGCAGAGATAGGTGGGTTGCAGTGATTATTTTTTTCCTTCTGATATAAGCGGATGCGTGAGATGCCTGTTCGCGCCAAATTGAAATACAGCCCTAGGGTGGCCCTTCGTGCAATGCAATCATCTAAGGATTTTTTTTTTCGGAGGATTAAAGTCGGTCAAATATAATTCATAAACCACCTAACGATATCGTCCATTATTCATCCGAAACTGACATATGTTGCTCTTGTATGGTGGCCAAAAACAAAAGAGGCCATTGCACAGAAGATGCAGACAAAACTGCAAAGGTTAGTGTCCATTGCTATAACGGGAGCGATGCGTAGCACTCCTTCAAAATAGTTAGAAGCAATTCTAAATCTGCTACCATTGTATGAATTCGTGCAGTTAGAAGCGGAAAAGAATATGCAAAAACTTAAACGATTGAAGTTATTCAAGTCAGGCGATTTAGTGGGCCACTTGAGTATCTCAAAAAAATTTCAATATGGGCCAGTGATGAATATGAGTGGAGACTGGATGAAACCTGTGGAGAACTATGACATTCCTTATAACATACGTGAGCCATCACGTATGGACTGGGAAGTCGGAGGTCCCACTGTTCGGGACGGTTCCATAAAATTCTACACAGATGGTTCAAAAATAGGAACAAAAACGGGAGTGGCAATGGGAAACTATCCAACGATGTTCCAAGCGGAGATTTTTGCTATAATGAAATGTGCTAATATCTGTGTAGAGAGAAAATATAGATATGCAAATATTTGTATCTTCACAGATAGTCAAGCGGCACTCAAAGCATTGAGTAGCTTTAAATGTACATCAAAACTTGTCTGGGACTGCATTCTTTCATTGCGAAAAGTGTGCCAAGAGAACTCCGTAAATCTGTACTGGGTTTCAGGACACTGTGGCATTGAAGGCAATGAAAAGGTAGACGAGCTTACAAAACGAGGTTCAAACACACAGTTCATTGGCCCAGAACCTTTCTGCGGTATATCATACTGTACTATAAAAATGGAATTGAAATCCTTGGAATCACAAAAATTGATGACCAACTGGTTGGTTGCCGAAAAGTGTGCTCAATCAAATAGATTTACATATAATTCCCAATGCACTATGGTCCAGGATACAGATTTACGCGGAAAGATGAATTTTACGCCAAAACTATATTTTTTAGAAAAAACTGTTGTTCTACAAAATTGTTCGAAACAGTAAGGCCATCATTATGGTTCTACCAAAAAATAGGGTGGCCCATCATATAAAAAAAAATAGAAAATATTTTTTTTTATTTCTCGGAATATTGACATGTTATGTTCTACAAAGTTGTAGCGTAGCTTATTCCAATTAATTTTGCTAAAAAAACTTTTTCTGTAGCTCTTAAGTTGGCTGATTTAGAGCAATTTTACCTTATTGGATTAGGGTGTACCTAAAAAAAACAGTATTTTTGATCTACTTTTTTTGTTTTACATTTCTCGAAAAAGTCGTCTTCAGGTGACTTTTAGAGCTCAAAAAATTCAGCTTTTGATGGGTAAATATGCTCAATATCTTTTTCCGATCAAAAGTTATAATCGTTTTTCTGTCAAAATTACATTTTTTTTTCATAAGTTGGTATCTCCAGTTAGGGCAGACCAAAAAAATATATTTACACGGCATTTGAAAGAGAAATTAATATTCTTTATTTTGTGAAAAAATTGGGGATATATTGTTTTTTTATCTCAAGTTGTATCAGTTTTACTAAATGCATGTTTTTTCAAATAAATTGATATAACTCGACAACGGAAGAAGATATAGACAATATTCTTATAGCAAAACACGCGTTTTAAAAAGCCCCAAAAGTTTTCAGAAGATGACATCCGTGAAAAATGAAAAATGAAATGAGCAGATCATAAATATTCTTTTTTGAGGGACACCCTAATCCTGGTAAGTAAAATTACTCTAAACAAAAGAGCTTAAGAGCTACATAAAAAGTTTATAAAGCAAAGTTGATGGGAAAAAGCTGCGCTACAACTTTGTGGAACATTTTATGTCAATTTTCCGCAAAATAAAAAAAATTAAATTTCACATTTTTACAAAATGGCCCACCCTATTTTTTAGTAACTCTATAATAAGGGCCCAAGTATCTATTTATTTATTTATTTATTTATTGTGTGATTTCATCAACAGACTACAATTAGCCCTAATGATGTATGTAAATACTAATTAATACTAAAAAACGCACATAGTCAAAAAATATAACATAGTAGCATTGTCAAGATAAAAAAATTAAAACAAATAAAATGCAGCCTTATCACATACAATCAACGAAAAATTCAGAAAATCTACGACGAAGAACATTCCGCGTCAAGTTGAAGTCGAACATAGAAGAAACTCTATTAAACGTTCTCTGGAGGCCGTAGATTGCAGTTTCCGCACCGTAGTTAGTGCGACGAAAGGGAGCCTCAGCATCGAATTGTTCCGTAGCGGTCTTGGTTGAACGTTCATGTTCACTTGTTGTAAAATTCTTTCGCAATCTATTCTTCCTTGAAGTACATCAGCTACACATAGGGCTCTGCCCACATCCCGGCGGATACGCAGTGGCTCTAAGGCAATCAAGCGACAGCGCTCTTCGTAACTAGGAAGATGCAGCGGTTCTCTCCAGTTTAGTCTTCGAAGCGAAAACCGCAGGAAACGCCGTTGAATAGATTCAATACGTTCTACGCCGTTGTTGTAATACGGGCTCCATACTGCGAACAATACTCTAGTGTAGAGCGCACCAAAGAACAGTACAGCGATTTCAGACAATAGACGTTCGTAAAATTTTCGCCGTTTTCATGACAAAGCCCAGGGTTCTAGACGCTTTGTCGACAACGTATGAAAGGTGGTGTGAAAATGTCAGTTTGAGTCTAAAACCACACCCAAATCCTTCACGTGATTCACTCGTTCGAGTGTAGTTCCCAGCAAATGGTAATTGAAGATAATCGGCTCTTTTTTGCGTGAAAATGTGATAACGGAACATTTTGTCGGATTAACAACCATCCGGTTCGTAGTGCACCAATCAGCGAAAGCATTGATTTGACCTTGGAGAGTATGGCAATCAGTAACCGAGCAGATACGTAGGAATATCTTGAGATCATCGGCAATATGATAATCGTGGACCCTTAACAGCGTGATGACATCATTGAAGTACATGATAAAAATCAGCGGTCCTAAATGGCTGCCTTGTGGTATACCCGACGTTGCACGAAAGTACGTTGATCGGTTGTCGCCTAATGCGACCGTTAATTGGCGGTCAGTAAGATACGAGCGAAACCATTTCAAAAGATCCCCACCGATACCTAATCGGTCCAGTTTTGCGATCGCGATGTCATGATTCAGCTTATCGAACGCAGCAGAAAGGTCTGTGTAGATCACATCCGTTTGGGCCCGAGTGTTCATACTTTCCGTGATGTACGAGGTTAGACACAGTCAATTCGTAGTTGTGGAGCGCCCAGTTACAAAGCCATGCTGGTCTGTGTTGATGTGTTGCTTGCAGTGTGCACTGACGTAATCAATGATAACAGATAACTGATATCCAGAACAACTTTGTAGAACAAGTTTTGTTTCTTAAAAGTATGCTTCAGACCGAAAATGCATCTTTTCTCGTAAATCTTGCAATACGATAATTATAATAAAATTTATAAAAAGTGTTTAAGCTGTAGATTTTTTATTTTTCATTTCTCACGAATGTCATCTTCTGAAGACTTTTGGGGCTTTTCAAAACGCGTGTTTTGCTATAAGAATATCGTCTGTATCTTCTTCCGTTGTCGAGTTATATTAATTTTTTTGAAAAAACATGATTTTAGTAAAACTGATAAAACTTGAGATAAAAAAATAACATATCCCCAATTTTTTGACACAATAAAGAATATTAATTTCTCTTTCAAATGCCGTGTAAATATATTTTTTTGGTCTGCCCTAACCGGAGATATCAACTTATGAAAAAAATGTAATTTTGACAGAAATACGATTATAACTTTTGATCGGAAAAAGATATTGAGCATATTTACCCATCAAAAGTTCTAAAAGTCACCCGAAGACGACTTTTTCGAGAAATCTAAAACAAAAAAAGTAGATCAAAAATACTGTTTTTTTGAGGTACACCCTAATCCAATTAGGTAAAACTGCTCTAAATCAAGCAACTTAAGAGCTACAGAAAAAGTTTTTTTAGCAAAATTAATTGGAATAAGCTACGCTACAACTTTGTAGAACATAACATGTCAATATTCCGAGAAATAAAAAAATATTTTCTAACTTTTTTTAATTGATGGGCCACCCTATTTTTTGGTAGAACCATCATGATGGCCTTACTATTTCGAACAATTTTGTAGAACAACAGTTTTTTTCTAAAAAATATAGTTTTGGCGTAAAATGCATCTTTCCGCGTAAATCTGAATCCTGGACCATAGTGCAATGTTAAAGTAACCGAAAAGCTCTTGAAGCTCAGCAAGAGAGCTCTTTGCACCTTCACTGGTCTAATAACCGGACACTACCCGAGCAGATATCACTTGAAAAATATTGGCCAGATTCAGAATGATATCTGTCGTTTCTGTAACATGAAACGTGAAACCTCGGAACATCTGCTTTGCAGTTGCGATGCATTGTACAAGGGTAGATCTAAATTTCTAAATAGTGGCTTTATGCAACCAGGAGATATTTGGACCTCAAATCCTGGAAAGGTAGTGGGTTTTATCAACTCAATTATACCGGACTGGGAAAAGACGCGTCTTAGGTTGTTTACATAGTTAAGAGTAATCAGGGGTATACCACAAAAGTTCAAATCAATGGACGCAGTGGTTCTACGCCCCAAAATAAAAAATAAATAAAAAACGACATCGTCGCTGACTTCGTTCGCTTCAAAGTTCGTCCTTTTGAAAATTAGTATGTTTTGCACATACACAAGTAACATTTGCACATGCACATGTAAAGGTTTTTAAACCACTGAACAGGTATACTGAAGCTTCACCCAACCAGCAGGCGACGGATTTCAATTTAGTTTTCCATTAAAACTCTGCAATACAAAATTTTGGTACATATTTACAAATTAAGAAGATTTTTGTAGATTTATTGTATTACGATTTTACAGTTTTGTATTAGATTATTACAATATCTGTATCAAAAGCTTTGTTGTATTAAAATCATGCAGAATTGTATATGAGGTTTTCTGGAAAATACAAAAGTTTTATACAAACCCAGATTAATCCACCTAGCGGTGATGGAGCCTTTCTCGTGTATTATAAAAATTGTATTTTGGTGCCTAAAAATGAGTAAGATTTTTATACGTGTTTTGCGCACAGACATACACACACAGACATCACCTCAGTTCGTCGAGCTGAGTCCATCGGTATATAACACTATGGGTCTCCGCGCCTTCTATCAAAACTTTATTTTTGGAGCGATATAGCCTTTACGTATACTTAGTATACAAGAAAGGCAAAAATTGTGATATTTGTTTTTTTTGGGGAGTACGCTCATTCGGTTGTAGCACAAAAGGTTGAAGGTCTAAAGGTTGAAGGACAAAACGTCGAAGGTCAAAAGGTCGAAAGGACAAAAGGGGTCAAAAGGTCGAAGGGACAAAAGATCGAAACAAAAAATCTGAGTAAAGGTCGAAGGTGAAAAGGTCGAAAGGACAAAAGGTCGAAGGGTCAAAAGGTCGAAAGGACAAAACGTCGAAACGACAAAAGGTCGAAAGTACCAAACGTCGAAAGAACAAAAAATAGAACTAATGGTTGTAAGACAAAAGGTCAAATGACAAAAAGTCGAAGGTCAAAAGGTCGAAAGGACTAACAGTCGAAACAAAAAACTCAAGTCAAAAGATCGAAAGGACAAAAGGTCAAAGGGTCAAAAGATCAAAAAAGCGTCGAAGGTAAAAAGGTCGCAATATCAAAAGGTCGAAACAAAAAATCTGAGTCTAAAGTTCAAAGGTGAAAAGGTCATAGGACAAAAGGTCGAAAGGTTAAAACTTCGAATGACAAAAGGTCAAAAGGATCAAACGTCGAAAGAATAGAACTAATGATTGTAGGACAAAAGGTCAAAGGACAAAAAGTCTAAGGTCAAAAGGTCGAAAGGACAAAAGATCGAAGGGTCAAAAGGTCGAAGGGACTAAAAGTCGAAACAAAAAACTTGAGTCAAAAGGTCGACAGATAACACTGAATCAACAAATTGACGCCACAATACACGGTTCGAGGCCGCTTCTCTCCATCCTCGGATACGCCTCACGCTCGCCAAGTCGTTTTGCACCTGGTCTGCCCATCTCGCTCGCTGCGCTTCACGCCATCTCGTACCTGCCGGATCGGAAGCGAACACCATCTTTGCAGGGTTGCTGTCCGGCATTCTTGCAACATGTCCTGCCCATCGTACCATTCTGGCTTTAGCTACCCTCTGGATACTGGGTTCGCCGTAGAGTTGTTGGGCGAGCTCATGGTTCATTCTTCGCCGCCACACACTGTCTTCTTGCACACTGCCAAAGATGGTCCTAAGCACCCGTCTCTCGAATACTCCGAGTGCTTGCAAGTCTATCTCGAGCATTGTCCATGTTTCATATCCATAGAGGACAACCTGTCTTATTAGCGTCTTGTACATGACACATTTGGTGCGGTAGCGAACCTTTTTCGACCGCAGTTTCTTCTGGAGACTGTAGTAGGCCCGACTTCCACAGATGAGGCGCCTTCGTATTTCACGACTAACGTTGTTGTCAGCCGCTAGCAAGGATCCGAGGTAGACGAATTCCTCGACCACCTCGAAGGTATCCCCGTCTATCGTAACACTGCTTCCCAGGCGGGCCCTGTCGCGCTCGGTTCCGCCCACAAGCATGTACTTTGTCTTTGACGCATTCACCACCAGTCCAACTTTTGTTGCTTCACGTTTCAGGCGGGTGTACAGTTCTGCCACCTTTGCAAATGTTCGGCCGACAATGTCCATGTCATCCGCGAAACAAATAAATTGACTGGATCTGTTGAAAATCATACCTCGGCTGTTGCACCCGACTCTCCAATGACTCCATGACACCTTCAAGCGCAATGTTGAACAACAGGCACGAAAGTCCATCACCTTGTCTTAGTCCCCGGCGCGATTCGAACGAACTGGAGTGTTCGCCCGAAATCTTCACACAGTTGTGCACACCATCCACCATCCACCATTGCTTTGATCAGTCTGGTAAGCTTCCCAGGGAAGCTGTTCTGGTCCATTATTTTCCATAGATCTACGCGATCTTTACTGTCGTATGCCGCCTTGAAATCAACGAACAGATGGTGCGTTGGGACCTGGTATTCACGGCATTTTTGAAGGATTTGCCGTACAGTAAAGATCTGGTCCGTTGTCGAGCGGCCGTCAACGAAACCGGCTTGATAACTTCCCACGAACTCATTCACTAATGGTGACAGACGACTGAAGATGATCTGGGATATCACTTTTTAGCGGCATTGAGGATGGTGATCGCTCGAAAGTTCTCACACTCCAGCTTGTCGCCTTTCTTGTAGAAGGGGCATATAACCCCTTCCTTCCACTCCTCCGGTAGCTGTTTGGTTTCGCAGATACTGACTATCAGTTTGTGCAGGGAGGTGGCCAGCTTTTTCGGGGCCATCTTGATGAGCTCAGCTCCGATACCATCCTTACCAGCTGCTTTATTGGTCTTTAGCTGTTGAATGGCATCCTTAACTTCCCTCAAGGTGGGGGCTGGTTGGCTTCCATCGTCCGCTGAACTGACGTATGCATCTCCTCCGCTGCCTTGACTTTCACTGCCTGAACTCTCAGCGCCATTTAAATTTTCCTCGTAGTGCTGCTTCCACCTTAAGATCACCACAAGTTCGTCCGTCAAGATGCTCCCATCCTTATCCCGGCACATTTCGGCTCGCGGCACGAAGCCTTTGCGGGATGCGTTGAGCTTCTGATAGAACTTTCGTGTATCTTGAGAACGGCACAGCTGTTCCATCTCCTCGCACTTCGCTTCATCCAGGTGGCGTTTCTTCTCGTGAAAAAGGTGGGTCTGCTGTCTCCGCTTCCGTCTATAACGTTCCACGTTCTGCCGGGCACCTTGCTGCAGCGCGAAAGCCAGCGCA
The DNA here is from genome assembly GCF_024139115.2 of Armigeres subalbatus. NCBI lineage: Eukaryota > Metazoa > Arthropoda > Insecta > Diptera > Culicidae > Armigeres > Armigeres subalbatus. Next base: position 377,040,988 of record NC_085140.1, on the reverse strand, counting down.
GCGTCCTTCTCCTCCAGAATCTGTCTGCACTCTTCGTCGAACCAATCGTTCCGTCGACTTCGACCCATATACCCGACGTTGTTCTCCGCTGCGTCGTTAATGGCTGCTTTGACTGTATTCCAGCAGTCCTCAAGAGGGGTCCCATCAAGCTCACCCTCTTCCGACAACGCTGCCTCGAGATGCTGCGCTTATGCAGTGGCGACATAAGGTTGCTTCAGTCGCTCTAGGTCGTACCGCGGCGGTCTTTTTTGTGTTTAATCTGATTTTCATTGTTGAATTTTTCCTTCTTTTGGTCATATACTGTTCATTCTGGTTTCGCATATATTTATCATATATAAGTAAACGCGAACTCGACTCATCACCCAATTCAATCAACGTAGCAACACCACGCTCACAATCAACGACGCATGCGAACATCGGAACTGCTAAATCAGCAGTTATCAAAACCACCAGTTCAGCAACATCGATCGCGGCGGACCACGCGATATCCGGACCATTGCTGCTAGGCGCTAGGTCAGCACATTTAGGGACCAAGTCAGGGCTCTTCGTATCTAGTAAGTAAGGGACTGAATCAATATAGTTTTTATTCTCGATACGAACAGTCGAGTGGCGCAGTCGGAAGCAATCTTTTAAAAACCCGAATTCCCGTCAAAATGTTTTAACTGGCGCAGTGCGGTAGGATACCGTAAAAGTGTTAAGTGAGTTTTTCCGGGTTGAAACCCTTCCGCGAGTGTACATCGTTGAATTGTGTTAAACTTCGAAACACGACGGGAACCAGCGTTACCCCAGAAGGCAGAATAGCATCCACCACGATCGGCGACGAGCGAACATCGTAGCAGATTTCCACCCACCAACGGTTAGCGAAGAGCGCATATCGGAGCGAGCCAATAAATCGTAAGTAATAGCGTTTAAGTTCATTCAAAGTTTAAAATTGTTAAATCATAGTAATAATCGAAATCTAACAGTGTTAAAAAGTGTAATCGAAGTGAATAGTGATTAGTTAGGATGGCACATTTGGATAACAGATAATTGCAGGATAATTGGATAATTGCAGCGGAGAATGAAGCTCTGCAAGAGCAATTGGCTAACGCCGCCGCTCAAATTGAAGAGCAGAGAAGACAGTTGCTTATTATGCAAGATCAAATCGCTGATGAGCAAAGACAAATTAATGAAAGGGATCGAGAAATCGCCCAACTGCAGCAACAGCCGATTCCTGTTGTACCGAATAACGATATTGATTCAATTTTGAAACAGATGCAGAGTCCACAGATTATTAGGGACATGCCATGTTTTACGGGAGATCCAGTGAAACTGAACACTTTTATTAAGGCCGCTGATAGGTCGCTGCCAACCTCAGAAAGGGCTAGAGGCACCGCAGTTTTCGATGTATGGATGCAATCCATCCGTGCAAAGATAACACAAGAGGCTGATGCAGTGTTGGAGTTGTATGGGACTGATACCGAATGGGACGATATCAAAAGCACTCTGACGACGCATTTTGGCGATAAGCGAGATGAAATTTCGCTTACACGCGATTTGTTTAAATTAACTCCAACTAATTGCGTACAAATTTTATGGAAATGTTTCACATGCAGTTTCTTTACTAGTGAACTTATTAAATCTAAATGAACCCAATCCAGTAGTAGCGTCAGCAAAGAAAATTTTCTATCAAGAACTAGGTGTAAAGGTTTTCCTCTCCGGGCTTAAAGAACCGCTAGGACCTATCATTCGTGCTCAATCCCCAAAAACACTGAAAGAAGCTCTGAGGCTTTGCCTAGAAGAAGGAAACTACAACTATGTGAAAAATCATCTTAGGGCACCTCCACCACCTCCAGTTCCTGCCAAACCATCCTACAATATTCCTAAACCATTACAGTTTCCTACGTCGAATCAACTACGACTACTTCAATATCCAAAACCATTCCAATTTCCGTATCTTCAAAATCAAAGACCACCTCTATCTAACCACCAAATAAAACCATTCACATATCCACAGCAACAAAAACCATTCAATTTTTCCCCACAAATAAGACCAATGCAGTTTCCACAACAGCAAAGGCCATTCCAATTTCATCCACCCCAACGTTCATTCCAGTTTGGTCAACAACCACCCAGACAATTCCCCTCAAATCCTAACTTTCCAAAGCAACCGAAACCCACACCAATGGAAATTGATCACTCAATTAGATCCAATCAAGTGAATTACTTAAACCGCCCAAATTATCATCTTGAAGAATATCTAGAACCAAATGCCATTTATGATGAATATTATCCTTACCAAATGTATGACGTATCTAAATATCCTGAATATTTTGAGATGAATAATTACACAGATAATAACAATGAAACTCCTGAAGCTGATAACCTTGATAGTGACAAATCTGTTTCAGTAGATGATCTAAATTTTCGGGAGCGAGTGGAAGGCGACTTAACGACTTAAATAACTTTATTCCTTATGTCGAAATGGATACTACTAAAGGTTTGTTGAAATTTCTCATAGACACAGGCGCTAATAAAAACTATGTTAGCCCTAAACACGTAAATCTTGAAAAATGTAGATTCACTGATCCAGCAAAAGTTCATAACATAAACGGTACCCATAATATTAATCAAATCGTCGAATTTAATCCTTTCTTTAAAATTCCCAACACTGAGAAATTGAAGTTTTATGTCTTCGATTTCCATCCCTTTTTTGACGGATTAATTGGGTATGAATCCTTACAACTTCTAAAAGCAGACATTCTTACTTCAACTAATGAAATAAGATTGCCTCACGGAATAATAAAAATGAAGCGCAGATACCCAGATGTAAAATCAGTTTATCTGAACGCGCACGAATCCAAACCAGTCAATCTCCCTACGCGAGTTAACGGAGACTTTTTTCTGGAAAACGATTTGGTAGTTGCACCAAATGTGATTATTCACTCTGGACTTTATTCAACTAAAAACGAAAACGTTCAGGTATTAATCACGAATTACTCGAACGAAAGCCGAAGAATTGATTTAGATGAGAATATTATACGTCCTCAAATCAATAATTTTGAAACAAGAACACCATTTGAAGAAGCATCGAAACCTAGTATCAGTGAAAAATTACTAAAGCAGTTGAGAATCGACCATCTCAATCCAGATGAACGTGAAAAACTTCTGCAGGTGATTACAAAACATGAAAATGTATTTTTTATGAAAGGCACACATCTGTCGTTTACCAGTGCTATTAAACATTCCATTAAAACAAAAGATGATTTGCCGGTACATGCCAAATCATATCGCTATCCTTTTTGCCATAAAGAGGAAATCCAGCGACAAATTTCTGAACTTCTCGATCAAGGGATAATTCAACATTCGATAAGCCCTTGGACGTCTCCTGTATGGATCGTCCCAAAAAAATTGGACGCATCAGGTGAAAAGAAGTGGCGGCTAGTCATAGACTACCGCAAATTAAACGAAAAAACCATTGACGATCGGTACCCTATACCGAATATAACAGACGTCCTCGATAAATTAGGACGCTGCATGTATTTTACCACATTAGACTTGGCATCTCGTTTTCACCAGGTCGAAGTGGAAGAGAAAGACATTCCAAAAACAGCCTTTAGTGTCGAAAATGGGCACTATGAATTTTTGAGAATGCCTTTCGGTTTAAAGAACGCCCCATCAACTTTTCAACGGGTGATGGATAATGTTCTGCGAGAGCACATTGGTGTCACATGCCTCGTTTACATGGATGACATAATAGTTTTTTCAACTAGTCTAACTCAACATATTGACAATTTATCAAAAATCTTCGCCACTTTAGAAAAGCACAATCTGAAAATCCAACTGGACAAGAGCGAGTTCCTACAACGGGAAGTTGCATTCTTGGGTCATGTTGCAACTTCGGAAGGTGTAAAGCCTAATCTGGACAAAATTGCAACTATTCGAAATTGGCCAATACCGCAAAATGAGAAAGAACTCCGAGGTTTTCTAGGCATCATAGGATATTACCGGAAATTCATTCGAGATTTTGCCAAAATAGCAAAGCCATTAACAAATTGTCTAAGAAAAGGAGAAACAATTACTCATTCAAAAGAATTTGTAGCAGCCTTGGAACGATGTAAACAGATTCTATCGGGAAGTGATATTCTCCAATATCCCGACCTATCTAAACCCTTTCTTTTGACGACGGACGCTTCAAACTTCGCCATTGGAGCAGTCCTTTCGCAAGGTCCTGTAGGAAGCGATAAACCAATAGCGTTTGCTTCTAGAACATTGAATAAGTCGGAGGAAAAATACTCCGCAATTGAAAAAGAATTGTTAGCGGTAGTGTGGGCATGTAAATATTTTCGGCCATACCTTTATGGACGTAAATTTGTTTTATACACTGACCACAAGCCCCTAACTTATGGTTTGAATTTGAAGGACACCAATAATAGATTAGTTCATTGGCGTCTTTCACTCAGCGAGTTCGAATAGCTTAGCTTAGCTTAGCTTAGACTGACTGTACATATCAATGGTTGCTACTCCGTGATTGATCAGAACTGGTGCAAATTGCACTACGATCCAAGTAAATAGTGGTTGGGATTTACCATCTATTCTCGAAGTGCACGTTTCAGCAGCTCACAAATATTGATCAATAACGGCGCCGGCCAAATCCTTACAGTCAGTTGGGGAAGGGAGAGAATATTAGTGTGTGGTTATTGTTGCTACTAAAGACCGAGAATACCTCTGCATCTCCACATTTACCACAGGAAGGAAGTAGTGTTAGTTGGGTGGGGTAATCAGTAACATAGATCAGGATTCACCATGGAAAGTGATGTGACCTATGAAACTTCTACACAGCAGTATTAGCATTTCCTTAATTTGTTCAATTGTTCATTCTTCGCGAGAATAAACAATCAATCGCTCAAAGTGAGCGATTGTTCTTTTAATTTCGGATTAGGCGCCCGCGTTATCATTTCATTAACGTAAGAAAAGTAAAAAGAAACGGGATTGAAAATAATTGATAGTAATCAAGCTAATGTTATTCAGTAACCCTTATTTTATCTCTATTTGACGTTAAGTAAGAATGTAAATTTACGTTCATTTTACATGTCGTTTATTTTGCATTACTTTCGCGCGCGCGTGTCTGTCACTTGCCTTGACCAGTATACCGTAATCAGGATCTCACTGGTATTAATCCTGATGTGCCGGTTGGCACTCGTGTTGGGCTTGTGCGCTTTGAGCGGCACACGGTCGCTTTCCAGTCTACATAAAATCGCACATGGTGCAATACAAGATGCTAAATTGGAGACGATATACATACATGTTGTGTGGAAAAGTACCTCTATCGCCTGCACTTCAGCATCCTACACGATACCATATACGTTCATGTGTTGACTGGGTTTGATAGGGCCTGCTTATGGACACATGCAGCTTTTTGTAGAGGTTTAACAGAGCCCACCGTCAAACCCCACCACATCCTAGGCAGGCCCTCTAACTCGCAGTGGCCATGGGGAGGGGTCGTCAAGCCCTTGGACATAGTCCCTGCTGCCCCTTCTTTCACTCAGCGAGTTCGAATATGAGATAAAATACCGACCCGGGAAACAAAACACCGTAGCCGATAGTTTATCACGTATTCGCAAAGAAATAATAATTAATGAAGAAGTCTCATCTGACGACATGAGCGCACACTCAGCAGACACAGATGACTCTGAGTTCATTAAATGCACAGAGCTACCCCTCAATTATTTCCATAACCAAATAATCCTTAAAGTAGGTCCTGATGAACCTGATACATACGAGCAGATATTTCCCAGAGTTTTTAACCGAACAATAACTAAGTTGGTATTTGGCGTCCTCACTATCATACGAATATTCAAAGATCATATGGATTTGAGAAGGACAAACTGTATCCTTTGTCCTGAAAATTTAATGAATACAATACAAATAGTATATAAAAAATTATTTCAGTAGATGCAAATCATTTAAAATCTTATTAACACAGAAAATACTAATTGATCTTAAAACACCTGAAGAACAAGGCCACATCATATCCAATACACACGAAACAGCTCACCGAGGTATTTGGGAAAATAAGCAGCAGATTTCGAAACGTTTCTATTTTCCTAAAATGAAGTATAAAATTCAGCAATTTATTAAAATATGTGAAGTATGTAATGTCAACAAGTATGACAGACATCCATATAAAATTCGTCTAGGATGTACGCCTAATTCTAAAAAACCATTCGAAATCATACATATTGACGTGTTCATTTCCGAATCCCTTAGATTTTTATCAGTAATAGACAAGTTCTCAAGATTTGGAATATTGATCCCAATTAAATCCAGAACCATAACCGATATGAGGAAAGGCATACTTAAACTATTTTCTATCTACGGAACACCAGGCCTTATTGTATGCGATAACGAACCCGCTTTAAAATCCGCTGAAATTAGAGGATTAACGAATAACCTAAATGTTCAGATGCATTTCGTACCCGCAAACCATAGTGAGAGCAATGGATTAGTCGAAAGATTTCACTCCACGTTGGCTGAAATCTTCCGATGCATTAAATCTCAATACGCTGATCTTACTAACAAAAAATCTTCCTTATTGCTTGTACTTTGTACAACAATACGATTCACACAACCACAGGTTTTAAACCGCGAGAGATATTTTTGGGTTAAAGACGGACACGAAAGGCCTCTTAACATTGATTTGATGCTAGAAGAGAAAAACAAATTCTACGACGAAGTAATTTTAGCAAATGAAAAAACACAGAACAAAAATTTAGATTACCATAATGAACATAGAGAAGAACATCCTCATATCGAAGAAAATAAAACCATATTCAAAAGAATACAAGGTATCAAACGTAAAACAAAGAGAAAATATCTACCGATCAGAGCATCAGAAGATAAAGGAAGAGTAATTATTGATGCTCCTGGACGGGAGATACATAAAGAAAACGTGAAACGAAACTAATGCTATTTTTATTTTAGGAGGACACAATGGACAATACACGGCATATTTCATCTACATTTCTAAAATCCACACTCATTATCCTTTCATTACCACTCCTTCATGCGCAAATGATCCAAATCCACGATATCACCAACAACGCAGGAGCGTTGATTATTCAAAGGGGGGAGGGAAAAGTTATTACTGGATATAAAAGATTACTACATACTATCGATTTCACACAGTTTGAAATATCTTTGTCATTCATTGAAAATGTTATAAGCCAATTCCAAAATAGTACAAGTGACTTTTCAGAAATTATCAAAATCAAGATTAGGGAAATAAAATTTCTTCTGAATACACTTCATATGAAACCTAGTAGAAACAAACGTTCCATTAATATGTTAGGAAGCGCGATTAAATTTGTTACCGGAAATTTAGATTCCGAAGATTTGCATATAATCAACTCAAAACTTGACGATTTAAGGAAAACAGGAAATAGCCTCATCAAGCAAAATAACAGACAAATTAGTATAAATTCCAAGTTCGAAAACAGAATCAATTTGATGCACCATGAAATTAAAAATCAACAAAATGTACTTCGTAAAATTCTAGGTCGAGACGATTACATTGTAACTGAAAATCAGAAAATTTTAACTATTTTCCAGTTAGATACTTTCTCTGAAACATTAAAATCAATTGAATATTCATTGATGCTTGCTAAAACAAATATTGTGAGTAACTTAATTCTTTCACCTAATGAAATGGAAACTATAGCACAGGAGATCAGAAAACAAGGATTAAAAGTGCATGACCTAGACGAGACCAGCAATTACCTGACGACAACTGTTCTTTACAAAGGTTCTACCCTCATCATCAGTGTCAACATTCCGCAGCTACTACAAACGAAATTCAACAGAGTTATTATCGAACCATTACCTCTTGGCAACCGAACAATCAAACAACAATCAAAGTATAAAACAGCTTTTGTCAACCGAGAGGAAATCATGGCCATCACATCGCAATGCAGGGAAAGCACCACAATGACGATATGCGAAAGGAGACAACTGGTAAACATCAGCGATGATCCTTGTGTAGCTCCACTCATCCGAGAGAAACACGATAACATTTCAAAATTGTTCATTATACATTAATAACGAACTCTATGAAAACTACGAGTTTAGTTTTCACCAACCCATAGTCTTACCTTTACAATTGCTGAAAATCAAACCACAGCACATCGAAAGACTCGTAAACATTTCTGAGCTACAAGAGCTCCATATTCAGAACAAACAGCACGTGGAAACAGTGGAATAGAAACACAATCTAGGACTTGCATCGCTCAGCATAGCAGTTACATTCATAGTCGCATTTCTGGTCATTGGCACAATCAAAATTCAACAGTTCATCAAAACAATGCATTGCTCGGGACGAGCAATACTTAAGGGGGAAGCAGTTAAACGCGAACTCGACTCATCACCCAATTCAATCAACGTAGCAACACCACGCTCACAATCAACGACGCATGCGAACATCGGAACTGCTAAATCAGCAGTTATCAAAACCACCAGTTCAGCAACATCGATCGCGGCGGACCACGCGATATCCGGACCATTGCTGCTAGGCGCTAGGTCAGCACATTTAGGGACCAAGTCAGGGCTCTTTGTATCTAGCAAGTAAGAGACTGAATCAATATAGTTTTTATTCTCGATACGAACAGTCGAGTGGCGCAGTCGGAAGCAATCTTTTTTAAAAACCCGAATTCCCGTCAAAATGTTTTAACTTATATATATATCACATACATATATATATTTTATTGTTAAATTCTTCATAATTCTAAACATATGGCATTTTTTTAGTTTCACGTATTTATATACACAGAGTATAATAATAAATTTATTTAATAAATATATAATAAATTTTAAATATTTATTTTATAAGAAACCCTTACGTTACGCTGTGGAGTAGGGAGGGATATGGAAATTCCCAAATTTGCGTTCCGTAATTTGTGAACGGACTCTTGTATTTGTCTCATTTAATGAAGTCAACAAATAAACCTTTAACGTCCAAGACCACCTTTATACGGGGTAGTTTGATACATTTATTTATTTATAATTGTTCAGATTTCAAAAAGTCTATCAATAGTATTAAGCTCAATGTCAATATTTGTTCAAATCTGGTCAAAAAATAACTTCAAACTAGAAAAACAAAATTCTAAAAAGGTGAAATTGATGAAATCACGATTTTAAATTTTTTGTTTGAAATGTTTTCAAATCGGTTTTAGAAAGCAAAATAGTGAGTTCGATAAAAAACAGAAATTTTGGAATTAGAGGGTTAAGTAAACTTCAAAGAATAGCGTCTGCTTAAAATATAAATAAGGCTTAATTCGTAAGTCAATGATTAATTGAATGAAACCACCAATCTCTGTCTATTCGACTATTTGTTGTGTCGACATTTTTTCTTCAAATTCGTCCTTTCGACCTTTTAACCCATTCATTTTTTCCAACTTTCTTTTTCTTCAACCTTCTGTCATATTTTTACCTTATTTTCCTTCGACCCTTTGTCATTTAGACCTTTCTTCGACCTTTTGATCTTCGACCTTTTGTCCTTTCCACGTTATGTTCTTTCGAACTTTGTTCCTTTCGATCTTTTGTTCTTTCGACCTTTTGTTCTTTCGACCTTTTGTCCTTTCGACTTTTTGTCCTTTCGATCTTTTGTCCTTTCGACCTTTTGTCCTTCGGCCTTTTGACATTCGACCTTTTGACACAGATTCTGCTCATTCATGTACATAAAACGAACGTCATAATCGTTGCAATATTTTGTATATTTCTTTGATCTCCTTCGTAAAATTACAGTAAATTAACGTTAAATAATAGAATAATACTCTGGCATGTGTAAACAATAATTTTAAACACTTTTTGCAGCGAAATGATTTTTTGAGAAAAGAGTTAAATGATCCATTTTAGCGTGAAAAACTCAGACGTGGTGCATTCCTTCAACCACGCAAACGAGTTAGTTCACGTGGGAACGCTCAATGATTGAGATTTATAAATGACTAGCAGACCCGACAAACTTCGTTTCGCCTAAAACTGATTTATTCTCTGATTAGTTCTCCAGTTATGCAGAAATTTCTGTTTCATTTGTATGGGAGCCCCCATTTCCAAAAGGGGGATGGATCTTGAACCACCTTAAGAACCTTCCCCGGCCCAAAAACCTCTGCATACAAATTTTCATGCCGATCGGTTCAGTAGTTTCGGAGTCTATAAGGTTCAGACAGACAGAAATTCATTTTTATGTATATAGATTTTACTAACACTGTGCCCCAGAACTATAAAGAGACCAGTCTAAATGCCTCCGTCGCCTCATCGGGTGTTCAATCTTTCAGTAGACATTTTTCTTCGATGAAACATTCGTAGCAATAATATTTCTTTGCAGGATAAGAGATATCCCAAGTAGCACACGCAACATCTTCCAGAAATCACCTTGTTTCTATTCAGTCCCCTTAAAGGCTTTGGAAAAACATCAAAGCACGAAAAAGTTGCATCAAGATGTCAAAAACGTTCGAGTTGTGATCAATGTTTCATTAACATTGCAATGCAGTACGTGTTTGACATTTGGAAACAAACAACCAAAGAATACTGTACTTTATGTTGCAAACACGAAACAAAATCATCAAGTTGCATATTTCTTACCATGTAACTTCAATGCGTCTTTCAAAATTTATTTGTTTGTTTAAATTAAGTTGCAGATAAGTTGAGTGTGTCTTCATGATTAATTTAGCATCGTTCAACGTTTTGACAACTCAAATTTTTTTTCCGGTGATGGTGCAATCAAGTAACAGAAAACCCGAGTACAAAACTTCATAATCGTATGGTTTTTATGGTGATGTAGTCCCTACGTAGTGTTGTATGGTGCTGTGGTAGAGTGAAAGACTATCAATCGCAAGCTCCATGAAACGAATCCAGTTTTATATTTTCATTTTATTTTTTTCCGCTGTAGTAATTTGCAACATTATTGCATTTTTACTGCAATCGAAGGATGTTTCCGTAGGCTCCACCTCTTGCGCTTTTTAGATTGCAAGAGAGTTATATTTGATGGCACATATGCAAAGTTTTTTTTCCGAATAATTGCAACGCAGTGAAATGTTCAGTATGTTAAATCGAATAGGTCCTAGATTTCGTATCGTTTCGAAGTTACGGAAATAATTTTTGTTTCGTTTCGTTTCGAACCAACATGGGCAATACAAATTTTGTTCCGTTTCACCAGAAAAGTATTTTATCGCATACCCTTGCTGTGAACAAGCTTTTGCTGTCAATGCTTGATGAATTAGCGGGAACACATTCATCGTAATGTTATTTCCATAGTTTTTTTTTCACCCGAATTTCAAATGATGCGTACTCAGTCAAGTGACAATTAAATCCGCTAAAAGTTTTAGAGGGCACCTAGCATGATTTTATATGGGTTTCCACAATGTTTCACCCGTCTATAAGGCCGATAGCCAGAGGGAATTCTGCGAAAAGAAAAGGGGCCAAACTTGGCACACCCTAGGCCCAACCTGGGGACTCTCGGAATACAACGTATTTATCTTATTGACTTAAACAATGAACACTAATCAAATCACAAACTTAGAACCAGCATTTATAAAATTTTAAAATTTTGTAGAAATAATAAAATGCTAGAAGTCATGGGTGGGAGAACTTGTATTAAGTGCGGGGTCTACACTGGAGCTGACGTCCTCCTGCTCTGCGATCTACACATTTCTACACAACATTTCGTTGTAACGAAGTATTTCTGTCTGTCATGTATATTCTTTAACTTTCTTACACCAACTGCTTTTGGATTACTATTTGGGAATTAGTAGCAACCCAATTGGAGGTCCAAAATGATAAAGTATGAAAGCTACCATTACCGGATACGCCCATTTTCTCCGTTCCTGGGGAAAGGAAGGATATGATGATATGACATTTTCTTATCGAGAGGCCAGCGACTCACCAATGCCCTCATAGATGTCAAGAAGTTGGATTGTTGATAGCGAATAAAGTATAGGAATATCATCATGAGCAAATGATATGATTAGTTTGAACCTTGGTTTGAACATACGTTTGGAGTGAGCATGCTAAGAAATTTATGTAACTTCATTGATGATTGTCCTATGTTCGCTCTCTGAAACGAGAAAAACGTAAAATATATTAAATGACCAAGCGTAATAGGAAAAGTATACCATTAGTTTATTACAAATAATGGAGTATGCATATAGCAAAGAGCTCAGCGAAGATTAATTGATAGTACTTTAAACATTAATAGGCATTTTTGTTGAATTATTGAAAAAAATAAAACACTGTGCATTACTTGAATAAAAACGCTTGTTTTAGATTATTGATTTACAGAATAATTTATATTCTAAATAAAGAAATAATTATCCGAAAAGTGTAAATAGATTGGTTTATACTATCCAGAATTTCGTCTAAAAGTGAGCTTAAGAGAAACTAGACAATAGTCGATTGAAAAATGATTTGGCTGTTGTCTGGCTTTTCATATCTGCTAACAGTATAATCACTCTCCCATTGCATAAACAAAAAAATCAACAAGCATCCAACGCATGATATGAAAATACTACCCTTCAGGAATAATATGAGCATTATATCTACATTCCTCAAGTTAGTTTTGTTGAAGAGTACAGAACGGAATAGGTCCGACTTGCTCCATTTGAAAGGGTAAGTGGGTCCTAAAGGTAAATTTATTTGTAATCGAACAAATTGCCTAAAAATTATGTACACTTTAATAACTGAGTCATACAATGATGTTAAAATTTTAATAAATTTTTTCGAAGATTTCAATGTTTTAGATGACAACATCTACACCACTTCTCATCAATAAATAAATGATCTTTCATAGTGAAATTTGTATTGACTTTATTGTGGGAGACTGAATGAGATGGGTAAGATACAACCATGGTGAAAATGGATTACAAGGCAGTCAAGAACCAGCTGTTACATAAAATTAGACTCAGGTATTCCTTTATACAAGTTATCATACACAGCCTGGCATACGCGTGCAGTTATTAGACTTATAGAAGCTATGGAATTCGCACAAATAAATTCTTGATAAAAAGTTGATGCACTAACCCACCATGCGTCTCCATATGCTCGTTTGTAATAATTTTGGGGTCCCTACCTTCCTTGCCGTCTGGTTGACTCTGGAAAACATGCATGAGAACATTAACACTAATCCTCGGGTTAAACATTTCTTATTTTTGATCATATTATCTCAGAATTTAACAGATCAATCAACTAGCTCCAGACTGCGATGTAATGAGTATTTGGAAAACGGGTAAATCTGATTAAATGATTGAAACCATACTTGATGAAATTCACCAGTCAATTTTTTTATACATGAAAATCCATTGGAATTTTTCTGAGTTTGTGCTATTCAAATAAAGCAGTGGCTTTTTTAACTTTAATAGTATAAAATCCGCCTCTGTGCTGTCCTCTAACGCTTTGAGGCTTGAACTATGTTTGAAAACTGGTCGAATACCACCATGCTTGCTTTTAACAGATCTCCAATCGGATGATACTGCGCAGCATTTACCGCAGTCATATTCTGCAAGATATGTGGATCGGGGCGGAAAACCTTCTGGGGTCACGTACCATCCAACCGGTGGTGATAGAAAAACGTTTCAAAAAATCATTTCGCAGTCCCGGTCAAAAATCATTGAAAACATCATCAATCTTGCTCCAGTTTTCCGCTGCACAAACGTTTTCCTCTAATCACGCCCAATTTCTAGATATGCAAATTCAGCTACCTTTACTAAACCTTTTAACTTCTTCGTAACGTTTGGTCCAACAGCATTTGCTAGCCAGAAGGGACCTTCCGTCCGAGAGAAAAAAAAAACGAATCATCAACATGCATCGTGTTTGTGTCTGGCGCCTCCTCATCCATTCCAACTCCTACATATATTAAAGGTACACGAACTAGGTTGTTCGTTTTAGGAGTGTGGGAAAATGCATGAAAAAGTTGATTTCTTTCCCCGGCGCTGGTCATCTGTCACCATGATTAATGATGCGGAGTAGTTTTTTTTCCTCGTTGCTTCAACAAAGGTCTTTCATCTGCATGCGATATGATCGGGGAATATTAAACGTCGAGGTTTTGTTTGCAGTGGACTTTCATTCGCCGGTCCACCGACCGAGGAAAAAGGCAATAAATGAGGCCGCTACTAAGAGTGGAACAATTATCACGTGCTTCGGAAATGAAAAATCTCCGAAATTCCGGTTTCATTTTTGCGCTTTTTGCTCATTAATTGAATTTCGGTTTCTTTATATTTTGCGTTCCCCTCCCGTCTGTTCAGCGGGAAATGCTTCGAATTGTTGCAGTATTGACAGGAATGCCAGCATTTTTATTTTTTATCAATTTCCGGTAAAATCGGTAGAATTGTTCGGCAATGCAAACACAGGCAGACAAGAAGAATTATTTTAATCAATCATAGGTCTAAGCCTAGTAAAGCTTCCCATGGCTCGCCATGGTTGAGCCGAAATTTAGGTTACAGATTTACAATTCAAGAACGGCACATCGCTGTCAGTTTGTGTATGGGGTTAAAATGAACTTCAAGAAGAAAAGACATGTGGCAGTGCACCGAATAAAATCAACGAAGGTTTTGACATTTGAGCAGTTAAATTTATGGCCTCTTATAGGGTAAGGGATATACTCTAATTAGGTTAATGCTACTATAGTTTTTCGATTGATTTGATCATCTTCATGTAGGCACAACGCTTGCATTCGTACGTCTCTCTCGCTTTGGTCCGAATAGTGCATGTGGAGACGCGTGGTAGATTAGCTAGATCAGTTCAGGCAGAGGGTGTTGCCTCATTTATGGACGACTGTACCCTTTTTTCGCAAACGTCATATATTCCTTTTTGCATAAAATTATTGCTTTCCGTTTATAAGCATTCGTAATTTAATTTGATCTTAATTAAATGTCAACGATCGGAAAGAAATTTAGGTGTTTTGCTTGGATATCCTTGCATTTAATCAAAGCTGCAACATCCCAAATAGTATGGGGCTCACAACGATTTGACTGGATTCGTTTATGAAAAATTTAAGTTATAAAATTTGTTTCCGTGTTTGTACCTGTTGCTGACCGAGTAAACGTTTCTAAATCGGTGATGTATATGTATACGTAGACTTTCGGAGATGGGTTTTCGGACTTGACAAAATCAAAATACTGATATTTAATCTTTCCCAACGTTTCGGTGCGTTTGGGACCTTTCCCAGGGACTCAATTGCTACAGGTTAGTCCTCAACTGTGGTTCTGCTGAACCATTGATTGTCACGAAGTCAGGATTTTCCCACATAAACGAGAACGGTTCAAGCACCGCGTTTATGGTAAAACTTTTTCCGCTTATCATTCTTTGGAATTTAGTACCTGGCACAAGATCGATCACCATTGCCTAATGTAGAACAACAAGTGCGGCTTACTGTGAGTGGGTAAATGTGAGTGGGTAAAACTACTAGCAAAATGTAACCTAAAACCAACCAAGTAACCTAAGGATGATGAAAATTAAGAAGACATTTAAAAAGAGTTTCAGTTGAAAAATATATTGAATAATAAATTTCGGGTAAATTCTGTTTATTCTTCGCTTTAAATTCATGGAGCTTTCATGAACATATTCAGGCGAAATTCCCAAGAAAATGCAGAACCGTTTCATGGAGCATTAAAGAAAATTGTCCGTTTCTGTCCAAAAGAATGTCCTCTGGCGCAATCCTGGGATGTGCCCCGTTGATTTTTTATTTTTTCGTAAAGCAATAAAAATGGAAGTTCAATGTTCGAAGAGAAAGGAATTTATCGCAAAAAGAAGATGCATCACGAAGTAAGTGTGACGGGCGGAACACAGGAGAATGGATTGAAACGATATGCAAAGGATTAGAGCTGTGAATGGCACGCGGCACAACAATACACCAGTGATCGCCATGTGCAATTATGGTTTTTACGAGAAAGGAGTAATTTATGCACTACCTCTAGTCACGTGCCTCAGCTCATGTCCTAGGCACTTTCTCAGTTTGACAGGTGACTGGTCGAGTGCCGAGGTAGGTCCAAAAATTCCGGCTGGATATAGCTTCCGCCTCATTGCTGCCCCAACGAGCCAAAGCCGGATCGTTCGCACAAAACGATCTATTCAACAAGTCCCCGGCGGAGGTTCTAGCCTACTCCGATAACCAATGTGCAATACCCTCGAGCCATTTAGCTACCAACTTACCCGTAGAGCCGTTGAGCTTCCGCCTCGATCGCGATCGCGAACGTAGTCCTCGACAGCGAATCTATCTTACTCCAACAAGAGGGGGACAGCGAAAGCTCCCCCGCAACGCCACACTCTGCGGCAACGCGCTCGACGTAAGATGATGGCAACATTTGCGACGTTGCTAGCTGGCGCTTGCGTTCCCGTTCAATATCAACATCAATCTTCTGCGGAAGTGCAATCTGACGGTCATGGTCCGCTTTTCGCTATGGTGACATGCTGCTGCTAAGTGCGCCAACCTCGTTGAAGACTATCGACTATCCTGGTCGTCACGCACTTCACTGTTCTGTGTTCTGGCAAGGTGGAAGTTCCGCATGCCTCCAACATGGCTTCGAACCGGGGACATGTGAACAGAATGTAATCAGCCGTTTCTTTCACGTCTGAATATCGTGGACTGTCCAGAACCTGTGCAGGTATCATCCGTGGGTCAAGCCAAAGTTTAGCGCTCCATGAAGTCTACTAACATTTTCATATGACGCAGTTATTTGCATCAGCAATTGAGTGAAATATTTTGAGAGTGTACGTTATGTTTACATCGAACAGCTGTTGAATTTTCCTGCAGATTGCACCTTCTTCTTCTTGGCTTAACCACCTTTCGCAAAACGTCACAATCAATTTGACATTAGCGATCACTCGATATTCAAATCGACCGTTTCACGTGTTTGGTCAGGGTTAGCATTATAAATTCACGTCAGTTTGTCGGTGGGTCCACCTTCCCTTAGTCCAGCTGTCCGACTTCCTCTCCACTTGGCTGCCGTTGATCCTGAGGCCGTAGAACTCCTCGATTACCTTGACCACCATCCTTGACTTCATGCCCGCGGGTACACATGTCGCCGAGCAAGATACGGTGTGGTATGCACTGATGACTCTCAGGCACATCTGCCCATGAGTACTCTTCAACTTTTGTGCGTTGCAGTTTTCGCGATGACACCGTATTGAAACCGCCACGCTTGCTAACAGCCTGCGCTTGCTGGAGCACACCCCAGAGCCATTTGCTCTCATTCTCAACAGTGCCGCTATCGCTGTCGACACGCACTTGCAGGAGTAGTCGTCATAACTTCGGAAGCTCAGCTTTTCAAGCATCAAGCATCATCCCCAACTGTTCCCAGATCTCTTGGAAGTGATGTCGCATCCGCCGACCCTAGTAAACCACCGATTTATTTGCGTCCAGTGTAGACCGTCCTCTCTGAAAGTCGAATTGCTCGCTCGACAATCCTCCCGCCTCCTCTACATACGGCGACAACCTGTTCAGGATTAACTTTTCCAATATAATCCCTACAACATCTAGTAGACAAATCGACCACGTTCTGATTGATGGACGGCACTTCTCCGACATTATCGACGTCAGGACATATCGTGGGGCTAACATCGACTCTGACCACTATCTGGTGATGGTTAAACTGCGCCCAAAACTATCCGTCATCAACAATGTTCGGTACCGACGACCGCCGCGGTACGTCCTCGAGCGACTGAAGCAACCTGATGTCGCCACTGCATACGCGCAGCATCTCGAGGCAGCGTTGCCGGAAGAGGGTGAGCTCGATGGGGCCCCTCTTGAGGACTGCTGGAATACAGTCAAAGCAGCCATTGACGACGCAGCGGAGAACAACGTCGGGTATATGGGTCGAAGTCGACGGAACGATTGGTTCGACGAAGAGTGCAGACAGATTCTGGAGGAGAAGGACGCAGCGCGGGAGGTCGCGCTGCAGCAAGGTACCCGGCAGAACGTGGAACGTTATAAACGGAAGCGGAGACAGCAGACCCGCCTTTTTCAGGAGAAGAAACGCCGCCTGGAAGAAGCGGAGTGCGAGGAGATGGAACAGCTGTGCCGTTCTCAAGATACACGCAAGTTCTATCAGAAGCTCAACGCATCCCGCAAAAGCTTCATGCCGCGAGCCGAAATGTGCCGGGATAAGGATGGGAGCATCTTGACGGACGAACGTGTGGTGATCGAAAGGTGGAAGCAGCACTACGAGGAACATTTAAATGGCGCTGAGAGTACAGGCAGTGAAAGGAGAGTACAGGCAGCGGAGGAGATGACTACGTCAGTTCAGTGGACGATGGAAGCCAACCAGCCCCCACCTTGAGGGAAGTTAAGGATGCCATCCAACAGCTAAAGACAAATAAAGCAGCTGGTAAGGATGGAATCGGAGCTGAGCTCATCAAGATGGGCCCGGAAAAGCTAGCCACTTGCCTGCACAAATTGATAGTCAGAATCTGGGAAACTGAGCAGCTACCGGAGGAGTGGAAGGAAGGGATTATATGCCCCATCTACAAGAAAGGCGACAAGATGGAGTGTGAGAACTTTGGAGTGGTCACCATCCTTAATGCTGCCTACAAAGTGATATCCCAGATCATCTTCCGTCGTCTGTCACTATTAGTGAACGAGTTCGTGGGAAGTTATCAAGCCGGCATCGTTGATGGCCGCTCGACAACGGACCAGATCTTTACTGTACGACAAATCCTTCAAAAATGCCGTGAATACCAGGTCCCAACGCACCATCTGTTCGTTAATTTCAAGGCGGCATACGACAGTATAGACCGCTTAGAGCTATGGAAAATTATGGACGAGAACAGCTTCCCTGGGAAGCTTACCAGACTGATCAAAGCAATGGTGGATGGTGTGCAAAACTGTGTGAGGATTTCGGGCGAACACTCCAGTTCGTTCGAATCGCGCCGGGGACTAAGACAAGGTGATGGACTTTCGTGCCTGTTGTTCAACATTGCGCTAGAAGGTGTCATGCGGAGAGCCGGGTGTAACAGCCGGGGTACGATTTTCAACAGATCCAGTCAATTTATTTGCTTCGCGGATGACATGGACATTGTCGGCCGAACATTTGCAAAGGTGGCAGAACTGTACACCCGCCTGAAACGTGAAGCAACAAAAGTTGGACTGGTGGTGAATGCCTCAAAGACAAAGTACATGCTTGTGGGCGGAACCGAGCGCGACAGGGCCCGCCTGGGAAGCAGTGTTACGATAGACGGGGATACCTTCGAGGTGGTCGAGGAATTCGTCTACCTCGGATCCTTACTAACGGCTGACAACAACGTTAGCCGTGAAATACGAAGGCGCATCATCTGTGGAAGTCGGGCCTACTACGGGCTCCAGAAGAAACTGCGGTCGAAAAAGATTCGCCACCGCACCACATGTGTCATGTACAAGACGCTTATAAGACCGGTTGTCCTCTACGGACATGAAACATGGACAATGCTCGAGGAGGACTTGCAAGCACTCGGAGTATTCGAGAGACGGATGCTTAGGACCATTTTTGGTGGTGTGCAAGAAGACGGTGTGTGGCGGCGAAGAATGAACCATGAGCTCGCCCAACTCTACGGCGAACCTAGTATCCAGAAGGTAGCTAAAGCCGGAAGGGTACGATGGGCAGGACATGTTGCAAGAATGCCGGACAGCAACCCTGCAAAGATGGTGTTCGCTTCCGATCCGGCAGGTACGAGACGGCGTGGAGCGCAGCGAGCGAGATGGGCAGACCAGGTGCAAAATGACTTGGCGAGCGTGGGGCGTATCCGAGGATGGAGAGATGCGGCCTCGAACCGTGCATTGTGGCGTCAAATTGTTAATTCAGTGTTATCTGTTTAGATGTTAACTAAATAAATGAATGAGTCTAGTAGACAGATTGGCGGCCAATGGATTGGGCCATGATGCGGGAATAGTACTTCAATTATCATCTTCAGGTTCAATGGACATCGCTCGGGAAGTTGTTCCTCTTGTTTTGGCCATCACTACCCGATACGCGTCTCCCCATAGGATCGAGTTGGCTCGCTGTCGATAACAAAACACTGAATAAGTTTTCAAGTAGAAAACGAAATACATTTCTGTCGATACAAAGTTCATCATAGTGCAAGTAAATGGAAAAATGCGTTCCTCCCTCACTTTCGCCGAGCATGCCCTTCTTTTAGCCCTGAAGCAGTTTGCTTGAAGGTCTAAAATTGGCTCGCTTCACCAGAGTAGATTCCCCGTGTTTTCCTCCGGAGTCCGGACCCATAGCTTCACTGAAGGTCTGTATGTGTAGACTAGGCTGGACTAGACTAGACCCACAGCTTTACAGGTCTCATTGACGGAATAAGCGGCCTCCCACACTCGGGTTATAGGAGTAACTCCTCGGCTTTCTCGTCTTGACTCGCTGCTTATCCCACACATACCAGGAATGACAATATTATGAAACTAAGATGAACCTCCGATCTGTTTTCACAGGGTTCTAGTACTAATCATCCCGTTTCAGGAAATCATTCGATCAAAATATTCTATCGGTGAAAACTTAAGAAAATTAGATTTTAAGATTTTACAGGGGTGAGACATAAAGGTTGAGATAGGAAAAAAATTGTCGAAATTCAAATTAGCATAACTTTTCGTGAAATAATTCACTTTTGAAAAAAATGAAAACATTGGATGCTAAATTTTTCAGGTTTTACCTCAGATGAAATTTCATATCGGTCTGAAGATAGCGAAGATATTCCGGAATTCCGAGGTTAGAAAATGCATTTATTCCACTGATGCGTTTCATTATTTCAGACGTAAGCTTTGGATATTGTTTATGCCTTCTTCAGGAACTAGCACTAGTCCAATGCGGGCTATATGTCGATAATCCGCAAGGTATTCTCAGATATTTGTGTAATTGATTAAGGGATCCGTGTAATTGATTAAGGGAATGAATGTAATCCGTGTAATTGATTAAGGGAATATGAACGAATTGACAATCGAAATCATGGAAAGTCGTTGTTCAAGACGATGATTATAGAGATTTTCATGATCATAATGTGGACTGGCTTCCTTAGAATATGTTGGAAAAATTGATTAGTTTTGGAATCAATCGGAACCATGCAAATACGGATTGGGTATGGTATTTTTTATTTTGTTTAAGGGGAAAGCCATAGTAAACGCGACGAGCGATGCGACGCAGAGGAATTTGACAGCTCATTGATAATGCTTGTTATTCTTTTATGTGAGTCGCGTCGCATCGCATTTACTTTTGCTTGCCCCTAAGACGATGACTACGTTGAGATTTTCTAGACCGTGAGATTCAATAGCCACTCGGTTTTCGGTGCTTCGGAATTGTGACAATTGGTTCAGGGAATATAACCAAATTGCTAACGAACGAAATTATGTTAATATGGGTATCAAACTTTATAGTTATGCAAAACGATGACTATTTAGACATTTTCAAGATAATAATTACATCTGACTATCCAATAGTTGCTTCCAGATTCGACAAGAATGCCATTTTTTGTTTTTTGAACTCAAGTTGTATCCACAGCAAAAATAGTATGACCGTTGTTGCTTATTTTTTTTCATTTGGTGAGCAAATTTGGCAATTACTAATTTCACATTTCTATGGCACCTGGCAACTGATAAAGATTATTCAGTGAGTCTTAAAGTCCTGAAAATCTAACCAACACCAGAGCAAGAGATAATAACATACATACGTATATAATAACTTAATATTAATAAATGATACTCTTCATAGATAGGTTTCAATGACTATAACACGACTTTATTAATTCATATGAAAGCTGCTGTGACCAAATTGGTCTGAATTGTGTTGATAGGATGATAAATACCTCAACCATGCTGTTATTGTGTACTATAATGCCGTCATACGCATATCTGTCTCATGTTTGCTGAGATTTCCCGTGTACATGGAACAATTATGCGTAGAACGGCAGTATATTCGTATTATAATAACTGAATTAACATGCATTTGATATTCGTAGAACATGGTTGAGTTACTATTTCTGGTTATTTCCGTTATATGCAAAGCTCTCACAAACCATAGATCATTGCAGTTGAAGGTATTGGATATTAGAGTGTTTTAAATGTATTCTCTCTTGCTCTAGTAGTTATCGTTTTCAAAATATGAAAGCTCATATTATATATTTGCATTGTCTCGGTCAGTGTAAAGCGCTTCACATAGCAGTGCCAGTGATGATGCCTTTGTAAGAGTTAAAAAGCACACAAGGAAGGTTCAAAATATCACTGATAGGTAGATAGATTCTATTTTTTTAATTTCGTTTCTACCCATTTTAAAATTTCACGTCGAAGTAATTTGTTTCGAGTACATCGGATGAGTATAGATGCCAGAAAAGTGATTTTTCTACACATTATTATTTTGGCCATAACTTTCAAGCCCATAGTCCGACGTATGGCGTATTTTCATTAGGAAATAATGGGGATGATGAATACAATCCTTTTTAAGCTAACACTGAGTTATTTCACGAAAAATTATGCTAAATTAAATTTCGACATTTTTTTCCTATCTCAACCTATATATCTAACCCCTGCAAAATCTTGAAATCTAATTTTCTTAAATTTTCACCGATAGAATATTTCGATCGCATGCTTTCCTGAAAGGGGATGGTTAGTACTAGAACCCTGTGAAAACAGATCGGAGGTTCATCTTAGTTTCATAATATTGTCATTCCTGGTATGCGTGCACGCTATGTTTAAAGGCAACTATTATGCAAAGTGAATGCACCTCGGATGTTAAGCCGTTAGATCATAGTTTTTGACCTCTAGTTTAAGAATCTGTGTCGATTGAAATATTTCATCGGTGAAAATTTTATTTTTTTACCATTTAACGGAATATTTTAAACCTTAAAATCTATTTTGATTTTTTTAATTTTTTTGAAGCAAGTTATATAAAATCCTGGCACCACATTTTGTTCCTGACGCTTCAAGGAAAATTTTAATATAAAAACAATTTTTATATGATGAAAGTAGCAGAAGTTATACTAGAAATACTGTTGACACCGAACATATACATATTTTATTTTTCGATATAGCGAATTCTTGTGTAACTGCATATGTCATCCGTGTCTATTAAAAAAACAGCAACCCTGCACCGTCCACTTGTTACCATGGAAACAGAGTTTAACCCTGGACAGATCAAGAAAGATGCTCGATTACCGTGGTGCATCGAAACCCGTACACTTAGGCACTTCAGTATATGAAAAAGCCTCTAGAAAATACATATCTAATGCAAATAAAACGTTCGTTATTGATCTAACTGCACTACGACCTCTATTTTTTATCTGTTCCACTGTATTGTACTGAAAGTAATATAAAATATGATAAAATTACGAACAAAATCAACACCTCTTGAATCGAAATCCGTCCATCGTGGACGGATTTCGAATCATAGCATCATAATCCGTACAGCTATTTTCTAACAAAATATTTAAATTAAAGCAGATCAATTGGTTAGACTAACACTGTAAATAGCGCAATACGCACCTTGAGAAGCGATCATTTTGTTATTTATGCTGCTGATTTTACTCTATTAATTGCGATTTGCAATTTAAACAGTCACTTTCGGTGCAATTGCGTCCAACGCGCAAACAAAATGGCACCTGAAACTTCGCGTTCGCGGAGTGGTGATTTGTTTTTCAATTATGTTATTTTAATAATGCTGTCCAATGAGCAGCTCGAAGTAGCTCGAAGTTGTTCCCGTCCTGCTCGTTCTTTTTTGTCAACAAACGGGCATGAGCGTGACAGGAACAACTTCGAGCTACTTCGAGCTGCTCATTGGACAGCACTAATTTCAGAGCCTACTTTCCATTTCAATGGCCAGAAAGTTTACTGTCAAGTATAAGATCAGGATGAGATAAATGATTCATAAATTATTTCCACAATCCCTCTTTAATTTATTGATATCTAACGAAGTGGACGGATTTCGGTGCTGTACGGATTTCGGTTCCTCACGGTATATTTCAATTGTGTTCATAATCATCTTCTGGAAGGAGGAGACTATGACAAAATTTTATACAAAACCCCTCCTCCAGCGCTACATTAGATGGTGGGATTGATCTACCAAATTTTCGGCCCTGTAGCAAAAAAAAAACCATCAAGACAAATCTGAAGTCTGGACATCAGAGGTCAATGCAACCCATCACGCTCAACCTGGTTTCACTGAGCGTTACTGTCGAAGTCTTTTAATTAAACGGGGTGTTTTGAAAGGAAAATAATGCAATGGTTATTACAAGGTACTGGAGAGTCTACCACAGGTAGTTAATTGCTGTTCTAGTGTAACATTGTTGAACTTCTATTCAGACGCCATACGAGATTTTTGTAACAGTTTTTTGAATAGTTGGATAGCAGCTGGGCTAACAAACACCGAAAAATTTCTTATTTTTCCATGTTCTTGAATTGAACGCATCACAGAGAGGCCTTACAAAGTATACTAAGCAAACAAAGGAAGCCATCCACAGAAACTTCTTTACTATCTAGCAAAACTACAAAATGCCAGATAACCACGAACAGTATGCAAGTAATCCACGGTTGTAGCATATAACAGTGGTCACATAATACAGACGTGCATTGAGGTTTAATCAAGTTTGAAATACAGAACATAAATACTACTTTGATCTAGTTCGTAGTATTAATTTTTTGTTGATTTGAAATGTTAAAGAGTGGTATTATGTTCTTAAATTTAATAATACTTCTTCTCATTGGCATTATATCAACCACTCTGACTTATGCCGCCTCGGAGCTTAGTGTTCATTCAGCACTTCCATAGTTATTAACTGCGAGGTTTCTAGTCCAAGTTACCATTCTCGCATTCGTATATCATTACGATGATACTTTATGCCCAGGGAAGGCGAGAATATATCCTAGACAAGACCGGGAATCGAACGCAGCCACTTTTAGCATGATCTTGCAGTGTAGCAGTGCATCTTACCGTACGGACAAGGAAGGCTCCAGATCTGTTCATAATAAACCTTAAGAACATTTAAAACTGGCAGTAATTTTAATATAACTTCTACTATTTTCATCATATGAAAAATGTTTGTATATGAAAATGTTTCATAAAGCATCAAGAACAAAAAGTTGTGGTTGGATTTTATATAACTTGTTTCAAAAAATTAAAAAAAAATTAGAAAAGGTTTTTACACACTTAATTTTTTTTACCGGGATCTCAGCAAAATGTTAAACTTTTACCGAGATTCGCACAGCCGTGCCCCAGCAAACATGTTTTTTGCCGAGATTTCTGTCAAAATTGCTGTAAATCAGCAAATATTTTGCTGAAAATCAGCTAACAAACGTCATTTTTGCTGAAATATCAGTTTTTTATTTTGCTGACGCACGGCTGTGCGGATTTTTGCCGAGCTGCAGAAATAAAAACTAAGTGTGTAGGTTAAAAATATTACCTTAAATAGTAAAAAAGTCAAAATTTCACCGATGAAATATTTTAATCGACACAGATCCTTAAACTAGAGGTCGAAAACTTTGATCTAACGGCTTTACATCGGAGGTGCATTCACTTTGCATAATAGTTGCTTTTAAACATAGCGTGGGCCATGATCTAGAGAAACATTTCCATTCCACTTGGCGCAAAGCATTATTTTAAGTTTCAGCCAGCGACCGTTCGAGTGACCCCTGAGGAGAGAAGTCGAGAATTAGTCGGGCAAAACAACTCGACCGGTGGTCTTCCGGATCCTGGAAGTGGCGCTTAAGGTTAATAAACCTCGAGCTGAAGCTACGAACGGTTACATCCTTTATAGGTCCATAATTTTACGAAAGAGAGGATTGATGTGTCAGTAATTTTCTTCAAAGCGTGAACCACAACTACCAACAGTAGCATCGGTATTTAATATTTTCAAATTAAATATTTTACTCTTTACGTAATCCTGCGTCCCATTTGTGGTCGGCTCTCGGATACCACCATCTACTTTTTCCTATCTACGTTCTACATCCAGTATTATGTTACACTACACTTTCATAAAAGCAAATATTTTATAATGTTTGGATTTTCCAAATATTTTTGAAATTAGAAATGTTGCACAATCAACACCAGCTGAGCGTATTGGGTGGTATGTTGTGTACTACGAGGTGAGGGTTTGATTCCCACTCCAGTCTTGCAATCTCTTCGATAAGCGAAACATTTTTCACGCGTTCGAGTTCATTCAAGCCAACCGTACGTGTCTAGTCGAACCTGGAATACTACTCGCTAGATTTCGTTATGTGGTTTAGATCTGGGAGCGGCGGACTCGATCGAATCCAATTTTCAAGATGTTTTGCTTGAAGACCGCAATTTCCCGCAAATTTTAATTCAATCAGGCGATCGGTTGATATCAGACCTGGTGGGTCACAAACCAGTAGTCATTACAGGACTTCAATGCGTGGTGGAAGTATCTGTAGTAATGGGAGGAGAAAATCTCTGTAGTAACCGGAGAGGGCAAACGCTGCTAGTGGCCCCAGTCAAGCCGGCTCTCGAGGTACCTTCCAGCGAAACTAAGTGGAATCGATAATAGACGTAACATTCTGCAGTCAAAGTTTGACCGGTGATCTGCAGTGGGTTGTTGACAATGGTTACACCCACAATGGCCATTTGGCTGTCCGGTACAGGGCCATGTCTACACACTAGTCACATACCTGCGCAGGTTTTCTTCTTCGTCGACTTGCTGGGTTTCGCCGGCGCGATGGCGGCGAACTGGTTCGGAACAATAGCGTCGAACCTGTTCGTGGCGATGGCGGTGAAGCTGTCCTTGACGATGGCGGCGACAGAAGAATCACCTAGCTGCAGGATGGCACGCAGCTGGTGAGCCCGTGCGAGTATGGCTCCACTTTTCGACAAAACTTCACCACACTCCGTTTCACTACATCGAAGGGCAGGCCTTGATGAGCACACGGACTCCACAAAAAAACTCCTCCAAACGATAAAACGGCGGAAATGCCGCAAACTCTTTTCGTCGTATCTGGGTCGACTCCGAAAATTCTAGCCCGTTACAAAAAAAGCGCCACGTGCTGGAAGTCCAACGCGTAACATCAATTAACATTTTACAGATAACAAGTAGTTTGACAAAAATGTACCTTCTTTACACTACACTTTTGAAATAGAACTTTGCGAAAGTCGGCTACACCGACAATCGAATCAAACCTAAAGAACGAACAAAAAACTAATTACAATCACGTACAAAATGACGCTAATCACTTTAGTTACCTTGACAAACCGAACTTTACTCAAACCCTTTAATCGAAATTTTTAAAACTTGCAAAACTTCTATATGCCAGCCGTTATGGAAGCGAAATAAACAAATTTAAGTTTGTTCTTGAACAAGAAACCTTCTGCAACAATTAACCCATTATTTAGCAATTGCGCCAATTTAAATTTCAAATGGCGACATAGAGTTCGCGCCTTCGGAGACATCGAGCTAACTTTACTACATGGAACATTACAAAGTTTTGTTGCCATATTGAGTACACTTGATTTTGCTTAAAAGATGAAAACGTCTGAAGCTACGAAAATTTACGTAAATTTAAAAGGTAAAAAACGTAAAACGTTACAAGGACCGATTCACTTTTCATAATGCGGCTGTCCAATTACTAACAGCAACCTAACGGCAGCCTGCATTTTGCGAGAAAATTTCAATTTGGTAGCTATTGCAACACGATGACGTACCTGAATAGCTACAGACGCCATCTTTGGGATTAAATAGCCTGCAGAAAATAACGCCGAAGATCGTCACTGAGACGGCTACAGGAAGTTCCTACAGTCACTATTCAGCTGTATTTTGTAATTCTTCTCGAATCAACTTGTGGAATAAAACAGTGGTCCTGTGAAGAACCGATTTATTTTCAATAATTCGCCTTTCCATTACAGCAAAAAAAAAAAAAAATAAAATCATGCTCTTAAGAGAAAATTTCACTTCATTGTTACTGACACCAACGTCAGCCACTCGATAATTTGCCGCCAACCGAATAAATGTTTGCAGACGGCAACTCTCTGCCTTTACAAAGCGATTATGTTTTGCACTTTGCCGAAAATTCGTGTCGGTTCAGTCTTCTCTTGTGTAAAATGATGATCCTAAAAAGAATTAATTTATTTTCAATAATGTGCCTTCCCAATCATTGATAGCAACAAAACCAAAACTAGAATCTTGAGAGAAATTGTCAAATTAAACTATCAAACCTATTTTCCTTAAAATGCTGGTCCTACAAAAGGCTTATTTTTTCAACAATGCGCCTTGCGGACATACGTTAGTCCGACTCTTGCATTGAAATTAGAAAATTCAAATTAGCCTTCGACTAGCGCTACTGATGGAGATTTTCTGCCAAGCGATTATGATTTATGATTAAATTTCTTTTAACCTTGATTATGATTTACATTTTTAAGAAAATTTGTCTCGACCGATTTTCAATCCGCAATGCGTCTTTCTGATCAATCAACGTTATTTTTTTAAATTTTTAATTTAACTTGAATGCTGCTGCTGTTCGACAGTCACACGATGATTTTCCGCTAAGATGCCCCCATTTAGAGTACTTTTTCGGTACCGGCACTGGTGTCCCGAGACTGCAACCGACGCCAAAATGTTATTCGGGACTAACACAAATCGAACGGATTTTCTTTCCGCAATGAGCATTTCTAACCACAATTTTGATGTTTGTGTTTGCGATGCACATACGAGATTGATTGGATTGCTGATATTTAACTGTGCCTGGCAAAATTCAATTTTCAATTGATATTCGCTTTTAACCCATTGTTTTCAATAGTTGCTGAGATATTAGCCCATATAATTCGAATCTGCAGTTAATAAAAACAACGCAAATGCATCATACATAGATAAATATACACAAATACAGATTTTCTCTCAATTCGTCGAGTTGAAACGATTGATAGTTTTAGACAATCGGCCTTCAGCAGTACCTAAAATTCGGTAGGCGGGGCGCCGAAGACGTAGGTTTCTCCGGCGGGGTGCCGAAAACGCTGGACTGTCCGACGAGGACAATGGACCTGTTCGACTGCGCGGTGACGTCGGTGTCTCCGGAGCGCGAGTTACCGGCGGCTTGCCAGTGGGCGATCGCTGCTCCACAAGATGGCGGTGAGCTCGCAAATGGCCGAATTAAAGGTGCGGAGGGAGTGGCTGGACGGAAGACTTCCGATTTACGAACCTCGAGAGCGTCCGGAATACCGTTCCTCGAGCTAGTAGCCCACTTTCCTTACGACCCGGCTTCACGTACCTTCTTCGATTCACCGGGCGAGGACCAAAAGGAAGCCACTAACTCTTGGTTCAGGTTCGGTCCAGCGTACGATAATTAGACGTACGGGGACCGTGCTCGAACCTGACCACCGGGGTTGTAGCGTACGGGTGGTTCTACGACAGTTTTGGCGACTGTCGGGTCAGTTTCGCTCGACTGACTGGCGAACTTCACCCTCTCCGTTTAGCCACCGAAAGGCGGGCCTTAGCGGACACGAGGCTCGAATGGTCGCTCTGCGACCCACAACGAAATTCGGACGGAACCCCAAAATGACCTGCTGGTCGCTTTCAAATTCCAGCCCGTACAAAAAGCGCCTATGCGCTGGAAGTTCAACGCGAATGGCGAATGTTAATCAAAAACAAAAATCTATTTACACGAATTAATTTTTTTAATAATTCTCCGGAAAATGGGTAGAATCACGTAATCGTCAGGCGCACTGACGGACGATAAGTGTATCTGAAGACATCAAAAGATTCCTTTTATCACTTCACTTTTTTAAAACCACTGTTCTCAATTTTCTACCTTCGAGACTTTGAAGGTGTACGTTTCACTTTGAAAGTTTCAAACTCGAAACTGAAAAACCGCGATACTTACTCCTCTAGTGCGAGCGAAAATGAACGAGCTTAAGGTTCTATCCTTCAGGAAACCTTGAAGGACAATTGCTTATTCTTTAGCGATTTCGAATGGCGATAGCAGTTTGGCGCCCAAGATTTAAGCAAATGGTTGAAAAGAGCTCATACTTTCAGGAGCCATTGCTGCACTCACTGAAGCAGTATACCACTTCGCTCAGCGAGACGCAAACCGCACGAAACATTTCATTATCCCAAGACAGTCAAGTAGTCACGCAAAGACTGGTTGTATTTTTCTCGCTTTGACTTTGAATCGTCAAGCCGACTTAACGAATTCTAGCATTATTTTGCTTAAAAGATAAAACGTCCAAAGCTAAATTAATTCAAATGAAATAAAATATATACAGAAAAGAACGAAAATATAATTTAAATAAATGAGCTTTAATGCACTAAAATTATTCTCTTTAATTTAATTACAATAATAAAACTAATTTCAAAATTTATTTACAATTGATTTTGCTTAAAAAGATAAAAACGTCTAAAGCTTTTGAATTTCTTTAAATTTAACCACGTGCTTTTCCTAGTATTTTTCAGGAGCATGAGTTGAAAAACTATAACACGTACATAAAATACCAGATCATTTATTACTTATACTGAATAAACGACTTTAATTTCAGTATTGTACGAAAAATTATTGCGTTAGCATTTGGTCTTTTGGGAATGGGAAGAGTAAAACATGTGGTGGTTTGAAATGTACCACGGGATCAATTGTTTGTTCATTCTACTTTCACCCCTACCCTGATGTAAGTCATTGGAGCAGAGGGTCTTTCAGAATTTGTACCTGGACTTGTAACAGCCATAGTGTCCAAAAAATGGAAACAATCCGATCAACACGCCAAATAACCTTTTGAATATAAGACTTTTAGATTCTTCTTAGCTCCTTGTAACTTGTTCCGGAAGGCTCTGAGAAACTGAAATGGTACAAAACTAGTACCAAATTATTCGATATGTTTATTTGAGATAGAAGAAAGATTGGATTACTAAAAATAGCTTCACCGTAGACCTTTGGACTTTTCAGTCGGTTTGTTATTATTTGACCATGAAACTTATAAAATTATTCTGTTTCTCGTACCATTTTTTGATTTCGCCCCCCCCCTAAGGACTGGCGCCTTTGGCGGGGGTCAACCTGGCCAACCGCACGCTACGGCACTGAGTGCTAGAGTAAAAAAAGAAAATTAAATGTTTCAAAAGGGTTTTAGAAGCGATGTTAATTTTAGCCACCAGGCAGTGTTCATTTCACTACACCATTTATGTACATACGAAATTTCGATGTTTTTTTTATTTCGTTTTATTTTTTATTTTATTTCGAAAAACTATATAAAACAATGTTTATTAGCGAAAAAATTGTTCAGTGCAATAAGAACATGAGTTAAATTGCTGAACCAAGTGGTTAAACTAGCAAATTATCCGCGTTTTATGATTGAATTCAACGCAAGTCCTTAACGTGTTCATTTTACCACCCGTTCCCCTACTTCAAGAGCAACCTAACGGCAATTGCATTTTGCGGGAAAATTTCAATTTGGTAGCTATTGCAATATCGATGATCAATCTGAATAGCTACAGACGCCATCTTTGAGATTAAATAGTTCGTAGTAATTAACGCTGAAGATCGTCACTGAGACTGCTACAGGAAGTTCGCTACAGTCACTATTCAGCTTCTCCTCGAATAAACTATATTTTGAATAAAACAGTGGAAAGTAGAAAAACCGATTAATTTTCAATAATTCGTTTTTCAAATTAGGCCGATACAAATATTTAAGATCAATTTAGTCAACCCCCACCCCCTTCGGATTATTTTGCAAAAAAAAAAATATTTTGAGGGGGCAACAAAATAAAATTCGAATAATTTGGAGGATTTTCAGAACATTCTCTAGCAAATCCGAAAAGTTTTTTAATTTTTTTTCTTTTTAATATTTATTTTTTATTATCTTGACTGCTGCTGCTGTTCGACAGTCACACGATGATTTTCCGCTAAGATGCACTGGTGTCCCGAGACTGCAACTGACGCCAAAATGTTATTCGGGACTATCTGGAAATCGAAGAACTGATTTTTTTCACAATGAGCATTTCTATCAAATAATATGTCTGGCTAAATGATGGTACTTACGAATATGAGTGGTTTATGTTGAGTGCTGAAGCTATTGGCGATGGCCTCTCGATGATACGCTTTCTGCTGGGACTGCTACTTACTACCGGCGTCATCGTTGCGACAGGACTAATTTGAACTAAAGATTATAGTCCAGTCTGTAAGTTGCACGATTTGGATGTCTGTGCATGCGATGTGCGCTTACGGATTGGTTGAATGTATCTGATATTAAAAACTTGTGCCTGACAAAATTAAAATATTTAATAGTGTAACCGTTCACCAAAATCTGTATAGGAGGTGATTTATTAACCTTGATGTATTGTAGCGCCACTCTCACGTGTGAGAGACCACCAATCTGTTAATTTGCCCGACTTTCTTGAGACAATAGCTCAGGGGAAATCCTCGAACGGTTTGCTGGCTGAGATTTTCCAAACAACCTACAATACCACCCGAAACTCCCAAACTCGCTCCGCTTATCCCTATATTGCCCCTCGTACTCTACCTTTAAGCTCGCTCAACCTAATACTCACTTTGACTACGAAGAGGAATAGAAGTCACCGAAATAACCAGAAAATCTACCAACGAAAAAACTAAAAACGTTACGAGAACAGTGTATTCTGTTCTAAACGGAAATGCTGCAAATAAAATCAATTGGCATCCAGATCTTCTAACGTTCAACATATTTTTATTCTCAAGGAATTCATTCGCTTCGGACGACATGCTAAATGGGCTTACATATTTATAAGGGAAACTTCAACGGCCAAGGATTTCGTGTTTCCACGGTACCTGCGCAGGATTTTCGCATGGGATGGCGGGATTCCGGCGGGTGCCGAAGACGGAGGGCTTTCCGGCGGGGTGCCGAAGACGGATGGCGGCTTTCGGCGGGTGCTGATGGCGGATGGCTTTCCGGCGGGGTGCCGAAGACGGATGGCTTTCCGGCAGAGTGCCGAAGACGGATGGCTTTCCGGCAGGGGTGCCGAAGACGGATGGCTTTCCGGCGGGGCTGCGCCGAAGACGTAGGGTTTCTCCGGCAAAGTGCCGAAAACGCTGGACTGTCCGACGAGGACAATGAAGCGACTCGTTCGACCCGATGCTGGTGACGTCGGTGTCTCCGGAGCGTCGAGTTACTCGGCGGCTTGCCAGTGGGCGATCGCTGCTCCGCTGCGATGGCGGTGTGAGCTCGTGCGCAAATATAGGCCGTTTAAAGGTCGCGGAGGGAGGCGGCTGGACCGGAAGACTTCCGATTTACGAACCTCGAGAGCGTCCGGAATCCCGTTCCTCGAGCTAGTAGCCCACTTTCCCTTACGACCCGGCTTCACGTACCTTTCTGATCTTTACCCGTGCCGGGAGGACTACAAAGGAAGCCACTAACTCTTGGTTCAGGTTCGGGTCCAGCGTACGATAATTAGCGACGGGCGGGGATGCGTGCAAGCTCCGAACTATTGACCACCGGGGGTTGTAGCGTACCGGAGTGCGCTTCTACGACAGTTTTGGCGACTGTCGGGTTAGTTTCTGGGCCTCGACTGACTGGCGAACTTACTCCTCTCCGTTTAGCTACCTCGAAATGGCAGTCTTAGCAGACACACGAGCTTCGAAATGGTCGCTCATGCGACCTACAACGAAAATTCGGACGGGAACCCCAAAATGACTCCGCTCAAGGTCGCTTTTCAAATTTCTAGCCCGTGTCACAAAAGCGCCATGTACAGCTGGAAGTCCAACGCGAATGGCGAATGTTAATCAAAAAACAATTAAAAATCTATTTACACGAATTACCTTTTTTCTTAATAATTCCTCCAAGAAAAGAAATGGAGTAGAATCACGCGTAATCGTCAGGCGTGCACTGACGGACGAGATAAGCTATATCTGGAAGACATCAAAAGATTCCTTTTACATCACTTCACTTTTTAAAAACCACTCGTTCTCAGTTTTCTTTTTCACTTCGACAGACTTTGAAGGTGTACACGTTTCACTTTGAAAGTTTCACAAACTCGAAACTGAAAAACCGCGATACTTCTACTCCTCTAGTGCGAGCGAAAAATGAACGAGCTTAAGGGTTCTATCCTTCAGGAAACCTTGAAGGACAATTGCTTATTCTTTAGCGATTTTCGAATGGCGATAGCAGTTTGGCGCCTTCCTAGATTTAAGCAAATGGTTGAAAAGAGCTCTATACTTTCAGGAGCCATTGCTGCACTCACTGAAGCAGTATATAAGTACCACTTTCTGCCAGCTGAGACGCAAACCATGGCACGAAACATTCTTCTACATTATCCCCAAAGACAGATCAAGTAAGTCAGCCGCAAAGACTGGTTGTATTTTGGTCTCGCTTTGGACTTTGGAATCGTCAAGCCGACTTAACGAATTCTAGCATTATTTTGCTTAAAAAGATAAAAAGCGTCGTCAAAGCTAAATTAATTCAAAATGTTGAAATAAAATATATACAGAAAAAGAACGAAAATAATTAATTTACAATAAATGAGCTTCCGTAATGCACGTCTGAAACTCATTATTCTCTTTAATTTAATTACAATAATAAAAACTAATTAAAAAATTTATTTACAATTGATTTTACTTAAAAAGATAAAAACGTCTAAAGCTTTTTTGCAGATTTCTTTTAAATTTAATTCAAAATATCCGTCGAACGTTACAATAGATATTCGCTTCATTGTTTTTAAAAGTTTGCTGAGATATTAGCCTCATATAATTCTAATCTACAGTTAACAAAACAACACCAAATCCATCATACAAGTAGATAAACACATACAAATACAGATATTCTTTTCTCTACAACTTTTCGAGTTAAAACGATTGTTATTTTTAGAGTACCTAAAATTCGGTACATTCAGCGAACAAGAAAGTCGTTAACTTAATTCTAATATTTTTCAAAGACGCCAATCGCCGAACATTGTTTTAAGTTAGCATAAAACAAAAACTTTGTCCAACAGGCATCACTGACAACCGGTAGCACATGTGGTCGTAATGAGATGTGAATCAATATCCTTTTTGGGTCGATTATCGGATAATTGGTCTCGATCTGGTCAGGTCTGAAGGCTGCCTGGTTTGGTGCTGGTGCTGAATCCGAGTGTATATGGCCGTCACTTATATAGGTATCGACCTGAAAAACCCGCATCTCCTGGCTACGGAAGAGGGACCAGAACAAGGCGCAGCGAGCACGGGAATGCTATCAGAAGTTATTAATTTCATCTTTGTGATATTTCTTTGATTCAGATTCGGCTTCGAACTGCCAAGTTGCAAAAGCCGGTCGGACAGTTGGACACCGTTGATTCGGATGGGATGGTACCTGAAAAGAGCGAACAACGCATGACAAAGAAATATTATTGATTGGAGCAGGGTAAGTGATATAGCGAGTTTGTTGATTACATATTATTTGGCTTGTTCAGAGTGACCAATTAATTTCACATATTTTCAACCGGTTAGGAACGGCTTATTGGTGCAATTAATGGATTCCGAGAAGTCTTTTCGGATGTTTTGTAGTGATGGTTTGTACACAATATAAAGGATACTGTGACAATAATAGTTTTTTTATGTTTCTCTTTGGCTAAAACAGGCAAAAGAGATAACGGGCTCTTCTGGCATGTATCTTGGAAGATAGAATGTCTAGTAGGGTCGGCTTGGAAAAAATCAAACTTGACCAATGGAATATGTGATTTATTTTAAAAAACGTATGAATGATCAAATAGAATTTCTACGAATAAACAAAAAACTGCAATAAATATTACAAGAAAGGAATTGTTGAGCACATTCTGTTAGAGGAATGTTTTTACTTGTCATGACGAGCTTGCAGCAATGGTTCTCCACCACTTGTTCCTTACCTTTGATAGATACGTATTTCGGGACCTCAACAGTAAGGCCGTCTTCAGTGTCTCGTGCTTGACTCGGACACAGTCGAGTTTATGATTTTATTATTCAGGAATTTAATTACTCCTATTGTGACTAACTAACAATAACGCCTTTTGTGCAAACACTTTATCATGATAGTGTTTATGCAGCTGACAGAAGTGCAACCAGATAATCATTACCATCACTCACTCCCATCAGCCATACGATTGAAGACAAAAAGCACTTACTTCCACCTTACCACTGGCTGACAACAGATACACAAGATTGATTTCCCAGATAATTCATCATCGCACTAATGGGAATGAATAAAGCAAATCATCGCACCTCACCCTTTTTGTTCGCTTCTCATTGATATCATCTGACACTGACACGAGTTTCATCCACAGGCTAACATCCGGTAGCGGATTCGGTCATTGTAGAGGATCAGTGCAACTTTGAGCGATAGACGACGAAGAGCCACGTCAGTCCCATGTCAGTACATATGCGCACAACTTTTGCAATAAAATGTGTTTGATAAACTTTCGGGATAGAACATATTTCCAAACTAACTTACCCCCACATGCTGCTACGCGATGAACGATGGATACTGTCATCGTTCTCTATTGGGACCATACCTCTGGCAGTACACGTTCCTTCGCTCCGAGTAAGAAGCGTTTTTCTCAAAGGCCTGTATGGTCAGTCATGAACATTATAATTAAATAATTTTTCACGGCTTTCACCGATATGTAAAATGATCTGAGTTAATCCTGCTATTATGTGAGTTCGAAAAATTGAAAGTCCTGATTAACGGGGTTCGAGAACCCCTGCTCTCTAAACTATCAATTAAACCAAATGTGTCGGGATCACTTGCATGCCAATTGACACACTTGAAGCAGCAGGAGAAGTGGAATCCATGTCACAAATCTGACAGGTGTGGAAGTGGTTGGTGCACCATCACTGCTCTCAGAGACAAACTGGATTTGATCATGACTGCACAACTGGGCAGCGATTCTCCATTCCCCATCGGGTCCAACCCCTCCGTTCAATCGCAGCCATTTGTGCTGCTGCTTCTTGAGTGCGATGGGGAAAGAGTGGCAGAATTTTTTGAACCAACAATGGGTTAGTCAGGATGTGGCAGTTTCATTTTTAGTTCACACTTTGGAAGTCCAGCAGTTCAGCGGTACACCTACTGCCAAACTAACGGTAGTGGACACAGCAGTTTGGGAGCACATTCTATGCTAGCGAAAAGTTTGAAACCACGGATAACATGTGTACCGTTTGCAATGCTCTCTCATCTGTATGTGAACAGTTTTGAATGTAGACTGAACAAGTGGACAGCTAGGGAAAATGAAAAATGCTTGCACGGTGGTCAAGCGATTCAAATGGCAGTACATTTCACAAACATTGTTCAAAAAAAACTGAATGGGTGTGTTTCGTCATTGTTGAATTGGATGGAGAAAAACATCTGGTAAATATGATAATGTTATGCATTATGTATAATAGCCACACTTTCTCGTTTTGACTTTTTACCTCAATTTACTCTCCTCCTGATATCAATTAGCCAACTTTTTGATTCTCACATTACACTTTGCACTTTTAACTCAAAACCTCAATTTACCCCAAAGAATAAAGATAAAATTACCAATATAATGGTCCAATAAATATTCATATATCAAAAATCAAATCGAAGTGCTTATATTAAACCAGTAGTATTCGGAAGCATACGAGCATAAACGATGTATTAAGATCCATCACCCTTTGTCAGTTTCGTTATTTATAGTCTAATAATTTTCATCGCTTCGTACGCTACAATTCAAAAAATGATTCAATCCACAATTGAGCGGCAACATCATTATCACCATCAACCACATCAACAACAAGTCGTTTCCATTGAAAACGTTTATCAATCTCCGTTTTTTTCTTCTCATGAACCGAGCAAAACAACTTCCTCATCCTTCGAGGCGACTGCTGCGTTGATGCATGAGCTTTGCTGCAGACATTGACTTTGTTCAGTAGATACTCGTCTAACATTATTTAGCACTCATTCGCTACCCACAGAAGAGGAACGCTCTACTCGCACTTTATGATGGTCGGTTTTTGGGCAACCCAGAACCTCTAGACTGTAGAGGAGGACTTTGTGGCTTTCATGCATCACATGCACCACGCCATCGCCGTTTTCCATCAGAAGAAAAGTTTCGTTTTCTGACGATTTTTTGTTGATGCCATTCCACACAGTATGCAGCATTGCCGTTGTTGGTTGGTATTCGATACATGCTTCATGAAGGAGTAGCTTTTTTCCGAACCACACAAATTCTCAAGGGATGGACTGCGGCAGCTGTTGAGCGCAATTTGGAGCGCCAAAGCTGCGGGTAGGAAGTGCAGCAAGCAAAACAAACAGCCATCAATAAGTGCGGTGACGCTGAACAAAGTGAAATTTCATATAAATAGATGGACAGAAATTTTATATTTTATTTTTTTAGGTCATAGAGGAAAAAGATGTTTTCTTTTAGTTTGGAGTACTAGGGGAAAAGACGGCTTTGGCAGGTTTGTACTATTATTGGCAGGGGTTTTTGTCGACCAAATTTTATGAAATTTGGCCACAATATTCTTTGATATGCAAAAGAATGTTTATGCCAAATTTCAGCATAGTCAGTCATAAAACCCCCCTGCCAATAATAGAACAAAACCTGCTCATCATTCTACCACTGCGAATGTTATTGAACTTTCTAGATTCACATTATTGTAACTCATTAGAATTAGTTACCTTAGGTCCTTCCACAAATCACGTAGACCAAAATTTCAAATTTAAAAACGAATAAAAATTCTCCCTAAAAAATATAAATTTTCCATAAAAAAGGAAATTACCAATAAAGACATCAGAGTGTAGGTAGGCAATAAATAAATAAATTAATTCTACAAATAATGCAAAATTTCCAAAATCAATTAATAATTTTCCACAAAGTAAAAGCAAAAATTGCAATTATACAAGAAGAGTTTCCCATAAAAAAAATCAAAACGTTCCAGGAAAAAAAAATCATTCATAAATTAGTATTACGAATAAACGATTACGAAAAATTCCACAAAATAAATGTTTTTTTCCACAAAACAAATGAATAAAGAGCAGTAAAAATTATTAAATAGGATTAATTATAAATCATTATGAACATATATATTAGAGCAATAAAACTAAACATTTTTCCATACATTACTCTTTCTTTAAAAGCGTTCAAAGCTCAGAAATGTTATCCTTTTTATTGCTTTTTTGTATTTTTTTATGAAAATTCTTTTATTTTTGCCTTTCTTGTACAACAAAGTTGTACCGAAAGGCTATATGATTTCTCCAAAAAAGAACTTTTGATAGAAGGCCCGGAGACCTATAGTGTTTTGTACCGATCGACTCAGCTCGACGAACTGAGATGATGTCTGTATGTGTGTATTAGAGTGGGGCGCAGTTGTATGGAAAAACGCAAACTTCGTCCGATCAAGTGAGATCAAGGTTTTCTGAATCGTTTTGGGACCCCAAACAACTGTGCAAATTATGAGCTCGATTGGTTGCAACCTCGCATGCCGCATCGCGTTTTAAATTTACATGGAGATTAGTATGGGAAAACAAACTAACCGGATAGCGCCCATTAGCTCTAAAGCACTATAAAATCATTTATTTTGAAATAAAACTCAGTTAAATTATTGGTCTATGGTACAGCAGTGCTGGCAGAATAAACGATTTTTGCATATGGTTTGAACACTCAATGTTCGAAGCGTTATAACTTTGTCTTGGACGTTCCAGCAACGTGCCTTCTTCAGCAAAGTTTTCGGCATCCTTTGGGTTATACTTTAACGCAATGTGCCACTTGGTTTACGATGAACTGAAACTCCTATTAGTAGAAATGCAAAAATATACGTTCTCCCATACTAATTTCCATACAAACTTAAAACGCGATGCGGAAAGCGAGGAAGCAACCAATCGGTCCCAAATTCTGCACAGTTGTTCAGGACCCAGAATGGCTTGAAAACCATTGATTTGAAAAAATGACCATGACGCCCCACTCTAGTGTGTATGTATGTATATGTGTGCGTGTGTATGTGTACATATTTTGTAGACACACTTTTTGGAACAACATTATCCGATTTACTCGCAACAAGTTGCATTTTACGGAAATGCGGTCCCATTGTTTGCTATTGAAGATTGAAGTTTTTTTTCGCAAAGGTCCTCCTTTAGAAAAAAAAAAAATTCAGTAGTTTTTTCAATTAAAATCAATGCAAAAACATGCAGAATAATCGCAAAAAATATTCTCCTAAAGTGCTTTTCTGACCTTTCTAATACGATTTTTTCAATATATATTATGATGCACGAGAAAGGCATCATCACTGCTAGATTGATTAATCTGGGTTTTTATTGTTTCTTATTGATTACCTTGTAGAGATTTTTTATGAAATAAATTTATTTTGTGGAAAATGCTGTAATTGTTCATTGCTAATATTTACTTTTTTCTGATTTATTTTTATTTCTCCGTAGAACATTTAGATTTCTTTATGGAAACTTCTTATTTTATAATTGCAATTTTGCTTTTAAAAGGGCTATTTTTTTGTTTTATGTTTTGTGCTGTGTTTCAATAGTTCATAAATTTTGCATTAATAGTGGAAATTTGATATTCATTAATTGCTTATACCCTGATTTCTTTATTAGTAGTTTTGTATTTTTTATGGAAAACTTCCAATTCTTCATGGAAATTTATTTTGCTGCCTTTTCAAACCCCTCCTCCTCCTAGTAGCCATTGGCCAAACATACTTTTGAAGATAAACAATAGAGAATGATCCATGAAAATGAAAAACGATCCGTAAATAACATCTGATAGTTTTTCATGGATCATTTTCCTAAGAATTATGGATCATTTGTCGTACGTTCATGAGACCTTTTGACCTTTCTAATGTGATTTTTTCAATATATTTTATAATGCACGAGAAAGGCATCATCACCGCTAAATTGATTGATCTGGGTTTTTATTGTTCTTTATTGATTACCAAGAGATTTTTATGAAATAAATTTATTTGTGGAAAATGCTGTAATTGTTCATTGCTAATATTTATTTTTTCTGATTTATTTTTATTTCTCCGTAGAACATTTAGATTTCTTTATGGAAACTTCTTATTTTATAATTGCAATTTTGCTTTTAAAAGGGCTATTTTTTTTGTTTTATGTTTTGTGCTGTGTTTCAATGGTTCATGGAAATTTTGCATTAATAGTGGAAATTGATATTCATTAATTGCTTATACCCTGATTTCTTTATTAGTAGTTTTGTATTTTTATGGATAACAGGAATGTTACTGTTCTTCTCGACCATGTCTAAAGGAACATATTTTATCTTCAATTGCTAAATTTATGCGTAGTTATGCATCTTGAAATAATTGTTTATGGATACTGAACTGTTTGATGGATTTATGGTAGCAGGAAGCTTCAGATATTATTTACGGATCGTTTTTCATTTTTTCATCGTTTTTGCACTCATAACGGAACAAAGTAAGAGCTGCCGTAGACACTCGTAAACCTTTCCGAAACACATTCCGAAGAATTTGTAACCTAGCAAACGGCTTTCAATCTGTTGACTTTCAACCTTCTTTCGAATATCTACTCTACTCGATCGTACTTTCAATAGGACTGACCGATAATTCCGATAAACAAATCAATCAGTAGGGGAAACTGGACACATATGATCCCCGGGGACACATGATCCCCCGCTGTTTTCTTGAAAACTAATCACATTTTTATACCAGTGATATGTGCAAACGGATCCGTTAGATAGATTATTGAATCTGAGTAACATTTGATATATATTACTTTATGTATGGAGTTTTAGAGAGGTTTTATTATTTGAGCATTCTCAATCCTTTTTTTCTTCAAAGGAGAAAAGTTTAATAACTTTGAATATGTCCAACCAAAACGTACCAAATTTTTACTGGACAAAGTTTTATTATTGTAGAATTGAATAAATTCATTCAATTAACTATTGCTTATTTTCATTTAATACTAAAAACAAAACAAGATAAATACTCAACATGGACACACTTGATCCCCCACAGTTTGGACACACTTGATCCCGATATTGCATATAATTACGCTATGACTGACCTCCTGTTAGAGCCAGATCAGCAATAAAGGACAGCAGTCATCATTTCTACATATCGGACGATCGACCTATCAGCCAATCATCGACGA
Source organism: Armigeres subalbatus (assembly GCF_024139115.2). Classification (NCBI taxonomy): domain Eukaryota; kingdom Metazoa; phylum Arthropoda; class Insecta; order Diptera; family Culicidae; genus Armigeres; species Armigeres subalbatus. The sequence continues at coordinate 376,999,019 of NC_085140.1, read as the reverse complement.
GGTGCATCATTGTGCCGCATCAGCATTTAAATATCATAAATACTGCCATCAACCCCGGAATGCTTGTTCAGTTTTTCTTTATCGACGACCGTGATTACTTCTGTTCGCGTTTTAATTAGTGAATAAACGTAGTTTCTGTTAAACTTAGTGTTAGTGCTTTTTTAAAACACCGAACTGTCGTCCCCGGTCAACAGTTCAGTTTTTCAGGTTCAGGGGCAGGGGCAGAAAAGTTGCCAATCTTGACCGGGGACGACAGTTTGGTGTTTTAAAAAAGCACTAACACTAAGTTTAACAGAAACTACGTTTATTCACTAATTAAAACGCGAACAGAAGTAATCACGGTCGTCGATAAAGAAAAACTGAAGTATATTAAGGCGTTTGTTGTACAATCACCATTTATTTGTAAATCTTCTTAAATATTAATTATTATTAATTATTAATAATAGGCTCATTCAACGGAGACGAGCCAGCCTCGGGCTGAAAGTCTCCTTAATAAAGACACACAAAAAACAGGCTCATTCAACAACTTTTGGTCAGTCGTTTAAGAGAAATCGCATTTGTGTAGTAATAACACGCACTACAAAAATGATGATGCGTGACAGTACCATATTGAATTATGAAGTCATCATCCTGGTATGATCAAGGTTGTGTTATTGGTAGTAGACTGGCGATCCTGATGTACAGTCGTCAGGGTGAGAATGGGCCAAATGGGGTGAGAATGGGTCACTGTTTCAACTACTTAGAAGGCTTGTGAAATAGATTGAATGCATCTGAGGGCAAGAAGACCAAAATATATGAGACCTTCTTGAACAATTTTGCTCTAGTACCTCTCCTCTTAGGAACATCATGGTTGTCGTTGATATGACCACTGTCTTTTAGTGGTGTGAATGGTTTGCAGATAAATCATCATCACCATGCCAATTTTGTTGCTGTAGCAGACATTCTATCTGTCACGATTTCGCTATACGAAAACCAAAATACTTGTCTGGCTTAATACTGACAATATTTGATTTTCGCTCTACTGCTATTACTACAGACTATGAAGAATTGTTAGAATTTGAGAGGCTAGACCAATTGAACCTTTCATTAGACTTGGAAGAACTTAAACATGTTCAGATCATAAAGGGATCAATTTCCCCACCTCCCCCTATATGAGGATCAAGTCTCCTGCAAGTTTTGAAAATTCCAAATTTTTCTATCTTACGACAAAATCAATTTTTTGGTAACTTTCATGAACAAATAATTGCTTCCAATGACGTTTATGAATAGCTTATTAAATTCTTTATCAAGTACATCAAGAAACGTGCAAATCTGTCCATGTTACATCGAGAAATATCCTAAACAAAAAGTGGGGATCATGTGTGTCCAGTTTCCCCTATTTTGCATATTAATTGTTGGTATTATATCTCTTATGTACACCGTTCACACCAACTTCTGTTATCGAGGACGCCACTCCTGCTCGTGTATAAATTAATTAGTCAACAGTTTTTCACTCCCTTCAACCATAAATCAAAAAATTTGTTTTTTTTGATGAGTCATTTATTGTGAAAAACGGAAAATAATTCACGTATTTTCTAAGAATTTCGGATTATTTGTTGTACAAACAACGAAACGAAACAAAATATAAATTATTTCCGCAACTTTGAAACGAAACGAAATTAAAGTCCAATTTGATTCGATATTTTACGAAACGAAACATTTTTTTCTATTTTTCCGCGGAATATGTAATGATTTTTGCCTTTCTCGTACACTAAGTGTACGTAAAGGCTATAATATTGCTTCAAAAACAAAATTTTGATAGGAGGCCCGGAGACCCATAGTGTTATATACCAATCGACTCAGTTCGACGAATTGAGGTGATGTCTGTGTGTGTGTGTGTATGTATGTGTGTGTGTGTGTATGTGTGTATGTGTACAAATTTTGTAGACACACTTTTTGGAACTTAGCATTATCCGACTTACTCGCAACAAAAATGTATTCGACGGAGAATGCGGTCCATTGTTGCTATTGAAAATTGGCTCGATCGGACATTGCATTTCGGAATTATTGAAAAATCATTGTTTTTTCCCAAGGGTCCCCCCTTGGAAAAAAAATCAAAACCGAAAAAAAAATTTTTTACAAAAATGGTGGCAATACATTTTAACTAATACAAAAACATGCAAAATGATCGAAAAAATGTGATCTATTCTCCTAAAAAGCTTTTTTGACCTTTCTAATGTGATTCTTTCAATATATTTTATAATGCACGAGAAAGGCATCATCACTTAGGTGGATTAATCTGGGTTTTTTTTATTTATTATGTAAACAGTTCTCGTTTAATATTTTTATTATCAAATAACTGTTTTGCGACCAACAGCTTTTTAGTAACAAATAAATCAGACCATATAAAAACTCTGAGTTTTTTTATAAAACATTAAGGATAAGTCATTTTCGCAACATTTTTAATGTAGGGGAATTGTGGGTAAAACCAACACCACTACAAATCTCTGATTTCAAGTGATTATCGGACAGAATTTCGACACCCTTTGAATAAACGTTTGATTTCTTGTATTTCTAGTCATATTGTAACTGTCGGAGACATGTAAGAGTCATAATAAACAGACAATTAGCATTGATCACCATTGAGGATATGAGTTATGTAAAATTTTGGCATCGGTGTATAAGCTTCTTCGACAATAATTTGTTGATTATCAGTATTTAATCTATCTCTGATCCACAATTCAACATCATTTTGGATACGTTGTGGAAAAATAGTTAACTTATCTAATTATAAACATCCACATGTACTTCATCATTATTATGTTATCAGTTGGGGTAAATTCGACACCTGCCATCGAATCACGAAATACCTCTGTTTTATTAGAATCATCATTCGCAAAATATAATTCAAGTAGGGAGCGGGACCATTTGGGCAGCACCCCCTATTCCCGTCCGCAACGTTAATAACTCGACCGCGTTCCAACCAAATGTCTTGATTGTTTTTACATCACTAGATATCGATAGAAACTAACCTTGTACTAAAAAAAACAAGTAATTCGGTTGTATTGTGTTCGAGTAATAAACGTTGTTGACGGGAATAGGGGGTGCTGCCCAAATGATTCTCTACCCTATTGGAAAACGAGGCGCCGGGAAATATAAATTAATCATAGACTGATAACATACTCATCATTGGGCGTGACAATAGGTCTAGTAGGTAATATTGAGTCTTCAAGGAAAACCTGCAGGTCGGATAACAATAGCGCTCAAAGAAGAACCGCATTTTTAGGCTTATTTTGCTCTTAGATATATTTTCTATCCGTTCTCTAGTGTTGTTCTTTCGTGATCCAGTTTCACCCCTGTAAACATGTAGCTTGTCACCTACGGAACTAGTCATTTTCATTTCTTGTCTAAATACACCATACTAATTTATTTCAAATCGCCGTTATAGACAACTTTTTGAAAAAAGTGAAATTAAAATGTAGGTCAAAATTTACAGTAAATTTGTTATTAACATTCTAACATTCTAATACTATTTATCACCCAACCCTCTAAAGAAATTGAATGAAATATGATATGTGGTAATGATATCAATATATGTATAAAATTTTGTTCAACCATCGTTTATGAGTGACCCTAAACATGAATTTCATACACAAATATCAAAATGAATGCTGTTAAACATTTACAATTATGTTGTAACATCATTTAGAATTGTTCTGATGTTCGATTCCATAACGACTTGATGTGTCGATTTTACCCTCATGTGGTGTCGATCTTACCCGCACCGCAGCTGGTTGGGCTGCAAGATGGATTGTTCGCGTTTTCATCACAAATCATTATTCTATCAAGAAATATTGTCCTAAGATCTCACGGACTGATGCCTGAAGAACCAAAGTATGCTTGTATGAAATTTCTAGGCCGGAAAATTGCTTCATAGATTGGGAACTGTAAAGTTGCTTAAGGTGTCGGTTTTACCCACTTTTCCCCTAATTTATTGTGCCCCCGAATCTGGTCATTTTTTTATCAGTTTGTGATAAATGCCTTTCACGATGCGCATCTTGTAGTGAGGGTGCCATGCATTAGCCCACTCAAGGAATCCTCTGCAGCACCATTCAAAAACCCACAAAGATATGATCGTATTATGGGATTGTGATCAGATGACATGGCAAAAGTTTGCCGGTTTTGGAGTAATATTTTTGAAATTTCAAACCTTTTCGACGTCACTTAATGGGTTGATTAAAAAAGAATATGACATAAATAGGATTTCGGCTTAGATTATTTGTTCTTCAATTAATTAATTGATCTTTGGACACTTTTTAATACGATAGGTACATAATGTTAACATCACATGTTCCAGGTCTTCCATAAATTTCCTGAAGAAAAGCCTGAAAGCCTCCTAGCATAAACTAACATCCGTCGGCCTTTTTGATATGGTACATACTCCCAGAAAATATTCTTAGCGATTCATGAATCAAATTGGACATGCGTTTAATTCCAAGTCGTTTTGAAAAAAGTTCATTCTTAACTTTTGCAAAATCATCATTTTTTTAAACTGTATCTTTTACTTAGTTTTGTTTAAATAGTACAACATTTTTGAAGTAAATGAGTTCAATTGACTTCTACTTGAATCTTATCTTCTTATCTTAACTTAACAGTTAGTTGGGAGGGGACATAGACCATAATACTCGTGGCATAGTTCCGGCTTTGCGTGTAGTAACATTTTTGATTTTGAAGGTTTTTTGAGGACATGAGTGTGAATATATTATTAGATATGATGTGGAGATTCGACTGGATTTTATTTAATATTTATTATTTTTTTTTTTGGCTTAGCAGTCTTATTATTGTATCAAACGAACTATAATGTTGGGATCGTATTTATCCCTGAAGAAGGTCCCAAATACGAACCCAAACATTTTAACAAGAACATTATAGTTCGTTTGATACAATAATAAGACAGCTAAGCCAAGAAAACAATACGTATTATATTAATAGATTTTTTTTCCATTCAGAAGCGAAAAGATAGATTTTTCAGATAAGTAATGATTACCATATCTTACCATTGAAGCTGTACAAATTGTGAAGATGTCCCATTGTGTTATATATTGATGGACCCATCGAATATCTGAACAAAGATATTTTAAATCAACAAATGCGTAGTTCTTTTTATCGGGGAAGAGTCGTTTGGCCGAAACCCATTCCGCCGAAAGCCATTTGGCTGAATGTCACTAGGCCGAAAATTGTTTGGCCTAATATCCCATTCGGCCGAACAGACCATTAGGCCGAAAGACATTTGGCCGAATGGGTCATTTGGCCGAAAGGGTCGTTTAACCAAAAGGTTCATTCGACCGAAAGGGTCATTTGTCTGAAAGGGTCATTTCTCGCTTAAATTTTCAAAAGGAACTAAGTAAATTTTTTTTCATGATTTAATTTGAATAGCGCAATCAACAAAACAACATGAAAGCTATTGATTGCAGTATTCAAGTTAATTCATGAAAAAATGTTACTTAGGTCCTTTTGAAAAGTTAAGCGAGATTTGTTCGAAAGGGTCGTTTGACCGAAAGGGTCATTTAGCCGGAATGGTCATTAGGCCGAAAAGGTCATTTGACCGAAAGGGTTATTTGGTCGAAAGGTTCATTTGGCCGAAATAGTCATTAGGCCGAAAGGGTCGTTTGAGCTTGAGCTTGAGCTTGATTGACTGCTCGTAGTTGCTACTTCATTATGACCAGATCACCTGTTCTTGCACAGGGAACCAACAAATGTTTGCTTGGGACTAGCACACATCTTCAATGTACAAGCACTGGTGATCTCATTTGCTAGGTCATACTGGGGCCTGCCACGTCAGAATGCAAGTCAATGTAGGGAAGGGGGAGGAAATGATGATGCAATCACTCGCCCACTGCAAGCCGAATATTCCTCTGCACTTGCCACGAATTCATGCGGAATTTGTTGGAAAATTTTTGGGTTAGAGTTCGAGAGGCAGAGGTCCGTCTTGGTTAACGAGCTGCCAATGTGATAGATAGGAGAAGGCAACTGATGGAATTTCAAAATTGGATGTAGGAAACGAGCTCTATCTATAGTTCATTTCCAATTCTAGCAGATTACTGTTAGAATTAGAATATAAGTTTAATGTATAGGAATAATAATGGAAACGGTGTGGAAGTCCATTTATAGATTTGGCGATTGCTAGAACTTGAGAAATATAGAGAAAGATACAAATCAGGAGAATGGAACCGATCTGGGATTGAATCCACGACCTCCTGCGTATAAGGCAGAAGTAGTAGCCATATGACTACCAAGCCCGCTTAGGCCGAAAGGGTCGTTTGGCCGAAAAAGTTGTTTGGCTCAAAGGGTTATTTGGCAGGAAGGGCCATTTGGCTGGAAGGTCCATTTGGACGAAGGTGTTATTTGGCCGAGAGGGCCATTTGGCCGAAATGGTCATTTAGCCGAAAGGGTCATTTGGCCGAATAGGACAGTTAAACGAATAATAGGGGAGGAGGCTCGATTGTGGGCACCCCTATGTATCTTTTGACAGATAAGGGATGCTGTCATTCTGACAACCGTCATTTGTTTGCTATAATAGCATGATGTTTTGTGCTCAATGTCAAATCGGATGGGCATCTCTGCTTTGAACTATAAACAAATAAATTTGTTGTACAAGAAAGACTAAACGAAAGTTGTTTTTGGCACTTTTCAAAGTGTCATAAATTGAAGTGATTTAATTCAAAAAGTGAGTTCTAATGCGTATTTACACATTAAATTTAATCTATTTTGAGGCCCAAAGCGCGAATTTTTTTTTCATCACATTCCGAAAAGGCTGCGAAATTCGGTTGTGGGCACCCTTATTGGTTCGGTTATGGGCACCCTCATTTTATTGATGAATAATTCAATATCGTTTTAGTTGTCCCTTAACTTATTTTAATAACGTTTTTATGCAGTTTTATAATTATTTTGACATAATTGTTCGAAATTAAGAGTTTATTTAATATTTTTGTTTTTTGGGCATACCTAGTTATTATACGTACACTTTTTTGAACTAAGCGTTGACCGATTGAGCAACTTGCAAGCAGCATTCAACGGGAAATGCTTTCCCATTGTTTCCTATCGAAAATTGGTCAGATCAGACTATGGGATCAAAATTTATGGCTAAAATATTATTTTTTTAAATGAACGAGAAAGGCACTATTGCCGCTAGGGTGATTAATCAGGAATTTTTTCACTGTGATGCATACCAATAAAACGTAAATCATTGCAAAATTGAAACTCATTTACCTAAAGTGCTATTTTAGACCTCTCTTATGTGATTTTTTCAACATCCTCCATATTGCACCGAGGGAGGCATCATCACTGCTAGGTGAATTGATTTGAGTTTTTTAGTGTCTCCTGGCTTTTAGAATGAATAAACTATTCCTTGTCTTTAAATCTGGGTGGTTTTTATTTATGCTTCTTTATTTTTAGCTAACTTTTCAAGGGTGCACACAACCGAACCACAAAATTGAAATGTCCAAAAATGTCAAATTTTCTAAATTGTCAATATTTTTTTCCAAATCGATGAATTTCTTTGCTAGTATTGTCGATACAGATGAAATCAAAAACATGTATGAACTTGTCTCAACTACGTCGCTCGACTGAAACTTCGCTGGTCGCTGGCGACACTTTTCAGTAAGTGCTCCAGCGACGCAGGCAAATGTAATGCGTCACTGCAGCACCAAACTGGAAAGCGCTCGCTGGTTGAGCGACGCGACGGTTCAGCGACGTTCCAGCGATGACTCGCATAGACAATAGTAAGGTTATACGTTTAGCTTTCCATTGCTATGCAAATGTCGACATAAGATCAACCAGGACCAAAATATGGACCAAACAGAAAAGGGTGCCCACAACCGATCCTCCTCCCCTACATTTGCCCAAATAGATCATTTGAAAAGTGAGAAATTAGGAGTAAGAAGAGAGACATCTTAGTTCTCATTCCCCTTTTGTCATTTCTTACTGTAAAAAAAGAAGCGCGAAGTGAGACGTCTCAATTCTCATTTCCTCATTTCTCACTTCTCACTGTAAAAAAAGAGGAGCGCTTTCCGCTTCGCACTTTTTACAGCGAGAAGTGATAAATTAGGAGTGAGAAGTGAGACGTCTCATTTCTCACTCTTCATTTTCTCTTCTAATTTTTGTCAGCGAGAAGTGAGGAGTGGGAAGTGAGACGTCTTATTCTCACTCTTCATTTTTCTCTTCTAACTTTTGACAGCGAGAAGTGAAAAATGAGGAGTGAGAATAAGACTTCTTACTTCTCACTCTACATTTTCTCTTCTCACTGTTAAAAGTAAGAAGCGCGAAATGAGTAGTGAGACGTCTCACTACCCACTTTGCACAACTCATGTAAGAAATGAGAAGTGAGACGTCTTATTTCTCACTCCTCTTTTCTTACTTCTCACTGTGAAAAGTGAGTAGTTCAAAGTGGGTAGTGAGACATCTCACTACTCATTTTGCGCTTCTCACTTTTTACAGTGAGAACAGAAAAATGAAGAGTGAGAAGTGAGACGTCTGTCTTCTTATTCCTAATTTCTCCCTTTTCAAATGAACTATCTGGCCAAATGACCTATTCGGTCAAATGTCATATATGGCCAAATTTCATATTCGGTCAAATGTCCTATTCGGCCAAATTACCCTTTCGGTCAAACGACCCTTTCGGCCAAATAACCCTTTCGGTCTAATGACCCTTTCTGCCAAATAACTCTTTCGGCCAAATGACCCTTTCGGCCAAATGACCCTTTCGGCCAAGAGGCCCTTTTGACCAAATGACCCTTTCGGCAAAATTACCCTTTCGTCTAAATGATCCTTTCTGCCAAATGACTTTTCGGTCAAATGACCCTTTCGGTCTAATCACCAATTCCACCAAATGACCCTTTCTTTCAAATTACCCTTTCGGTCTAATGAACCTTTCTGCCAAATGACCCTTTCGGCCTTATGACCCTTTCGGCTAAATTACTCTTTCGGTCTAATGACACTTTCAGCCAAACGAAATTTTCGGCCAAACAACCTTTTCGGCCAAACGACCTTTTCGGCCAAACGACCCTTTCGGCCAAGTGACCCTTTCGGCCTTATGACTCTTTCGGCCAAATGTCCAGTTTTAACATCTCACACTAGCGCCGCCTGTTGACATTGTTGTACTAAACAACATTTCGTGCAATATGCACACGGGATGGTGAAGAAGAATCTGGGCGAATGATTTTCAGGAAATTGTTCTAGCTGCGTCTGCTAGACTTAAACATTTACAACCAGTTTTTACGTAAACTACGTCTAAGGGAAGACTCGGATACAGGGTGACAAATGAAAATTTCCAAATTCGAGACCGTCACGAAATCATGTAAGATTTTTGAACTTTAATAGCGCCTTTATCTTCCGATGGATTTTTGAGTTTTATATATCAATCGATTCGGAAATTCTCTACCAATTTGTCAATTATATTGAAACTTTGGGTTATGAATGTTAAAATAGGGTATCGGCTTCCTCTTTTCTTGTCCGCAAGAGTCTCGTTTCGGCCGTCGCCGTTCAGTGCGGTTGGCTTTTGGACTCTCCTTTTTGTGCGGTGTTTCGCACAAAAAGTAAAACAATGGAGCCGGACCAGCGCGACCGCGGTCGAAACAAATGTAACAAAAATGCGTAATGTAGTGCATGGTGTATAAAAAAGTGATCCAGATAAGGGCATGTTTGTGCAGGCATGAGACGATCAATTGTTATCAATGCCAATGCCCTTGCTAGTAATGCATGCAATTTATATTGAAAAACAACTTTGAAAATGCATTTTTTGCAAACTGAAAACTAATAAGGCTAGTCTATATACATAAAATGAATTTCTGTCTGTCTGAACCTTATAGGCTCGGAAACTACTGAACCGATCGGCGTGAAAATTTGTTTGCAGAGCTTTTTGAGGCCAGAGAAGATTCTTAAGATAGTTCGAAACCCTCCCCGCTTTGGAAAGGGGGCGTCCATAAAAATGAGACTGAAATATCTGCATAACTAGAGAACTAATCAGAGAATAAATCACTTTAAGGCGAAACGAAGTTCGTCGGGTCTGCTAGTAAAAAATAAATATTAAAATGGAAAAAAAATAAAATAAAAAAAAAACTCCTCGGATTTGTTAAAAAATGTTTTGAAAGTTCTCAAAATTTACCGGAAATTTTTTTTGTTGCCCCTCAAGTTGTTATTTTTGAGCAAAATAACAATGTGGGTGAGACATAGTTAAAAAAAATATTTATATCGGCCTAATAATATTTTGTCCAATTAAATGCGCTCCTGAATCAGAAGGATTGAACTTTGATTCAGGAAGTGTGAATGCACTTAAGATATTTTTATAATACGTGGGTGCAATAATGCGGTATTTATTGTACACGACAAAAGCTTCGGAACGCATACGTTCTTGAAACGGGCTATATGAGATACAAAAGAGCTATCACCTTCGTGCTCCCCTGATTCAAAGAATCTTGCAATGGTATTAATAAAATGGTTGCACGAATATTTTACCCATAGTGACCCACAGTGTTGGTTGGTAGAATCATACTCAAATCTCAATCATCGAAGCTTCATGCACGAGCTAACTCTCGCCTGCGATTCTGTAGGGAAGCATCGCGCTTGAGTTTCTCGGCCAGAATCGCATCGCTTCGCTCACTCACCGAAAAATGATTTCGTTCTAAAAAGCGTCAAAACGCAATCGAGACGTATGTTTTGTTTATATATAATTATTGGCCATTGTTTTAGACGAAAAATAGTTAATTCAATGCATTCACGAAGAACACGTAAATATCATGCAATGATGCAAATTGCGATTCAAATCATGAGCAAATCTCTCGATCATAATTCTGATGGGATTTGACTCACGCATGGTTTGAATCGCCGATGAGATTTGAGATTTTGAGATTTTACCAACACTGCCAGACAGTAGGAGTTAGAATGTAATAACACACACACACTATCTTTTCCCGCCCGCAACGTTTACTACTCGCGCGCACCACAACCAAATTAATTGGGTTTTGGTACATGATTGACATTTTATGATTTCTAGTGATGCACGAAAAACAAGATATGCCTATGATTTCTGAATAATAAATGTTGCAAACGGAAAAGAGAATGCTTCTCTAGGGCTTCTTCTATTGAAATATTTCATCAAATGCTTCAAAACCCAAATGTAGGCAATTCGGATCCAAGAAAGGCATCATTACCACTGAGGACTAAATTTGGGTTTTCATAGTAAATTTTTTTTAACAATTGTCGTATCCAACAATTTTCATATCTTAAGATACGCTACTTTTGTTCGAAACCAGTGACATAAGTAATCAAATGAATTTTCTAAAAATATTCATGCATCATGGCACTACAATCCTCAATGAACAAAACTGCCTTACGTAGTTTACGTTGGGCGGTTGTGTCTTGTACATAACACTTCTGATTTTTTTAAAAGAAGTATCTATGGGTATTGGAATCACGGAGTAGCAACCATTGATATGTACAGTGTACAGTCAGTCTAAGCTAAGCTAAGCTGAGTATCTGTGGGTATTTGGACGTTAGCACTTTTAGTCCGTTTTTATCCAAATTTATCTTATGTGCACCGAACTGAGAGAAAGCAAAGAAGGCAAGAACGTGTGGAAAATACTGTCAATTTACACTTTATGGTGACGACGTGTGCTGCTGCTCCCTACCCGGCAAGAAACGACATTAACAGAGTTTACAAACATTCCTCTGCCCGCTTCGGGATGCCGTGTAATTCAATCAGGGTTCCACAGCCACAGCCCTTGAGGCAGCCAGCGGTAGTCGCAGCCGTTCGGCGAACGAGTTCCACACATGTGAGCGAGCGCAAAAAGTTGAAAGGAAATTCCTACCGTTCCTTATACTGGCCGTTGCCTCAATATGGATACGTAGCCTTATAATAACCCAGTCGGTGTTTGGAACAGAAACAGAAGCCTGGCAAAAACTTTCCTAACGATTCCTGGAAAGTGAAATAATGGTTTCAGTTATTAAACTTTTTGTTAGCTCTCGCCACACAAAAGCCATTCAAACACTATTTTAGTTGACCCAAGTTGACGTCCGTTGCGAAGAAGGGCTACGGATAGAGGTCCATTGGAGGAGGGAACAGACTTTATCTAACAAGTATAAAGATCATCTTGGGACCGAAATATTGTCGCTGTCGTTCCATGGATTGCAGTGGCGTCTGCAATTGAGTCGTTTCCGGGTAGAATGGTTTGAGGAACGTCTCGATAGAATTCTGATTTGCGATTTCTTCGGCTTCAATTATTCCTATAGGTTATAGGGTATCTGTTCCTATATCAATAACAATAAGGCAATGCGCATATAAAATGCATTGATTTCTCACCCAATAATCAAGAAACATGAGAATAATTATGCTCGGCTTACGTAATTTTTAATTGAAAACAATTTGGTAACTTCAAAAATGAAATTATTATCACATTTTAAAAGTATTTATCTGAAAAACATCATCGCCGCCATGCACCTATTTCAATAACATTCAAGAATAGTTAATCCTATGCCTGTACCTATATCAATAATACTGTTTCCAACATAAAATACGCACACTATTACTTGTGTGTATACGTAACGATATGATTGCAGTGATGCCGAATTCTACAATGTTTTGTATTTGAGTTGAAAAGGTTGAAATATTATTACGAAATTGCAGTTTTTGTTGTAGTTTTTCAACTTATCAGTTAAATTTTATGTTTGTCGTAGATAATCTTTTCGATATACCTTATTTTACAAACATAAGAGTTGAAATTCACAGCAAAAGTTTATTTAAGCATTTTTGAAATAAAAATCTAGGTCGGCAACCCTTGAGAGTACTGCAAGGCATGTAAACAGTTTGGAATACGGGCAAGGATAATTTAGACGTTGTTCGAAATAAACCTATATCAAACTATAGGAAATCGCGTTGGTTTTTCAAATATAATTCTATGTTTAGTGAAAATGTGATGTGTTTTATGTTGTGAAGTGAATTACGAAAAATACACCTTTATTAGCTTGGAATTGAGTGGAAAACATCGGTGTGAAAACGGATGAATCTGCTAGTAGCAATCAAGCAGAGCATCAAACCAACAGTTCAGAGGTAGGAAAATGAAAATAAAAGTGCATAATGATTTTATCTTTTAATAATTTTATGCTTGTGCATTAAAACATTACTTTAAGAAAATCTTGAATAATATTCGAAACATTCAAGAATGTGTTCCATCCATTATTGTGTACATACGATGTGAGAAATTGTAATTAAATTGATTTTTTATTTGGTTTATCGATGGTTGGGATTAATATACGGGCTGTTATTAATATGGGAACAGATACCCTACATCCTCCTGTTGTTCAAATTCACTAACAAGAACATTTTTGAACTAGCAAAGACTCAAATAATCCAAAACTGTAAGTTAACGAATCATCAACATATGCTTCGTATACTTATCTTTCTACGCCTCTGTCACACGACAAACTTTCCAAGCGCGTATAAAAACCAACCAGGAAAGAATTTACCAATCCAGTCACGTGCTATGAATGATTTTCACATCCCGCTGCCGTTCTCATTACCGGTTGCTCTTGCCGGTACTTTGTCATCACCATCATCAACGGCACCCACCACCAACCGAAATCCCAAACGACTTGTGACCTCTCCGTTACCCATCCCTCATGAACCCTCATGTTCGTGTCAACCGGCTCTTCCTCCTGAAAGCAACCGGTGCGCACAGTTTGTGTTCTTCCAAATTGAAAAATAAATTTATCTTCAAAGATGTCCTGCTGCTGTTGACCTGGCTGCAGCACTGGCTGGGAGTTTCCACAGAAACCCGATGCGACGACGGTAAATAGCCGCCGCTTGGTTGTTGATCAGAAGCATCAAAATGAACCCACTTGACGTGACGCGGTGTAAGTGGTTTGCCATCGAAAATAAGATTCCTATTATTCTCTCTCTCTCGTCAATATTATTTCCAGATTACGGATGGCTTGGCTATCTTGATGACATTTCTCCTGTCGATAATTTGAATAACATTTCATAACTCCACATAGTGGACGTAGTATGAGTAATGCTCCCCAATAAGCAACCAATTTTCCGTCCATCAATTGGTGCTGGTCGTGAGGGTTGTGACATCGCGTTGGTTCCTGGGAAGGAGAACTGTTTGGTTTTGGCAGATCCCATGTTGGAGTGTTATTAAAAGCCATAATTGACTCTCCGCATTTCGTCATTGGACGAACCGATTTAGCTGCAAAGTACTTGAACGCGTCAGATCCTGCTGCTGTAGGTACTTGCCGTAACAGAAAAGGAAGCTGTCTAGCTATGTAGATAAGTTGAACCGAATTTGGTCGTGTCAGGTTAATCAATGCGATCCGATTTCTCCATTTTTCGTTAAACAAAACGATCATAAACAAAGAATTATCGCATGTTCACGGTTTCAACGTTTGCCTGATAAACCGATTTATCGATTTCCTCTTTTTATTGCTTTTTTGATTTAATGGGCCTTATCACATTATTATACAATTTGATTTATAGGCCCAAAAGAGCATAACGTGAGTCAATTTCACTAGAAATAGTTTTAATTAATATCTAAGAATAGCTAACCGGGCAAAATTTCGAAGCAACGACATGGACTGCTCTACCACCAAACGCCGTTACGAAGTCGAGATGGGGTCGTGTCGACGCCGAAAAGAAAATTTGAAGGGATCCAGGAAAACCCATTATCATGGTAATTTCATGCATTTGAAAACATCAACAAGTTTTGTTTTTTCGCTTGAATTCGAGACTCGGCAACCGCGTGTACGTACTGCACAGCTCTTCGTCCTTTGTGGTGGGAGTGCCAATCTTGATCAGAGATGCTTTTACTTTTCTAGTTGAAGACGATTACAGCATCACCTTCACATCAGTACATACACAGCAAGGCGGACAGTAGGACTAAAAGTGATATTGTAGCAAAATGAGTGCAAAGTTTAGCGAGCTCTTCATTTGCGCTGCCGAAAGAGGGTGTTTAGCGTAGCAAGATTTTTTTTTGTCTGTAGAAATCATTTCGCTTAATGGCGAGGTGAGGATGAAAATACGAACTGAAGTGCATCGGGACGCACCACGAAACAGAGGGTTCAGTTTGGCGGTTTTTGTTACAATTTTTCAATTAAGCTTTTGGGGCAATTTTCGAAATTGAGCAGACTGTTGGTTTTCTACGGTTGAGTTGTTATGTTGATTTTACTTCCAACGTGGGTTACTTTTTAACTTTTTTGTTGCTGTCTGATGTTGCGTTGGTGCTCGCCGGAATTACAATGGAGCTTACGTAAACTTTACAGAAATAGCTTACCCTGTCCAACTGAACCGGCAATTCTTTTTGACTATCCAAGCATTCCAATCTTTGCGATATGCAAAAGAGTTTTGTATTTCGGAAAATGTTGCACACCCACCCAGCGGGTCCCAGGTTTTTTAATATTCTATAGGGTCAAAGTTCTAATAGTCGTGGACGATCCAATAATTGGGGTAGTGTAGTTTTTAAAACATCTGAGGATTTGAATATAGAAACTTACAACAACGATAATATACTAAAAAAATAGGTAAACTGTCATTATAGGAAACAAGCAAAAACAGCTTTGAAATATTCTCAAAACATGTAAATTATCCTCAATTGTATAATTTTGTCTGGCCTTTGCACCAATAGTTGCACGTTACATAAAAAAAACAAAGGGATTCGCAACTTTAGAAGCACTTACTTAAAAATACCGTAACTAATGAAACATTGTACCTATAAATATTGGAATGGTTTGAGGCAACAACGATAGTTTTGTTGTGTTATTGGACTCACCCTCAAGGTCAATATCGATTAGTGTGTTAGTGCTCATTGCCTCCACTATTTGAGCGTATGTCATGAGGTCAACTTTGAGCATGTCGACCCCTGCCTGCGGCTTTGTTCGATTTCATATTTTGGACGGCTGTTTAAATCTCCAGCAGTGATGGCGCTTCGGTATTGACACGTGTTATGCGTCGGATCCTAGGCAGAGCATGCTGAGGTAATGGTGGCCTGGCTGGCACTTGAAAAAGTTGTTCGAAGTGCTCGAACCAGCGTTTCAGCTGGTTAGTTGGATCAGTAGAAGCATAAGTACTAGAACGCTGGTGGCGGTGTAGTCATTTAAAATATTTTGTTAAGAAAATTATTTTGAGCTTTTTAATGGAATGTCTTCACTTGTTGAATTGAAGCTTGTTGGAGCATAATTTGGCAAAATATTTTACTTCACTTGTCATAAGACGAGTTTGTACAATCCCATTTAATTCCACCATTTGATTGTACCTTGTCATATACGTATTTCGACCTCAACAGTAAGGTCGTCTTCAGTGTCTACGTATCTGTCAAGGTACAATTAAGTGGTGGAATTAAATAGGATTGTACAAACTCGTCTTATGACAAGTGAAGTAAAATATTTTGCCAAATTATGCTCCAACAAGCTTCAATTGGCCATAATTTATGCATCATGTTGTTGTGCATGTTTTGTTTCGTCACCAACATCGGTTTGACACCCAGGTAGTGCGGGGATGGGATCACCACTCCCAACCCACTAAAACCAACTTCTTCCTCTCCAGTCATTCCCCCGGCCCGCAATTAAGCGATTCTTCGGGGATGATATTGGGCATTGCGCCCTCTACATGACGTACACAAGTGCATGTATGCGCCTCTACTCTCCTGAAACTCCCCATGCAACACATGTGCACAAGACATCCTGGCACCACATGTGCCCCAATACGCCGCTCGAATGATTGCAAGAGACTTACTGTTACCCTGCAGGAGGTACCCCATGCCGCCATCTCACAACATAGGCAGTCCTCATTCAGTATGGTGTGCACCCCGTCCTGCAACAGTGTGGCACCACTTGTCTACTAAAAGTATGCAATAACACAGTTTTCCTGACGAAACGAAACGCAACGAAATTAGAAATGCTATTGTTGGTTCGAAACAAAACGAAACGAAATTCTGATTTACTTCCGAGACTTCGAAACGAAACGAAATCGAGGTCCATTTGATTCGAAATTTTACGAAACGTAACGAAATGAAATGTTTTTTTTTCTGTGGATTTTTTATTGAATCCCTTTTTTTTGCATTATATACATAATGCTAAAAACTAAGAAAAAAGAATACGAATGAAAGAAAACTGAATTTTGTTTAATATGTTCAAAGTAAAATATTGTTACCCAAATGCCAGAGGGAGTATCTGGCTTAATTTTACAAAAGAACATAAGTAACAAATCAGTTTTGTTCACCATTTTCTAAATATTCATCGCTTAATATTTCCAACATACCTCAGTAAAAAAGCCGATTTTTCAACTGCAATGAACAGATTTCATATTGATTGGATCTATTCACCATTTTGAAAAGTATTTCAGATTTAAAGTGCCACCCTTCCATTTCAATCAACATCTTGTATAAAGTCTCCAGGCAAATTTCCAACCAAATTCGTGAAGGAATCTGTAAAACTTTCCAAACACCTGTTGTTTGGAGTAGAAAACTCTACTTTTTCTCAATTTTTACTGAGGTCTGTTGGAAATATTGAGCGGGTTTTTTTTTGTGGTGAGGGGCTTCACTTTTTTCTCAACCTTGGAAGATAAACGAAAATCATGACTGCTAGACGAAAACCGTTTTTCGTTTCATTACTTTACCTCTCACTCAATTTTTGTGAGAACGATTAAAAAAATTCTATAGTGCGCTGATGGGAGTCGAGCATCATAAATATACAGTCGACTCTCCACATCTCAATGTTCTGCATCTCGATATCTCTCCCTATGTCGACGGTTTCCTCAGTCCCTTCAATCTACATACATTTGAGCTTTCTACATCTCGATAACCTCCATATCTCGATATCTCTCTGTATCGATGTGTTTTGATCATATTTTATATTTTGTTCAGGATCTACTCTCTTTATGTCGATATTTTCACATTTTTAGGCTACTAGACCATCTTTGGACAATAACAAACACATCAACAACAAGAAACGACATTTGTTTTGTTGTCGTTTTTCATAGCAACGAGCTTTTTTGGATCTAGTACGCATTTCGATTTTCCTTCCATTCCACGATCTGATAACCTTTGACAACCAGACACAGCATTTGATGAAAAAAATCACAGACAACAGACGTTGAAAATTTTAATTGACAAAAAAAACTTGCCATGGGCGCTACTGCGTCCACGAATAAACTAGTTAACAATAATAGCCGTGGGATGCGCTTACTCTAGCAACACCATTACGCTATCATGAAAGCATTATGTTACATTGGCCAAACGTCCCGGATTATGTAGGACAGTTCCGGGCTCAGCCTACTTGCCTCACATTGCCTGGCACCCCGGAAAACGTTCTCCATTCCATAATGAATCTGTATAAAGCCTGGAGATTCAAACCATTGAAAATAGAATGTATATAAATCTATAACAGATCTGAATAATTAAGTAAGAGGATATAGGGAACCTGAACCTTCTGAAGTTGAGAGTTTTGAGGGTCTACTAAAGCTATAGAATGAAGGGTATTTTGAGTATCTAAACAATTTTCGCAATATTAAAAAGACACAATCAGTTTTTATTTCTGCAGCTCTGCATAATAAAAAACAGATTTCCGTACAAAAATATTTACTGATTTCCAATAAACTATTTGCTGTGATTTAGCAATAAAAAAAGGTACGTATTTGCTGGAAGCTAGGACATGATGTGACAATTCAATCGAGACTGCCTTGTTACTATTCAGTCGGTAGCTCTGACGAGGTGGTCGCTATTACCAAATTAATGGTGATGGTGGTGTTACCAATTAATTTGGTACAGAACCTTCAATACAATATTACTAAAGGAACAGTGTACCCATTAGTGGTGCAAGGAATATTTGGTAGTTTTTGATTTGAATGACATCAATCTAATTTTTATTTGCAAATTTATTAGTTTATCTTTTGGCTAAGATATGAAAGCCGTAAATTTCCCATTATTATCAATTTAAAAAAAATATTTTCTTTTGTGGATCTCCTAATACCTCCACTCCGTTACCCTATCTGTTAAAAATTATATGAATAAAATTTTGAATGGAGTTTGAATTGCTTTATTCAGCGGCGCAGCCAAATTTTTTTATGACGTGAAAATTTGAAACATTAAAAATTTATTTCGAAATTCCGCGAAATTCCGTTTAATTTCGTTAAAAGTATGACTTTTCAGTCGAAATTTTTGAAATTAAACGATACGAGACGAAATCAGAAAATCAGATTTCGCCATACTAAAATTCCGCGAAATTCCGCGGAATTTCGTTTCGAATGCCCTAAAACAAAATTTTTCGAAATACCTGCTTATTGCTTATTGTCTACTAAGCCTACGAGGCAGACCCTTCTATGTCTCCTATTTCTGAGGTGCTGCAGAAGCATCAACCCCCTGACACTCCTGCCAGTCATAGCGAGACTTTCGTGTCCCCTAATTCTGAGGTGCAGCAGAGGTATCTGCCCCCGACACTCCTGCCAGGCCTAGCGAGACTTCACTCAATCCGTCCCTGGCAGCCGGATCACACTACTGCCTAAGCAGCCATTCTGACCACCCGTACCATGCGAGTCTAACTTGTGTGTTCGCTTATAGGGTAAGACGGTAAAATATGTCCCCCTAAGGCAACTCCTTGATACTCCTTTTTACTTTTCAATGCAATTTATGCAAACTTTGTGTTACTTGGTAGTCCAGGAAGTCGCAAATGAATTACCCGTGAATAGTCATATAAAAATATTACAGATAACACGTAATAAAGCTTTCTTGAAAACTCGTTAAAAAATGGATTTCAAAAAGTACCTGGACAATACGCCCCACCTTGACCAAAGAAGTTTCATAGCCCTTCATTAGCATTTTATCAATCCCATAATAAAACCCAAATTTATCCACCGGTGGTGATGATGCCTTTCTCGATTCAATATGTTGAATTCGAATTAATGTTGTAAATGCAGTGCTTATTGCCTACATTTCGGCGGTAAAAAGATTTGGTGCAATTCTAGTACGTTGCCTAAAAATTACTTACCGTGGGTTACCCTGGGTTGCGCCACGGCTAAAATGATTAATGATTCAATGTACATTTCTAGAGTGCTTTGAGAATAGGTCGTATGTGCAAAAGAGAGCCTCTCTTCGGTTACATTCTCTTTCGATTATTACAAAGCTATACACAAATTTGTGTTGGATTTTTTGGCAGATATCTAAAGACAATAACTTTGTCTAGCGTGCTAAAGTGAAAATGTAGCAGAAAATGCTAAACTTGCCGATCAATTAGCGAAAGAGAGCGTGAACAAAGAGAATCTCTCTTTTGCACATACGACCTATTCTCAAAGCAATCTAGATTTATGTTTTTGTTGATTAAAAAATAAAAATATAATCCAAACTGCTTGATTTATTAAAAAACAAAAACAATAGTGTCCAACTAGGAAATTTGCTCCGTCGAATGAAACCAGTTGCACTCGAATCTGTCAAGCCCTTCTATATGAAACGCGGTTAACAAAAAAATATTTATAGGCTACACACATACACACTTTTGGAGTGAAATTATAGCCTTCTGGTACAACTTTGTTGTACGAGAAAGGCAAAACCCAACTTAATCCACCGAGTGGTGATACTGCCTTTCTCGCATTTAGCCAAGACACCAACCTTATATGGCGTTGATATGGTTCGATGCACCATTTTCTTTATAACTTTAAAACGCAACGGTCGATCGATTTAAAATTCAATAGTGAATGAAACTTGTTGCGAGAAAATCGGTTAAGGATTACTATATGAAAAATTGTCTAATGCTTTTCTTAGTTTTTGTGCACACACATACACACACACATACACACATACATACACACGGACAGACAGACATTTACTCAGCTCTTCGAGCTGAGTCGATTGGTATATAACACTATGGGTCGCCGAGGCTTCTATAAAAATCTCATTTTCGGAGTGAAATGATAGCCTTTCGGTACAACTTTGTTGTACGAGAAAGGCAAAAAAAAGTCTACAAATCCTTATGTGCTTGACATTGAGAAACCAACATAAGTCCATTTAAGCAGGTTTGAATTTGAATTACATTTCAATAGTTTCCATATAATTTGGAAGCAACTGCTGAAAGCTTGCCGCGCTTGTGTCCAGTTGGTAAGGGCATTTCGACCTGCCTACACTGGGGCGTTTTGACCAGTAAAACATATTTTTGAAAAACGTTAAATTTTTGAAGATGGAAGCAATTTCATATCATATTAATCACTGAGAAAAGTTATTTTTTTTGCCCAACTGAGTGTACCAGTGCAAGTTTTGTGGATACTATGCTAGCGACGCTCCAGAATGTAGAGCAACCACACATTAAAAGTTACATCAAAACTGTAACTTTTTGTATTTTGCCAATATTTTTATTATGTAATGCAAAAATACTTCCACATTCCAATATGTAGTCAGGGATGTGGTGCGGCATGAAACTCTTTGCGTGCAGCACGCGTTGTTAGGAGCAAGCCCGTTCAGATCGAGAGAGGCGAGTGAGTGCGGATCGTGCTCGGGGCACTCAAAGAGTCATGCACAGAGCAGCACTCTAACTGCACTTTTGCGCTTCTGCTTCGGCATGATTTCCGAGATCAAAACGGTGATTATTACACGCTTTAGTGTTCTATAGAAAGATGGATGGTCGGCGTATTCTTTGTTCGATATTTCGCAGAATGAATGAATAAAATACGAAAAATTTATCTACTATGAGAAATATGTATCTTTTATATGTATAATAGTTTGTTCATATGATTTCTTAAAATGCATTTAAATAACTTTTCAATTCTTATATCTATAGATTGATTTTCAACATTTAAAATATTTCAAAATATTCCAACGGAAACGCGTCTTTTAAGTTTCCAGGAATCTCTGCATGTGAATAATAATGAAAATAAATAAGAAAATTTTACGCTGAAGTCCATTTTCACCCAAATCCCAAAAACGACGTGAAAATTACTTCAGAAAAAATCGGTTTCTGTAAACTTTGGCATTTTTCGTGCTTAAAAAAAACACGTTTATGAAACTACTTTAATTCCAAAAACCGCGTATATAAATTTGCTTGTAAAGAAAGTTTTTTTTTTCATTTTACAAACGCGTGACTTGTTTATGTAGAATGGAAAATATTGTCAACATCACGCTGCAGTGATTTCAGGAAAAAAAATCTGAATTACTTTTTATCTCTGATCCCCTTAATTTTTAATTGCAGTCATGTATGATTTTTGGAAAGAAGAAGAAACTGCATAAATGTGTTCCAAATATCTGTAAACACATAACTTTTTATTGTTGTAAAGCAAACAAAAAAAAACAATTAAAAATATTTGTCGTCCATTGTTTGGTGGGCACTTATAATGATTTCAAGTTTCTCGATATATTCCAAATGCACAATGTGCACTACCCGTGCTACTCGAAAGGGTAGTGCATCCTTTGATTCGCACGTAGCATCGACAGCCCGTGCACTTTCGGCTCTTTAGCTCGCAAAATTTGAGAGACGCGCTTCCGAAGGTGGGTGCTGCACGAACATTTTTCGCACCGCTCTGAGTATTTAGACAATCCCTGTATGAAGTATGATGGTTTTGCAAATATTTATACCTAGGTACCAACTGATTTTGACCTCCCTCCCTCTCTCCTTAGCCGTGCGGTAAGATGCGCGGCTACAAAGCAAGACCATGCTGAGGGTGGCTGGGCTCGATTCCCGGTGCCAGACTGAACAATTTTGGATTGGAAATTGTCTCGACTTCCCTGGGCATAAAAGTATCATCGTGTTAGCCTCATGATATACAAATGCAGAAATGGTAACATGGCTTAGAAACCTCGCATTTAATAACTGTGGAGGTGCTTAATGAACACTAAGCTGCGAGACGGCAATGTCCCAGTGGGGGATATAATGGCAATGAAGAAGAAGAAGATTCAACCTAAAAGAAAATTCATCTTACTACAAATGATATGGCTCTTTGAAACAGTTTTCACCCCATTTTTATTACAAATATTAACACGCCAGTTTTCTATGATATTGCAATGCTTTGGAGATATATATGAAGTTTGGAGAAATATATGAAGAAATAATCTTCCGAATCCTCAAACTTCTCAGAATCTCATAAGTAACTTAGAAAAAAAAAGCAAAGGTTCTTTGTAGGGCAGCACTTGGCCATGCAATGGCCAGGGAACAGGTTCTGGAAACACGTAATTTCCGGTACAAAAGACAAACATAGAACCACGGAATAAATTGGTCTTCCTACACCTCAAACTTCTCAGAATCTTATGAGTAATCTAGAAAACGTCTTATTTTCTTGGTAGGATTGACCATGCGGTGGCCACGAACAATTTATGGGAACCATAATTTTCGTTACAAAGCCGCTACATAAATCTACAGAACAAGTCTTCCGGCACCTCAAACTTTTCAGAATCTCATGAGTAATTTAGAAAACGTGTTAGTTACCTGGTAGGGTGAAAAAGACCTAAATAGTATGAATCAGTTTTCCGACACCTCGAACTTCTGAGAATATCTTGTGTCACCCAAAAAATGCCAAAAAGTGTTTTTTGTAGGTACTGGAAATTTTATTTCCTCGGAGCAAGATTCTGAGTCCCTGAAAAAACCATTCCGATAGACTAACGTGGCCCTTTGTATCGGAAGCTCCGGGTTTCCGGAACCTGTTCCATGGCCATCGCATGATCAGTTTTACCCTACCAAGGAACTAAGGCGTTTACTAAATTACTCAAGAGATTCTGAGAAGTTTGAGGTGTTAGAAGACTGATTTGCTTTGACTCCTAGCTTGGCGTTTTTTAAATTATTGATGAGAATCTGAGAAGTTTGAGGTGTCGGAAGATTGAATTGTTTTGTAGTTCTATATTCCATCTGTTCCATGACCATCGCATGGCCAGTTTTACCCAACAAAGTAACTTTGGTGTCCATTAAACTTCTTATGAAATTCTGAGA
Organism: Armigeres subalbatus; assembly: GCF_024139115.2. NCBI lineage: Eukaryota > Metazoa > Arthropoda > Insecta > Diptera > Culicidae > Armigeres > Armigeres subalbatus. Next base: position 376,975,100 of record NC_085140.1, on the reverse strand, counting down.
AGTTTGAGGTGTCAGAAGATTTGTTTTATAGATTTATGTTGCCCCTTTGGCAAGTTTTACTCCACCAAGAAAATAAGCATTTTCTAAGATTCTGAGAAATTTGAGGTGCCGGAAGAGCCTTTTATACTGGGTATTCCGGGTTTTCCGAAACCTTGTCGATGGTCACCCAGGAAGCCATTTATGTTTATTTGTCTATTGTGGTCAATCATCCACATTGACCATTAATTACTTGTACTTGGGTAATTTGAGGGTAAAAACTCATGAAAACGGTGCATTTTGACAATTTTTAACTTTCTCGGTGAAATTTTTCGTCTTTGCATTTATATAAATACTGCGGAGCTCAAAATAAATCAATTGGTGAAATCGTTCCATCCGTTCGTGAGTTACATTGAATCGAAGAAAATGCAAACTCATTTTTATACATAGAGATTGCTGTACAATGCAGCAATTTTGAAGCATACTCTTCGCTCACCGATTTCAAGCACGGCCGAGCTAAACGACAAACTAACACCTCCTTTGTCCCTCAATGTAACCATGCTGCTCTGTAGGTAGTCAACAAGCAATGCTGATAAGCACTTGTATCGTTACTCCCATCGGATAGAATAGGAGCAAACTGCGGAACACGAGTTCTTCGGTGATGATGATGGGGGCATCAGTTGATTAGAGGGCTACCGTAGTAACTGGGTCGATTGCCGAGCTTTGATACGGGCTGTCTCCTTCCACGTCGTCTGCCACAGCGCTACCTATGTTCTGGTTCTGAACTCCTCCTCCTCCTGTCATAAAAGGATACGGAACAACGAAAGTGAATTAAGAGATGAAAAATAGTTTTTTATCGCAGAGCAACTTGACTCAGAGCCAGAGCCATAGTTCTGAATGTCTCGAGCTCGTCGGCGCTACCGTCGTGAAGGACAATCCGAGATGCCATCTTTAGTCGGAACGAGTTGTTCCTCTCAGACAGCCATCGCCGGTCATATCGGAGCAGCTCAACACGGTTGACGGGTTAATTTACGAAAGCTTTGCAAATCCGAAGGTCGTAAATTTTCCCCTGCTTCATGGATCGGAGTGTGTTTGGATGGGTTAGGTAGATGAAGATAAGCAGGGAAAATGGTCGGTCGGTCGTCGTTGCTCTCGATGGGATAGATGGTGATCATGTTTGATTACTTTGAAAGTTACGGAATACGGGTTTATTGTTATAGTTTTTGTAGTTTATCGGAGTCGTTTCCTGCTTCTGCTAGTGAGGGAGACGTTTTTGATTATGTCCTTGGTTTTATGATATGATTTGAACTGAAAAACTAGAGTAGAGCACGGTTACTCGTGATGTTTCAGTACTGCACGCATATCACAGATCCGAGCCCAATTTATCGAATAGAAGATAGACATAACAAAGAAGATGAAAAAAATATATGAAGTTTAAAAAAGGAAAGAAAATAAAATTATAATCTGCTGAAAATTAGAATAAAATTTATTTGATTTTAAACAGCATACCTAAGGTGGAGAAAAGCTAATAAAATATATTAACGTTACTCGTAAGAATTCGTAAGTCAATATTTCATATTATCAAAAGTAAATAAATTCCGAGACCAAATCCGCCAAGCGTATACAGAAGATAAAATTAACTAGAAACGTGTTTGTTTTGATTCCGTCAGTCAACTACGGTTAGATGCCAGTTACCTTTCCACGTTTCCCTCGTAGATCTATGGGCGCGAGACCGTTCGTCGGCGTCGTCGTCGTTCTCATTGGTGCGCCATGCTGTTTTAATACATTGTGCAAACTTTGAGTGCAAGTTTCGGAATTGAGGTCGATCGTGTTCCCTGTGTATTTTTTCGCAGCTTCACGTTCCCGTTCGTTCGCCAGGAATGACTGTTGAACTGTTCACGCTGTCGTCGTCGTCGTCGTCGTCGGTGCTGTCGAATATGGCGATGGAAGACGAAGCTGCCCCACAACCGGAAGCACGTGTGCCGCCTTTGAACTGGAATCGTGGTAAACTAAAAAGAAATGGAGGAAAACCCCAGCAGCCAGCACTGATGTGTTTGCGGGTAGAAAAATTGCAGGGTGTGCTGGAATTTAAATTAAATTATATAAATTTTATAAACAAACAGTGAATTTTTCTGCGCCAATGGAGTGGAAAATTCGTAAACAGCAATTTATTCTGTTGTCTTTCGAAACGAGTTGATTTCGGAAACATATGGGAGAGGGCGAGAGCCGATGCTTACAAATGTTTGGAAAACCGAGGGAAAAGATCTTCGTTTTGTTGATGTTGCAACATTTGGGTGAAAAGTTTTCCGCTAGGAGATTGACGGGTGGAAAATAATGATATGTCATCAGTCAGGCAAGAGTGGAAAAGGAGTATGGAAGTGAAGTGTTTTAAACGTGTAAAGCGCTTGATACTGTATCTCATGAGACTGATGAAATAGATACATTATTCTCTGTTTGTCAATGTCATTCAATATTCGCTTGAGAAACGTTTAATACATCAGAGATTCCTGAATGGAAGAAGCTGAAGCCATATCTTGTATGTGTGTATGTAGTTATCCACCATCGTGGCTTGAGTCTTGCTCAGAGGAGCTGAAGCCATATCTTGCATTAAAAATATTATTCGAAAAAAGTAAAAGTATCATGGTTTTGATGTATTTTTTTAGGAAAAGTTCATTTATCCTGGGCGCTAAGGTAATCGTTGACAAAAAACAAATCTCCTCGTAGGAATGAAATCCACCCTTGAAGAAAACATACAATCTTTAGCTGAATTCTTGATGCACCTTTTTGCCTATCTCTTGCAACAAAGTTGTATCGAAAGGCTATCATTTCACTTCAATATCGAACTATTTATAGAAGGCTCAGAGACCCATAGTTTTATATACCAATCGACTCAACTCGACGAACTGAGTAAATGTCTGTCTGTCCGTGTGTATGTGTGTGTGTGCGTGCACATGTGCCATAACAAATATTAGCCAATTTATCACATAGTAATTCTAAACCGATTCTCTCACAACAAGTTACATTCGACAGAGAATAAAGCGTAGTTGATCACTATTGAATTTCAAAACGATTGCGCATTCTAAAAAAAATCTAAATAATAAAATACTTATGAAACATAGTAATATGACAAGTGATAGTAATTAAGTAAATGCTAGACGACACAGACGTGTTCATGGCCACTGTAGTTTTGGGCTTTGGCTGCTGATATCCAGCGAGAATCAAGGAATAGCATTTCGCTAATTGGCCACTCCGATGGCAACAAACAAAGTATTCCGCGAGGATGCTGAGGCCACTAATCGGTAGATGACAGTGCAGCTTTCTTTTACACTGTCTTAAAAAAAATCTGCTCTATGATTTTACACCATCTAAACGATTTTAAAACCTTAATTCATTAAGTACAGCCAGCGCCGTAGCGTGGGGTTGGCCGGGTTGGCCCCCGCCAAGGGCGCCAGCCCTCAGGGGGCGCCGAAATCAAGAATTATGGTATGGGAAACAGAACAATTTTATTCGTTACATGGCCAAATGCTAACAAACCGACCATAAAGTCCAAAGGTCTATGGCGGAGATATTTCAAGAAATCTAATCTTTCTTCTATCTCAAATAAACAAGTCGAATGATTTGGTCCTAACTTTGACTTACCTTTCGGTTTCTCTGACCCTTTCGGAACCGTCTACAAGGGGCTAAGAAAAACTCCAGAAAACTTATATTCAAAAAGTTATTTGAAAATTGTTTATCGGATAGTTTACCATTTTCGGGCACAATTACTGCCACAAGTGTTGACCAAAATTGTAAAAGACCTTTTGCGCTAATGACTTATATCGGGTTGGGTAAGGGTAAAGATGGTGTAGATTTAAGACAAATTTGCTCATTTCATTCAGAAAAACTCAAGGGGTAGGTAACTCTAAACTTTGCGATAATATCACTCATTGTCTCGCAATAGTATTTCCTGATATTTCTCCACGATTTTCGTCAAACAATGAAACGGTTGCTAGTTCATTTGTTATGGCATTTGTCAAGTTAGTTGATGAAACACAGTGCTCCGCCTTATAGGAAATACCTGATTTCTACCTTCCACAGATTCTAGAAATCTTTCAAACCGAATTTTATGTTTATAATACCATCAACCCAAAACTTGGGCCCCAAAAGATGCTCAACAAGTAACAGTAGTAGAAATAGTTGTTTAGTGTTTTTTTTTTAAAGAATTTAAAGGAGACTGAAATCATATGTTGCCTAAAACTGGGCGGACTGCATCGACTTGGTGGCGTTGTTTCATGCTTTCCCAACCAGGGCTCTTTGATAATCTTACCGTAGATACGACGTAGTTTGTCGCTAGTATTTGTTAGTACTTTGGGATACTGTCGAGAGTTTAGAGTTAGTTGCCCCTTGGCAGTCATAGCCTAATTTGACCACATGGCCGTCCTGCTTCCGATGTCGATTCCGACCACTTCATAGTTGGATATTATCCATTTCCAGCCCAGCCCATTCTTATGTTGTATCTTTCTTGATCCGAACTCCGATAGCGATTTCGATCATAGATCGATCCACTTCAGGGTTGGACATCCATGTTCCAACTATTTGACATTAGTATATGATTTGTCACGATTTTCAAATCTCTTTTCTCTGCTATGTACTTGCAAGTACGTCAGTTTCTTCCACTAAAAGCAAGAATCATCCGTTAGGGCACTATGAGCTGCAAGTTTAGCAATTTTAATGATCTTTCAGCCTTGGTGTTCCAACAGATTCCATACGAGGATCCAGAAATGCCCACGACTCTACCAAGTCCTAACATATTTCACCAAATTTTGCAAATTAGTGTAAAAGCTCACAACATTTAAAAACTTTCCAGGGACATACCGCCATAATAAAAATTCATAAAACATTAAGGTGGAAATCAAAATGTTATTGGATTGTTAAATATTGCACATTTTTCCTTAGTAAGAGAGGGGCGCCCAAACAAGATTTCGCCAAGGGCGCAGAGAGTCCACGCTACGGCTCTGAGTACAGCTAATAAAAATTCACTGTCATAAGACGAGTTTAGAGTCCATTTAATTTCACCATCTCATAATACTTTTACATAAAGGTATTTCGACCTCAACTGTGAGGTCATTTTCAGTGTCTCGTACTTCACTCAACTCAATTACGAGACACTGTACGAGTCAAGTACGGGACACTGAAGACGACCTTCCGAGCCTCTTGAAAAGGAGCCTTCCGAGCCGCTTGAAAAGGAGGCTTCCGAGCCTCTTGAAAAGGAGGCTTCCGAGCCTCTTGAAAAGGAGACTTCCGAGCCTCTTGAAAAGGAGGCTTCCGAGTCTCTTGAAAAGGAGGCTTCCGAGCCTCTTGAAAAGGAGGCTTCCGAGGCTCTTGAAAAGGAGGCTTCCGAGCCTCTTGAAAAGGAGGCTTCGAGCCTCTTGAAAAGGAGGCTTCCGAGCCTCTTGAAAAGAAGGCTTCCGAGCCTCTTGAAAGGAGGCTTCCAGGCCTCTTGAAAAGGAGGCTTGAGGCCTCTTGAAAGGAGGCTTCTGAGCCTCTTGAAAGGGAGGCTTGAGCCTCTTGAAAGGAGGCTGAGGCCTCTTGAAAGGAGGCTTGAGCCTCTTGAAAGGAGGCTTCTGAGCCTCTTGAAAGGAGGCTCTGAGGCCTCTTGAAAGGAGGCTTGAGGCCTCTTGAAAGGAGGCCTGAGCCTCTTGAAAGGAGGCTTGAGCCTCTTGAAAGGAGGCTTCTGAGCCTCTTGAAGGAGGCCTGAGGCCTCTTGAAGGAGGCTTCTGAGGCCTCTTGAAAGGAGGCTTCTGAGCCTCTTGAAGGAGGCTTCTGAGCCTCTTGAAAGGAGGCTTGAGGCCTCTTGAAGGAGGCTTCTGAGCCTCTTGAAAGGAGGCTTCCTGAGCCTCTTGAAAGGAGGAGGCTGGAGCCTCTTGAAAGGAGGCTTGAGCCTCTTGAAAGGAGGCTCTGAGGCCTCTTGAAAGGAGGCTTGAGGCCTCTTGAAAGGAGGCTTCCAGGCCTCTTGAAAGGAGGCCTGAGCCTCTTGAAGGAGGCTTCTGAGCCTCTTGAAAGGAGGCTTCTGAGCCTCTTGAAAGGAGGCTGAGCCTCTTGAAAAGGAGGCTTCTGAGCCTCTTGAAAGGAGGCTTCTGAGCCTCTTGAAGGAGGCTTGAGCCTCTTGAAAGGAGGCTCTGAGGCCTCTTGAAAGGAGGCTGAGCCTCTTGAAAAGGAGGCTTCAAGCCTCTTGAAAGGAGGCTTCCAGGCCTCTTGAAAGGAGGCTTCTGAGCCTCTTGAAAGGAGGCCTGAGCCTCTTGAAAGGAGGCTTGAGCCTCTTGAAAGGAGGCTTTGAGGCCTCTTGAAGGAGGCTTCTGAGCCTCTTGAAAGGAGGCTCTGAGGCCTCTTGAAAGGAGGCTTTGAGGCCTCTTGAAAGGAGGCTTCTGAGGCCTCTTGAAAGGAGGCCTGAGCCTCTTGAAAAGGAGGCTGAGCCTCTTGAAAGGAGGCTCTGAGCCTCTTGAAAGGAGGCTTGAGGCCTCTTGAAAGGAGGCTTGAGGCCTCTCTTGAAAGGAGGCTTCCAGGCCTCTTGAAAGGAGGCTTCTGAGCCTCTTGAAAGGAGGCTTTGAGGCCTCTTGAAAGGAGGCTTCTGAGCCTCTTGAAGGAGGCTTCTGAGGCCTCTTGAAAGGAGGCTTCTGAGCCTCTTGAAAGGAGGCTTCTGAGCCTCTTGAAGGAGGCTGAGCCTCTTGAAGGAGGCTTCTGAGCCTCTTGAAAGGAGGCTTGAGCCTCTTGAAGGAGGCTTCTGAGCCTCTTGAAAGGAGGCTTGAGCCTCTTGAAGGAGGCTTGAGGCCTCTTGAAAGGAGGCTTCTGAGCCTCTTGAAGGAGGCTTGAGCCTCTTGAAAAGGAGGCTTGAGGCCTCTTGAAAGGAGGCTTCTGAGCCTCTTGAAAGGAGGCTTCCTGAGCCTCTTGAAAGGAGGCTTTGAGCCTCTTGAAAGGAGGCTTCTGAGGCCTCTTGAAAGGAGGCTTGAGGCCTCTTGAAAGGAGGCTGAGGCCTCTTGAAAGGAGGCTTCCAGGCCTCTTGAAAGGAGGCTTCCAGGGCCTCTTGAAAGGAGGCTTGAGCCTCTTGAAAGGAGGCTTCTGAGCCTCTTGAAAGGAGGCTTCTGAGGCCTCTTGAAAGGAGGCTCTGAGGCCTCTTGAAAGGAGGCTTGAGGCCTCTTGAAAGGAGGCTTGAGCCTCTTGAAAGGAGGCTTGAGGCCTCTTGAAAGGAGGCTTCTGGGCCTCTTGAAAGGAGGCTTCTGAGCCTCTTGAAGGAGGCTTGAGCCTCTTGAAAGGAGGCCTGAGCCTCTTGAAAGGAGGCTTCTGAGCCTCTTGAAAGGAGGCTTTGAGCCTCTTGAAAGGAGGCTTCTGAGGCCTCTTGAAAGGAGGCTTGAGCCTCTTGAAAGGAGGCTTGAGCCTCTTGAAAGGAGGCTTCTGAGCCTCTTGAAAGGAGGCTTGAGCCTCTTGAAAGGAGGCTTCGAGCCTCTTGAAAGGAGGCTTCTGAGCCTCTTGAAAGGAGGCTTGAGGCCTCTTGAAAGGAGGCTTCTGAGCCTCTTGAAAGGAGGCTTGAGCCTCTTGAAAGGAGGCTGAGCCTCTTGAAAGGAGGCTTCTGAGCCTCTTGAAAGGAGGCTGAGCCTCTTGAAAGGAGGCTTCTGAGCCTCTTGAAGGAGGCTTGAGCCTCTTGAAAGGAGGCTTCTGAGCCTCTTGAAAGGAGGCTTCTGAGCCTCTTGAAAGGAGGCTTTGAGCCTCTTGAAAGGAGGCTTGAGCCTCTTGAAAGGAGGCTTCTGAGCCTCTTGAAAGGAGGCTTCTGAGCCTCTTGAAAGGAGGCTTCTGAGCCTCTTGAAAGGAGGCTTCTGAGCCTCTTGAAAGGAGGCTTCTGAGCCTCTTGAAAGGAGGCTTGAGGCCTCTTGAAGGAGGCTGGAGGCCTCTTGAAAGGAGGCTTCTGAGCCTCTTGAAAGGAGGCTTCTGAGGCCTCTTGAAAGGAGGCTTCTGGGCCTCTTGAAAGGAGGCTTCTGAGCCTCTTGAAAGGAGGCTTGAGCCTCTTGAAAGGAGGCTTTGAGCCTCTTGAAAGGAGGCTTCTGAGCCTCTTGAAGGAGGCTTCTGAGCCTCTTGAAAGGAGGCTTCTGAGCCTCTTGAAGGAGGCTGAGCCTCTTGAAAGGAGGCTTGAGGCCTCTTGAAAGGAGGCTTCTGAGCCTCTTGAAAGGAGGCTTCTGAGCCTCTTGAAAGGAGGCTTCTGAGCCTCTTGAAAGGAGGCCTGAGCCTCTTGAAAAGGAGGCTTCCGAGCCTCTTGAAAAGGAGGCTTCCGAGCCTCTTGAAAAGGAGGCTTCCGAGCCTCTTGAAAAGGAGGCTTCCGAGGCTCTGATAATCTTGACAGGAGACTTCCGAGCCTATTGTTAAGAGGCTTTCAAGGAAGTTGGTAGAAGGATTCCGAGTCTATTGAGAAGAGGATTCCGTGCCTCTTGAAAGGAGGCTCCCGAGCCTCTTGAAATGAGGCTTTCGTGTCTCTTGAAAGGAGATAGAAGATTTGACGGAACTGTTGACATTTAGCTGGTATTAGTTAGGTTTATATTTGAATTATAATTCAATGTATTTTGTCCTCAACTGTCAGGTCGTTTTCAGTGACTCGTACTTGACTCGACTCAAGTATGAGACACTTAAGAGGATTTTACAGTTGAGGTCGAAATACGTATATGTAAAAGTAATACGAGGTGAAGGAATTGAATGGAATTGTACTAAACTCGTCTTATGACAGTGAAAACATTCCATTAACACGCCGAATACCTTGATCAGAAAATCATGGGAACTAAATTTTCAGACAGCTGGTTCTCAGCCGTCCTTTGACCGATTTTCACAATTCTTTTACGGATGTCTTACCCATCTCGTCTAGTTTCACCTAGAGGGGCGTGTGTGCTATACGCATTTTCCTTACATCCAAAACCTTATACATAATTAATTAAAGAGCAACCCAACGACAGTAGAATGATTGCGGTAGGTCGTGGAAAAGCATCAACAACATGTACGGTATGTTTGTAAGCACGTGATGCGGCAGCACAAGCAACTCGACATGCGTTGAGCAGTGACACGCTTCTTATCGTTAAACGTACAGTAGAACCAGCACGAGCGGAGCGTAAGAAGTAGGCCATAGAATAAGTGCCGAATAAGCAGATTTATATTTCGTTCGATATTTGTAAATACAGTCCTAGGCGTTTATAGTTTTTTCGGTTTAATATAATCAATCTATTGTTAAGTGAAATCTATATAAACGTACGGTCAATAAAGAATGGTCAGAGTTCTGCTCTGACTGGTGTTCGATGCACTTCTAGACTTTTATCTTTAATACTGCATACCGAAATTCCAAATCTAGTGATCTACGCAAGTAGACACCACTGGTAGTCAAGAACTGAACTAGTAAAAGGCATAGAATACGTGAGTAAAGATGGTTTTTTCAAAATATAGTAAAATTTACTTTACATGACATGTTTCAGTGTGAACAACACTTACAGGTTCCAAAAATGTGTTATAACACTATTCTAGCATTGACTATACTACATCCCTAGTGACTCCAAAACGACCTCTATAACTGATGAAAGATGATATGCAAATTTCGCCGAAGAAAACTACGTAAACCCGTGCCAATGAAAACCCGTCATGTCCATGCCAGTTTGTAGAGGCCATATGTACATCTGGTTTGGGTATATCTGAGCTGCAAATCATACGCGTGGGCTCTACGGACTTGTATGGACATGACTGGTCGATTTCAGATAGCTATCGAGTGCAATTGACCTGGTAGACCAATTGATCCAAACTCCAGAACAGTTTGGAGAACCGAGAACATCTTTATTATTTACGCGCTGATTACTTTTCATTATTTTTTTCTGTGTAGTCCGCGTTAGTAATTTTATCACGGTATTCGTAGTGTTAAAAAAGAGCTAAATAATTTTCTTTATAATTCAGTGTTTATTATCGTTTGAGTCCAAAATTTGAGAAGCTATTGCCAGCGACAACTCGCCTACTTTTCTCATTTGTACCGGTTGTAGTGGGTGGGATTGAATAGTTTTTGATTTACTGACTGCCATGCATATTATGTTCAATGCAAAGTTTTGTAATAAAAAATTACTCAATTATCAAAACTGTAGTACATCCGCCATTACGCATTTTCGCCAGTAATGCTACCACGAAGGGTACATGTAGGGATGAACGACCTTTTCTGCGAAAGGTAAGGTGAGTGATAAGAAAAGGGTGTAAGGATGATTCGCGAAAGATGGTAGGGGCAAATAAGTCTCCACAGAAGTTGGTAAACTTGAAACATTGCTTGTTTTAAGTTGCTATTGGCGTATTGCACATGGTACATTTACCCACAAACAACCAGATTAATGTCGGAACGAGTATGAAATTACTGATCAGCTAATGGAACTTTGGGATTGATCCTCGTGGTCGTACCGAGGTCAGTAGACTAGGAACTCGAGCGTGGTACTGTACGAAATCAACTTAAGTTGAATCCAATTGGATTTCATCGTATCAGTTAATTTACGTTTGATCTGCTTGAAGGATTCGCCGATTCCTAACACGGCGAGGTCTGCTTTTGTACGGAAGAAGTTGAGTGCATTGTTCAATTTCTATGTAATAAGGCACATCGAACCTGAATCGAGCAGTGGAAGAGCGGAGTGCTCCATGCTGTTCTGGTCCACAACATGAAGGGTAACCGTTTCCAGCAGGGCGGTAGATTGGTACAGTACGGACTGTACGGGCTAACTAATCTGAGGATTCGGATTCGCTGATCCGTGAACAACGTAGGTATTCGTCGTGGAGTGATTGTATTTTAGAACTAGGTGTGAATGGATTCTGAAACAGGAGAGTGTGGCGATTTTTATAGCAGATTCGATACGTACGTCTGTGTACAATTTTTTTCCACCCTGCATTGGTCGGGCTGATGTGTGCACAGCTGCAGATCAGTTACCAAAGACATCAATATTCAGACGCATTGATATGAGAAATTGATCAACATCGGGTAGGACACATTGTTCAAGCCACTTGTCTTCTCCTCCCACGCCAGGAAGGAGGGAGCTTGTAGCTTGATCAACGGAGACTCCCAGTGGATAACTGCAGTTAACCATAGTTCAGTACGACGTGTCAAGAGAGCAGCCTCGTTTCTCAAATGGAAAAAAGCATTGGATATTGCAGTCAAAGGTCGTTGGACCCTCAGACTTATTTCGACCGGGGGATACGGATTAGCGAAAGGGTTTTGTTTTAAGTGGGACGGGTAAAAAGAATTGTATAAAACCCATCCCCGCACTACCTGAAGTAACCTCCTCAGGTGTATGTTTTCAAATTTCCGTTTACTCTTGCTCGAAAAAAACGAGCAATGGGTAATGTTTTCAACATAACCGCGAGTAGACGTAGGACTTGTATAAACGTATTGTATTTACATTTAACTTCTTACTTTTGCATCTATGGAGTTTGATTATAGGTATTGATATTGGAAATGACTTGCTTCCATGCTTTGTAGAATTATTAGCAATTTGTTTATTCAGAACCTCTGGAAATAAAACTAATAATTAAATACATACTTAGAATTGCTTAGTTTCTAACTATTACCCCTTATTTTCTCAAGCAAATGTAGGTCATTTATATATTTTTTTATTAATGATAGTATTTGAAGTTTAAAAAATCTATTTATAAAATTTTCAGACCTGGAAAAAATGTGCTATTTTAGGGGAACTCCCGTTTCCAAACAAAGAAATACAGCACCAATTTCGTTGCTTCTTTTTGCTAACATGCGTACTTACGGCTGAAAAAATTCACAACCACCAGAAACAAGTCAAGGAGCAGTAACCCTACTAAAATAGAGGAGGTACTGCTAATACGTCAACGAAAAATTATTCAATGTTTTGATTCCAAACTCTACGTCAAGTTTATTAATACAATTTCTCAGAAAATGCAAAACAAATAATAAGATAAAGTTTATTTAAATATTCTATTGGAAATATTTTTTTTGAACTTTTTTAAAACATTTACAAGTAATACAGCGAAATTTTCTAAGCTAAAATAAATATTAACACTATTGTTGATTGTGCATCTGTAATTGCTAATGCCTTCTGCAAACAAATGAAAGTAATTATTTTAATCAAATTTTTATTTTCATCAGTGTAGTTGATTTTGTTTGCTGGGGAATCAGAACTGTTATAGTATAACCATGTACGTGTCGTTTAGTACCAAGCACAACTTAACAAATGGCCAATCATATGACATGACTCGTACCCATCCCGGGATCATGTGGATTATGAAACCAATCACCTGGATGAGCAGACCAAACTCTCTAATTTTATTCTTCTTCATCCACCACCGCTGCCCTCGCTGCCTCAGCCATCATCGGCCTCTAGCCGTAAACTCCGAGCGATTCAATGGGCGATTGCATCCATCGCAACCGACCCCACTGCATCCGACCATCCTCAAGCACAGAATGACAAAAAAATGCGCCCACTTCTTTCATGCATATTCGCAGACCCACCGGCAGTTCTACCGCTGGTGACTGCATGATGTCGCTGTGTAGGTAAACAGCAAACGAACGAACGAAACGAAAAAATGCGCGAGCAAAAAGCACGTCAGTACGCGCTGCTGTCACAAATTGTAATGACTCGCACACGGCAGACTCTGCTTCTTTTGCAACAAATAAAATCTTCCGATAGACCCGAAGGCCCCGTGACATACCGCATTCTGATGTCCGTGTTAGGAACGCACGGGATTGGTTACATATGAATTTTTTACTGGATTTGACAAGAATTGAAATTTTCAATAGCTTATCGTTAATAATCTTAAGTTTCAATGAAATACGCAAATTGCTGGAGAGTGTCCGAGTCGATTGATATATGAATCTTAAAAATCCATCGAAAGATAAAGGCGCTAGTAACGTTCAAAATCTTCCCTTCCAGCGTAACGCTCTCGATTTCCAAAAATCTAAATGACACCCAGTATAGTAAAGAAAGACGTAAGTCCTACGTCAAAAAAGGTCCAAGACTATTGAGCATTAATGCAATAGTTACACAATCATTTTGGCCATGGCGACATTTTAATTGAGGAACCACTCCTTCTCCAGCGATCAATTATCAAACCTACTTTAGTATCTCGTTATGCACCAGCCATCAACACTGCGGTTGACCATAATATTCTAATTGACGAGATACAAAAAAAAAACAGTTAGTTTTCGTAATATAATATGCCTGAGGGTTTTTCATTTATTTTTAATTCATTTCAGTCCTTTAGAAAACAAATAGAGAATGGAAAACTGTCCCATCGATAACGATACTTCCCAAGTAACATTGTAAGTTTTATAACGCTCTTGAAGACTATAATTTACTCTACAAGAGTGTTATAAAACCAGCATAAAACCAAAATATTACTAGGATTTCTTTGTTTAAATTTAAACGAAAATAAAACTTCACTTAAATCATATGGATGCATACTAACTATTGCCCGAGAAGACAATGTGTTTGAAATCGTGTCTAAATATCATAATCAAACGTGTGCTTCAAAATCTGCAGGTTCTAGAGTATGCCCATTAATCCATATCGCTTGGAGACCCTAGAGTAGAGTTTGACGGCAAAGTCATGTGCATAAAACATCCAAGATAAATACACTTTTAATACCGCCAATTAAGCACGTTCTCAGTATCGAGTGTATGCAGCCATCCTGTGCAGCGGACCAGGTCACCCAGACTGTGCTGTGTGGCAATCTTGTGAAGGAGTCAAGCCGAACTTCGAACTGCTGGAAATCATCCTGCATGAAAATTATGCCGTGGGATGGGAACGATTGCATACTCTTGGTGTTCGATGGAGATTGCAAATGCCGAGAATGTACGAGTGTCAATTGTTGAGATCACGTGCTAAGTTAACGCCGTGCCAGATTATCGTGTCCTGCATGTAACGCATGCTACTGCTCTTTAAGCTAAGAAAGATTTGTGAGGAAGATTAGCAAATAGTTGAAAAATGCCAACTAAGAAACCGAATTACAAAAGTTAAATTTCTGAGGTAAAATTTCAAAATGAGTTTTGATTACGTATTCCACAGTTTGTTGCCAAAGTTCACCAAACACACGAATGTTCCCCTGGGCTCAGTGAACATCTCGTATTCATGCTCGGCTAACAGTCATAAACTTACATACGTAATAAATTGCAAAGTTGTATCTTTGGTCGGAAATAGAAACCCTCCTTTGCCAAAGGATAAAACATTTCTGTGGCCCAGATGTTTTGCTAATTCTACAATCGGTTAGAGTTTACGGAATGCGAAAGGTTTCCGAATGCCTTCTGCAGAGAAAGAGATATAAACAACATACTTTGCAGTTTTTAGCTGTTGATGTGGATTGTTCCGAGAAAAAGAATAGATTAGCTTTTGTTGTGGAAAGTTTCGCCATTGCATGATAAAGTGGCGTAACCAAGAGGGATATCGTAAGCTGAGTGGCTCATATGGAAATAATGATTTTTATTTTTTAATTAACGTCAATCTCAATGCCTCGCATGTAGTTTCGGACATAAGCACTCATATATTATTGTATTTTATTGAATTCTACATAACAACCCAAATCTCTATGAGACATAGTTCGAAATTAAGTTTCCTATATGATACACACATTCTTATGGGAGTTTCACATCAAGAGAGGCATATCGCTCTCAAAGCATGACCAACACTTTCGATGAAAAGCATTAAAAGCCTATTGAAACACACAAACCACATCTCCGACTCCAGCGCACTCGAGTGCTCTTGCCTCGGCCCATGATTCTATATCACTCCATTCATTTTGAACTCGAAACGCACATTGAGATGTTTCACGGGCTGCCACCGAGCGATAAAAAACGAATAACCTCTCGCGCCATGACGGTGTACTGTGACATTTTTTTCCCCATTTCAAACACATGGAAACGGTTGCGAATTTTAATTAATTTTTTAATATGTGAGGATCTGGTGCGCGACCCAGCGCTGTCTACCTCTTCTGATATGGTGAAGTAAAGCCGTTGTTAGCGCAACTGCTGCGGAGGCTCACCGACCAGCACTCGATATTCAGCGAATGTTGTGCGCCGAATACTCGTTAGGGTGATATCGGCAAATTAATTGACACGCCTTCTAACTCTGCCTTTAGTAGTTTTGTAGATATTGGGAATGACTAAAAGAACGTTCTGTCAACTTTTACAGTTATGTATTCCAGCCATTTAGTATATATTTTATCAAAATTAAAAAGATTAAAATGAGTTTAGGATTTTATCATTAAATTTAATTAAAAATAAAAATATAGAGGATTTATTTGTTTGTCACCTAGTTAAAATAACAGATCACAAAACGAAAAATAACAATTCATTACTAAGCCATCGTTGATTGACTTTCATTTGCTGATTGTGTTATCGCTGACACCCTAATTCAAACATATGAAGGTAGTTGTGCCTCTATATGGCGTGTCGTGTGCCGCTTTTGAAATTAATCTTGGCAAAGTGACATTTTTAAATTAAAATATTGACATAAAACCAAACACACTGGGCCGGCTGGGCTGTACGGGGACGTGGTGGTTGGTCCGACTGAGGAAAACGTCGGTGCGATGCATTTAGTTGCGATCTCTCGGGTGGGTGCATGTCGAGGGTTTAATTGAAGGCTTGATGGGATGTCAGTTTTGGTAAGAACGTGGTTCCGGTGGAAATAAAAAAAAAACACACACACACACTCAATGGCAATTAACCCGAAAGGTGGAATTGTAAGCAAAGTGCTATACGATGAATTATGATGCATCGTACTTTATGATGGTAATCAGTTGCGATGGAGATTGGGGGTGTGTACCCGGTTAATGTTTATATTGGATGAACAGATTAATTTGATTTTTGTAAAGGCTACATCAATGATGAACTTCGTTTAATGCTTGTTTTGTAAATGCAATGACTTAAAAAAGTTATGAAAAGCCGTATTTAAAAGTACCCAATTTGTGGATAGTTTAACTACTTTTTACTATAACTCAAAACGTGATGATCAAAATCTTTTCAGCTGGCTTTAGGCTTCTTCAGGTTAACTTCAGTGAGTAAATTAAAAAAAAACCTTATTAATCCACGCAGCAGCGATGATGCCTTTCTCGTTCGTTCAAAAGGGTTGAGAAATATATAAGAAAAGTCTAAAATAACACTAAATAGGTCTTATTTTCCACATAAGTTTATTCGTATTGTAAAATTTCCTGCCACTGATTTACTCGCATTGTTGCATTCGTCGCGGAATTCTGTGCCATTGTTTCCTATTGAAAATTGACCAGATTGAACTATAGGATTAAAAGTTATGGCTAAAATTCTAATTTCAAAACCTGTACGGGAAAAATGACATCTTGGTATTTATGCACATCCGATTTCCTTGCAACAAGTTGCATTCGGTAGTAAATCAGTTAAGGATAAGTTCCTGAAAATGAGGAGGGGTGGGAAGCTGAACCCCGGTCAGGTACCTCCAAAACCGGGGGAGGAAGGACCTGGAAAGGTCCGTCCACTCAGGAAAGACTGTGGTAAGGGGTTACAGCAGGCTGAAAGTTCTCAGCCGCACCAGACCAGGGAAATAGAGGGGGATGACGCCTCCAGGACCCTGGTCAAGAACAAGAGGAAACCGAAGACGTCAAGGGCCGAAAAGAAGGCCCAGGCGAATGAGGGTAGCAAGAAGTCTAGGGTAGGCGCCAATCGCTCCAGGGGCGATGCCCTAGTCATCACGGCGGACGAGGCTAAGTACTCGGATGTTTTGAAGGCGATGAGGAGTGACGTCAAGCTCGGTGAACTCGGCGCCGACGTACGTCGAATAAGACGTACCCGGATGGGCGAGATGATACTCGAGCTGAAGCGGGGCGTCTCGCAAAAGGGCGCCGCCTACAAGAAGTTGGCGGAGGAGGTCGTAGGCGAGACGGTCAAGGTGAGGGCACTCACGACGGAGGTGAATCTAAGGGTTAAAGACCTGGACGAGATCACTGAAGTCGAAGAGCTCGTCACGGCACTGCGGCGACAGTGTGAAGTGGAGACGCCCACCGCAGCCGTTTGGCTACGGAAAGGTCCGGCAGGGACGCAGGTAGCATTGGTTCGGCTATCTGCAGCGGACGCCTCCAAGGTAGTCAAGTTAGGGAGCGTCAAGTTGGGATGGTCGGTATGCCCTGTGCGCATATACGAGCAACCCGAATTTTGCTTCAAGTGCCTGGAATCGGGGCACAAGCAATGGGACTGCAAAGGCCCTGACAGAAGCAATCTCTGCCGACGCTGCGGATTGGAGGAACATAAGGCACAATGCTGCACGAACCCTCCCAATTGTTTGATTTGTTCCAGCAAAGCTGTGAACAGCAAGCTCCCCATGGGGGGCTCGATGTGCCCGGCGTTTAAGCGTGCTGCAAAATCAAAGTGTAGGTAACGCAGTGTGAAGTGGAGACGCCCACCGCAATCGATCGGCTACGGAAAGGTCCGGCAGGGACGCAGCGTTTAAGCGTGCTGCAAAATCACAGTGCAGGTAACGCAGCTGGCTTGCTCGGCCTCGCCCGAGTGTTTGGTGTGCGCAGGTTTAGAGGAAACGGCGGAACACGTGTTGTTCGTGTGCTCACGTTTTCGCTCAATGCGTGACCAAATGCTTGCCACATGTGGTCTGGACACTACCCCGGACAACCTAGTTCGGAGGATGTGTAAAGATGAAGTTGGATGGAACGCCGTTTTATCGGCTATCGCCCAAAACGTCTCGGAGCTACACAGAAGGTGGCACGTAGACTCAAGGATGGCTAGTTCAAGCGCAAATAAGAGGTGGTCCAAAGGATCGGAGTCGGCTTCATGGGTCATACCGGTGGTCATGCTCTGTGGTCGAACTCGATCCTTTAATCGAACAAGTGGCCACGCGAAGAACAACATGGTATCGTCGCTTCCGCGGCGTCGGTCAACCGGGCGGGTTCCGAGCCCGAGGACGGAAAGGGGTCCTCGTCAAGGCTGGGGCAGGCGTAGGCACCGCGTCGGCAAGTCCCTCTGTGTGCTGGCGAATAAGCCCTATCGCAGAAAGGTCAATTTGGGGTGCACGCGGCATCATCATTCTTGATACCAGTCGTGCAGAGGGAAGTAGGCGCGAAGTCGACCCTTCCCACCTTCCGAGGACGCAGGGCGTGGTAAGGCCACCTGGAAAGCCGGCAACGCGCTAGCACGATACCATGGTGTTCTTCAAAAAAAGCGAGTCACGATGTTCGATGCTGCAAAGACACGCAGCTAACCTCGAGGGTGCGTTGTGCACTGGCTTCCCTTTGAAGCATTACTTTCTGGTTGTACCGAAGGGACTATGGGCTTGGCGGCAATGGAAACGTTTTTTTTTTTTTTTTTTTTACAAGGGAGAATGCATTTACACACTAACCCAGTACACGTGCATTGTAGTTGCCAAACTACCACACGGAAGTGTACTGGAGTGTCGGACTCGACCATACCGGTAATACCGACTAAACTCCCTTGGGCTCCACCATCGTTTTCCCCAGGAACTACCTCGCAGTACTACTTCTGGGGGGACGGCAGTACTAAGCGTACTCACTCATTATCGCTCACACAGGCACTCGTCCCACGCGAGACTGACTCGCACCCCATTCACTCCATTTGAGTCTTACTTGGATGCTCTCCCGGACGCTCCGCTGCCATGCCTCGAGGTGTCAATAGCGGTAACTGCCTGGGCCTACAGATATTGCGCTACGACACTCTGCCTCAGCACGAGCAGATCAATCACACCACTGCCGAAGCAGACCATACGCTACCCTGCCGAAGCAGGGACACTCCCCATGCACCACATGTGCACAACTGTAGGTGTGTGGGTACAACCCACTGCTACCCTGCCGCCGAAGCAGCTTCTCCAAAGACCATTCGCTCCATGTGACCCTTTTCAGGTGCTCACTCTAACACTCCACTGCAATGCCTCGAGGTGTCGATGGGATACCTCGACTCCTGCCTCAGCATGTGCAGTCCATACTCAGACTTCTGCTGCGCTTTGAGGTGACAATAGCGGCGGAGACACGCTATGACACTCCTGCCTCAGCACAACCAGATCACTCACTCCCTGCCGAAGCAGCTCACGCGCTACCCTACCGAAGTAGGTACACTCCACAACTTATTCTAACACTCCACTGCCATGCCTCGAGGTGTCGATAGCGGTAGCAACGCTACGACACTCTTACCTTAGCATGTGCAGTCCATACTCAGACTTCTGCTGCGCTTCGAGGCTGCCATAGCGGCGGCGACTCGCTATGACACTCCTGCCTCAGCACAAACAAATCACTCACTCCCTGCCAAAGCAGCTCACGCACTACCCTACCGAAGTAGGGACACTCCACATGCCAGTTGGCACTCCCTCCCTGGGCTTGTGCTTTTGAAGCGGCACACAGTCGCTTTGATAGAGTCCGCTTACGGGCACTTGTGGTTTTTTGGGAGGGATTTTAGCAGAGCCCACTGCTAAATCCCACCACGCCCTAGGCAGTTCTCCCTGACTCGCAGACAGCTGGGGAGGGGTCGTCAAGCCCTTGGACATGGTCCCTGCTGCCCCCATGGAAACGGTTTAGCGGGTCGGGGATGTAGTCCTGCCTCCCTCGTTTGCTGTTGGAGGTGGTCCCTAACCCCGCACTTCCTGGACAACCCAGGATGTCTGTTGAGCAGATTCCCCTTCCATTGCTTAGGAAGAAGAAAAAACACATACACAAAGACATCACCTCAATTCGTCGAACTGAGTCGATCGATATATGGGTCTCCGGGCTTTCTATAAAAAGTTCATTTTTGGAGCGATCATATAGCCTTTACGTGTACTTTGTATACGAGAAAGGCAAAAAGAACAAAAACTGGACAAAATTAAAGAAAGTTTGAATCAATTGTGATTAGAGATGATTGCAGTCATTGAGAAGATTTCACAAATATTTTCATGCACAAACAATGTACATGAAAATCAGCTTAAAATTATAAAATATTTTTATTTATTTATTGCAAAATTTTCACGTACTTTTGTTTCTACTTGCATCGAAAGAAGAAAGAATAACGAGGTTTTGGTAGAAAAAATCAATAATCCGGCCCCACCTAAAATACAAGTTAAGAACTTAGAATTCGCCATACTTCAATTTTTGGCTAAACGTTTAATTTATTTAAAGTATAGCTAAAAAATAGCTCCAAGCTTTCTGTTGTAGTATGACAGATATTTTACGGTGTTCAAGTTATACAAAGGGCCAAAAGGTTAAATATTAAAACAGTGCCTTCCTAGTGAAATACTAATCTTAGAGATTTGCTGATCGCTTAATGCCAATACCTTTATACTTATATAGTAAGTGGTAATACAGCTGAGACGGCTAATAGAACATACTTCCTGACATCTTTTCGTGATGGTCTCAATTTTACTCACACAAATGTTGTTGCATTTCAAAAAAGATAGAGGACGAGCAATCTTCCCTCAGTGCTAAACGAAATCACACAAGTGTTGGTGATACATTTTGCCGAATCTCATAGTGGAAAAGTTTTCATCATGTGCACCTAACGACAAAAGAAAGCCTCTTTTCAAAACAACCACTTGTTCCGAAGATTAGATTCCGTACATGGAAAGAGAGATTTACTTGTTCTACTGTAGGCTTTTCATGTTTGTGTTTGCTGTTGGCTGAGATTGCTAAATATGCATGCTATATATCTGAGTCTCTCACCCCATTTCTGAACAACTATTGTAAGCAAGCCAATTACGTGATTGCTCGACAATCTGTACCAACTTAATACTTGTTCTTCCGAAGTTTTCTTCTAGCGACTCAAAGAATTAGCTCGATAACTGTTGTTGTTACGAAATCCTCTTGAAGTCACACTAAAATTATTATGACAGACAATTTAAAACCCAAAATCCGACTTGTGATTTCCGGTTTTCAGGTAAGCTACAAGCATGATATACGAGTATCAGCAAACTATTTAAAAATTAATATTTTCGACGAACAACCACAACGCTACCATTACCTGGTGGTGTGTTTCAATTTGATGGAAACCACCAGTAATTAGCAATCGATGTCGCTAATTAATACATGCCTTTTTGCCTTTCTCGTATACTAAGTATACGGTAAAGGCTATATGATCGCTCCAAAAACAAACTTTTTATAGAAGGCCCGGAGACCCATAGTGTTATATACCAATCGACTCAGTTCGACGAATTGAGGTGATGTCTGTTAATGATAATGTGTGTGTGTGTATGTGTGTGTGTATGTGTGTGTGTGTGTGTGCGCAAAACTACTCAATAAATGTCACTCATTTTTCGGGCACTTATTCTCAACCGATTTGCTCGCAACAAATTGCATTCGACGCAGAATCCTGTCCCGTTGTTTCCTATTTGAAATTGGCCAGATCGGACTATGGTATCAGAAGTTTTGGCCAAAATACAAATTCATACAAAAAAATCGCGTAAAAAATGTCACTCATTTTTCGGGCACTTATCTTCAACCGATTTGCTCGCAACAAGTTGCATTCGACGCAGAATCCTGTCCCATTGTTTCCTATTTGAAATTGGCCAGATCGAACTATGGGATCAGAAGTTATGGCCAAAATACAACTTCATACGAAAAATCGCGTAAAAATGTCACTCACTTTTCAGGCACTTATCTTCAACCGATTTGCTCGCAAAAAATTGCATTCGACGCAGAATCCTGTCCCATTGTTTCCTATTTCAAAATGATCAGATCGAACTATGGGATCGAAAGTTATGGCCAAAATACAAATTCATACGTAAAAATCGCGTAAAAAATGTCACTCATTTTCCGGGCACATATCCTTAACCGATTTACTCACAACAAGTTGCATTCGACGTAGAATCCTATCCTGTTGTTTCCTATTGAAAATTGGCCATATCGGACTATGGGATCGAAAATTATACCTTTTTGCCTTTCTCGTATACTAAGTATACGGTAAAGGCTATATGATCGCTCCAAAAACAAACTTTTTATAGAAGGCCCGGAGACCCATAGTGTTATATACCAATCGACTCAGTTCGACGAATTGAGGTGATGTCTGTGTGTGTGTGTGTGTGTGTGTGTGTGTGTATGTGTGTGTGTATGTGTGTGTGTGTGTGCGCAAAACTACTCAAAAAATGTCACTCATTTTTCGGGCACTTACCCTCAACCGATTTGCTCGCAACAAGTTGCATTCGACGCAGAATCCTGTCCCATTGTTTCCTATTTGAAATTGGCCAGATCGGACTATGGGATCAGAAGTTATGGCCAAAATACAAAT
The DNA here is from genome assembly GCF_024139115.2 of Armigeres subalbatus. NCBI lineage: Eukaryota > Metazoa > Arthropoda > Insecta > Diptera > Culicidae > Armigeres > Armigeres subalbatus. The sequence goes on along the minus strand of NC_085140.1, from coordinate 376,952,899 downwards.
TCATACAAAAAATCGCGTAAAAAATGTCACTCATTTTTCGGGCACTTATCTTCAACCGATTTGCTCGCAACAAGTTGCATTCGACGCAGAATCCTGTCCCATTGTTTCCTATTTGAAATTGGCCAGATCGAACTATGGGATCAGAAGTTATGGCCAAAATACAAATTCATACGAAAAAATCGCGTAAAAAATGTCACTCATTTTTCGGGCACTTATCTTCAACCGATTTGCTCGCAACAAATTGCATTCGACGCAGAATCCTGTCCCATTGTTTCCTATTTGAAATTGGTCAGATCGAACTATGGGATCGAAAGTTATGGCCAAAATACAAATTCATACGTAAAAATCGCGTAAAAAATGTCACTCATTTTCCGGGCACATATCCTTAACCGATTTACTCACAACAAGTTGCATTCGACGTAGAATCCTATCCTGTTGTTTCCTATTGAAAATTGGCCATATCGGACTATGGGATCGAAAATTATACCTTTTTTTTATGGAAAAATCGCTAAAAAAACTCACTCATTTTTCAGGCACTTTTCCTCAACCGATTTGCTCGCATTAAATTGCATTCGACGCAGAATGTCTCATATTTTCTTATTGAAAATTGACCAGATCGGACTATGGGCTTAGATGTTATGGTCAAATTACTATTTATTGTGAAAAAGAGTTCGAAAAAGTCTAGCTCACTTTTTTAGCACTTAGACTTCATCTATTCCCCAAGCAACACAAGTTCAACAAATCTGGTTGCAGTAACCATATTGTGACTGAATCCGGTCATATATAAGTTACTGTGATTGATGTGCAATATGTGTGCTTCTCAGGTCGCTCGCAAAAGTTTCATTCGACGCAGAATCTTGTCCCATTGTTTTCTATTGAAAATTGGCTAAATCGGACTATGGGATCGGAAGTTATGGCCGAAACACCATTTTTGCCTTTTCATACGAAAAGGCTGTATGTTGATCGTAGTGTGCCGCGTGCGACGGGCAGATGTGAAAATTTTTGACAGCTCGATTTTTTTCTCGTTTTGGCTGATGGTACTATACCAGAAAAATAATGTTTCTCCTGATTGTTCGCTTAGTAATAGTGTATCAGTGATGTTGAAGCATATGCTGTCTCGACTTATACGAGCCTAGAAAAATGAGGCACGCCAATAATGCAGATAACACCGTACCACCGATGACCTTTGCCACGTCGACCTGGTGCAGCAAGAAGATATAGCGGAAGAAACCCTCAGAGCGCTGATTTAAATGCTAGAATATCCCAATATGGACACTAACAAAATGTTTAAACTTTTGAACCTGGCAAAAAGGCAACAATGCAACATGTGGAACAATCGATCGACGGAAGATCCGATGAAGCTCCACTATTCCAGGAAGGCATCATGGCATAGCTGCACGGAAAAGAAATGCAGGGTTTAACTGGAAGTAAGGAGGATGGTGGACGGTGAGGATGAGGATGGTGAGCACGTTCCAATTATTTACTTTTGCTATAAAAAAATTCAAACTCCTGAAATTTATCACTAAATACGTACAGGGCATCGTTTGCTTCTATTGCCGCGGATATTGTGGGAGTCCCAGGTATCCGGTTCACGCTTTAGTAAGCAACGGTGGCTCTTCTCTACCTTCTATTCCTGAGTAGTTAGTACGAATAAGGGCGTCCTTGTGAAGTTCTGCTGTACCTGTTATGAACGACTAGTACATCCCATTCCCCGCACTACCTGAAGGAACCTTTCTTGCTTCAGAAGTGAATCCCTTTTGTAGTACTATTCTTCGTAACAAAAAGGGCACCATTACGGAGCATGAGATCTGATCAAATTATTCGTAGTACTACTTGACCAACACCCCCAGCTGGGTGAGGGGTAGAGGATGACTCACACACACACACATACGAAAAGGCTGTATGTTCGCTCCAAAACCAAACTTTTACAGAAAGCCTGGAGACTCATAGTGTTATATACGTATAAGCTCGACGAACTGCGATGATGTCTCTGTGTGTGTGTGCGCACCAAAAGTGCGAAAAGTTTAGCTCACTTTTTTGGAACTTATCCTCAACCGATTTAATTCCAACTATAGATAGTAGACTATATAGATGAGCGAAAGCATGGCTGAGTCGATTTTTCTGCCCGTGCACTCGCGCATATGACGTCACAGCCCTTTCAATTGAAATCGTGACGTCATGCTCGTTTGGAGACACGTTTGACAGTTCGTTTGGAGACAGAGGATTTATCTTCACTCATCTATATCTTCCACTATCTATAATTCCAACAAGTTTCATTCGACGCGGAATCCTGTCGTATTGTTTTCTATTAAAAATTTGGACCATGGGCACAGAAATTATCGCCAAAATATACTATGTGCTATAAAAAAGCGAGTAAAAAAGTCTAGCTGACTTTTAATGGACTTACCCTCAACCGATTTACTCACAACAAATTGCATTAGACGCGGAATCCTGTTCTATTATTTTCTATTGAAAGTTGGCCAGATTGGACTATTACCTTAGAAATTATGGCCAAAATAGCTTTTGCCTTTCTTGTGCAACAAAGTTGTACCGAAAGGCTATAATTTCTTTCCGAAAACGAACTATCGGATGCTTCCACACTAATACACTTCCCTCCCTCTTCATACGGGAGTTTGGCAGAAAGACGGTCATGAGATTTATATCATAACAAATATTGCCCTCCGCTCGCTTGATGGGAATGACATTTTCGTTTTCTTTTTGTGTAGTCGGAGCTTCGGTTCAATTTACATCCAAAAGTGATATCCTTAAAATATATGACTTGGTAAAATAAAACAGGGGTATGTACGTCAAAAGTTTGGAAAGGAAACAAAAATGTTGAAATTCTTATTAGCATATTGTAGATCAAGCTGAAAACCGAACCGAGGTTTCGCGACAATCGCATTTTCTCGCATTTCCGGATGTTGCAACTGCATCGCGAGTAGTGCGCAACTGTGCCATAGTCGGGTACCACTCGCGATGCAGTGGCGACATCCGGGAATGGGACAAAATATGATTTTCGGGTTTCAACTGGATCTACAATATCTTTGCCATAAATAATCTGATTTTCATAGAACGGACAAAGAAATTTGTCTTTTTTACTCCTAGCTACTAGCTCATCTATTTTCAAGCACACACATTTTACGAAGGTCGAGAAAGGCACCATCACCGCTAGGTGGATTAATCTGGGTTTTTCTAATACATGTTCCATGAGGATCAAACGTGTTTTAATTTCAAAACTCACAAAAAATATTACCATTAAGGCTAATAACAAACTTTCTTGCTTCGATTTTAACCACATAACATAAAACCGCAACATCATAAACCCATTTGGATTACCACAATAAAATCAAATGATTTCCTGCACAAATTATTAAATATGGAATTGTTGGATGATGTGTTATTTCTCTTTATTAGCTTAGTATTAACTTCCAGTTTGTAGTAAATGAATGATTTTTTAAACCGAAGGGTACCGCAATGCAGTAACTTACATATTATTTATACCAAATTGACTGTCGGCCCATAATAATCTACATATCCGTGTGAACTATCTCCATAAATGCTTATTACCCCTTTAAAGAAATCCCTCATCAGCAAAGTCATCGGCTCAGTTGTTCTTTTGCGGCTTTTCCCATCATGTGCACAACAGATTCTAACCATTAAACTCACCACCTAGCAAATATTAGGTTACGTCCCAGCCTTTGAGCAAACAAACCAAATTGTGGTCTACCAGCATAATGTGTCTGAAACCGCATCACACACTGCTGCCTACATGCTTAGTGCCTACGACACGACGATATGTTGGCTGGTTGGCTGGGAAATTCGCTTACACCTACCGCACCAACACCCAGCAACAGCCGCGCCTCAGACAACGGACTAGCTACTTACCAGCGAACAATATGCTGTCGGTGACAGATTTCGGAAGTCGGTGGCAATCAAATGCCTTCAGAAATTTTGATGCAGTAAAACCGACACGTCGGACCACTTCCGGCAGTCGGGTTATTTTAATAAATAAGCCAATCACCACATAACACAATCGATTGCACATTGGAAGAAAATAACACAATGGATGGCAGTGAAGAGTGCACCTTCTTCGTATGGAAGTTTCGTAGTGTTTTAACTGGTTAGACAAATTTGAGAAAATAAATCATGCCAATCAATGCTAGCTTCAATCCAGGCAAAATACAAAGTTACAGATTTCAAGTTTTTGTGACTTCAATCTAAACTTGGTGGAGGAAGTTTAATTTCAAGTTACCCCAACTTGCACAACCAAGCCCAACCAAAATATAATAAACCGAATCCCACACAAAAGAATGAAAGCCTTTTATGATATGCACACAGATATGGGTCATTCGGACGCCAGGTGTTACATGTTTTCTTACTTCAAGGAGTGCTTAGGGGAAGTCAAATGTTATGTTAAAGAGAAAGCATTTTCAAACCATGCAACTATCCCTTCAGACAGAATACTTCCTGAAAGGACCTCTCTGCTGGAAATTGAATAAAACCAGTTTAAGAATGTGTGGAACACTTCGCTTCAATAAAACACGTCTTATTATGAAAGCGTATAGACTAGTGGCAAAGCTAGAGTTGATTCGAGTAATGTTTCATATCACAATAATAATTCCATCCTATTTCAAATTCTATATTTCATATCAAAAATTTCATTTTTCATTCAAACGGAATACTAATTCTTTAATCTTCAAAAATAGAAATCCTAAAACGCAGTAAACAGTTTTCACGTGGAGGAAACTTTTCGCGTAAAACCGGGGAAGACGACTTTATCGACAATCGGTTTGCCGCGGTTTAAATGTATCTCCCAGTGTAGCAAAATGTCATTTGCATGTAAATCGACCAATTTGTGCAATTTTTTTATAGATGCTCAATTGACTTTAAAATTTTTAATAAACCCGTAGCACTAGAATGTTTTCAAATGTTTATCCCTGTGTACATTTATCTAAATATAAAATCTGAGGCTTGAGAGAACAGGGGTGGCATTGCGCATCTCGATTCGAACGCAATTCTATCGAGTCGAACATGTTTGGCATTACTGATTTCGATTCGATCTCGAAAACGACTCATCGTTCGAGTATGCTCGAGGAGGTACAAGAATAACGAGATGTTTTGGCATTATGGATACTCGATAGCACACTGGAAAACGACTCAAGTCGAATGAAAAACACTCGTCACCTTCATAGCTTTCGAATGTTGTTCGAGAGTAATTTCTTGCTGAAAGTTTTTAGTTACATTTGTTATTATTTCGCTACGGGAAGATAATAAATGTTCCATTATTGTATCTTGAAGGAAAGGATTGTCATTAGTATACCTATACTTTTATAGTTTCCAGACAATATGAAATCTCTAATTATCCCGAAATCCGCGTAAAAACGACTTCAACTAAAATATTTTTTTTTTGCTGTTTTTACGTATTTCATGACAATTTCGATAACCGCGTGAAAAATCGATGGGGAAAATCTGCGTAAAAACGAACAGTGGGTGATGTCTGTGACATAACCGCGAAGTGGACGTAGGACTTGACTTGACCATGCTTTTGAAGATGTATAATACATCCAAATCTCTCACGTCACCTAATTTGTATAAAAAATCGGCGATAACAGCCCAAACATTACTTTAACAATTTTCATGAGCAATATAGGAAAAAATATCTCAAAAAGAAAAGCTCTCAATCGATTTTTCATCTAATAGTGGAATTTTTTGTGATTTATTTCATTATATGTCACAGTTCTTGTTATGTAACGGTTATGAAAAAATCTTAAAAATCTGCTATTCGCGTATAACATTTTATCTCCAGAGTATTTTAGAATTTTTAAGAACTCTTTAGTAAGTCTATCAATGGCTCTCAGAAAAACCGTATGCTTTGAAAATAAACATTTTCTATGTCCATCTGTTGCGTCATGTTGCAGTGGATTGTAAAACTAATGTTGGGTGCTCCGGGTGGAGTGCGAAACCAAAGTTGTCTTCATGCAGTGTAGGTATGTGCCGACGTGTGTTGTTTCTCCAGATGGAACCAGCGGGATACGAACTGCCGACCGATGAACCGGTGACCAATTGCGAGCATTATCATTATCTTTCTTGGAAATTAACTTTTTCATGGACAACTGGTTGACCGAAAGAGTTTCTTGTTTGAAACCAAAACACACACGGTTTCTTCAAAAGCATCGCAATTCTTTCTCTTGCTTGTCTTCAGCTTGTCTCGGATCGATACTGATACCGGCCGGCCTCGGCTCGACTCTGCTGCTGTTGCCGGTATCTGCTCGGCATTGCTGCGGTGTCGGGTCTGTGGGGTGGACTGCTTCTGGAACTTCTTCTACTGCTGTACTGATGGCTATGCTTCGGCTGATGTTGGCCTCGACTCTGCCGGGCCGAAAAAGTGGATAGTATGGACGATGCTACCTTGCTAGAAAGTGTGAATGCTGTCGAATCGATATTACTGATACTTGGCTTGTCCCGGTCAGAATGAAAGGAAAAAAAAATCACGTTGCGCTATTTTATGCCTTCTCGTCAGACCCAGCAGCAGCTCATTCGCAGCTTCGACTGAAGGGCCTCCGAGTGCATACGATATCGACTGAATAAGGAAATTATTTAACTCTTATAGCCTTGAAAAAGGCTGTTTGTTTCGGCTTGGTCCAGCTAATAAGAAGGACTGAATGCTCTTTAATGATGATGATGATGGTTCGTTTTTGAGGGATATTAACTCAGGCGGTCATTCATCCCTAAAATGCTCTGTAAGCTAATGCACTTTTCTTTTATACTTAATTTTGAATCATCTTTGCTTCCCGATTGATTGGCCAATCAGTGAGCGTCTTGTATCCCGTTCCTTTGTCAGCCAAAGCGTCATCATCATCGACGCGTTCGTGATGGGCTTCTTCTTCTTTCTCTTGTTGCTCGCTGCTGGCGTCTATTTCCTAACGGGACTTTTCGCACGGTACAGGCCACAAGCCAGGCAATCGAGCTAGGAATTGCTGTTCAGGTGGGAAGTGCGGAAGATTTAGGATTGGTAGTTTGGGAGAACATTCAGTCACGTTCGCTTTGTGCGCGAACAGTATCAAACAATGTTTTTCTATATAAATCGATTGATAGCTTTTCATTTTGAGATATCTTTTAAATTGCTCACGAAAACTGTTACATAATAATGTTTGGGCTGTTATCACCGGTTCATTTATCTAAATTAGATTATGTGAGAAATTTGGACATATTAAGTGTCTTTAAAGGCATGGTCAAGTCTAGTTTTTCGTCCACTTTGCGGTCACAGTTCTTGTTATGTCACGGTTATAAAAAATCTTGAAAATCTGCTATTCGCGTATAACATTTTAACTCTAAAATATTGGATTTGACACCCAAGTACATTTTCTAACGCAGAGGGTATTTAAAACCTTGATATTATATATATCAGTGGCTCTCAGAAGAACCGTTTGCTTCAAAGAAATACATTTTCTATCTCCATCTGTTGTGTCATGTTGCAGCGGACTGTAAGGCTGATGCTGGGTGCTCCTGGGTGGAGCGCAAAACCTGTCTTCATGCAGCGTATCCGCTTGACGTGTGCTGTTTCTTCAATGGAACCAGCGGGATGCGAATTGCCTTAATGCAGCATGCGACGAACCAGTGACGAATGCCACCCAATTGCGAAAATTATTATTAACTCTCTTGGCCCTGATAAGGGCCGAAAATTAACTCCTTTCGGGGAACTGGTTGACCGAGGGGGTTTCTTTACTCGAAACCAAAACACACACACGCGATTTCTTCAAGAACATTTCAGTTCTTTCTCTTGATTTTCTTCAACTTGTTTCGGCTCGATACCAATGCCGGCCGGTCTCGGCTCAACACTGATGCCGGTCGGCCTCAGCTCTTCATTGATGCCGGCTAGTTTCGGCTCGACTCTGCTGCTGCTGCCGGTAACTCCTCGGCATTGCTGCGGTGTCGGGTCTGTAGAATGGGCTGCTTCTGGAACATTTTCTGCGGCTGTACTGGCTTGCTTTGGCTGATGGTGGCCTCGGCCCTGCAGGGCCGAAAAGCGGATGTTGCGGACGATGCTGTTTTGCGAAAAGTTGCGAGTGCTGTCGAATCGATGCTGCTGTGGCTTTGGTTGTCCCGGTTAGAATGAAAGAAAAATATCCCGTTGGAATTTCTGAACAGAATGAGAAGGAAAAATTGCGTCACCCTCTTTTATGGCTTATTTTGGTGCGCAGTTGCAGCTTATCCGCTAGCGTCTGCACCCATCAGAATCAAGCGAACAAATGACGCGATGAACAAGTGGCACCCATATTTATAGATTTCAGTGCAGTCAATGTTTTGCTTCGAAAACAGTTTTAGGCCTATTGAAAAAGTTTTCGGGTCATATCAAGTATGAATATAAAAGGCATACTTAAGATCTGTCGATTAAGGGGTTTTCGAAGAGATCCGTTCACTGGGACAAACGCTATTATCATTCAAAATCTTTCAACACAGCGTAACGCGGTCGTTTTAGAAATATTGAAATGACACCCGGTATAGTGAAGAGAGACGTAAGTCCTACGTCAAAACGTGTTTATTCCAAAATCTATGTAAAAATAATCGAGTTAAATAAAAAAAAACGCGCAAGAGATAACCCAAGTGCATTTAACTAAAACACATGGAAACATCAAAGTAATTTATTATCGAATCCTTCTTTAGCTTTAAATTATTCAGCTCAAAATTGAATCTGTGGCATAAACTCGAATAAACATAAAACTTATAATTTGTGTTCTAACAATATCTCAATTTACTAAACATATCGTATCGGCATAATGTTTTAATCGACAACTGCAACTGCTCAATAAATAATATTCCTTTTTATAGTCATTGAGCACAATTTGCTTGTTTATAAATAAACTGCCAATTCATGCCCTGAAGGATGCCTTTCCAACAGGCAACATGCTTCACGCAGATGAAATTACTCTTATTCTCTCTGTTTACTCACATTCGCCATGCGCTAAAGGTTGTCTCTCCAGCGGGCGGCATACTAAACATGGAGACAGTTATCTCTTATACTCTCTGTTTACATTTCGTTTGACAGAACATACTCGTTTGAGCTAGTACTGCACCATTCGAAATCTTGTACTGCGACTGAATGAAGTCGAATGAAATACATAATGCCGCAATTTTTTCGAAACGAATGCAAAAACGTACGAATCAAGTGATTCGATTCGAGATGCACAATGCCACCCCAGTATCTCCAAAATGTCACGCGTTATTTGCCATAATGACATTTGAATGACATTTTGCCTCTCACGCCCCAGATTACATATTTACATCAATACTCAGTTGGATAAAGCTATAGCGTTATAGGAACACCCACCCTATGAAAATATATGCAGCTCCTGAAACAAAGTTCTCGCAACTTTACTTTAACTTTACGAATAATTGCCAATGAAAACTGCAACTGACGTTTTCTTAAGGATCAACTTATTTTTTTAAGTCAAATTTTTACATGGATTTAGGAATTCACGCGATGCTTTAAGGACAATCATCACGGAATCCAAAACTAAACTTACAGTACATTATGTACTTGCATTTTTAAGGGCAGAACACTCAATACGGAAGCAACGCACAACTGTCATTTTTGCCTTTCTCGTATACTAAGTATACGGTAAAGGCTATATGATCGCTCCAAAAACAAACTTTTTATAGAAGGCCCGGAGACCCATAGTGTTATATACCAATCGACTCAGTTCGACGAATTGAGGTGATGTCTCTGTGTGTGTGTGTGTGTGTGTGCGTGTGTGTGTGTGTGTGTGTGTGTGTGTGTGTGTGTGTGTGTGTGTGTGTGTGTGTGTGTGTGTGTGTGTGTGTGTGTGTGTGTGTGTGTGTGTGTGTGTGTGTGTGTGTGTGTGTGTGTGTGTGTGTGTGTGTGTGTGTGCGCAAAACTACTCAAAAAATGTCACTCATTTTTCGGGCACTTATCCTCAACCGATTTGCTCGCAACAAGTTGCATTCGACGCAGAATCCTGTCCCATTGTTTTCTTTTTGAAATTGGCCAGATCGGACTATGGGATCGAAAGTTATGACCAAAATACAAATTCATACGAAAAAATCGCATAAAAAATGTCACTCCTTTTTCGGGCACTTATCCTTAACCGATTTGCTCGCAACAAGTTGCATTCGACGCAGAATCTTGTCCCATTGTTTCCTATTTGAAATTGGCCAGATCGGACTATGGGGTCGAAAGTTATGGCAAAAATGAAAATTCATACAAAAAAATCGCGTAAAAAATGTCACTCATTTTTCGGGCACTTATCCTCAACCGATTTGCTCGCAACAAATTGCATTCGATGCATAATTCTATTCCATTGTTTCCTATTTGAAATTGGCCAGATCGGACTATGGGATCGAAAGTTATGGCAAAAATACAAATTCATACGAAAAAATCGCGTAAAAAATGTCACTCATTTTTCGGGCACTTATCCTCAACCGATTTGCTCGCAACAAGTTGCATTCGACGCAGAATCCTGTCCCATTATTTTATATTTGAAATTGGCCAGATCGGACTATGGGATCGAAAGTTATGGCCAAAATACAAATTCATACGAAAAAATCGCGTAAAAAATATCACTCATTTTTCGGGCACTTATCCTTAACCGATTTGCTCGCAACAAGTTGCATTCGACGCAGAATCTTGTCCCATTGTTTCCTATTTGAAATTGGCCAGATCGGACTATGGGGTCGAAAGTTATGGCCAAAATGAAAATTCATACAAAAAAATCGCGTAAAAAATGTCACTCATTTTTCGGGCACTTATCCTTAACCGATTTGCTCGCAACCAATTGCATTCGATGCAGAATCCTGTCCCATTGTTTGCTATTTGAAATTGGCCAGATCGGACTATGGGATCGAAAGTTATGGCAAAAAAAAAAAAAATCATACGAAAAAATCGCGTAAAAAATGTCACTCATTTTTCGGGCACTTATCCTCAACCGATTTGCTCGCAACAAGTTGCATTCGACGTAGAATCCTGTCCCATTGTTTCCTATTGAAAATTGGCCAAATCGAACTATGGAATCGAAAATTATACCAATTTTTGCCTTTCTCGTATTTTATGGAAAAATCGCTATTATTTTTCAGGCACTTTTCCTCAACCGATTTGCTCGCATTAAATTGCATTCGACGCAGAATGTCTCATTGTTTCGTATTGAAAATTGGACAGATCGGACTATGGGCTTAGAAGTTATGGTCAAATTACTATTTATTGTGAAAAAGAGTTTAAAAAAGTCATGCTCACTTTTTTAGCACTTAGACTTCATCTATTCCCCAAGCAACACAAGTTGAACAAATCTGGTTGCAGTAACCATATTGTGAATGAATTCGGTCATATATAAGTTGCTGTGATTGATGTGCAATATGTGTGCTTCTCAGGTCGCTCGCAACAGATTGCATTCGACGCAGAATCTTGTCCCATTGTTTCCTATAGAAACTTGCAGAGGCGCCTCGTCTATAGGTTCTGCCTGTTCATGGAACAGGTAACCATTTTTAGTTCAGAAGTAGGAAATTAATTTCTTGGCAATAAATTATTAGGACAAATAATTACTCAGTAAAATTATTTAAACAAAGTTTCACGTAATATTTCCAATGACGGTTTAACATCTAACGAAACAAAATATTGCGTAGGCAGATCAAGTCAACGCCACATGCTTGGCGTACAGTCAAATTGCAGCTAAATGCGTGTTTCTCCGACACACCACACCCGATCACATAGAAAGCTTTTCTCAGTTGTACGATTTATAATGAAGAACCAGCAGCAGCGCTGCCAGAAGTAAAATTTAATGTTGGGCGCCATGACAAATGGTTTGAAATGATTTCCTCCTTGGTATACTCACTCGTTCTCCGCGCCTAGAGAACCAGCGTGAGCGTTGCCAGCTTTCTCCGTTTCTTCACATCATCCTCGTTCGCATGCGAAGCAAGCACGTTTAGATGCAATATCTGCTATGCTGCGCAGGAGTCCAACCGCGACGTACGACGCGACGTACTTTCTGACACACCGACGCGACGTACTTTCGGTTAGACTCGGTCGAAGTGTCGGGCTGTGCTTTGCCGAAAGGCGCGCGCACGCTTTCGTTCTCATATCATACTCCGATGATTGGGAACAGTTTGTTTTTCTTTTTTCCCCTGATGAATATGCATCAAAAACAATATTAAATTAATGTTTGATTTTTCAAAAGAGACATCAAAAAATGTTTTTTTTTACGAATACTCAGAATCAATCAGTTTAGAGAAAACTAAATTCACTAAATTTGAAAAATTAAATAACTGGAAAACATTTCTCCTAAATGTGACTCATTGGTCGTCACAATCTGGGGTCGCATCAAACAATTATACTAATAATGGTTAATAAGATTTCTTTCATAGCAACAAAATATGTAAGAGTTTAAATATTAGCGGCGATAAGTCCCATGTACCCCGAATGGCGAAAAAGCCGATTTGCTCTTATGTTCATCCGATTTGTTTGCAACAAATTGCGTTTGGCGAGATTTTTTTTATGCATATAAACAAATATGAAAAATAAGACCAATCCACATATTGATGTTATTTGAGATTTTTCCAAACCTTTTGAACGAACGAGAAAGGCACCATCACCGCTAGGTGGATTAATCTGGGTTTTGTTATTCCAGCTTTGCTGTGTCGCAGCATGCGTGGAATAATGAAAATGAACTGCCCTTGAAAACGCGAGTGCCTTTAGTTTTGGATTTCGCGAGAATTGTCTATTGGCAGATTTTTCAGAAAGTTTTTCTTTATGCGGGTTTGAAAAAGGCCCTGAAGCACGTTGAAACCACGAATTAATTGATTTTTGACAAAGTCTTCTTTCACGCGGTTTTTTGTTGTTATTAACGCGGTTTTTCTTTACGCGGTATGTATCTCTCGCATAAAGTGCGTGTATAATCTTTAAGACAATCATTTTTCCAATTCCTATTCCAAAAATAACTGAAATTTTCGATACAATTCTTTTTTCGATCAATCAGCTGCATTCAAGTTTAAGTTTGAATGCATTTTCAATCAAAAGATTATATTCATTATCTTCTACGCCACCAGCATCAAATGGGAAAATTATTCGTTCGTAATTATTCGGAAAATAACTCGTTCGAAAGTATCGGTCGTCCATAAACGAAAGAAGTATCAATCGTTAACTCAGTTTTGATCTTCTTCTTATTGCCATTACATCCCCACTGGGACATTGCCGCCTCGCTGCTTAGTATTCATTCAACACTTCCACAGTTATTAACCACGAGGTTTCTAAGCCACCATTTTTGCAAGGTAAGTCGAGACAATTTCCAAACCGAAAATTTCCTAGACCGGCACCGTGAATCGAACCCAGCCACCCTCAGCATGGTCTTGCTTTATAGCCGCGCATCTTACCGCTAGGCTAAGGAGGCCCCCCTCAGTTTTGATCAGGAACCCAGTTTCAAAAATTTCTTCTTTAGTTTTGATCAGGAACCCAATTTTGAAAATTTCTTTTTTTAATTCTGCGGTTAAAATCAATTTGTCAGATTCGTTAAGGTCTTCGTTAGCAAATGTGTTGTCCAAGTTCTAGTCCAAATGAATTGCAAGTGCAAGTCCAAATCAGAATTCAAGTTCGAGTCCAAATGGTTCATGTCAAAGTCCAAGTCTAAGCCAATGACCCTAGTTTCAGACTGGTCCAAGCCCAAGTAAACCAGTTCAACTCCGAATGGTCCAAATGGTCCAAATCCAAGTCCAAATGATCCAAGTCAAAGTCTAAGTGCTTCAAGTTCGAGTCCAAAAAATCTGATCCGGTCTAGAAAATTTTCGGGTTGGAAATTTTCTCAACTTTCTTAGACGTAAAAGTATCATCGTGTGAAACACAAGTTCAAGTGACCCAGATCCAAGTCCAAATGGTTCAAATCCAAGTCCAATGGATCAAAGTTTAAGTCTGAATGATCTAAGTTCGAGTCCAAATGGTCCAAGTCCAACTCCAAATGGTCTAAACCCAAGTCCAAATGGCCCAAATCCAAATGATCCAAGTCTAAGTTCGACTGGTCAAAATCCAAATCCAAGTCCGAATGGTCCAAGCCCAAGTCCAAATGGTGCAAATGCCAATCCAAATGTTTCAAATTCGAGTCTAAATTGTTCAAGTCCATCTTCAAATACCTAGTCCAAATCAAAGTCCAAAAGGTCCAAGTTCATTGCGAAATCATTCAAGTCCAGGCATTGAAGATCTGAGTGAGCATAATGAGCATTGACCTCCCGTGATCATAGTATCCACGATTTGTGAACGAACGTGTCCACTCAATTAGCTTCCAATCATTGATCAGTAATGCTCGTTGCTACACAGCAAAAAATGTTTAAATTTCAACGACGTGTAAACAGGCTCAGTCGTAAAAATACATTAATTGAAATTCGAAATTGATTGAACTTTCCATCTAAATCGATGCACATATTTAAAGCATCAAAAAAGATGTAAAATTAAACGAACTCTCATTCATTTTTCAATTGCTGTAAAAATATGTCAATATGAATTCATATTTCCATCAACAAAACTTTAATTTCAAACGATCGTGTAAATTTAAAGCTGCATTAGTTAAGTGTCAAAACAATATAATGGCGGCGTGCGTTGCGTTTCATTACTCAGGAAAGTGGGGATTTTTTGTCCCGAATAACCCGTTCAAGGATCAAGGATAAACAATGTTGATTAACTACGTTACTGGTAAGCATAATTTGCATGATTGTTTAATTCGTGAAGTTCATGACTTTCTTATTTACAGCCAGTATTTTTGCTCCAGCTGCTTTCGATTTCGGCTATTGGGAGAGGAGTAACTGCAGCCCAATCAAATGTGCACGGCACCATGTCATTCATTATACCTTGAATGAATCAAGAAAAACTTTATACAACTTTTTTTTTTAATTTGATTTGAAATAAAACAAAGTGAAATCGATTATTTCTTCTGATTATTATTTTAATTGGATTATATATAAGATGGTGGCGATAGAAGGGCGATTAAAAATAGATTTAATTTTACATGCATTGATATCATCAAACATGTAAAATTCAACCATCTTGATTGAATTTTATATTCATGTAAATTTAACGTCGAACCTAATTTTAGATGTTTTTTGATGCTCCAAATATGTGCATAAAAAAAACGTAAATTTACACAAAAATTATAACTGTGTATGATAAACAATGAGTTGGAAAAATCGGCTGACTGAATCCGAGTGAGCTTGCCCATAATGAAGTAATTAGTACACAGTTTTCAAAATGTCACGAAATTCGTCATGAAATAAATATGAAATGAAAACATTGAAAAAGTGCTGTTTTTCAAGATTGGGCTAACATCCGCCCGATTTTGAAAGATCAGCGGGTGAATTTTCCAGAACGGTTCACACGTGCAGCATTTTTCCAATTTTTGTTTTTGATTTTTTAAATAGTTAGAGGTTTGAAAGAGAGAGAAAGTTGACATCAAATAAGCCAAAGAATCGATTGAGACAATGAAACGTGATGCAATTTTTGACGGGAAAGGATTTAGATATTATAAAAAGGGGATAAAATCTCCCCTATTTTGAAGATTGCTTGTACTGAGATAAATCGATAATCAGAAAAGTGGATCAAGTCTGCCCAGTCTCCCCTATCAATTGCACTATTGGAGGTTTAATCTTTTCAATTTATGATATTCTTCCTGGTGCTTCAGGGAAACCAATAGTTGATGAAAGGCTTGATATTTGGTGCATACCTAAAACAAACATGCCTCTCAGTTTTTTTATAACAGAAAATTGTTTTATCACAAACCTCATGCTTAGAATCATAGTGGCGTAACTGCATTAATCCATTGCTCTTCGTCGATGTTTACTTTTTATCATCATAGCAAATTGCGGTAGTTTGCCGCAGTCACGATTGTAACAACAGTCACGGTTGTAACTGTTAAGTTATTAACGAAGTTAGGATTCTCAGCGCGTGATATTTTGGTAAAATAAAAATATTTCTTTTCAAATCGAAATAATGATATTTGCATCTATGATTGTACTGCACTCGAATTGAAAGGCGATACATTAAACATGTAAGGGATCCTCAAAGTAATTTTGCTATAAGAACATAAAAGCCGTTTTCCCTCCAAACATCCACTTCGATCATTTTTTTCAATATATTTTGTGCTGATAATTTATACATTTGAAATAACATAAATGTAAAAGATTAAAATCGTGATATTTTTTTAGATGTTGCTAGATTCGTTATATTTTGATAACTTTTGAATTTGAAGACGAGCCCGACGGTCCTGCATTATAAGCAGGAGGTCGAGCGTTCAATCCTAGGTTCGTTGTAACTGAATTTTCATAATTTGCACTGATGTTCCTTTCGCAATAAAAATTCCAAAAACTTCCGTGGCACCTATAGCAAATCTGCATCTTTCTTAAGTAGGTGTTTAGCTAATCCAGTAAATGTAATTTTAACTCATTCTCACGAGAAGAGAATGTTCATTCACGCAGATTTTTGCCTAGAAATCATTTTTCGGGGAAGAAAAACAGGTCTAAGGGGCAAGCCAGAGTAAACGCGACGTGCGATGCGACACGACGCGACAGTGCAATTTGATTGTTATTCTTTTACGTGAGTCACGTCGTGTCGCATCGCTCGTTGCGTTTACTCTGGTTTGCTCCTAATGAGTGATAGATAACCATGTTTCGCTCACTTCCAGTGGCGCAAACATTTGATTTGCTCGCAGGACTGCTCATAGTTTTGAGTTTGAGTTTTGTCTGATATTTAGTAAAATTTCCTTGGGATTTTAAGGAAAAGAGAGGGCAACAGGTAGCCTGCACGATTTTCGTTTCTCTTCTGATTTCATTATGAGAGAGTGGTGAGTGAAAGATGGTTTCCGCTACAATTTACGAAAAAAAATTCTCCCTCGACCCAAAAACGCTAAATTTCGTCTCATTGAAATTGCAACTGAAACTGAAGGTCACTATTTGACCACTTTTTCTGCAATTGAAAGTCACTATTTGGTCCCTTTTTTCGTCAGCTTTGGTCACTAAAGTCACTATTTTAAGCTGCATTGGACGCTACCAGCCCTGCAATGTGGAGTTAATGGTTGTTCATTTGTAAAATGTACTTCCAATACCTCAAACTTCGCTCGTCATTTCAAAGTCCTACACCCTCGAGAAACTTTGGATTCCAGTTACAGATATAAAATTTGGTTCTACAATTGCTTTATTTTAGGTGTTATTGAGCTTTTTGATTGGCATACTGGCGAAAATCTTTACAAAGAGTGTTACCACGGAATATGATATCCCGAAGTCGTAAATGTTTTGCGTAACAGGTGACAACGATTTTAAGCAATCCTTCATGACCTCGTTAGAGCAACGTGACAAGATTCTGCTGGAAAGACATGCACAGAAAAAAATAATGAAAACTAAGAAGCGCGTAAAAATAAAGACATGGAAAATTACACTATTTTGGGCGTACATGTATATTTTCCATCAAGTACACCCTAAACGTATGAAATTTCCATAGCATACATCATATAAAAAGTGACATAATGCAATGGAAATTGCATACATTCAGGCGATAAAATCGTTTAAATTTACGCTCTTTTTGGCATTCCCTTTATGTGCATTACTTTCGTGTAAATTTCAAAAACTTTTTCTATCTGTGCATGCTTTATGAGCTGCACTATATCTAGATCCAAGATTTAATTACAATGGGTCGCAAATTTTTACGCCCGCTGAGAAAGAAAAAATGTGGTATGAGAATGACCCCATTGACAGCACCTCCTCTTCCCTTCCACAACATAAATAACCAAATGCCTCAATGTTTTGCACATTTGGTTTTGACGAAATTATATTTATATTTTTAACACATTTCCAATTTTTATTCGAAAATCCTTATACTTTCAGGATTTTTTGGTACAACTCTCCTCTTGTATCAGTCGGAATAATAGCGTAGAAAGCGTTGATAGATGTCTAGAAAACTCTCAGCTAATAACTGAAAGTAAGAAGATGTGCCTGCGCCTTTCTTAATCAGAAATATGGCTCGAGCGTAGTGAAGTCGCTGGTAAATTGTACCATTGAAACCCAAATACGTTATGTGTAATTCACGTCTCAACAAGATCCTGACGATGAGCATTTCGATGTGTGTCAATACTGGATGAATGCAAAGTATGAGAATCCCTTGTTGTGGAAAATAGCAGATACTATTCTGGCTATTCCGGCAACATAATGTTCGGTTGAAAGAGATTTTAGTTTTTGTTTTGTAACATGTAAACGTCATGCAAATTCGAACCAATTCGGAATTGATTATTAGTGCGCTCAAGTTTGTATTTGAAGATTCATAACATTTTTTCGTTGTAGGTATTGTATTATGTCTCTAAGAACTCATAAATACCTGCAGGCAAAATAAAAATATTTGTGGAATACAAAGAATCTAAGATATTTTTTTCACTCAAATCAGAGCTTATAATCCTAGGTTGCGGTTAGCATTAGTATCTCTATCGTAACATAGGAGAGGTTACTATTGAACTACAAAGTAGTTTCTTGTTGAGAGACGATCGACTCAGTGACTTCTTCATACACAGATAGAAAAAGTTGTTGAAATTTACACGAAAGTAATGCACATAAAGTGAATGCCAAAAAGAGCGTAATTTTAAACGATATTTTCGCTTGAATGTATGCAATTTGTATTGCATTATGTCACTATTTATTCGATTAAGTGGTATAATGCTATACAAATTGCATACATTTAGGGGGAAATTGATGGAAAAGATTTATGTATGCTCAGAATAGTGTAATTTTCCGCGTCTGTATATTTTACACGATGATTAGTTTTCATTTGTCATAAGACGAGTTAATACAATCCCATTGAATTCCACCACTTAATTGTATCTTGACAGATACGTATTTCGACCTCAAAAGTAAGGCCGTCTTCAGTGTCTCGTACTTGACTCGACAAGTCGACCAATTCGGGTCAAGTACGAGACACTGAAGTCAAGTACGAGAAGTCAATACGAGAAGTCGAGTCAAGTACGAGACACTGAAGACGGCCTTACTTTTGAGGTCGAAATACGTATCTGTCAAGATACAATTAAGTGGTGGAATTCAATGGGATTGTATTAACTCGTCTTATGACAAGTGAAGACATTCCACTAAAAAGCTCAAAATAATTTTCTTATCAAAATAGTTTTCATTATTTTTTTCTGTGTAAGTACCACTGGCTTGGTACTTATTCATCGGGTAGGATTGTCCTGGAGCAGCCATGATAAATTTTATTTTGCAACATGCGCATAGAAAATTCCACTCAGCTTTACCAAGAATAGCTTTTTCAAAATGCTTCGATTCATTTTGAGGTTTCTCAACTGACCATTTTCGTTGAAAATTCAACTTACATTTTTATATATTATAGAGTGTAATATTAATTGTTCATGTGTTTCTATGCGTGTTTTATTTTCATTCTTTTCTAACACCGTATCCTGCGACATGAGATAGTGGGAGCAAATTCATATTAATATATATTCTTTGCGGATGCAATATCATCCATGACTTGAGATAAATAAAACATTTGAATCTGTATTTCTGAAATTATTTGACCAAAAAGGTAAGCCTCAATCATTCTGATCAGTCTGATCAATATGTTGTAGAACTATAAATCATGCAGAAAACCATGAACAACCATAAATGTTCTATATTAATGAATATTATTTATTCAATCGTATTTCCCATACAATTTCGTACTTGTTCACTTCACTTCCGTAGATGATTTCCCTCACTCAGCAAGTTTTGGATAAAGAGCGATGATGATCAAATGGTGTTTGGGTGATGACCGTCATTATTCAGTGAGTCTGATTGTCACCGCCTACCATTCTATTGATCATCAAGTTAACATAAAATAGCCCGATTTTTACTCATGAACTGATTTTTTTAATGCCTGGTCAAGTCTTATTCGAAAAGATCCAAGTTCAAGTTCAAAAGAACCTCATCCAAATCCAAGCCCTAATGATCCAAGTCTGACTAATACTGGTCCAATTTTGAATAGTTCAAATCTAAGTCCAACTTCAAGTCAAGATGGTCAAAGTTCAAATCCATAAAATCCACATCCAAGCTCAAATCGCAGCTGAAATGATCCATGTCCAAGTCCAAGTCCAAATGGTCAATTTCCGAAAAAATTTCAAATCCAAGTCCAAAAGATCCAATTTCAAGCTTAAATTACCCAAATCTAATTTGAAATGGTCCAAGTTCAAGTTCAAAACTAATACATCCAAGTCAAGTCCTAAGTCAATCTGAGTCCAACTCAGAGTAGTACAAATCGAAGTCCAAATTGTCCAAGTCCAAGACAGGATGGTCCAAATCCAAGTTCAAAGGTACCACGTCCAAATCCAATTGGTCAAGTCCAAGTCCAGAGCATTGCGCATCTGGGCTCCAAACGAGCAAACCATGCAAACGAAAGAGCTGTCGAGAAGGGATGAGCAATGAAGCCCCAGAAAGTCCACGCTCCAGTCCAAATGGTCCATATCTCAGCCCAAATGGTACAAGTCCAGATCAAAATGAAGCAAGGCCAAATCTAGTCAAAAACAGTTAACGTCCAAGCCTACATTGTCTTAGTCCAATTCCAAATGGCAAAAATCTAAGTCTAAACGGTCCAAAATCAAGTCCAAATCCAACAAATTGTCCAAGTGTAAGTACAAATAATCGTGGGTCTCCAGTAGCCTTGCGAGCAAAGGCGTAGGATTGCCAATCCGGAGATGGCGAGTTCGACTCTCGGTCCGTTCTAGGATGTTTTCGGGTTGGAAACTTTCTCGACACCCTGGGCATAGTGTATCCTTGTACTTGCCACATAAGATACATACTCATGCATTATTGGCGGGCATAGAAAAGCTTTCAATTAATAACTGAGGAAATGCTAATAGAATACTAAGTTGAAAAGCAGGCCAAGTTCCAGTTGGAATGCAGAACCATTGAAGAAGAAGAAGTACAAATAATCCAAGTAAAAGTTCAAAAGGTTCACGTGCAAGTCCAAAGATTCCAAATGGTCCAAGTCCAAATTACCCAAGTTCAATAATGGTCCAAGTTCAATTCCAAATGGTTCCAAATTCAAGTACAAAAAGTACGAGTCCAAATCCACGTCTAAATGGCCCATTTCCGAGTCCAAATGGTACACGTTCAAATCAAAATGGTCCAAGTCCACAAAGTTCAGGACCAAGGCCAAATGGTCCAAATTCATACCCAAATGGTCCAAGTTCCATATCAGTTCCATATCATTCAGGTACAGATCCAGACGCACAGTAATGGCGGGCCCCCATACAAATGCCGGACAAAACCTAATATGTTGCTCGAATCTTTCACCGAAGAGTATATTTGGGACGCTAAATTCATTTTGAGGTTGGAATTCCTATCCAACATATACTATGCTACTCGAGTACTTCTGGAGGCGCAAGCCTTACGGTCTGAAGCGTTAACAGCGTCTTCATTCTAACATTGAAGCAGTCAATTTCCAGCTTTGGAGCAGTTATGAGCAAATCACCACATCAACCACCGGAAAGTAGTCCAAAAATAGGTTTCAATACATGATACCAGATCGTTCCGAATCGTGCCTAAAAAAAACTTTAGTCAAATTTTCTTTTTCCATACAAATTTGTTCGGGAGATGCTTTCCAGCATTAACTTCAACAAGCCATCAAAAATTTAATTTACCGGTTACAATCATCAAATTTTGGAATCAGTTCATTAAATATATATGTGAAATTAAAAAAATACGAGTTTCGCGAAACGAACGAATAAAATTTTGAGGTTTTGTCCGGGTTTCTGCCATTGTGAGACGGTCCAAGTACATGTCCCAATGATCTAATTTCAAGTCTAAATAGTCGAAGTTCAAGTTCAAAGTCTCAGTTGAAGTAAAGATGATCAAAGCCCAAGTCCAAATAGTCCAAGTCCATGTCTGAGTTCAAGTCAAGAAGGTCCACGTTCATGCAACAATGCTCCAAGTTCAAATAATAATGATCCATGTCCGTCCAAGTTTGAAAGTTCCACGTCTAAGTCCACATGGTCAATGGTCATTCTAAAACTCCAAGTTCATGCCCAAATGGTCGAGTCCGCTTCCGAATGGTCAAAGTACAAGTCCATTTACATGTCCAAATGGTTCAATTCTGAACAGCTCAAATCAAAGTCCGAATGGTCCAAGTCCAAATGGTCTGAGTTAAAGTTAAAGCCAAGTTCAAATGGGTCAAGTCCAAGTCCAAACATTCTCACAGTCCAAATAGTCCATGCCAAGTCTCAATGATCGAAGTCAACATGGTTCAAGCCCCAGCCAAAATGATTCATCTTCATATCCAAATGCCCCAAGTCCAAATTGTCTAAGTCCAACTCCAAATGGTCTTAATTCAAGTCCAAATGGTTCAAGTCCATGGCCATAATGTACAAGTTCAAAACCAAATGGTCCAAGTCCAGGTCCAAATGATCCAAGCCAGAGTCTAAATCAAAGTCTAATCCAAAGTCCAAATGCAAATGATCCATGTTCGAGTTCAAAAGGTCCACGTCCAGGTCCAAAATATCCAAAATCAAGTCCAAATGGATCTAGTTCAAGTCCAAAATGCCCAAGTCCAAATGGTCCACGTCCAAGTCCAAATGATTCAAATCCAAGTCCAAACAGCTTAAATCCAAATCCAAAGAGTCCAAGTCCAAGTTCATGTCAAAATGGTCCATGCCAGCCTTAAATGATCCAAGTCCAACTGGTTCAAATTCAAATCCAAATTGTCCAGGTCCAATTTGAAATGGTCCAAGTTCATGTCCAAATGGTCCGAGTCCAAGTGATCCAGGTCCAAGTATAAATTAGTCGGTTCCAACACCAATTCTAAATATAAATCCTAGATCAGGGTCTGAATTGCTGACGAAAGATAGCTGATTTGTTAGTCGGATAACTACCTACTCAAAAAAGATGTAAATGAGATCCAAACAGAAACCAAAAATGAATCTCATATCGACACTACTCTAAAATGAGTTATGGAATAAACGCTACCCTACTCTACACCAAATCTGATCATCTTGAGTCAGTTGTTAGCTGGATAATTTCCAATTTGCCTTTTGATACAAACTATGCTTGAAGCAGTCAGGTGCCAGCAAAGTGGCTTACGATTCTGCAGAACTATGTATTTAGCAATCTTTCGAAAACTTGATCAAAAAGGTGAACCAAGCCAATCAAGTAACAATTACATGACTATTTACTGTTCAGTCTTGTCTTGTCTTAGCACATTCACAGTTACATGACTATTTACTGTCATTTTGGACAGTATGCAAAAACAGAATTATTTACTGGTTAAACAATGAAATACAAGTTATTCGTTTCAATGATCTGCAAGACCGTAGACCGCTTGATGAAGACTTGCACACTTAGTTTTTTTTTCTGCAACTCGGCAAAAATCCGCACAGCCGTGCGCCAGCAAAATAAATAACTGATATTCCGTCAAATTATTTGCTGATTATCATCAGTTTTGACAAAAATTTGAAAAAAAGAAGTTTTGGCAAAAAACATGTTTGCTGGGGCACGGCGACTCTCGGTAAAAGTTTGACATTTTGCTGAGATCCCGGTAAAAAAAATTAAGTGTGTGCATGAGGGAATGACTTGTTTTTTAGTTCTCATTAACAAAGAAAAGTTGACCGTTGACTATAAGCACACTCGATGGACACCAAGACCATCAAATTATTTCAATTATTACGTAATGCCAAGAATACACTATTTGAACACACACCCAAGTTAATTAAGTAAAATGTAGTCATGTTACTACTGTTATAATGTTGGTTTTCCATTGTAGTACCCCAATGAGTGATATAATGGATTTTATGCAACTCATTGTGGTTGCATTATAGTCATTCAAGCACCCATTTCTTCGGTACGGAAAAGTGGGCCGATACGGAATGGCAAAAAATAGAGATGATTTAGAACATAGGTTCTTATAGGAAAATAAATCTCCAAAGTGAAAGGAACTGTTAAGGACAAAAACTTAGTAATACGGGAAAGTAAATTGTGCCCCTATATTATTGCAATGGGAGGTTGAGAATTGCTATTAGGCTGTATTTTTTCAATGTCCAATGAAAATAGTGTTAACCTTTAATACACCCAACATCTTCTGTGTATAATGCGAAAAGGGTCAACATCGCACCCCATTGCCTAACATAAAAAGCATTCGTGTCCACGCTGGAAACTTCTTTCTTACCATAACATGCTGATTTACTAAACGAAAAGAATAGTTCCTTCCGTTTCCTCCCACTGAACAATCGTGCACCACAGAAGAAGACATCGGGCGAAAAATGACGTAAGTTAGCTTGCACTACAAACTCAAACACACACCGAAAGAAGAAACGACGTGCCTAAGCTCCTACTTATGCCCTGGCCCTGCAAGCTGAGCATGGTGTGATAAACTGAAGAATAAATATGTTTCCAGGATGTGTTCTTTGTCGCCAGAATCGTCCTCACACCAACATCCTGCGAAGGCTGCTGGGGGGGAGCAAAAGGCTGCAACAGCAGTTGCAGCAGTTTGAACTGACGTGTTTATGCATCACTACTGTCATCATCATAGTCGCCGTTGACGTAGTTTGGCTTCTCCATGCTTCTGCAAGCGGATCGGATGGGACAAGCCTCTCTCGTGGATGCAGGTTCCCCGACGGACGAGGTAGTGGTTGGATGCAGCCCACCCAGCAGTTGATGAAATGTATTCGCTTTACGTTATACGTTTTCGAGTTTTCATGCACCGAGCAGATCTGCCGACTGACTGGGTGGAAATTGCACGTATGTAAGCTTATTTGCGAGGTGGGTGGACGGTGGAAGCTGGTTTATGTGGCCTGGTAAAATACGAACGAACGAAGATATATTTGCATAATATCACTTTCTTTCCATTATCACTTGCCACAGACGTTTTGAATGATCTCCAACCCGATGATGGAGGAAGGCCTTCCTTGTTTGCATTATTGCATTAGGAAAAGTGCTACAGCAAAGTGTTGGAAGTAAGGCCGTGTATGAAGGAGTCGTTTTAAGAATTAACCTTTCTGGAGGGAGGGTGCATTCACAGCCCTTTTTGCAGAAGAACTGTACCTATTAAAACTACAAAAGCAGGTTCAGAATGATCTAATGTGACGCTAGTGCAATTCATTGTCCGGATCTTTAATTAAACTGTAGCAAAGTTGTACCGAAAGGCTTTCATTTCACCCCAAAAGCGAACTTCTTGCAGGAGGCACAAAATCCCGTAGTTCATCAATCGACTCAGCTCGACAAACTGAACATATCTCTGTCTGTCCGTGTGTAAGAGTGTATGCAAAAGAATAAAAAAATACGAGAAAGGCAAAACATCAACCTGCTTTACATATTGTAAATCTTGATTATTTTTTCGGAACAAAATGCATTCGATAAGGGACAAAGCTTAGTTTTGAAATAAATGTATTCATATTGTAAACAAATTTTTATTCAGAACACTTTATTTTGACAAAATTTCACTGCATATCGTTTTGTTTGAGCAGTCATAGGAATTTTTTGAATAATTACTACATGCCAGTAGTTTTACATCCATTTCAGTTGAACATGGTTTTGTACAATTGAAAATTAGTTTTCGGAAATGGGAATGCACATCACTCAAAGCCGTTTCAAAGGCAAAGCATTCATTGGAGAACATGCACCTAATCAAATTATTTTCCCTTTCTCTTCCCAGGTACCCAACCATTGCATTGCTGTTCGGCTGTTCGGTTAGGCACAAATGGGCATTGACTAATTTGCCTATAACCAAGTGCATCCCTTCAGGGTGATTATCTCGCACGGCGCATTGCATCGGTGAACGTTGAACAACCATCAGCATCCGAACAATTGTTCATCGATGTCATCCGGTCGGAAGTGGACAATTCATTCAATTGCAGCTGGATTTGATTGACGACTTCTACCTAGTTATGTGTACACGTAAACATACATAAGGGCATTTTCCTGGCATGGTTTGCGATGCACTTAGTTGGCAAAGTCCATTTAAGGTGAAGGTTGACTGCGTGCATTGATTAGTTTACTCAAAATTCATTTCTTATATTTTTAGGAACAAACTTTTTCAGTATTCGTTGTTGGGGTTATAGTTGACCATAAAACGTATTTCCTGGTGGTCACTAGCAGTATACCTTGCATAAATCCTTCATTCAGGCTCTACCGTCCATCCCGCGCTGCAGAAGGTCACATTGATGCATGTATCACCGCGCGGTCCTCTGAACCAAGGTGAATACAAGCAGGTGTAGCAGTATGCCAATTTCATGATTCAGCCATCTTGGATTTTGATATGGGGCAGCCACCGAGTTTGTTTATGTTTTGCACTGAAAATGAATTTTTCACCCCCGCGCTAGTCTCTCCCATCTACTATCGAAGTGAGTGAACCCTGATATAAGAACCCTGCTCTGAACGTTGACGCTTGGCCCTTGTTCACTACTTCACTAGGACTACGTTTAGTATCGCTAGAGACTCTAGCACAGGGCTACCCAACCTATGGCCCACGGCCGGATGCGACCCTTGACGCAATTTTTTGTGGCCCATCGCCGTGGCTGAAAATATTTCATAACTGGCCCACAAGCTTCTCTATGTGGCGAGATCGATTTTGCGTATCATCGGGATGATATCTTTTGGTCATTATTCCGTATGAGAAGTGTATCCAGAAGAGCAACCCGGGTAGACGATAATAGCTCATTAACAGTATAAAGTGATATTGATAACAAAACATGATAGGGGCCGTACACTAATTACGTAAGCATTTTTCTGGGTTTTTCAACCCCCCCTCCCCCCATGTAAGATTTTTCCCATACAAATTATTTTTTATTTATATGGAGCGTAAGAAAATGGCAGACCCCCCCTCCCCCCATAAGTGCTTACGTAATTAGTGTACGACCCCATATGAACTTGTTTGAAATAAGAGTAAAAATAACAAAAAATTGAACCGAAATTGCATAAAAATATCAAGTTTTGCCATTAACAAGAACTTATCAATATTTTGAGCTATTAGTTTGTTCATGTTAATAGCAAAACCTGATATTTTTATGATATTCCGGAGCAAATTTTTGTTATTTTTGTTTGTTATTTTTACTCTTATTTCAAACAAGTTAATATCATGTTTTGTTATCAATATCAAGGCTTCTACCCGAGAATCTACCTTCATCTTCCTTTTCGACAGTGAACTGTATCTTCTTCTTATTGGCATTACATCCCCACACTGGGACAGAGCCGCCTCGCAGCTTAGTGTTCGTTAAGCACTTCCACAGTTATTAACTGCGAAACGGTGTGTCTGTGACCATTATTAACGAAAAAAAATGTCCATCCATTCTGAACTCGCCTTTCGAAAGATATAATATCCAGGCGTCTGCTATGAAAATTTCAAAATCTTTCATCTAGGGAATCGAAAGTTATAGCAGTTACAAATTTAATGATTTTTGCGTTCGATATCTCACTAATATGCAACCATATATACCGTGAATTTCCTCCTGATTACACCCAAATAAATTATCATCATCATATGCAATTTGCAACCTCAATCAACTATAACCTAAAACCTATTCTTTGAATAATAGAAAAAAATAGCAAAGGATGTTAGAGATAACATTGTACAAATATCGATGGCAAAATAGACAATACAACCAAAATACAGTATTCAAATTACAGAATTATTGCACTTCAATCTCCTAATCATACCAAAGTTTGAATATTGTCTATGACAGACAAGTAACTACACTCTGTATGATGATTCTGCTTTTATTAAATATGATAATAGTTAGTAACATAGAATACCGCGCTGAAACAATTTTGTCTTTCATGGGTACTGGGTAGTTAGTAAGACTTGTAACCAACATTTAAACAACAATGTGCATCATTTGTTGTCAGTTATACAACCATCATCCAGTTCGATTCAAGCAGTGGTACGAAAACGAGTTCCATTTGGAACAAAAAATGGGAAAGGCTAGATCATCCGAGGAAAACCACCTTTTCCGAGAACGGTAGACGGAAAAAGCATATATGCGTCTCAACGTCTCAACAATTTAACTGATTTGCTGAAAACGATGCATTCACTTCATAAAATAATGCATTTACTACATAAATTAATTTACAATGTTATGAAAACTTATATGTGAATATGTACATTTTGTGGAAGTTAATGAATTGAAAATGTATTGGAGGTAACCTCCCTTCGGTAGGACTCGAACCCACGACCCTACAGTACGCTAGCCTAGTGCTTTAACCAACTAAGCTACGAAGGACCTCCATCGGCCTTCGCAACCTAGAGGCTACTGAATGAGCTTGAGATTCCTAAATTGGACGCATAGTCAAATCACTCGCAATCCATTTGTCAAGCCAACACTTTCATATGTGTATAGTACACGTCCACATTAGAGGAGCGTGAGTATTTAGTCTGTTGACTTGTTAGATCGTCTTCAGTGTCTCAGTGAGTCGAGTCAACTACGAGACACTGAAGACGACCATACAGTTGAGGTCGAAATACGATATGTAATATGATTTGGTGGAATTAAATGGAATTGTACTAAAATCGTCTCATGACAGTGAAATATTTCTTAAATAGTTTCAGTCTTTTGAAATCTCTCATTTTCTTACCTGGCTTCATGGAAATGCGATGGTTTCCATCTTCTACATAGTCGGATACTAGTATTCCCTGTGTCAGTTAATTTATGAAGTAAATGTATCGTAGTTCAGCAAGTCAGTTAAATTGTTGAGACGTTCCGAAGTGGTGCATATATGCTTTTTCCGTCTACCGTTCTCGGAAAAGGCGGTTTTCCTCGTGTGATCTAGCCTTTCCCATTTTTGTTCCAAATGGAACTCGTTTTCGTACCACTGCTTGAATCGAACTGGATGATGGTTGTATAACTGACAACAAATGATGCACATTGTTGTTTAAATGTTGGTTACTAGTTTTACTAACTACCCAGTACCCATGAAAGACAAAATTGTTTCAGCGCGGTATTCTATGTTACCAACTATTATCATATTTAATAAAAGCAGAATCATCATACAGAGTGTAGTTACTTGTCTGTCATAGACAATATTCAAACTTTGGTATGATTAGGAGATTGAAGTGCAATAATTCTGTAATTTGAATACTGTATTTTGGTTGTATTGTCTATTTTGTACAATATTATCTCTAACATCCTTTGCTATTTTTTTTCTATTATTCAAAGAATATGTTTTAGGTTATAGTTGATTGAGGTTGCAAATTGCATATTTGATGATAATTTATTTGGATGTAATCAGGAGGAAATTCACGGTATATAATGGTTGCGTATTAGTGAGATATCGAACGCAAAAATCATTAAATTTGTAACTGCTATAACTTTCGATTCCCTAGATGAAAGATTTTGAAATTTTCATAGCAGACGCCTGGATATTATATCTTTCGAAAGGCGAGTTCAGAATGGATGGACATTTTTTTTCGTTAATAATGGTCACAGACACACCGTGGCGAGGTTTCTAAGCCAGGTTACCATTTTTGCATTCGTATATCATGAGGCTAACACGATGATACTTTTATGCCCAGGGAAGTCGAGACAATTTCCAATCCGAAAATTGCCTAGACCGACACCGGGAATCGAACCCAGCCACCCTCAGCATGGTCTTGCTTTATAGCCACGCGTCTTACCGCACGGCTAAGGAGGGCCCCTTGTATGTGTTTGTTATAGTTGTTAAACGCTTGAAGAGTCGTATCAATTTTGCCTGGAGGTAGCGCCAGGATGAGGTCGTTTACATATTTCTTGAGAACTTGAATAGAGAATTGTAGTTTCGTAGTGACAGTCCTCAGGAGTGTATCCATCACTAAGTCGGTCACTATTGACGAGAGAAACCGTAGCTGTTCCAAAAGTTTATTCGTAATGTTCACCCCGGAAACGTAAGTAGCTGTTGTCTACACAAAATGACACGATTTCGATGAATATATCCAGACAGATATTGATTATTTTACCGATGTCATCCCAATTCATAATGATGTCGTGCATTATGAGTTCTTTCGGTATGCTTGTAAATAATGAAACTACATCGAACGATACAAGGACATATTCAGCTGGTAGAATTAGCGTTGTGATGTATTGGACGAGTTTGAAGTAAAGTTACTAGATATAAAGTCTGGCGAAGACACTGACAGGTCACCAATCGAACTGCCATTTGCGGGATCCAATCGAACATGACGCTTCAAATAGGCTTGAAGCAATGGAGAGTAGGATTTAGATAGTGCTGATAAATATATTGGAAAATTATTCCAAAAATATAAAAAGCTACAAAGTTCAAATAAAAAAGTAAAGGAATTTGTTCTTGGATTTACTAGTCGAAGAACATTCTATTTGATTTTTCGCGAATAAAATGTGGTAAAAGTGTTTTTGCTTTGTGAAAGCAACTTATAAAAGCTTATAGTCGTGCGAGAGCTTGAACTTTTTCAAGGGCTGCGAAAATCTAACAAGAATTTTTCTTATTGGAAAATCTCACGCTTTTCACTCCGCCAGACTTTATACAGTCACTCTCAAAATTGAGCGTACAGTATAGATTAGTTGACTACATTCGAAAATTTCAAAGGAAATTAAATGGTTGGCTCGGTTGTTTTTAATGCATTTCAATATTCATCCCTTCCTTCAATGTATGCGTACATAAAATTGTTGAAAATGTTTCTCTAAAGTTCATTTATTTGAAAATAATCTCAAAATACGCCTATTAGATGTGACAAAATTGAGCGTACAGCGAATTTTTTTCTTTAAAATTTCTTATTATAAACACGATTAATGTATTTTAATATTGTTTTTTCATGATTATATTTATAATAATAAACATCCGCTACTTAAACATTCAATGTTTTGAAATTAAACCATGTTTTGTTAAAAATGGCGAACAAATGAGAGGTAAGAACATTGCTATTTAACAATTCAATGCATGTGGGCAAAATAAATGCTTTAATTTGTATGTTTCACCGGCATCGTATCTTATATATGATAGATAATCGAAATCGAGCGAGACATACGATTAATTTGACAAAATTCAGTCGGTAAATGATGAAAACAGATGTAAACATACAGAGAAAACGACAAATGTTGGGAATGAAATGAAATTTAAATTTTTTTTCCGCGGATTTTTTATTAAATTGTTTTTACATTATGTACGCAATTCTGATTTCACTTCTTCGAAGTCGAATAACTATTTTGCGACCAAAAGAGTCACAATAACAGAAAAGGAAATCTGTGATAAATCGCCACATTCTCGCCGCATATACCATTGGCGATAAGACAATACCCCAGCATTTGTGCCGCTATCAAAGAAATATTCATCGTGGAGCGTGTGTTCCCGAATCTGATCAATTTTATATCAGTTTTATATCAGTAAGTATATACAAATAAAGAAATTGTGGGATTTTTCATATACGGATTCAAATTTCGTTTAAAACCTTAGTTCACTTAAGAATTATGTAACTATGCTTAAGCATACTTCATATTGTCTTGTCAGCGTGGACTAAGTACTGACTTAGTCAAAATTAGAAAATGAATGCTTAGATTTATCTTTTTATTTAGTGGGATACTCAATTATGTATCCACATCTGCCAGGCGTATACGCAGATAGAGAATTGATAATACTAGACCAACATTTGAAAGAGCGTATCAGCCAAAATGTATTCCTTCTTATTCTTCGTCTACATATATAGCATACATTTGCTCACGAGAAGAATCCTGTGCACCTTTCTAAAATGTACGAAGATATATATTTCCGATTGAATTTAACAGACCCATCAGGTATCAGAACGTCGGCTCCAGGGGCACGTTCACCTCAATTTGGGAGATTTGCGCCGAAATCAAGGATTACGCTATAAGCAAAAGACAAATTTATTTAGTTTAGGGTTGGTACAATGGTAGAGATATGTCTTATGACAAGTAAGAGATATGTGGAATAATCTAGAGCAAGCCAAAAATATTGCCTTTTTTCCACATCAACATGTTATATGGATTTGAGCGGCCCTCCTTAGCCGTGCGGTAAGACGCGCGGCTACAAAGCAAGACCATGCTGAGGGTGGCTGGGTTCGATTCCCGGTACCGGTCTAGGCAATTTTCGGATTGGAAATTGTCTCGACTTCCCTGGGCATAAAAGTATCATTGTGTTAGCCTTATGATATACGAATGCAAAAATGGTAACCTGGCTTAGAAACCTCGCAGTTAATAACTGTGGAAGTGCTTAATGAACACTAAGCAGCGAGGCGGCTCTGTCCCAGTATAGGGATGTAATGCCAATTAGAAGAAGAAGAAGAAGATGGATTTGTTTTAGTTTTGACTGTTAATCCGATTTTTCAAGGACCGGTTAGAAGAGGTCAGTAGAAAAAAGAGAAAAACAAAAATATAATATTTAACAAGTTATTTGACAATCATGGATTTTGATTATCAACATTGTGAATCGGATTATTTAAAATTTTAGCTATTACATATTAGGGCCAGCGAGGGATTTCCGGAGATGTTTGATAGCAGCATACATTTAAGCGTTTTTGTATAGAAAATTTTATTACCCTTCTGAACCATATCAGAGAAGAATAAGTCGCATGCAGATCACATCATTAACTCGGCGCGTCCTTGATGTGTCTACGCTTCATCGACTTGTACATGGATCTATTCACTGCAGCATTACTAGTGACCTCCAGTTTTGGTTTCCCACGCATGGTCTACGTCAGTTGGATCTATTCTACATCCCTGGATCAAGGACAAACCTGGGAAAAGCTGGACCTCTTTCTCGTTTATGCCAGACTTACAACGAGGGCTACAACGAAGTGGACATTTTTATGGAGCTTTCGCAATTCAAAAGGATTATCCGAAACTAGCAGTTTTGCTAAGCTTTAAAACTTTATTGTATTGTGGTCCGATTATTGGGTAACCTTGTAGGACACTATACAATATATGAGATAAATAAATAACTTAATTAACTAAAAAAAAACTCAAAGGTGCAGCCCAAACGGGTTGTACGCAAAGGTGACGTAGGACTACGTAGCTATACGAAATGGAGGGGTTGAATGACGACTACCAACGCAGACTTTCACCACCAATTCGATGATTTTCCTTTGAAAATGCTACCAGAGCGCCTTCGTGCTGCTGTGTCGCTCCGCTGCGTCCGCTCTGCGTAAAATCTTGTTCAACCGCTCTCTGCGGATCCGGTTCAAAATGGCTCGCACGCGCTGCAAAGCAGCTTTCTTGTATTCAATAAATTAAGCCCGTTAGCTCCGCCTCTTTGTGATCTGATATAGGTGTAAATATAATGTACACTCATAACGATTAACGAAGGGGCGGGCTAATGGAATTACTTCATTAGATATAAGAAAGCTGCTTTTCGGCGCACGCGAGCCATTTCGATCGGGATTTCGCAGACAACGGACCGTTCGGAGGATGGCAAATTCTAAGAATCCTATGAAATTTTCTCGCAAGATTCTGAATTTGGTTATGAGATGTTGTTTATCTAAGATGCGTATTGTTGCGAGGAATGACAACAGAAATTTGATTCAAGACGAAGTTTCTTCATATTACAAATCATTATCTTTCGGCATCTGTATGTCCGAGTGACGTTCACCGATGGGTGGTTGCTGTAGATAGTTTCCCCTGAGGTGGCGTCTTCATTGTTTTTATACAAAAGCCACCATTTTATACAAAAGAAGGTTGATCCGACTATTTGAAATAAACTTTCTTCAAAGTGCAAAACTCAATCGTAAATAGCGAATTTGATAGCGCGTCGAAGGGAGATGATGCAGTAAATTTTAATGGATGGAATTAGGGAAGATCCATTAATTACGTAACGTAAAAATTGGCAATTTTCAACCCCCCTCCCCCCTGTGTCACAGTTTTTGTATGAAACATCTGAAAATTTTGTATGGATCGTCGCACTTCCCTCAACCCCCCTCCCCCCTCTAAGCGGACGCTCCCTTACTAACAGCAACCAACCTACCACGCCAAACCGAATGCCACCGAAACAGTCCATTTTTGCAATTAACTCTTTTTTTTTCATAAAATGTTGTTCCTGAGAAGAACTAATTTTTCTTTTTTCTTTTCCCAATGCTACTTTTCAACTAGCTGACACCACAATTTGTAATAAATTTTCAGCATCGGCACTGACGGTGCGGGATCGCCACAGTGCTATTTTTATGGTCAACCCTATCTTCATATGAAATGCTGGTTCGTTGAGGTTGAATGATCTGCAGCAACACATCGAGCACCACCACCAATACGATGAATTTCCTTTGAAAATGTTGTTAGCGCCTCCGTGATGCTGTGTCCGCTCCGCAGCGATCGCTTTGATGCGTCTGCTCTGCGTGAAAACTTGTTCAAACTGAGGATTAGATCCAAACCAGCAAGTGATTGATTTTTGATGTCTGTGCTAGTGATGCATGTACGTGATTGGTTGGTTGACCTATTTCTAAACTTTTTATCAATTATCGATAATAAATAGTTAAAAATCAGTATTTTCAAATAAATACGAAGAAGCGTTGACTCATGCTTGATCGAATGGTCCAAAAAAATTGAAAATCCATCGAGAAACGGCTTAGATATTGAAGTTTAAAGTCTATCATATTTTCGTGACGGTCCCCGATTTTCGCAATCGTAAAGTGTACCCCAATATAGAAAACACAGACGTAGTCCTACGTCAAAAGGACAATTCACAATCAAATTCATTGGTTTGAATTTATTCAACTTTTTTAAGTGGACATCTTTAAAACGTTACATTCATAATAAACCGATTGACAAAATTTAGAAGTGCCTTTTGTTCTTAAATCCGGAAGTAGTGGTATGGATTTTTGTGTGATTTATAGCTCAGGTAAATTTTCCGGTTTTTGTTTTTTTTTTCATTTCTTCTTATTATAATCAAATGTATATTGGTCCTGAGGTGGACGGCAATTCCGACCATTGAACAACCCACTGCAT
The DNA here is from genome assembly GCF_024139115.2 of Armigeres subalbatus. Taxonomy (NCBI): domain Eukaryota; kingdom Metazoa; phylum Arthropoda; class Insecta; order Diptera; family Culicidae; genus Armigeres; species Armigeres subalbatus. The sequence goes on along the minus strand of NC_085140.1, from coordinate 376,918,019 downwards.
AGTTCAATTCTATTAACTATCGACAGACACAGTCCTGAGTTAAATTTTCCTTGATCCAAGCAGATCCGTTGGCGAATTCGACCACCAACCAATCTACACACCATACAGTTATTTTTTATTTAATTTGTCCTAACTGGGTTCAGTGGTCCAAAGCTACATTTTACTTGATCCAAATAGGTTCAATGGCAACTCCCGGCCACCAACAAACCAACTCCAAAATATGGTTTTCCCTGATTCGACTAGATCCGGTAGAAACTCTGACCTTCAACCATCTCACCCCAGAGTGAAATTTTATTAACTCTGTTAGGTCCAGAAGTGGTTTCAAAACACCGTCAGACCCACTCCAGAATCGGATTTTCCTTGACGCGAATAGGTCCGATAACGATTCCGATAATCGACCGACGCATTTCAGAGCTGGATTTTATTGACCCAACTAGACCCAGCAGTGCGTAGGCTCTGAAAAAACCTTAACATTATTAATGAACTTCCAGCACGGCTCTAGAAGGTCGCTTAAATAACTTGTGAAATAATCAAAATAGTATCACCAAATGGAAACAAATCTTAGATGGACATTCTGCAATTCAAATGAACTTCAGGAACAAAAGTTCTTGTTCTCTTCACAGTATTGAATGATGTTTAAAGCATCTTTAAACCACTAAACCTTCTAATTTTACTGTTCATGCATTTTAAATTGTCAAATTGTTGTTAAATTTTCCCATTTTTACAATCAAAAGAGGGGCGCAAAATCATGGTTTCGCCAAAGGCGCTAGCAGTCCACGCTACGGCTCTGCTTACATATTGTGCAAATAGTCAAAGAAGAGCTTCCCGAGCAAAGTCTGAAAACATTATGAGAGCATATAGAAAACACATTTTGATTTTGACATCAAATTGAAGAAAAATATATTAGCTCTTTTAGTGGAATGTATTCAACCGTCTAAGACGAATTAAGTACTCTCCATTTAATTCCACCAGTTAATTTTCAACAGTTGTGGTCGAAATACGTATCTGCAAAGATAACGAAAATTAACTGGTGGAATTAAATGGAGAGTACTTAATTCGTCTTAGACGGTTGATCAAATTGAAATCATAATTTGTTTTCAAATATGAATCATCATGATTGATTACATATTTTGATCTCGTTTTCTAAATTGTATGATCTGACATCAAACTGTGTACTTATTTTGTTATCAGAACCAATATCAAATTTAGTTTCCGATTTGCTCTCATCGATACCAGGAATAGTTTTCGATTTGATGTCACAGTCAGATTTTTCTTCTATACATTTTGTTATTTTAAAACGAGTTATTGTTTTGCTCTCAAGCTTTGCTCGGGTTATTAGCTTGATTAACTGTACACATCGTAGTTGCTAATCATGATTGGCCGAGAAACAGCAAATATGCACAGCTCACGAATTAAATAATATTCTTGGGATACAAAAAAGTTATTCTTATTGTATACTTGCTTCGGTGTTTCCAATTCATGACCAATAATGATGCTGGTCACGTCCTTATAGTCAATTTAGGATTAGGAGAGGAAAATTAGTTGAACACTCATTGTTATAAGAGACCAAGGAATGCTCTGCATCTCCGTGAGCGCTACGGGAAAGGAATCGTTGGTTAGTTGAGAAGGTAATTCTTGTGAAACCCCTTGGTGAGCTACAAAATATGTATTATGAAGTTATTTTGAAAACAAGAAGACGAAAACTCAATGTGTTTCGTTTAATAATCTTCTACAACACGATCGATCCTGCACTAAATAATTTTGTGCTCTTCGATGCAGACATTAGTTTTATCACTTTACGTTCTCCCACACTAGTTGGCGTGGTCAGCATCAGCACGATCGATTGCACACTGGTTAAACAAATTTCTGCTACGCGAGGTAGATTTTTTTTCACTTCGCGTTCTCCCGGATAAGCTGCCGTCCCATGACCAGCATCCACATGATCGTTTCCGCATTCATATAGAAGAAAACTACATACGAATTTGTCGACTAAGAATGAGGTTATGTAGTAAGCGTTAATAGGAACATTGTAAAACCTAAAGTTTTGAAAACAACTTTACGATTATGTTCAGCGGCGCAGCCAAAATTTTTGATAATATAAAGTATGGTTTAAGTTTATATTTGTTTCGAAATTCCGCGGAATTCCGTTAAATTTCGTTAGAAGCTAGTTTTTTCTAGCGAAATTTTTGTAATTTTACGAAACGAAACGAAATCAAGAAATCAGATTTCGCCATGTTCAAATTCCGCGGAATTTCGTTTCGAACCACCTGAAACGAAATTTTTCGAAATAGCGCATATGCTTATTAGTAAGACGATTGGCTGTTTTTTTATCGATCAGGTTTAGGTTGCTCAAAAGCTTGATCATAGCATTGTTTGCTCTCTGGATTGACTGAGTAGGGTCTCTCGTCAGTATCTTGTGGTCATGTGGCATCGGTCAACAGCAATGCCATTTTGCGATCGTAATCCTCTTTGTACATGACGACCATAAGTTTACCTTTATCTGATTCGATAATGACTATATCCTGATGTTCAGATAAGAACTTTTTGGTTGTGGCAAAATCTGTAAATCCACAGACTGAGAAAGCCAAAATTTGAATAAGTGTTAAAAGAGCTTCAAAGATAATGTGCTCATTTTATTTAAATTTCCATTATTGATTCAAATTATTGGTGGAACAGTGGATTATCGAAGCAACAAACTCTCTTCACTCTGACAAACACAAAGCCGAAAAATGTGGTACGGGCCAGTTTTGCTTTTAGTGCGATATTGGCAAAACGAATGAAATCATTCTAGGATGGAGAACTTGTTAAGGAATGCACATCAGCTATGGTCGACATCGTGTGCTCAAACGAAAAAGTCTCCTTCAGTAGCATTAGTTTGCCTCCTGTATGAAAGACTTGTATGAACCCAAGCAACACACATGATGTAGAGCAGTTACTGTAACTCATATATAACCAAACTCTGTTACATTTGAGTTGCTGCTAACAAATCAGAGTTAGTTGTGTTACTCGGGAAGGAGGTCTGAAAACTTAAGTGGCCTTACAACTGATAACTGGTAGCCACTAAAAAACGGGAATTTCAATACTTCAATTATTTTCTATGGGAACACTATGATTTCAGAGAAGTAATACCTTATGTTAAAGAATTCTTAGAATATTCAGAAAATTGTCGCCCACACACTTTTATTCCAGCATGTTCAGTTATAAAATATGCCATCTAAGGGCCGATGCCCACGTAGCGTTTTTTCAACGCTGCGTGCACGTGGCGTTGAAAAAACGCAGGTGTGCATCGGTGCGGCCACGCTGCGTTACCGCTTTTTCCCGATGCACACATGCGTCCTTTTAACGCCGTGTGCACGCAGCGTTGAAAAGACGCTACGTGGGCATCGGGCCTAAACAAGAAGTATTGCGGCACGCATTGTACAGTACGTTTAAGAACGTAGGAGAAGTACCCGCTCGACAATATTAAGCGTGAAAATGTTTCGAAAACTGTTAAAGGATTTTTGGTCTACTGACCTCCATTGTATACAAAAGTGATTGGAAGACCAAAGACACGAAGATAAGAAGCAGCATCCGGAAATGGCATCCGCTCAGCGGTCATGTGATACCTGCAAGATTAAACTACGCCGCACAGCGGACTACGGACCATATACTATTTTGTATTAATCTTAGTTTAAAAAGTAAGGTCAACTCTTTTTCATTCCGTGCCGATAGTTCGAACGAGCCAGACGTGTGTGCTGCTGTGCGGGCAGCAGGGACCATGTCCAAGGGCTTGACGACCCCTCCCCAGCCGTCTGTGAGTCAGGGGGTTCTGCCTAGGAGGTGGTGGGGTTAACAGGGGGCGCTGTTAATTCCCTCCCAAAAACCACATATCCGCAAGCAAACCTTATCAAGCGACCGTGTGCCGCTTAAAGCATACAAGCCCCTAACCCCGAATCCCAAGGTGTCAGGCGACCCGTGCCGAAGGGATGAATGGCCTGGGGGTGAAACAATTAGCCAGGTCGTTAACGGAGCCTGTGGAGGTTCCACAGAGTGAGGGCTGCTTCGGCGGCAAGTGGGTGGCAGTGGGTGGTACCCACACACCCCCAAGTAGTGCACATGTGGTGCAAGCGAATGGGAGTTGGGGTTATTACTCGTAATACCCACACAGAATGAGGGACCGAGTGTATGGGTGAGCGCACAAGTAAGACTCGCATGGTACGCATGGTCGGTAGTGTTAGAATGACTGAAGTCTGGTGAGGCCTGGCAGGAGTGTCGGGGGCAGATACCTCTGCGGCACCTCAGAAGTAGGGGACAAGAAAGTCTCGCTATGACTGGCAGGAGTGTCGGGGCGTTGATGCCTCTGCGGCACCTCAGAAATAGAAGACATGAAAGGGTCTGCCTCGTAGCTGAGGTAGGAGCGGCATAGGAGCCACCAACCTAGGGTCGCCTCCGGCTTGGTAGACAAGTGGTGCCATTCTGTTGCAGGACGGGGTGAGCACCATACTGAATGAGGACTGTCTATGTTGTGAGATGGCGGCATTGGGGTACCCCCTGCAGGGTGCCTGATCTTCCCTTGCAGTCATTCAAGCGGCATAGGCAGGTGAGTGTTGGGGCACATGTGGTGCCAGTATGTCTTGCGCAAATGTGTTGCATGGGGAGTGTCGAAGAGTTGAGGCGCATACGTGCACTTGTGTACGTCATGGAGGGGGCGCAATGCCCAATAGTCATCCCCCGAAGTATTGCTTAATTGCGGGCCGGGGGAATGACTGGAGAGGAAGGAGTTGGTTTTAGTGGGTCGGGAGTGGTGATCCCATCCCCACACTACCTGGGTTCGCCTCCCCAGGTGTCTGTTTGCAGATTTCCATTACCTTCGTTAAAAAAAAAAAAGAAAAAAAAAAGACGTGTGTGCTGTGTCTCATCGCGGGTTTTGTGCGGTAGTGCGAGTTTATTGTGTGGTGCCTACCTACGGATCCAAGGCAATAACTGTCGGCGAGCGAAGTAGCTGCTTCTGGCGACGCCAGTGAAGCAGGCTATTGTTTCTGCTGCTACCTACAGCAGCAGCGCAGATGAGTGGAAGGCATTGTTTTATTGTTCTCCCATATCTCTGATACAGAGTGGGATTAATTATAATAAATTAATTTAGTTTTTTTTTACATTTTTTTCTAATTTGCTATTAGTTCTAAGTTAGCATAATAATTAATTGTCCTTCCACCTTGCGAGGTGAGAATGGAGGCAGAGACTATGGGGGGCGATAGTCCTCCAAAAGATGTCCGCACACGATTGTACCATGCGGCTTCGCCTGGGCCTTGGGTTGTTTACTTTCGGCAGAAAGTAAAAAGTCTAGACTTTCTCGGCATTAAGCGAGATTTGACGCGTCGTTTTACGAAGCTTGATTTTAATCAGATCAACAGGAACAAGCTACGAATCACCGCACCTACATATCAGGTGGCGAACGAAATTGCTAAAGACAAGGCCTACAATGTAGAGTATTTAGTTTATGTCCCCTCGCGGGAGGTCGAAATCGAATGTGTGATCAACGCAGCGAGCCTGACTTGCAAGGATGTACTTGCGGGAAAAGGCCGCCTCAAGAACGCAATGGAGTCTACCGTGGATATTCTGGATTGTAAGGAATTGCATTCAGCAACCATGGTAGATGGCAAAAAAGTATATTCTAAGGCAGGCTCGCTTCGGGTGACGTTTGCCGGTTCGATTCTCCCAAAATATGTCGATTTAGAGAATATGTTGTTTCCGGTGCGTCTTTTTGTACCAAAGGTATTTAATTGTACCAATTGCAAACAACTTGGTCACACTGCCGAGTTTTGTGACAACAAACCACGTTGTGGTAAATGTTTCGAAAGACATCGGGAAGAATCCTGCCAGCAACAAGCCACAAAATGTGCTTATTGAGGTATGGCTCCTGCCCATGGTTTGCAAGATTGCCCGGTGTACAGAAAGCGCACCCAAAAAGTGAAGCGCTCGTAGGTACAGCGCTCAAAGCAAACTTATGCGGAAATTGTTAAAGCGCAAAATACATCCGCCGATACCACTGCAAAGGTTGCTATTTCAGCTACCGTTCAAGTAAGTGATTATTATGATTCCATATGCATTGACGAATTGGACTCTGACGCAGCTGATATGGATGATTCTACGGAGGTACACGTGCCCGAAAAGAGGAAGCAACCGTCTTCCCCGGGATTGCGCCGTAAGAAATCAAAAGTCATCCATAAAAGCTTGCCCAAATCTGAAGGCAATGGGGGATTATTTAAAATCCCGAAGCAACCTGTCTTCACTGCTCCTTTGGATCCATCTTGCAGCAAGACATTCCGCCATTGCCCAAAACCGATGTTTCTAAGAAACATCCGGCTAGGAGAATCAATGAAAGAAAAACTGCAATTCGTTCTTCCCAAAAAGTATTCCGTCTAAGCGAGGATTGATCTCCTTTAAGGACCTTGTGGACCGTTTTTTGAATTTATTCAATATTCCGAATTCATTGAGGCCAATCATTGACCTCTTTATACCAACAGTAGAAAGTTATCTGAAGCAATTGACTGTTTCATGGCCCCTTCTTGCAGGAATTGTATCTTTCGATGGATAATACGGCCAATACCCAAGATACAATCACTGTGCTGCAGTGGAACTGTCATAGTCTGAAAAATAAATTAGACGTGTTCAAGTTTTTGATTCGCAATTCCGATTGCGACATATTTGCACTTTGTGAAACATGGCTTTCTTCCGAAGACGAAATCAACTTCCACGATTTTAATATTATTCGCCAAGATCGGAATGATCATTATGGTGGCGTTCTTTTGGGGATCAAAAAATGCTACTCCTTCTACAGAATTCCCATTCCGACTGTTAATGGCTTAGAAATCGTCGCATGCCAAGTAAATGTGAAGAATAAAGATCTTTGCATAGCTTCAGTGTACATTCCTCCAAATGCCTCTCTTAATCGTCGACATCTTTGGAGCGCAGTCTCCCTTTTATCATCCCCAGTGTTGATATTGGGAGATATGAACGCACATGGTATTGGATGGGGCGAAACGTATGACGATTATAGAGCGCCTATTTTCTATGATTTGTGTGACGATTTCAATTTGAATATTTTGAACACTGGTGAAGTAACTCGAATAGGACCAAATGGTCAACAAAGCCGTATTGATCTGTCTTTATGTTCAAATTCACTATCGTTAGATTGCACGTGGAAGGTTATCCAAGATCCCCACGGTAGTGACCATATGCCGATAGTTACTACAATTAAAAGTAGCTATCAACAATCTGAGCCAGTTAATGTTCCTTTCGACCTCACGAAGCACATTGACTGGCAAAAATTTGCATCGGTGGTAAATATTGGTATTGAATCAACTGATGTTCTTCCACCGCTGGATGAATATCGATTCCTTACCGAATTAATTAAAAAAAGCGCACTAGAAGCCCAGAAACGACGCGTTCCAAGTACATCTGTCATAAGAAGACCAGCCACTCCTGGATGGGATGATGAATGTACTAAGTTGTATTCTGAGAAATCTGATGCCTTCAAGGCTTTCGGTAAATACGGAAGGTCTGAGCTTTTCGAAGAGTATTTGAGGCTTGAAAGAAAGCTCATAAATCTTCTCAAGGCTAAAAAACGTAGCTACTGGCGACGTTTTGTCGAGGGACTATCGCGAGAAACCTCAATGACAACACTTTGGAAAACGGCCCGCAACATGCGGAACCGCACTTCCACCAACGAGAGTGAAGAATACTCCAATCGATGGATATTCAACTTCGCAAAAAAGGTCTGTCCAGATTCCGTACCAGCAGAACCGCTATTTCGAGAATCAGTCACTGATCCCGGTTCTTTGGGTGGACCATTCTCAATGCTGGAACTTTCTATGTCTCTTCTTTCATCGAATAACTCTGCTCCGGGATGCGATAACATCAAATTCAATCTTCTTAAAACCTCCCAGATATCGCAAAAAGACGATTACTTGACCTGTACAACTGTTTCATGGAGTACAACATTGTGCCACCTGAATGGCGACAGGTCAAAGTAATAGCTATTCAAAAGCCTGGGAAACCAGCGTCTAATCACAATTCATACCGACCGATTGCCATGCTATCATGCATGAGAAAATTATTGGAGAAAATGATCCTCTCAAGAATCGACCATTGGGTCGAGCAAAATGCATTACTGTCAAATACTCAGTTTGGATTTCGTAAAGGTAAAGGAACAAACGATTGTCTAGCGTTGCTCTCTTCAGATATACAACTGGCCTTTGCGCACAAGGAGCAATTGGCTTCAGTATTCTTGGACATTAAGGGCGCTTTTGATTCAGTTTCCATTGAAGTACTGTCAGACAATCTGCACAGTAATGGACTACCCGTATTTTTAAATAATTTCTTGTACAATTTGTTGTCAGAAAAACAAATGAACTTCACACTCGGCACTCTGTCAACTTCCAGAAATAGCTACATGGGCCTTCCCCAAGGTTCGTGTTTAAGTCCCTTGCTTTATAATTTCTATGTTAAAGATATTGACAATTATTTGGAAGGACAATGCACGCTCAGACAACTTGCAGCTGTGCAGCTGCATTGCAAGGACCATTGCAAAGTACCCTAGATAATCTGACTGTTTGGGCCAGACATTTAGGGATCGAGTTTTCACCGCAAAAAACTCAGTTGGTTGTGTTTACTAAGAAGCGGTATCCTGCTCAATTGAAACTCAAGCTGTTGAATGATGACATCAACCAATCTTTATCTTCTAAATACCTTGGGGTCGTGTTTGATTCCAAATGTACCTGGAAACTCCACATTGAGTATTTGATACAAAAATGCCGGAAAAGGATCCATTTTCTACGTTCTATCTCCGGAACATGGTGGGGTGCTCACCCGGAAGACCTCACCAAACTCTATAGAACGACTATTCTCTCTGTTTTAGAGTATGGCTCCTTCTGCTTCCTCTCAGCAGCTGATTGCCACCTGATCAAATTGGAACGAATTCAGTATCGTTGTTTGCGTATTGCCCTTGGCTGCATGCATTCAACGCATAACATGAGCCTGGAGGTGCTTGCTGAAGTCACTCCTTTAAAACACCGTTACTGGGAGCTCTCACTTAGAATACTCATCAAATGTGGAACAAGTAACACACTTGTTCTAGACAACTTCGATAATATGCTTGAACTAACTTGTCGTTCAAGATTCCTGAGAGTTTATCTCAACTACATATCATCAGATCTTTGTCTTCCGTGTTTTAATCCCCCTCGAGTTCACTTCACCAAAGACAGTTCCTCAATTGTATACGATCTGTCCATGAAACATGCCATTCAAGGAATACCAGATCATCTTCGAAATCTTTCAATTCCCTCCATTTTTTCTGAAAAATATGAACATGTCAATTGCAACAACAGATATTTCACTGATGGTTCTCGCATCAACGGATCCACTGGCTTCGGTGTTTTCAATGTAACTTCAACCACCTTCCAAAAACTTCAGGAACCGTGTTCGGTTTATGTTGCTGAGCTGGCAGCAATTAACTTCGCTTTGGGGATAATTTCAAATCAGCCCGTAGACCATTATTTCATCTTCTCGGATAGTCTTAGTTCTATCGAGGCACTCCGGTCGATGAAACCTGTTAAGCACGCATCTTACTTTCTTACAAACATAAGAGAGCAGATGCGTGTTTTGGTCGAAAGATAATTCAAGATTACCTTTGTTTGGGTCCCTTCTCACTGCTCAATCTACGGCAATGAGAAGGCAGACTCGCTGGCAAAGGTGGGCGCACAGGAAGGTGTGGTTTATGATAGACAATTCTCGAGCAACGAGTTTTTCCCATTAGTCCGTCAGAGTACTCTTCAAAGTTGGCAAAGAAATTGGACACACAACGAACTTGGACGGTGGCTATTTTCTATAGTTCCAAAAGTTTCTGGGTGAGCGTGGTTCAGAGGTGAGGACTTAAGTCGAGGCTTCATTCGCGTGATGTCGAGACTTATGTCTAATCACTATTCACTAAACGCACATCTGTACAGAATAAACCTTGTCGATAGCAACTTATGTAGGTGCGGAGCCGGTTATGATGACATCGATCACGTAGTTTGGTCCTGCTCGGAAAACGACGCCTCCAGAGAGCAATTATTGGATACCCTAGTGGCCCGAGGTAAACAACCCTTCAGGGAAGTTCGAGATGTTTTGGGAGATCGTGATGTGGTCTATATGCAGGCCATTTATAGTTTTCTTTGTGCTTCTGATATCAAAATCTAATAGTTTGTTTTTTTTTCTTTCTCCAAAGTTTTTTTTTTGTGATTAGTCTCTGCTTTCTGTTCCGTAGAGCACCATAGCTCTTGCCATCCGGAAGATGCTCCCAGTCGAACCATTCCTCGAGCACGACGACACGCCACATCGTCCCTGACGCCAAATACCCGGATGAGAAGCTGAAATTCCCTGATCCCAAATCCTTAGCCCCGTCCACCCTTAAACATTGTAAACTAACCTCGAGTCACCACGAGTACGCTGGCTTCTACCCCTCTCTTACTAACTGAAAAATTAAATGATATTGATTGTATATATCATAAAGAACCATGGCTCCGTAAAGTGTTATACACGCCTGAGCCTACCAAATAAACGAACTTGGAAAAAAAAAAGGTCAACTCTTTATATAACGTAAATCAGATTGAACTGTACTTCTTTGTAGTTTTCTTCCCAAGCCATTCTTTCCATTCCCGCTATTTAGTGGCCACCCGTTAAAGCTGGAATGGTGGAAAAGACTACCATTTCTAAATGATGTTGACGGAAATGGAAGCAGAATATGATTTGCTGTATTATTGCGAAGATCGTTGACTAAGCCGTGGAACCTGGAACCAGGCTTGAAAGATTTAATTCTCTTCGAAATGAAATCTCACTATTTTAACAAGATAAAAAAAAAACCTGATTGATCCACCTAGCGGTGTTTGTGCCTTTCTCGTACTGGTGGTTAACGGATCGAGCTACCACCGGGTCGGGTAGCGGATTGGCTTCACGGGAACTTCGGGGTCGGGCACGGAACAATGGGGAGGACACAAACTCCTGCAAACCGTAAAAAAACGCAAACTAACGATCGGACGACTGACAGTAAAAAACACTGTGCGATCACTTTCGCTTTCAGTTGGCTAATGAGTCTTGTCTATTGTATTGATAAGAGATACAGCAGTTGGTGGCACGGTAGAGGCGATCGTACCTAGCAGCTTGCAGAATTAGACGAGCGTACAAAAAACAAATGATGCAATGCGTTTTTTGCAACGATGAAATTCGTTCCATTATCGGAATATAGGTGTTGCGGCTTATTCCTCCTCCAAACGAAACGATCGAGAGCCATCAGAAAAGCAGGCGTGCTTAGATCACTGACGAGCTCAAGATGAACTGCCTTAGTGCTTAGGCACACAAATACGCAAATGTAGCATTTGCGTGCTGCAGCTTTGCGGTGGGTAGGTTTAAGGAAAACAGGACCGCAATAATCGACTCCTGTGCAAACGAAGACTTCATTTGCTGTAACTCGGCAATGTAATCAGCAATTGGCCAATCGGCTGCTTGATGGGACGGGGGTTGGCTTTGCAGCATTGGTAGCAACTTCTAATGGCGCTACGCACAACTTTTCGACCATTTAATGGCCAAAATTCGTCGCGAACGACCGAAAGAGTCATCGCATTACCACCGTGTAGCAGCTTAAGGTGAACATGCGCCAGAAAAAGTTTCGTGAACGGATGGAATCCAGGAAGAACCAGCTGGTGCTTCACGTCGTAAGGTGCGTCAGCTAGCCGTAACCACGCGAATCATGCTCTTGTCGTCCAGGAACGGGCATAACAGGCGGAGAGATGATTTGGTCGATACCGTAAATCCTTTTTTCAAGCGTCGCAGATCATCTGGGAACGTTTCAGCTTGAGCAAGCTTTACCAAAGCCATTTTAGCATTTTGTAACTCGAGTACGGTATGACGAAAACCGTACGAATATCGATTCGGCAAGGGCGATCGGGGTCGTCAGAATTGCATTTTTGTTCACCTCCAATTCCTCCCCAGTAAATTTGGTTTCTGGAAGTATTTGAAATTGCCACGTTGATTTATCTTCGCCTAGCCACTTAGGACCACGCTTCCACAGTTCGCTGTTGATCAACTCCTCTGCGGAAACTCCTCGGGATATCATGTCCGCAGGATTTTCCCTGCCGGAAACGTGTTGCCATTGGGAACCAACAGTTGTGGCTTGAATTTCGGAAATCCGGTTTGCTACGAACGTCTTCCATGTTCGTGGCGGAGCCTTCATCCACTGAAGTACAATCGTGGAGCAGACCAGAAGAAACATCCTTCTATTTCCATTTCTAGGGAACGGATAATTTTTTCGTACAGTTGAGAAGCGAGCAGAGCGGCACAAAACTCTAGCCGGGGGATGGTAAGTGGCTTGACCGGGGCCACTCTAGATTTCGAAGCTAGTAGACACACGTGTACGCGTTTATCAACAGTTTCGGAGAGAGCGTAAATGCACGCACCATAAGCGAGTTCGGATGCGTCCGCAAAGCAGTGCAACTCTGCAGAGATAAAATCGGGAGCGAATGCACATCTTTCGATGCGAAAACTGGAAAGGGAGGGCAGTTGCTCGCAAAATTGAGTCCACTTGCGCCCGAGATCCGGCGAAACTTCATCGTCCCAGCCTAAAGCCAAGAGCCAGAGGTTCTGCATTAATATTTTCGCAGAAACGACGACGGGAGAGATGACACCGAGTGGGTCGTAGAGCTGTGCAATAGCGGAGAGGATTGTTCGCTTAGTAGGTCGCTGATTCTGCACTGTAACGGCTACGTCAAATCGGAACACGTCTGCTTCGGGTTCCCAGCGTATGCCGAGAGTTTTGATGCCTTCTTCTTCTTTCTTCGAATTTCATCGAAATTTGGGTCCCGAGTAATTCGGGCGGTAAATCAGCCAAAACGGGAAGTGCGTTGAAGCACCATTTTCGGAAGCGGAATCCACCCTTTTTTAGAAGATTGGAAGGCTCACCTCGTAGCTGAATGGCTGCTTCGATGCTGTTGGCGCCTGCGATAAGATCGTCCACGTAAACGTTCTTCTTAATGGCCGTGCTTGCGTTCGGGAACGGGATTCCCTCATCTTCGACGAGCTGTAACAGTGTTCGGGTGGCGAGGAACGAGGATGGAGCGAGGCCATATGTGACGGTGCCCAATTCATACGCTTGAATGGGCTCAGAAGCGTCGAAACGCCATAAAATCCTCTGCAACGAACGATCTGCCGGATTCATCGAGATTTGGCGATACATCTTCTCGATATCAGCCACCAGTGCTATCGGAAACTTACGGAACCGGATGATCTGATTGAGCAGTTCATCCTGCACAACGGGACCGACAAGCAAGGAGTCGTTGAGGGAATGACCAGAGCTCATCCTCGTTGATCCATCGAAGACCACTTATCGTCTTTAGCCAATTTTTGTTCCAGCCACTTGAACCTGCGGATGGCGGACGATTTGGATGTACCGATCATCTGATCGTGCTCGGGATGTTTTGGCAAACGGACGACGTATCGACCGGTCGGGTCGCGACAAACAGTCCGGCGATAATAATCCTCGCACTTCTGCTCGTCGACAGAGTAGCTCGAACTATGCAATTCTTCGATTCGCCAAAATCGTTCCAACTGTTCACTCACGGTGGTAACTGTCGCCACATGACAAGTTACTGTAGGATGCCGGGGTTTTTCATCGAATTTTCCGGCAACAATCCAGCCGAATACCGTCTCGACCAGCGTGGGGCCTTGCTCAGGCAAGCGGAATCGTCCGCTTTGGAGGAACGAATAGAAACTCGCAGCCCCTAGGATCATATCCACCTGGTGGTGTTGTCGGGACGGGAAGAACAGGATCCTGGTCACGGCACCAAATGGTGGTTAACGGATCGAGCTACCACCGGGTCGGGTAGCGGATTGGCTTCACGGGAACTTCGGGGTCGGGCACGGCACAATTCGGAGGACACAAACTCCTCCAAACCGTAAAAAAAACGCAAACTAACGATCGGACGACTGGCAGTAAAAAACACTGTGCGATCACTTTCGCTTTCAGTTGGCTAATGAGTCTTGTCTATTGTATTGATAAGAGATACAGCAGTTGGTGGCACGGTAGAGGCGATCGTACCTAGCAGCATTCAGAATTAGACGAGCGTACAAAAATGTGCGTTCCATTTGGAACTGCATCATAATTCGAGAGATGTAGCATTAAAAGATTTAATTAATAACTCAAAATGTGATAACTATCACGTACATTAGATACACTAAAAAAAATTGAGTGAGAATTTCTTAGCGTGTTTTTTTGCATATAAATCGTATTTTGGTCATAACTTTTGATCCTATAGTCCGATCTGGCCAATTTTCAATAGGAAACTATGGGACAGGATTCCCCGTCGAATGCAACTTATTGCAAACAAATCGGTTCAATAAAAGTGTCTAAAAGATAAGTGAGTTTTATTTTGCGCACATACATACACACACGCACACACATACACACAGACAGACATCATCTCAATTCTTCGAGCTGAGTCGTATATAACACTATGGGTCTCCGGACCTGCTATCACAAAATCGTCTTGGAAGTGAATATATAGCCTTCTTTATACGGAAATTCCTTCAAGAATGCCTGCGAAAATTGCTTATCGAAAACGTTCAAGAAAATTCCTTTATACAATTTTTTTGGTAATTTGTAACCTCTCAGTTACAATCCTATCGTAGCATCGATCAACAATTAAAAAAAAATGTACATAAAAAAATAATATGTATATATAATTTATGGTCCTAGAATTAAATAAATAGATTAAGATAGTAATGTTATATATTTAAAAGTTTTGTTATCCCATCCTAGTTCCTTTCCTTCGGTGTCAGATGCCCTTTACAACCCTATTATAAATTTAAATTTGAATTGTCCCTTACCCCCTGACACCAAGCAACCGCTGACAACAAACGAACGTTTGTAACAACGACCGTAACCCGCTACCATGCTACCATGTCGGTAATAATATGCATTATGCCATGGCGGTTTTGTAAACTGCGGTCCAGCGGATATAAAACCAACTGAAACCAGGTTCAGGATTATTCGGTAACAGAAAAGCTAAAGTTTCAAACCACAGTTCGCGTTTTTTAAAGTAAATTAATTACCACTTTGCAGTGACAGAAAATCAGCATCTTGCCGTAGCGATAAGCCAGTCGAAGTGCTAAGTTGTAGAAGATTCCGTGCGCGATTCTACCATCCTGGTATCTGCAGTGAACCTAGTGCCTGCCAACTGTGCCACGTAGGCGTACATCGACCGTAGCGTAGGTGGTGAACGCAGCGAGTGAAGCTTACCGAAGCAATAGAGAGACGCCATCCACCGAACGTCGGGACGAGGGGCCTGTTCATCGAGCGAGCGATGTCAACTTCAACCGGATTATGAGTGGTGGCTAGTTCTAGGCTGGTGATTGACGATCCCCGTCATTATCGTCGCATCACACGTGACGAGAGCGTGACAACGGCCGTCTTGGAGGTGAGTGCCCCTGTAAGAACCGGTGGGATTACCCCCGCTTGCAGGACGCTCTATATCCGATGAGTTGTCACCCCGCTAACGAGCTTAGGTACGTCACCGTGTTTTCTTCTCCCCACCCCGCTTCAACACCCCGATGAATGCCAGCAGAAATTGTAGCAACTGGAGTCTGCTCACTGCACTACATACGCCGTGGATGACCGCTACCCGAGTAAAAAGGTGTGTTATATCTTCTCCACATTCCCATTCCTAGAATTGTTTAAATTAAAATAAAATTGCTTTTCACTATTTATTATTTATTATTTTCTTAGACCATATTATCCCTATTCCACCATCTTTGAATTGAATTGAATTAGTGTTTGATCGGTGCATAAACGTGGGAAGTTCGTTCCGTCATTCAATAACTCCCGGATTGACCCTGAGATTAGAATAAATCAAATATTAACTTTCAAATTGCTTTAGGAATTTCTGCGGAAATGGAATTAGAAATTCCTTCGAGTACCTGTTTTGTTTGTGCGGTCCGATTTTGCTATTATGTGCGGTCGAAATGAAAGTCAAACAGTTCCTGTTTTATCGTGTCTCTGTTCAGTAAACAGATAGTTCACGTGATCGTGTGAGTAAATTAACTGGAGCGCGTTAGGACGTGTTCTAGGTAAGATGCAGAACAATCGCGAAATCCCAATTTATGGTTACTTAGTTCTGCTTTGGATGATTTGTAATGGAAATATTTGAATATTTTTTCAACATATACTATTATTGATAAACGCTCTTAATTTTCGAATAGAGCTTCCAATTATTCATCTTACTCACTAACACAAATTTTTCTTTCCGAATCATCCATGAAGGTAGTATGGATTCCCTGCATCTTCACTAGGCTATGTTGAGGTAACATTCCTTATCTTCCTTCCGTGACCAGGTATACAACTGCTACTGTTTAGGAAAAGGTACTAATCGCAAGTACCAATTTGCGTCAATATACCGTTTCGACTCGAAGTCCGGACACCTAAGCACTGCTAAATTTTCAGTTCAATATTACAAACGGAATTAAGTACTTGACACTGAATGATAACACACACTCTCAAGATTAACTTATCGAATTTGCTGTAGTGTACTGAAAATGACATTTTGTATGCACGAAATAGCTAATATAATCGAAAACATTGAACATCGCGTGCTTCGAAATCCGGACACAGTATAAGGGATGCTTCAAATTCCGGACACTTTTGTTTCGAATTTCCGGACACTTCGAGTTTGGCTATATTGATCTTTAAATAGCCAATTCAATCCGTTCAGAGACAACTAGGATACAGCAAACAATTTGGGCGAAGTATGAGCTTGCGAGAGTTATGCGTGAAGAGATTTAAGGCGCTCTCGTATGAATCTCTGAAAATATGCCACGAATCAATAGAACTCTTTACGTTTGCCGAGCAGCACATTAGCGGGTTGAAATCGCTGTTATTTCTACCTGTCTCGGTACAGTGATCACCACGTCACTATCCAAGCCGTTCCTGGGTGGACGTTAGGCAGAATAACAGCGATTTCAACAATGTTTGTTCTCTCACATGGCCCTCTGCTAATTTTCAGTTTCTATTCTTTTCACACTTGCCGCTCACTTGCGTTATTAATCGAATCTGTATCTTCATTACTTTCATCTACTTCCTTCTGCTTTGAGCAGTATAATTTTCACTAAACAAGCCAATAAATTAATTTCGATATACAAGTTTATGGAAATCTGGCATCCCCCGGTTGTGTGTACCATCCGAAGTTTCTGCTCCGAGATTGACCAGGACTATCAAAAACAGCATTTGAAACCAAGCGGGAGCATTTAACTGCAATATACAACATTGGGAATCTAATAATTTCATACAATTTCCTCCCTCTTCCCTTTCAAGGTAGAACGCTTTTTTGACATTTGCCGTGTCTGTGAGTAATGAAATATTTTCTTCAATACTACCTCTCAAATTCAACGTGGGTAAGCTGCAATTAGTGGTATTTATGTGTTTTTTGAAATCCGTTTCAGTTTGCTTTTGGAAATCAAGGATTGAAAGGAGCGATTGGAATAGGGGAAGGGGGGGCAATATGCCCTAGCTAAGCAAACAAAGCTTTATTGTCTTATTTGTAACACTATTCATGGGTATTTTTACATTATGCATCAGTTAAACAAGATAGCGTTTTGGGGCCTCTTCCCCTAATGAATTCATGCGGATTGATAAATCCGGGCGTGTCCGAGAAATGTTGAGTTTTTATTTGACGGGAGTCGTT
Organism: Armigeres subalbatus; assembly: GCF_024139115.2. Taxonomy (NCBI): domain Eukaryota; kingdom Metazoa; phylum Arthropoda; class Insecta; order Diptera; family Culicidae; genus Armigeres; species Armigeres subalbatus. The sequence continues at coordinate 376,900,278 of NC_085140.1, read as the reverse complement.
CACAACGCGTCTTATTATACAATTCTGTTAAAAAGCTACTTTTACGAACTTGTTTTTTTACAAAATGTGAATGGTTTAAAAAATACATTTGAAGACAACCTTTACTAGAAACTGTAGGCAAGTTTTGCTACTTGTGTACAATTAATAAAGTGATACCATTTACAATATGTGTATAAGTATATATCAATAAGCTGAGAGCAAGCAATGTTCCTTTTGGGGTGTAGCAACTCAAATCTAATGAAATTGTAACTATGATTGCTCATTACGAATCATTTGATTTCAATTAACTTAACTGATGAACAGTTATTTAACATCATTTCAGCATGTCCGGAAATCGAAGCAATTGTAAAAACTTGCCTCGAAGTCCGGACACAAAGAAAATGTAATAAAAATTAAAAGGCTATGAATTCCCAAGCAATGTCTCTAATTCATGACAAAGAGTGCTGCCATACTATGTTAATAAATTACTAATACCCCTTGCAAATGATAGAATATAGAAAATATGAGCTTAATTATTCTAATGTTGAGTCTTAAGCTTCATTCTAAGAAAAACAAAATTCACCGTTGATTATGACATGCTTTCAACTTTTACCTCAAATTTTCAAGTTTTTACCACAAATCACGAATTACTTACATTTGTTAGAATGGTTTCAAGTCCAAGAATCGTTCCCTGCATTGATAACCCAAGAAATACTTATTAAGATGGTGAATAAAGTCAAATAACAATTGAAGTGTCCGGCTTTCGAAGCGTCCGGCAATTCGAAGCAAAACGGTACAGTAGATTGCTAGATTGAGCATTGTATAGCCATCCACGATTTATAAAATCACATATGCTATGCAATCCTATGCTTAATTGAATTAGGAATTCCTTCATTTTTTCAATGAATTACTTCAGCGATTATTTCAGCGATCATTTCAAAGAAATTCTTCCAGTAATTACTTAAGAAATACCTTCCGAAACCCTAGAAGGAAATTCTTGGAATTTCTTCAAAATTTCTCTTAGTAATGATATGGAAATGCTAAAATCATCTTCCAAACTTGGACGTACATGTTCATGATAGAATTAGAGGCGAAAGTATAGAATTGATAGTTCCGTTAGGATACGGCAGGCATGAAGAATGTTTTTTATAGAAGTCGATTAGAAAGCGAGCGGAGGGCAATATTTGTGATGGCACATATCACACGACCTTCCTTCTGCCAAGCTCCCGTATGAAGGGGGAGGGAAGAATATCAGTGTGGAAGCTGATATATCTCCACTGGCAAAAGGAAGGTGGTTTGACTTGCTCATATACCATCACGTGCGGAAGGATTATTCTATCGACGAGAACTGTCCCCAAATTTCTAATATGACATCAGCATTTAGTCGAATAGAATTTTTATTGCACATTTCTGTTTTCTCATTTCTCTTAGGTTTTTTTTAGGAATTCTTCCAAAAAATATTTAGGAAAGGTAAAATTTGTTTTTTTGCTCCATCGCACCCCAGCCGAACTCCACCAGTGATTATAAAAATAGGCGTAAATCCTTTTTTTTTTAAACAGTATGTAATTAAATTTCAGGTAAAATATTCTGTTTTGTGGGTCACGTCACGTGCCCCAGCTTAACTCCGCCAGTGATATCGCTTAGCCGGTCAAGCGATTGAGAGCTTTCCACAACACTGTGATGTGTGGAGCATCCGTCTCTTTTGTTTTCAAATGTGATGAATGGTTTAAAGTAAGAAAAATCTAAATACAAATTAACTGAAAATCCAATGGAATTAATGATCGAAAATTGAGTATGTTTGAATAGTATTTTGGGAAACTCTGTCGAATTCGAAATATGCATCAAAACGGTAACTTTCAGCCTTGTACTTAGGATCTGCTTACGTTATAATGCCACGGGTTCGATTAAGACTAGGGTGACCAGATGCAAATTTTCTAAAGGAGGACAATTCATCCGAATCGTAGTAAAAAAGGAGGACATTTGATCGAAAAGGAGGACATAAAAACATCAATCGATTTTTAGTTTTTTATATGGGGCCGTACACATATTACGTAAGCACTTATGGGGGGAGGGGGGTTGGTCAATATCTTACGCTCCATATAAATAAAAAATCTTTTGTATGAAAAAAATCTTACAAGGGGGGAGGTAGGGTCGAAAAGCTAGGAAAATTGCTTACGTAATAAGTGTACGACCCCTATGATTAAGATTATTATACTTATTTGCACACTAAAGTTTATTGGAAGAATTTTTTGTAAGTCGAGACAAATACGGCATCTTTTTCTACATCATTAATATTACATCACATTTCCGACTCTCATTACAGTCTACATAAAACACTTTACAATTATAAGCTACAAGCGCCATCTTTATAATGGAAAGATTTTAGCTTCAACTAATTCAAATTAAATGAACAAATGTTGAATAGTAGGGTAAATACCCAATAGTGGACCCCCAACCAAAAGTGGACCCTCCAGCCATTTTTGCATTATTACAGCACAATGTAAACATTTTGCTTTGAAATTCCATCGGGAGACACACCTCACGGTCCTATGATTTGATTACATGCATGGAAAATGTTATAGAAAGCAAAATTAGATGTTTTTTTTTACAATTTTATAAAAACTAAACACAAGACTCAAATCTGTTTTCTCAAAATATCTAAAAAGGAGGACATTTTAACACAAAAGGAGGACATCTGATTTTTAATGAAAAAATCAGAAAGGTTATGTATAAGACACAACCGCCCAACGTAAACTACGTAAGGCAGTTTTGTTCATTGAGGATTGTAGTGCCGTCTAAGGGTATGCGATAAGACACTTTTTCCTGACGAAACGAAACGAAACGAAATTTCAAATGTCTGTGTTGATTCGAAACGAAACGAAACGAAATAAATATTTACTTTCGAGATTTCGAAACGATACGAAATCAACGTCAATTTAATTCGAAATTTTTCGAAACGAAACGAAATTTCAATTTTTTCCGCGGAATTTTTGTTGAATTGATTTTACATTATGTGCGCAATTCTGATTTCATTTTCTCAAAGTCAAATAACTGCTTTGCGATCAATAGAATTATAGTTACAGAAGAAGCAGTCTGTAATAAATCGCCGTGTGTGCATTTGTGCCGCTTTCAAAGAAATTCATCGTGGAATGAGTGCTCGCAAATGTGATCAATTTTATATCAGGTCAGCTTTATATCAGTAAGTATGTATATAAAAATATATGAATTGTGTGATTTTTTTGTATTCTGATTCAAATTCTATTTTTTTTAGACTTATGTTTATGCTGAAGCATACTTCATATTCATTTATCAGCGTGGTCAGAATATACGAATATAGTTTATGCAGCTAGAGAATTGCTAATAGCATACATTTGCTCACTAGACGAATCCTCTGCACCTTTCTAAAATGCACAAAGATATGTCTTTCAGATTGTGTTTCAGAAATGTGATCGCAAAGTTTTTACGACTACAGTTTGCCAGGTATGAAGAAATCTTTTTTTTTCTCATACAAAAACTTGTAACAAAAGGATATCATTTCCTTCCAAATTCATCCTTTTTATAGGAGGCTCGGAAACCCATAGTCTTTTATACAATCAACTCGACGAACCAAGCTATTGTCAGTTTGTCCTTGTACATGTGTTTGTGCATATGAGGCATGCAAAAATTGTTGTCAAATTTTCATCCTCAACCGACTTCAATTGAGTGCAAGAAACAGCTGCTATGGGCAGTATGAGCCAGTCACGCCCTTACAGTCAATTTAGGATCAGGAGAGGAAAATTAGTTTGATACTTATTATTATAAGATAATAAGAGGAATGCTCTGCATCTCCGTGAGTGCCACGGGAAAGGAATTCTTTGGTTTGTTGAAAAGGTAATTCATGTGAAGCCACCTTGGTGAACAACTAAATATTAATTGTGAACGAAGTTTTTTTTTTGAAACTCGAAGACGAAGCCCGTGTTTCAAATCAATCCAACGCAAAATCATGTGCTTCGTTTAATGTTTTCCTTAGGGCTAGGGGTTCCATTTTTTCCGGGAATCAACTTCAATCTATCGTGGAGAATGGCTTGAAATAATAATTTAGGATAAAAATATACATTCGACCTTAAGATCGATGCTTGCAAACATTGTCCTCATATAATCAATGAATTGTAGAAAATTCTGAGATTTTTTTCTGTTCAGTTGGAAAAGCGGTAACTCTTTCTGCAAAACGTTTGCCACGTCATGAGTATTATTTGGCGCTATGTGCTACATTTCTATAATATTCGCATTCATCCTTGAAAAAGACGACATTGGGAGGATTTGTTCTATCATTTGCATTGTTGCCGGAGAGTTTCTAGCATTAACCATTCTGAAACTCGACCATATATACAAACAATATTTTGGCCAAGACCGTTTTGATCAATATTACTAACATTTGAGCATATTTCCTCTTTATATTTAGGGTATGTGAAGTAAGTTTTGAATTCCATGTTTTAGAAAACAAATTGCCACAGAAAAAAAAGACGAGCGCTACCGTACTTTCAAGATTAAATGATACTTTCAATCAAACTAAGTTTTAATTTCTGTATAACATCAAAGACGCATAAAATTACGGCAAGTTTTTGTTGTTAGACAGTTGTAATGACCTCAAAACCTAAAATCTGTTTACTTTTATACTAACTTTTATAATAATTTGGAAAAAGCCCATGATATATTCAAATGAAATATTTCAGACATATCTAGAAACTAAGAGTATTCGGAACATAAGTCTGTTCGGTATGTGAATCAAATTTATAATATTTTAACATAATAATTTCCCATGAAATTCTGGAAACTAAAGTGTACATCCCGGGAAACGGGAATCCCGGGAAATCGTTTCTCGAAATGGAAACCCTACTTAGGGCCTTCTTAACTCTTAAGCTGTGCTTAGTCATGCGCTGAAACCTGGTTTGAGGTATAAGAGGTGAAGAAGTTGGCCTTGCATAAAAAAGAGGCGCTCTAAAAACAATTCACAAGGGCCTCAAGAATCCGCGCCACGACTGGGCCTCTTTGACAAAGTTGTACTGATAATTAGGAATAGCCAATTAGCCAATAAATTAATTTCGATAAAGTTGTACTGATCTGATTCATTCTGATTACATTTACACTCTGAGCCTGACGTCTTAAATATTGAGTCGGATAACTTTTGAAAAAAAAATGGGATAGAATAGTTAAAGATATTTTTCGTTTTATATTGGACATTTTTAACAAAACATCGAACACGTTTAATATAAGAAAACTAAATACGTCGTCGACTCAGAATGGGATTATGTAGTATAGGTCTTACTAGATTTTTTAAAACGTTATGTTTTGAAAACAGCTTTATGATTTTGTTCAGCGGCGCAGCCAAATTTTTTGATAATACACGACCGCTTGGTTGAGGTCTAAATTTGTTTCGAAATTCCGCGGAATTCCGTTAAATTTCGTTATAAGCTAGTTTTTTCTAGCGAAATTTTTATAATTTTACGAAACGAAACGAAATCAAGAAATCAGATTTCGCCATGCTCAAATTCCGCGAAATTCCGCGGAATTTCGTTTCGAACCACCTCAAACGAAATTTTTCGAAATACCGCATATGCTTAGTGCCATCATGCAAGAATATTTTTAGAAAATTCATTTGATTACTTATGTCACTGGTTTCGAACAAAACTAGCGTATCTTAAGATATGAAAATTGTTGGATACGACAATTGTTTAAAAAATGTACTATGAAAACCCAAATATAGTCCTCAGAGGTAATGATGCCTTTCTTGGATCCGAATTGCCTACATTTGGGTTTTGAAGCATATGATGAAATATTTCAATAGAAGAAGCCCTAGGGAAGCATTCTCTTTTCCGTTTGCAACATTTATTATTCAGAAACATTCCAATCATAGGCATATCTTGTTTTTCGTGCATCACTAGAAATCATAAAATGTCAATCATGTACCAAAACCCAATTAATTTGGTTGTGGTGCGCGCGAGTAGTAAACGTTGCGGACGGGAAAAGATAGTGTGTGTGCTATTACATTCTAACTCCTACTGTCTGGCAGTGTCACCAGTGTTGGTAAAATCTCAATTTCTCAAATCTCATCGGCAATTTAAATAATGCGTGAGTCAAATCCCATCACAATTATGGCAGAGAGATTTGCTCATGATTTGAATCGCAATTTGCATCATTGCATGATATTTACGTGTTCTTCATTGTTGAATGCATTGAATTAACTATTTTTCGTCTAAAACAATGGCTAATAATTATCTATAAACAAAACATACGTCTCGATTGCGTTTTGACGCTTTTTAGAACGAAATCATTTTTCGGTGAGTGAGCGAAGCGATGCGATTCTGGCCGAGAAACTCAAGCGCGATGCTTCTTCTACAGAATCGCAGGCGAGTTAGCTCGTGCATGAAACCTCGATGATTCAGATTCGAGTATGATTCTACCAACACTGAGTGTCATTATGGATAAAATATTCGTGCAAACATTTTATTAATATCATTGCAAGACTTTTGAATCAGGGAGCAAGAAGGTGATAGCTCTATTGTATCTCATATAGCCCGTTTCAAGAACGTATGCGTTCCGAAACTTTTGTCGTGTACAATAAGTACCGCATTATTGCACCCACGTATTATAAAAATATCTTAAGTGCATTCACACTTCTTGAATCAAAGTTAAATCCTTCCGATTCAGGCGCGCATTTAATTGGACAAAATATTATTAGGCCGATATAATAACAACTTGAGGGGCATCAAAAAAAATTTCCGGTAAATTTTGAGAACTTTCAAAACATTCTTTAACAAATCCGAAGAGTTCTTCTTATTTTTTTGTTCATTTTAATATTTATTTTTTACTAGCAGACCCGTCGAACTTTGCTTCGCCTGAAATTGATTTATTCTCTGATTAATTCTCGAGTTATGTAGAAATTTTTAATTTATTTGTATGGGAGCCCCCCTTTCCAGAAGGGGGAGGGGTTGCAAACCACTACAGAAACATATCTTCTTTTTTAAAACCTCCACACGCCAGATTTGTTTCCATTTACTTGATCTCGAGCTATAATGAAATTGGTGTTTCATTTGTATAGGAGCCAGGTTTCAAAGAGGAGAGGGGTCTCTAACCATCTTAAGAACCTTCCCCGGCCCCAAAAACCTCTGCATTCAAATTTTCATGCCGCTCGATTCAGTAGAAGAAGAAGAAGATTACCTCCTCCCCCTTGACTTTGCGGAGACCATAATTTTTAATAAATATGTGTAACGGCCTTATTAGTTTTCAGTTTGCAAAAAATGCATTTTCCAAAGTCGTTTTTTAATATAAATTGATTGCATTACTAGCAAGGGCATTGGCATTGATAACAATTGATCGTCTCATGCCTGCACAAACATGCCCCTATCTGGATCACTTTTTATACACCATGCACTACATTACGCATTTTTGTTACATTTCTTTCGACCGCGGTCACTGGTCCGGCTCCATTGTTCTACTTTTTGTGCGAAACACCGCACAAAAAGGAGAGTCCAAAAGCCAACCGCACTGAACGGCGACGGCCGAAACGAGACTCTTGTGGACAAGAAAAGAGGGTGCTGCCAAAATGATCCGATACCCTATTTTAACATTCATAACCCAAAGTTTCAATATAATTGACAAATTGGTAGAGAATTTCCGAATCGATTGATATATAAATCTCGAAAATCCATCGGAAGATAAAGGCGCTATTAAAGTTCAAAATCTTACATGATTTCGTGACGGTCTCGAATTTGGAAATTTTCATTTGTCACCCTGTATCCGAGTCTTCCCCTTAGACGTAGTTTACGTCAAAAGGAGGACATGTCCTCCTTTAGGATACCATATGGTCACCCTGATAAAGACTGTCATGATTATGTACAAGCGCTGCTCCAATTCAAGCCATTCAGAGTCCCGCCACAACAACAACAGCAGCGACTTAATCATGTGCCATTCAATGGTGATGCCGGCGATGTAGGCATGTACGACACACAATAAATGCTGCCAACGCAACAAGTGAGACCTTAGCTACGACTCATTTTGTAAAGTGACAAAGATGATGAATTATGCTTTGCGTAATTCATGTAAAGTCAGCGTGCTTTGTGCTCGATGTCAATACACCAAAATTATTAAAGAGGAGTATAGAACCCCAGAAGCTGTTCTACTTTTCATATTTGTATTTCGATTTATCTCTCCATCATTTCTTTACAATTTAGTGATTATTTTCGTTAGCTATGCGCAGTAATTGTGTAAATACCTCTGGTTTAGGGGGGTAAATACTTTTCATTTAAAAGTACCACTGGATTGTAACTTTTCAGAAAAAAGACCTGAAATTTTTGCATTGCATTGTTATTGCAGGTTCAAAATCTATATTTGATTTACAAAACACAATAAAAAAAGATCTTTGACACTTGAAAATAATTTTATAACTTAGTACATGACGACAATATTTTGTCTCTTCTGTTTATAGAAAATAATATGTTAAGGCAATCAAAGATAAAATAACGAGGACGTACAATTGAATTTTCCATACTTCGCATCTTGCATCTCGGTGCATTTTACTAATGAATGCCCCATATTTTTATTAGTTCTGACCAGAATATCTTAAGCTAGTCTTCCAACTCTCAAATATTTCTAACAGGTTGAACAGATTATCCCAAACCGCTTCTAATCCTACACTTTTCGGGCTAAAACAACAACACAAAAGTAGGTAAAACCTTCCAAGCTATAAAAGATTTCCTCGCTCCGAAAAGGGATTACACATCGTTATTGTTATAACTGGCAATTTGAGATAAACCGCACAAACCGTACCCAACCTGCATGCAGCCGAAGAACCCGCAACCGGACCGCCTCCCAATAGCCAACCCTAGATCAGAAAATGTGTTCCTCTCGCGCCCGATACTCAGCTCATCCCGCTGCCATAAGCACTGCCGGAAGAAGGAAGCTCCGCCAAACCACCGAAAAACACTAAAAATTAATGAGTAATAATCCGAGCGTGCAAGTAGCGCAAAATCTGCTCTCAGTTGCAATACATATGCAATGCATGCATTCGCTTCCGAAAAGCACACAATGTTGTTTACGCAGATTTTCAGAACCATTTGGTCATCTGCCCTGGAAACCGGAATCCGTTGCCATACCGAACTGCCAAGGTGGGTACCTACTGCTGACTCTTCTTGTTTGCTCTCCGGTTGTGGACCCAGGATGAGAAGGTCGGTCGGCTGCAACGGGTGCCAGGTGGGTGGCAGTTGGGCAGGAGCTCGTTAAAAATAATCTCGATTCGCACTCGGAATCTGAGGTTTGCGGTTTGGCCTTTATGAGCCTTCCAGATTGCTATCGTTTTCTAGTTGCAAACACTGGAATTGCTCGCCTAGTGGAAACGAGAATTACAGATTTTAGTGTTGTAATTTTCAAAAGCGGATATAATGGAGAGAGAGAGAGACGGGGTTTCACTTCCAGTGGGTTCTGAATCAAGGAAAGGTTTCATCTTACCGTATCAATTGAATCCTGGTGGAATTGCCGGCGAGCAGGAGGTGATTTCGCCCACGACGGATGTGTTACACGCATTCACACGACGCAAACAGCAGCTTTCCATTTGCCGTGCCGTGCTTTGATAGCCATGGATTAATATTTAATCAACATCATTAATTTATCACACACTGGCGGGCGTAGTGAAACGAAATCTACTGACGTGTTTGCACAGGTCCACATCAGCGTCTATGATGATGGTGCGTTGGTGAATCGTCATGAATATGTGAATGTTGGCATGAAGATCTGCGAGGAAGAGACCACAGTTAGGAACCTCAAACACTTGGTGTAGGAAAACCAATTAAAATTGATGAGGTTGGAATATCCCATACGATTCGAAGTGAGAATCTCCTCTGGATGTGATTTAGATAAAGCGGTTTAAAAATTACCGTTAAGGCATTTCCAAAGAATTTGATCTGCTGATGCACCATCTTACAGTTTAGTGTGGTTTACATCGAGATAAAAACAATTAAGCTTATCATAAGTTGCAACTTATAAATGATAATGTTTTCAGATTCATCACTGACTTATGTGTTCCCCAATAACTCATTATGTGTTTCATAACCAAAACTTATGAATTTCGTGATCACGACTTATGAATGTCGTAAGTGCAGTTATTGTGGAAAAAATCGTTCAGGTTTTAAAGATGGCGTATCCAAAGATCACCGTTCTAGACGAGCAGCAATTATTAGCTGTATTTATTTTCGGAAACTCCAGCTGAAATGTCTAGAAAAGCATAAATGGAAATATCCGATCTCTTACTAGTTAACGAATCCGACTTACTAAACAAAACTGTCCTCCTGTCATCTCCTGTTCGGTGGAAAAAAATCAGGGGATGGATTATCAGTTGGCGGAAAAGAAGTGTAAGTTACTTCATAATTTAGAAACATTTAACAAATATATTTTTTGTTTCATTTTTTCACTATTCCAGAATCTGCAAAATTGTGTATTCGTGCATAAACTTCTTGTGAAGTGGTTTCGGCATTAAATGTCCCAGGAGGCGCTTACACAACTTGTGAAATCATCAAAGATTCTGGCGATCCTGTCAATCGAGGTGAAATTCAGGTCACAAGTACCGCTGATACAGACGGAGATTCATTGAACATAAAAACTTAGCAATTTAACAACGATGTCGACCAGGTTTGTTTGTTATGCTTTTCTTAGTACATTATTGTTTTTCATAGTATATAATAAGTATATGTTTTTTTTTTTCAGGATCAATAACAATTTGTGTTGAATATGAACGAAACTGTGTCAAAAACAAGTATAATGAATAATTGAAAGAAAACGTGTCTAAAAGTAAATTTAAATAATGTGGATTTTTCACATAAAAGTTTGTTTATTGAATGAAAAATTCCGAAATAAAAAGAAAAAAGACTATAGCGTTACCCGGGAAGCGGGGGTGGTATTTGGGAATTTAATGGGTGAGCTCTAAATTTAATCTTATTAATTTATCAGGAATTTAGTAATTTAGAAATTTAGTAATTGGTATTTATTTTTGACATTATCCATAACAATTATTTTTGAATTTCATATCAACTTCGTTATGAAATTCATATTTTTAATTATAGTTTTGGTCAATCTTGCTTATGACGCCAAAAACTTTCGCTCATGATTTTCATAAGTCAATTAATGGAAATCGTATGTAATTGGGTTATGATTTTTCCATTCGGCATCATAAGTTACATTTATGACTTTCACAAATAATCGTTGTGGCGCCAAATGATAAGTGGTTTATGTGAAGTTCGTAAGCTTTTTTTGCTAGGTGTATAGTATTGCGGGGATTGCACTATGGGGCGGCTCCATACAAAGTGGTGGCCAATAATATTTTTTTGGTTTTTCTGTATTTTTTATAGTATTCTAGTAAGATTAGCATAAGATTTATCATATTTATGTATTTTCATCGCATCCGGAAGTTGTAACTAGTATTTAAACCGCAGTTATGAGCTACGTATTCTTGAAAAATAAACTTGAACGATTGTTTTTAACTTTTGGGGCAGTTCAAATGCAAATCAAAACTAGAATAAGATTGCTGTGCATAAGATTAAATAACACACCCCCTACCTCCCATAACCCCTCCCCCCAGCCAAGATCTGACCGCTGGCCCATATTTTAAAGTATGTTGTATAAGAGTACTGTTTTATGAATCAGGTATTTCTCTTCCACCCCCCCTCCCTTCACACAAACTTAGCTGAACCGCCCTCCCCCCCTACCTCACGAAGATATTTTTTCCGTACAAATAAATCATTCAAACTAGTCGAAAGGATTATTTTTCAATATGTTTCCATTACTTTAACTGAACACATATCAACATTTTTAACTAAGTCCAATTTTCATACTGCAGGGATGAATATAGGAGAACGGTTCCGATCTCCATCTCACTGAACATATATTTATCTCATCGCGAAACAAAGTCGCTTCTTTTTGTCAACATGCGTGCTTACTGCTTCTAAAAATCACAAAATAAGGAACAAACCAAATTTCTTTTCATTGCTTTGTTTTTGATGGGATGAACATCGGAGCCGTGAGATGAAATCAAGGAGCAGTTCCCCTATTACAAAATTAAACATAATTATTATTGATAAATTGTCATAATAATTTTTGCCTTTCTCAAATACTAAGTATACGTGAAGGCTATATGATCGCTCTAAAAACAAACAAACAAGACCCATAGTGTTATATACCGATCGACTCAGTTCGACGAATTGAGGTGATGTCTGTGTGTGTATGTGTGTGCGTCTGTACGCGCCCACCCAAAAAAAAATGAAGCAAAAAAGTCACTCATTTTTCGGGCACGTATCCTTAACCGATTTGCAACAAGTTGCATTCGATGCATAATACAGTCCCATTGTTTCCTTTTGAAAATTGGCAAGATCGAACTATAGGCTCGGAAACCATGGCCAAAATACTATCTTTCATAGAAAAAATCCGTAAAGAAATGTCATCCTTTTTCAAACACTTATCCTTAAACGATTTGCTTGCAACAAGTTGCATTCGCCACAGAATACTTTACCATTGTTTTGGCCAAATCGGACTATGGACTCAAAAATAATGACCAAAATACTATGTTTTATAATGCACGAGAAAGGCACCATCACCACTAGGTGGATTAATCAGGGTTTTTTTATTAATTACGATTATCGAGCATAACAAAACAAAAACATGCAAATAAAACACTGCTTGGAAGGTGAAACCCGGGTAGGGATAAGTGCCTGAAAAATGACTGGCATTTTATCGATTTTTTTTTCAATAAAAATAACATTTTGGACATAACCTTCGGGCCCATAGTCCGATATGGCCAATTTTCAATAGTAAACAATGAGACAGGTTTCTCCGTCGAATGCATCTTGTTGCGAGTAAATCGGTTTAGGATAAGTGCCTGAAAAATAAGTGACATTTTTTACGCAATTTTCCAATGAAAGATAGTATTTTGGCCATGATTCCCGAGTCCATAGTCCGATCTGGCCAATTTTCAATAGGAAACAATGAGACAGTATTCTGCATCTAATGCAACCTGTTGCAAGCAAATCGGTAGTGTATATATAGTATACGAGAAAGGCTAAGAATGAAAAAAAAAAATCAATTTTTTCGACTTTGTGCCAAAATGACGCTCATCCGCAGCTATCCGCAGCTGGATTCTCGTTCCGCAGATAGTATAGACCCCAAACTAACCTGTGGTAGTGGTCTCTTAACACTGCTCGGCGCTGCTAGTTAGATATAGTCGAACTCATACATTTTTTCCAATAATTACACAGTTTTAGCTAATTTTTATTACCCGTGTAACCAATTCAATTCATTACCCATTTTGAAGTTTAGACAATTATCTTTCCAACGGTGTATAAAATTAAAAAATTGGACAGTTATTCGCTGAGAAAATTGCATTCGTTTGAAATGCATTTGCATACACGTAAAAAAAATTAATGTTGTTTATTATTAATATTTCTAATACTTTTTTGCCAAAGCAGGCGCTTAATGACATGTATAAGAAAAAACTTATACATCGCATTAGTCACATACATTCGGAAACTTATACTTTTCATTAACTTATGAATGTTATTAGCTTTCTGATATGGAATCATTCATTAGTTGGCATAATGAAGAGTATAAGTATTTTCGAATGGGTTTTTGCCATTACATATAAGGTTATTTTTTTACGTGTACGTTGCCATTTCGACAGTTTTTCACTCCGCCGGTCTCTGGTTATAGGGTTGCTAGTCCATACAAGGCCTACTTCGATAAGTTCAAAGTGATTGTATATTGCATTTGCATAGTTCATTAGGGTGGTTCAAAAAATCGATTTTGCTCCACAGTGCTCATCTGATTCTTTACCATGGTCTGAGTGTCCTCTGAAAGTTTGAGCTCATTTGGATTAAAACTGATTTAGCACAAGCCGTTTCAAGTTTGCATACAAATTAGTATGGGGAAATTTATTTTTTCATTATACTGTTAATAACGTTTCCCCATTAAGCGCAGGTTAAAAGAAAACCTACATAGCTAAAACGGATACTCAACAGCTTTCACCCAACGAAAACTGCATGTTGATTAATCGTCCCAATAATTAGTAATCGATTTTAAGACAAGTTGCGAATCTTTAGTCATGATCGTTAAACTTTTTTGAGGGCATCACTGAAATGTGCAGTGCAACATAGTAGCCTGAATTTGTGTGTGCTATCTTTCGCGCCACGAGCAGCAATGTTGCCTGTTGATGAGTTAAGCAATTAGCTCCAGAAAACCACGGTATAGATTAAATTCGATTACTAATTATTGGAACGATTTATTGAGGTGCGGTTTTCACTGAGTGAAAGCTGTTGAGTATTCCTTTTAGCTATGTAGGTTTTCTTTTAACATGCGCTTGATGGGGAAGCGTCATTAACAGTATAATGAAAAAAATAAATTTCCTCATACTAATTTGCATGCAAACTTGAAACGGCTTGTGCTAAATCAGTTTTAATCCAAATGAGCTCAAATTTTCAGAGGACACTCAGAACATGGTAAAGACTCAGATTAGCACTGTGGAGCAAAATCGATTTTTTGAACCACCCTAATAGTTCATACAAGCACTATTTCACTGCCACACAGCATAGTTATCATTTTCTTGGGGACATCAAAGGTGCCTGAGTTTAATTCCCGGCTCGGCCTATGAAATTTTGAGGCTGCAAAGTTTATCGACTTTTCGGGGGAATAAAATAATCATCATGTTAGTCACGGATAAAGGCCCTCAAAGCAGATATAACTGGATTTATACCGCGGCATATGACATCATGAAAGCCTTGGTTGATTCGGTAGACCATTTGATTCAAATTCCAGGACAGTTCGGAGATTCTAGAACATCATAATCATAAACAACATTTTCTGAAGCTTCATACATCCTGTTTGTAGTATAAAGTGGTTCCATCTAGCAACAAATTATCATCGTATGCATAGTAGGGATGCTCAAAATGTGTTCTTATTTTCCAGGTGATGTCTTTTATGTGTTATTTCATCATCACTATATGAATGGATTTCAAAAATCCCATATTTCTAAATCCGTTGCTTTACTCTCACAGCTCTAGTAAAAAATTGTACACCCCTAGATTCAATATTTTGTAATTTCCAGAAGAAATGGCTAAGAGGTTTGTGAAAAAACTGAGAAAATCGGTTGAAAATCCACTGAGATACAGTCATTCGAAAATTTAGTTTCAACGATTTTCTGAACGAATGAATCCTAGTGTTAATGAATATTTTGGAGCCTCTCAAAACAAAGGTTTCAGAGCCTCTCAAAAGGAAGCCTTTTCAAAGAAGCTACTGAGCTTTTCGGGAATGCCTTCACACCTCTCAAATGTAGGCTTCCACACCTCTAGATTCTAGACGGCTACGATCATCAAACTTTTTGACCTTTTGTTGCACAGGAACGATAAAATATAAGGATAAAAGGAACGAAAAAAATGAGGATGCGATGTTTGTGATCTTAATTACACGTTTTTTTAACCGTCTAAGACGAGTTTAGTATTCTCCATTTAATTCCACTACGTTTTGTTATATTCACAGATACGCACTTCGACCTCAACTGTGAGGTCGTCTTCAGTGCTTTGTACTTGACTCGACTTGAAGAAAACAAACGCAGCTTACACTATTTGTACTACGCTAGGTACTTAATCTAATCTTATATGCCTACTTTATTTACCTATATTATTAATTACCTTATTGCTTAGGTATAAACTTAAAGAGCCAAGAGCTGCCGTTTCCCTAATCCTTTTTCAACAGCGCTGTTTGCACCTGTCGGTAGATTTCCAAACTCTCAGCTACATCAAGTTTCCATGGGGAAGAGACATTTCTTAAGGTTTTAATATTTGATGCCGTAATTGGGTGATTTTCCTTATACTCATGCTCTGCTACCTTAGATCTAAATTCGTAATGTAATCCCTTATCGTTTTCTCTTTTCGCCTTACTTACTTCCGTCATATGTTCCTTGAACCTTACATCTAATGATCTTTCGTTTGGCCTACATAGACTTTTTCACATTGGGAGCAACTTACTTTATAAACGCCTGCCTTATTTAACATTTCTACTTTATCCTTCGTTGAACCCAATAAAGATTTGAGTTGGTTGCTTCTACGAGGGCGTAACTGGTTGGTGATGTGTTTGTCATATGTAACCGAAACTCTTTTTTGCGGTTCATCGATCGGTTTCAGCGTTGTAAGTCCATTTCGTCGAAGGGGCCTTTCCTTCTTGTTGATGACCGCCTGGTATCCGTTGATCTTCGCTGTTTCCAAGATGTGTTGTAGTTCCTTCGTTTTTCCTTCTTCGCTCAGGAGTATCGTCTGCATCATGTGGATCATGTGATGAAATGCTGCCATTTTATGTTGATACGAATGGTTCGATGTATATGGGATGACTCTCATGGTATTCGTGGGCTTCCGGCAGATTTCGAGGCTCAATGTTGTATTTGCTTCCCTGATGACCAGTAGATCCAAGAAAGGTAGTTTACATTCTTTTTCCTCCTCGAAGGTAAATTTGATGTCTTTATGCACGTTGTTTATCGCTTCCAAAATCCTGGGTAGATCCTTTCGGTTGATGATGCTGAAGATGTCGGGTAGTATTCCTTGTTCTTGTAAGTTGTTCTCCAGATTCGTCATGAACAGTTCGCACAAAAACGGTGATATCGGATTTCCCATCGGTGCTCCCTTCGTCTATTTGTAGTAGTTGCCACGAAATGTGAAGTAGTTCTCCGTCATGCATAGCCTTGCCAGATTTAGGTACATCTTCACCTATCCTCGCCATGTTGTTTCCGTCCTTTGTGTTAGCTGCCAATCCTCCAGAAGATTCAGAGCATCTTTCGCTGGAACGCTCGGTAGGTAGTCCTCTTTATCCATTACCACTGCTGCATTCCTTAAGCTCCTTTAGATTCCTCCTCTCGTCATAGTTAGTTGTCCCGTGCCGTCCTTCTTTTATGGCGTCTGCCAAGATGTTCCTCGCTATATTTTAATCCTGTTGCTCGATGTTTCGGGAAATCGCATATGAATCATATGAATCACCCATCATGTTTACATTGCTTGCACTCGCGACTCACCTCGTGATGAAGGAGGAATTGACTGACTGCGAATGTGTCTCTTGCATGCGATGGCTGCTACGATCTGTCATGTGACTGAAGAACAGTATATTAGACTTGTTCATTGTCGTAGTTTTCAGCGCTTGAATCGGGTGCCCACCCGAACCAGTGGTCGTCCATGCTTGCGTTGTGAAACAGGGAGTCACTCGACCTGACACGATCACCGGACTTCCGGCCTTGGCTTGGAGGGGAGAAAGATCCGAGTTCGTGGTATTGACGAATTTCTCGCCGGTCGATGTTCTTGATAAAACTAGAATGCTTGGTTTTCTTGATAAGATTTATTCGCTGGGGAACAGGGAATTACTCGTCCTGCCACGATCACCAGTCTTCCAGTCCTTGCTTGATAAATCTGGAAAGCTTGATTTTCTTTTTCTTGATAAGATGCGTTTGCCACGCCATCCGTTGTAAGAATGACCTCTGGCTCCGTTGACACCCGCCTTATCAAGTCTTATTCTCTACATTCATGTTTATAGGCCTGTCCAACGCCACACAGTCTCCTCTTCCGGTCTGATTCATATTCTTCTGCCCTCTTTACCTTCTTCAAAAACAGGTCGTTTTTTTTCGTTTGTACGTACTGTGTAATGATGTCCATTGGAGCAATTCCAACTAACAAACAAGCATCAGAACGTATGAATCACTCTGTTGGTCTTTTAGACCTCCAAAATCTGAACTCAAGAATGGTTTGGAGTACCGCACGAACTCTGGGTTTGTTGTAATTTGTGTATACTCCCGTTTCAAATCACTCAGAGACTGAGTAAAGTATTATACAGTGAATTTAATTTATTTTGAGGCTCAATGACGATTGCCATTAAAACTTCAGCACGAATTTTTTTTCTTCATTTTCCAAAGGGCTGCGAAATCGGTTGTGGGCACTTTTATTGGTTCGGTTATTGGCACCCTTATTTTCAACCGTCTATGGCGAGTTAAGTACTCTTCATTTAATTCCACTACGTTTTGTTATCCTACGCAGATACGTATTTTGACCTAAACTGTGAGGTCGTCTTCAGTGTCTTGTACTTGACTCGACTTAATTCATATTTTTGTTCTTTGGGTATGTCTAGTTATTATATCCACACTTTTTGGCACAAATCGTTCACTGATTTGCTTGCAAAAAGTTGCATTCGACGGGGAATCCTGTCCCATTGTTTCCAATTGAAAATTGGTAACATCGGACCAATGGGATCAACATTTATGCTCAAAATATTATTTTTGTAATGAACGAGAAAGGCACTATCCCAAGTAACAATATCAATGCTTCGAAGATTTATGCTAGTTTTATAGAGGTTTTATTACGGCATATAGAAATGCTTAAAGTTTTATTTTGGTTTTATTCAGTTGTCATTTAATTAGATCCGCAAGAGTACTTGAGAACTACGTTTTGAATTCCAATATAAAACCACAGCTCTTTAGGTTTTATAATGCTCCTGTGTTCCTCCTCAGAGCTAGAAAATGGAACTGACATAAAGCCAGCAGTTAAGTTATATGTTGGTTTTGATCAAGACTTATAAAAGCTGCCAAGCTTCGTAGAGTCCTGTATAAAACCCACATAAACCCTGCATAGGAATACGAAGCTTGAAACTACTACTATGGATAGAAACTAAATTTTCAGCACAAATTGTTTGACCCACGGAAGCTTTTTCATTTCGCGCTTTCAGTCGAAAATAAAAAAAACATTAGCAGTTTTTTCTATGTCGTGAATTATGTAGGGGAACTGTTCCGATCTCCATCTCACTCACTGAAAATACATTCATCTTATCGGGAAGTAAAGAAATACGGCACCAATTTCTTCGCTTCTTTTTGTCAACATGCGAACTCCTGCTGAAAAAAAATCACAGATCAAATACCTTTCCATTGCTCTGCTTTCAATGGGATGAACATCGAGCCATGAGTTGAAATCCAGGAGCAGTTCCCTTATATATTTAAGTCGTTGAAAAAACTGTTCAAACAGCATTTGCTCATGAGGGGTATGAAAATATGTATTTATTCCATACATGCTTTGCAAATTTAACACGAGTAAAACACTTTTATGGTACAAAATATACCATTTAACAATTGCCACTATATGCTTTTTAATTGAAATACTTATTTTTAAAAGTACTTGCATTCGATGCCGAGGGCAGAAAAGTTTGTTTATGATTTTTTTTATATCTGTCTACATTGTCATGTTGTCATTATATATAAAACTACCAAGCTTTAGGTTTGATCAAGATAAAACTTGCTAAAACCAAGATAAAACTAGGTGTTTGAAATGCCCAGGTAGGGCCAGTTCAGGAGTGATGGTTATATAGAGGCATTTTTATGCAATCAAAGTTTTATTCGAAAAATGTCGCCGAAATGAAAAAAATAATGAATTTCATAATCGAAATATCATGCAAATTTCTGTTTCACCTTTTAAACGGTAAAATTGGACATCCTAATAAGTTTTAGGAACAATGCTTTGATTATTTGATCAACCAAAGTGGTTATTTATTGAAATTATTTTTAAAGTAATTAACTACGGCAATTAATTAAACTTGAAAAATTCTAAATAATAACAATTTAACGAAGCGCATTGTTAAAATACTGATTATTTATCATGGTTTCACCATGGAAAATCCCTGGCATGCCTTCAAACATGCATAGAACACTCAAAGCCAGATATGAACTTTTATTGAACTGGCTAATAATAATTATTTTATTTTTGTTGTTGACATGTAATCCATGTATTGCAGGAAGAAAAGCATATTTTTTTCGAGTACAAACAATAAACAAATAATCAACCTGAGAGTTGACAACTGTTTCATTATCGGCTTATTTGTTGTTGTATCATAGTCATGAAGTGGTTGTATCATGGTTATATAGTGGTTCTCAAAACCACCAAGTCTAGAGGAGGTTTCTCTCCTCGTTTGTCGGGTGAAGATCACTGCGTCCAGATTTTAGGACTATTGTGATATACCCTTTTACTGTGAAATACGCAAGTTATCTCAGTAACATGTTTGTCACTGAGATACCTTGGTATCGACTGAACTCAAGACCATCTATTATTGATGAATAGAGATCCTGAGTTACAGTATGTGACTCCCATTCTGGCGAGACTAGCTTTATGAAGCCAACCACGTCCTTGGGGATAAGATCCATATGTCAGCAGGCCCTAAAAAGGGCTTGCTGAGAACTTTGAACCTACGTTGGGTGAGTGCACTGCAATAGCAGAGGATGTGTTCTGATGTTTCTCTCTCCTCGTCACAGAAGCGGCAATTTGAGGTTTGGATTGCTCCGATCTTTTGTAGATGGTATCTGCAGGGGCAGTGTCCAGTTATTAGACCGGTGTAGATGTTGAGATCCCTTTTGTTGAGACCTAATAGTTGTTGGGTTTTCTTGGGGTTAATCGTTACGAGAGGAGGTTTTATGTTGCATGTTTTATGTGAGACTTGAAGTATATTATAAAACCGTTGGTTCTGAACTGGAACGCATATTAGGTTTTAATGATTGCAATAAAACTGGGCCAACTGGCTGTAACATGGTTTTATAGAAATCTACAGGAGGTTGTGGAAACTGCGAGGACTGCATGGAAGGTTTTGAGATTAGGTTTTCAAGAACGCTATAAAACTCTGATACAACCTTAATTGTTACTTGGGTATTACTGCTAGGATGATTAATCAGGAATTTTTTTTTACTGTGAGGTATATCAATAAACCGTAAATCAAAGAAAAAAATAAACCTATTTACCTAAAGTTCTATTTTAGACTTTTCTTATGTGATTTTTTTCAATATCCTCCCTAATGCACCTATGGAGGCATCATCACTGCTAGGTGGATTGATCTGATTTTTTTAGTGCCTCTTGACTATTAGAATGAAAAAAATATTCCTTTTCTTTAAACCTGGGTGGTTTCTATTTATGCTTCTTTATTTTCAACTGAATTTTCAAGGGTGCCCACAACCGAACCACAAAATTGAAATGTCCAAAAATGTCAAATTTTCAAAATTGTCAATATTTTTTTCTTTTCAAACCAATGAAATCAAACAATTTTTTTTTTCGCTAGTAGTAAGGTTATTAGTCTAGTTTTCCATTGGTATACAAATGTCGGCATAAGATCCACTAGGGCCAAAGTTATGGATCAAATACAAAAGGGTGCCCACAACCGAACCTCTTCCACTAGCATTTACCAATGCTTCGAATCGAGATACAATTTGTCGGGGTTTTGTCAAATCACACCAATCGTCAACAGAAAATAACCAATCTTTCTGCCTAGACTTTCGCTTGGCAGATTTAATTGATTGCGAATCATATATGATATCCCTCAACTCCATAACTAAGGATATCCTGCAACAAATGTACATATGAATTGATATGAAATTATTTCCGTTTTCCTTGTACAAACAAAATATCACAAGTCTGTCAAAAAGCCGCTTGGTGCGGTATGGCAGAAACTCGACCAATTATCGAACGATTCTTTTTCTCTAAAGAGTTTTTATCAATTGATAATTCGGATATGTGACCACTTGAGAGTGTTGTCCATCATCGACTATTTGAAAATTTTATTTTTATTGTCCCTTTCAAATGTTGGTCCAAAATAATATACAGCACCAGGTAGATTTTAAACAACAGAAGCGTTCAAACTATTTTTTGATCGGTGTTTTTAGGGTTAATTTTTATCTGGTGTTTTTGGGGTTAATTCCACGAAATTGGTTAAATTAGTAACATCTTTTCGTAAACTGTGGATTTTTGGGGTAAGTGTGCCAAATTTTCTCGCGCACTTGTAGTTCTTCCGATTTTAATCTCAAAACTACTGGTTCCCGGGGATACCTTTCAGTTTAATTTGAATTTGTATTCGGGAATTAAGACGCAGCATTCGAAAACAACAAAACCAGTAACTTTAAATTCTTACAGGTCTGACTAAGGTTTAAGCCGTATACCTTATATTTGCATTCCGTACTTCAGATTACGGTATGGATAATAATCAATAAGTTTCACTTTCATTACCGCCAATCATTGAACGCTTTTCTTCAATTACAAATGATTTTCATTATTCATCAGCTTTTGAAATGTTTGATGAACGGTGATTATGTATGTACCTACTATGAATTAAATAGTGGATAAACATCAGACAGAATAATATTCCCGTGCCAATTTTATTATACCCACATATTTCATTCAACGCGAACGACTCGGAAAGCGTACCATAGTTTTTGTTGCTGAATTACTTATCCGAACAATAGCTCCCTCATCGGTTCACCACTTCTAACGAGAATATTAACATTTCAGTCAAGATAAATTGACCATCATATTTCAATTTGCATCCAAAACCACCGCAAAGCCCGAACCTAACCCAACTCAGATCGAGCCATTTCCCATGCTTCCAGACGAACGAACAGCCCAAAACATTTATCGTCATGGGCATGAATAGACAGACCATAGCATAGCTCATACCCAGAACCGACAGTACGCTGTGCGCGCGCCAGTCAGTGGCCCGTTAACCATTTCTGCGGTGGTTGCCGCAACATTAACTGTAATCATTTTTATGATTCCCTGGGCGCAATGAGGTCGAATTAATTACAGATCGTTGATGACAATTTTACAACATTACCACCCACCCACCCGCCAGACAGCCAGCCAGCCTGCGATTCGTCCTGTCGTCATCCGAGAACGTCGTCCTGGGGAGTGCTGTGCGATAAGACTAGCAGGGGGACACCACTTTATTGCGAATGTAATGTGCTCATCGGGGGGTTTGTGTTTTGCAGCTTTGCTTGGGAATGCATAGGCAAAGAAGGAGTACTGTCGCCGATGAATGTCACGGGTGTAAAAATTCCGTCTGACCTCATTTCAGGCAATGTGGCACGGCGGTAAATACTTGGAAACACGTTTTAATATATGATGAAGTGGTAATGAAGCCATAAAGGGTTGTTTCCACAACAGGTGATTCGCGATAAAATTATCTTTACTTTAGGGTTAATCGGATCAGAATCAGTAATTCCAAGATCTACAATGGTCCATTTATTTTGCATCTCATTGTTTTTATGGTTATTGACATTAGAAGAAGCCTTATTTTATGCTTGGTGCTACATTATGTGTGATATGTTTCGTTGTAGCTGCATACTATTCACATTTCCATATAGCTTATATGAGAGTCTCCAACATTTCAGTGGTTTTGAATTATCATAGGTAACATTAATAAGTTGAATATTTCTTCTTACTTCTTATTGGCATTACATCCCCACACTGGGACAGAGCCGCCTCGCAGCTTAGTGTTCATTAAGCACTTCCACAGTTATTAACTGCGAGGTTTCTAAGCCAGGCTACCATTTTTGCATTCGTATATCATGAGGCTAGCACGATGATACTTTTATGCCTAGGGAAGTCGAGACAATTTCCAATCCGAAAATTGTCTAGACCGGTACCGGGAATCGAACCCAGCCACCCTCAGCATGGTCTTGCTTTGTAGCCGCGCGTCTTACCGCACGGCTAAGGAGGGCCCCAATTTGAATATTTACAAACAATTAAAAATATTTTAATTTTTTATATAACATTTAATTGGCCTTGCTGTTATTTTGAACAGAAGTGAATTCAAACTTCGCTCGTATGTAAAACCTTATATCGCTAGTCAAGTTGAAAAACGAAATGGGGGACTATCGAAGTTGGATTTTTTTTTCGCAATCCGTACGTTAAACCTAACTTCGCTAGTCCCGTATTCCGGTTTTCAACTTAATCGAGTATATATAAATGGAAATTGAAAGTTTGTTTGTATTACTAATTCCTAATAATTTTACATGTCTTTAAACATTTCCGATACTTCTTGTTGATTTTGGAGCTGGGTGATCGCTCTCGTGCAAGTGTTAAGAAGATATGGCCCACAGTGCAGGATAGGAAGAAAAACATAGGAGCCCAAGAAAACATTACGTTATTTAACGTCATTTCCCGTGAAATTCCCATAAACGCGGATCATCGCAAATCCGAACCAATTTTCTTGGCAATGGATTCCCAATCAGCTCCGGTGGAAGCGGAAACCGATGTCGCGACGAATGACGAAATTTCCAGTGAAGAACTCAGCCATTTTTTACTCGGTGCCACATGTACCGCATCGATAATGCAGCTGTCCAATGAAACTGAGCCATACGCCCACGGGGCGGTCGCTGTCTTGATGGCCAAATCCCTTTTCCGCTCGCTAGAAGTGAATTGTTGCGCACCACCCCGATGTTTGGTCAGCCTCAACGAAACCACCTGCAAGCTGTCGAAGTTCGTCCCGTGGACTATGCTGAATGTAGAACTCTACCGCCGGAGTGGGCTGCTGGATGGGTGGAATGAATCCATATTTGGGCTGCTTCTTGCTGCTGCGGTGCCGACGGTTCTTGCGGCAACCACACTAAAGGAAAAATACTTCAACAACGCAGTAAAAGTGGTCAGTGGTTTGAATTTGCTCGGGCTGGGATACTTGGCGGCCAAACAACAGAACTATTGGTCAATCGGTATGGCGACGCTGTGCGCTTTGGACTCCTTTTGCATTGATCCGGTGGCCCGATGTCTTCGGGTTTCGGAAACCAACGCTCGGAACATATCAAGAATCATATTCGCCGGAACTTTACCGTTCTACATGAAATCTTTGTAAGTGTTATGGAAGTAATTTATTTTAGTAGCAGTAAATATATCTTATGCAATCTGCGTAGGAAACTCAACACAAACGATGGTATTTTTTATGGAGTAGGTAATTGGCAGCGTACTCCCTTCATTATCGCTATTGCTCGTTATGCTTGGGCCCAACACGTCGGTTTTGTTGTTTCTCATTTTCTCTTCGCCATATTACCATAATGTAGAGGTTTCCAGCTGCTGACCAGACTAAGAAACGGACGAGTAGCATCCAATGGAATCACTGGAAACCCCTGCTTCGTTTCCCTCATTGCCATTGTCAGTCATGCTGGGCGTAATTACCGTGTTGAACATTTGCAGCCACTGAAGCACAAATCCGCGGGCAGAATCGTAAAACCCACCCGTCGTCGTTGTCGTCTTCGCTAAATTCGTCAAGACCTTCGTCGCGGAAAAGTTGTGTCGCATTCTGTTAGCCAACCAGCGAGCTTTGGACAGAATGGTGTTCGGTATCTACCTCAGGGGAGGCAGTAGCGCGTGTGGTGCCTACATCAGGATGGAAACGTGCCATGGAGAGGGCGGACTCCTGGATGTAAGTTCATTATTAGTCTCATTATCCTCACGCGGAACGGTCTTTGTCACTTCGTGTCCGAACAGGAAGACGAACCGACCCAAGCGTGCAAGGTCTGCGCCCCTTTGTCAAATGGTCGGGGGAAAATGACAATTAGTAGAACGTTGTCGCCTTGATTTTCTTCTGTCGGGCTAAATCCGCCTTATGACAGCAGTCATAGAATGGGAAAGGAACGATTTCCAGAATGATGAGTCCAAATGTTTTACATTGACAGGAAGTATGAATGAATTTCTAAATTAAATGAAGCATTGCAGGTATGGGTGGGCTAAATACATTAAATGGTTGATGTCCTCTAAGTCTTGTCTTGTCTTATGTCTTAGCACATGCACAGCCAGTATTGAAAAGCATCCTGGAAATGTCGGTTGTATTCCCGAGCATTTTCTTGTCTGCATTAACATTTGCAGCATATCATAAATATGACACAAATATTAAAACGGCCAGGCCCACCGTGCAGGCTTGAATTTGGGAGAAAATCCAGAACTCCCCGGCAATCAGATTATTTAGTAATAAATAACATGATCAACGAAGAGTGTTGAATCTACAAAAGGAAGAAACGGGGACAGCCGTACCAACCGTTTCACATTGGTTGATGTCCTCTAAGTTTCAAAAAACTGCAAAAAAGTCGAGTCAATTACTACGACACACTGAAGACGACCTTACAGTTGAGGTCGGAATACGTATTTGTAAAAGTAATACGAGGTGGTGGAATTGAATGGAATTGTACTAAACTGTGGACAGTGAAAACATTCCACTAAAAAAGAGCTAAATAATTGTCTTGGAAAAATCCGTTTGCATAAATTCAACAAATTTTCCGTAATTGTTTTACCCAAACCAAAATAATTTCGAATTGATTTGCCGCTTGTAAGTTGATGCGAATTGCACATTTACGTCATATTCACACTAGCAATAAAACCGTTAAACTAAACTAAGGAGTAATTCCCTTGTTTCGTCATATGGGTACCGAAAGCGGAGGTTGGGGTTCCATATGATAGAATTCATTACGTGGGAGGCACATAGACCACAATAGATAGACCAGAGTCTATTATATATACAGTTGCGCAAAGACGGAGACGAGCCAGCCTCGGGCTGAAAGTCTCCTTAATAAAGACACAAAAAAAAAAGTTGCGCAAAGAATGAATCCAAATATACCTATTGAACTGCCAAACCGTCTATCTGTCGAACAGAAAGTAAACAAATACTTGTTGGTAAGGCGGAAGCCTAATGATTATTATGGTCAATTAAAACGCAAGAATTGAAATGTATTAGATTCGTTCTAGAAACAGCTTCAAACACTTCAATACACCCCAATAAAGTAAAAACAAGAAACTCAGTGTTTGCACTCTTTATTTAGGTGGCAAAGCTTTATGGGCCAAACACAATGGATACGTTTGCGTGCGGTTTGACAGTTTTCCCAGTTTTCGGACTCAAGGACAGTTTGGATGATCTAGTACATCCCGAAAAAATATTTTTCAGCTTGTTTTGCCAGTTCTCCATTATTAATCAAGCTTGGGATCTTGGTCATCCAAGAAATCCCTTGAGATAGCCACTCAGGTCTCAGGTCTACACGAGTAACCAAAGATAAATCGATCGAATTTAAGTGTGGTACATGCCCATTTTAAAATAAGGTACACCGGGGCAAGTTGAAACGGTTTTTTCAAAGTTGAAATTCGAAGTGCTGTAAAAAAATCACCCTTTGATATATTTTGAATCCGTTTGCGGTGTTTGCTAGTTCGGGCCAAATATTATGCATAAAAAATAAGCAACCTTAACAATTTTTTTTATAAATATTTTTTATATTTAAATTATTTTTTATATGCATTGTTTCAACTTGCCCCGCGAATCGGGGCAAGTTGAAACACTGCGTTATATTCAGACGTAAGCTAATTTTGCCGTATTAATAACAAAATGTATGTACTCAGTGAGACTCAAGAAGCACGAGGTTGTAAAGGTGACTATAATTCTGCTTGGATTCGCATAAGAGTCCCATGTAAATTTTTGACGATTTCGATTTTCTTTCAGTAGTTAGCTTAAAATTGTCTTCTGTTTAAGAAAAACTGATATAATAGTAGGCTTTGTTCTAGAAATTTGAAAACAAATTCCATTTTTGTTGTCTCACCTTGATATTTACTCTCATAAAAATCAGATTCCAGATTTTGATAGGTACTCTTTTACACAAGAAATAAACTTAAGTATGGTCTATTTAATTGTGGGACAATTAACACGGATAAATACGGATAAAGAATATTATGTCAAATTTTTGAAAAGATTGCATTTTTTTCAATTTATTAGATTTTTTTGTGTTTCTCCATGTCAAACAAGTTTGAAGAATTCAACTGCAAATTACTCTAGCCGGAAAAACTGACATGGGACTCTTTTGCGAATAAGGGCAGTATACAACAAAGTCACAAGCGTATTTTCAGAGACCAAATTCTGAAGAACGCACTGCGTTGAAAATCTATCAAATTGATTTCCTCCTACTGTGACCACTCGGATTACTATTCAGGATGCTTCATTATTTGGTTCACTTGTATATTGCGCAGTTGATTAATTCGGCTGTCGCTTCTTCATAACTACATTAATTAACCAGCCATCACATCTCTCATAAACTCTTCAATTAGAGAAATAAACAGCTGGGGTAGTGAAAGACGTAGTTAACGAAATGTTCACATATTCTATGTTTTATTTTTCTGAGAGTCAGTGCTCAGTAGATTAAGAATCTCAAAACTGCAGTTTAAACATTCTAGTGGAGATTGTAGGAGGACCCTTCTTTTCATTCTAGTGGAGATAGTAGGAGGGTTGTAGTAGGTTGTTCTCTTTGAGAAGGGCACAGACTGGAGTGCGCTAATTACCGAGGAATAACCCTCCTTAATTCGGCGTACAAAATTATGTCCCGTATTCTGTTCAACAGATTGAGACCGCTTGAAGAGTTCTTCGTCGGCGAATACCAAGCAGGTTTTCGTGAGGGCCGATCAACGACGGATCAAATGTTTACCCTGAGACAAATCCTTGATAAATTTCGGGTGTACAACTTGCAGACACATCATCTGTTTATTGATTTCAAGGCGCCGGGAATGAATTATGGCAAATTATGCTTGAACATGGTTTTCCGGCGAAATTGATACGGCTGATTCGTATAACGTTGGACGGACCGAAATCAAGTGTAAGGGTTGCGGAAGAAATATCGACGTCATTTGTTACCTTAGATGGATTAAAGCAGTGTGATGCACTCTCGAATCTACTGTTCAATATAGCGCTCGAGGGAGCGATTAGGAGAGCTGGTGTGCAAAGAAGCGGTACCATTATCAAAAAATCGCATATGCTCCTGGGATTTGCGGACGATATCGATATTATCGGAATTGATCGCCGTGCCATGGGAGAGGCTTTTGTGCCTTTTTAGAGGGAGATAGCGAGGATTGGACTCACGATCAATACCAGCAAAACGAAGTGAGTAATTCTCGCTGAAACCGGGCCACTATTTGCACGAGGTTCTTAAAAATGCCTAAATTTATATTCTTTCGAAAGCTTTCGGCAACTATATTAAGGATCCGAGTTAAATTCTTCAGAAAGATGAACCCCTCGTTAGTTATACACGAAATCATTTTAATGGACCCCTCGATTTTTGTCAATTCTTGACTCCCCAAATCTATCATAACTCCAGCATTTCTCAACCGATCGTAGAGATCAGCATATCATTAGAAAGAGGAAGAGTGTATCCTAAATTTGCTATAATAAAAATAGGAGCAGCCATATTGAATTTGACCGCCATCTTGGATTTCTTTTTAAAAACTATTTTTACGCCAAGTTTGCAACCACCGATTTTGAATATTAATACATCGATGGAAAGCTTAGCTTATATTGTGCATTGTGTCCAAAAATCTCAGGTGTATGTTCTGTCTATCAAAAGTTATGTATTATTTATCAATACCAAAATTCTTGAATTGTTTAATACAATAACTTGAAAACGGCTCCGTTATGCTTGAGCCCTTCAAATAAAATACTGTTGTAGATATGCTTTTCATTTTTGAAACATATTTGGCTTAGAATAGTGTATAAAAGCAAGGAACTTGCAAATTGAGGATACACTCTTCCTCTTTCCAACGATATGTTGACCTCTAAGATCGATTGAAAAATGCTGGTGTTATAATAGTTTTGGTGAGTCAAGAATTGACAAAAATCGAGGGGTCCATTAAAATGATTTCGTGTATAACTAACGAGGGGTTCATCTTTCTGAAGAATTTAACTCGGATCCTCAATATACTCGCCGAAAGCCTTCGAAAGATATAAATTTAGGCATTTTTAAGAACCTCGTGTAAATAGTGGCCCGGTTTCAGCGAGAATTATTCAAGTACATGGTCGCTGGCAATCAACGTGGGTTCATGGTGGTGGTAGCGAAATGGTGCTGGATGGTGAAAAATTTGAAGTGTTAGATGAATTTGTGTATCTTGGAACATTAGTGACGTGCGATAATGATGTTACCCGCGAGGTGGAAAGGCGTATTGCAGCTGCAAATAGGGCTTATTACGGATTCCGTAACCAGCTTAAGTCCCGTAGTCTGCAAACGAAAACAAAACTCGCGCTGTATACTACTCTGATTCTTCCGGTGGCTATATACGGCCATGAAACATGGACGTTAAAGGAGGCTGATCGGAGAGCTTTCGGATTGTTTGAGCGTAAGGTGCTGCGGACAATACTCGGCGGTAAACAGGAGAACGGTATCTGGCGGCGTCGCATGAATCACGAGTTGTACCAGGTGTATAAAGGGCTGGATATTATTAGGCTTATTCAACACGGCAGACTACGGTGGGCTGGTCACGTTGTTCGTATGCCTGAAGAACGTCAAGCGAAGATAATATTTAGTAGAGAACCCAAAAGAGGCCGCAGGCTTCGTGGAAGGCCGCGTACACGACGGCCTTTTGCAGTTGAAGAGGACCTGAGGGCGCTCAATGTTCAGGGCGACTGGAAACGATTGGCCCAGGATCGAGTCCAGTGGAGAAGGATACTCCATTCAGCGTAGGTTAATCGAAGAGCTGTAGCCCATCAAGTATCAAGTAAGTAAGTTATGCTGAATCATTATCAGGCAGTTTTTTGAAAACTAAAACGAAATACAACCAAATGAAGCATCCACCGGATATAGTTATGTCTTCGCTATTTGGATAATGTACTTTTAAAACAAAAAATACTTCCCCCATCCAGCTGGCGACTGCTTTTTCTCCTCGGTGGGTGGTTTTATTACTGGGGGTGGTACGAGCACGTGGCTGTCTTACTCGTCAATGACTGGATGACGGTAATTTGAGCCTTAAAAGTAAGATCGCGGGTGAGTTGTGATCATCCTCGTTTTTTTGGAAATTTGATTTTTCCCCTCCCAGTAATTGAAACATTCCAATTTATCTTTGGTTGCGCATGTAGACTTAAAGGCCTTATTCCAGGGATTTCTCGAACTAGCAAGAATCTATAATGAGAACACATTCTATTATATAGTTGACAGCTAGCCTCTGTATCGATAAGAGTTACTTTTGTTAGCGGCTAGTGGAAACGTAACAAACATAAGAATCGTGTTACTCGACAAAGTCCGAAGAGGCGTTTTGCCAAGAACTACGGTTCTCGTGAAAGTGTCCAGTTTACCGTACTGATGGAGGATCACCGCAGAGACTCCGTCTATCTAGACTTTAGCGGAATGCCAGTCCGCCCTAAACTAGGCAAAGTTTACGAACTCATCAGCAAGCAAATCAAGCTCGACGTGGCCAAAGTGAACTGTATCCAGCCAAGCATGACGAAATCTCGAGTCATAATAGAATTAAAATCGCAATCATATGTGGAACAATTAGTAGCTGAGCATAGCCTGAAGCACTCCATCGAGCACAACAATGAGCAGTATGCTATTCCCATAGTTCCATACGACAATGCGATTGAGGTTAGGGTAGCTGATTTGCCTTCCTACGTTTCAACCGAAACAATCACCAAGTACCTAGGCTCCCTACGGAGAGGTACTCTCCACGCAAGATGAGGTTTGAAGAACTTTTGGCCGGGATTGCTGACCGGAGTAAGGCTAGTTCGTATGCGAATACAAAACAAATTCCGTCTTACATTCCGATACACGCACACCGCTTACATTACTTACCGTAATCAAATTCGCACCTGTAAGTACTGTGTCCGACCCTCCACATTGGCCGTACTTGCAATGAAGCACGCAAAGAGCAGGGAGTGGACATCAATAGTCGCCTCACGGCAGCACAGGTAGTTAAAGGCATAATCCCACCACAGGCATCTGAATCAAAAACCGATGCTCAACCACCACAATCAAGTACCCCAAATGCGATGGAAACGATTGATAACCAGAGCACTATCACCAACAAAAGCCTTGTCACGGCAATAACAGATCGCATAATGTCATCAGCAGCGGTGCATGCTACGAGATCCAGATCTTCGTCTTCCATGCGTCCCCCTCTAGGAACATCACAAGCGGCTGGTTCTAGCCGAACAAGCTCTCCAATGAGCGCTGTAGAAAACCAAACTTTGAACGCTAACACAAGTGATTTCTTCATATCTGATGATGCTGATGGGGAAATAGTAAACACAGCAGCACCAAAAAGGCATCGATCACCAAAAACATCAGAAACACAGGAAGCTGCATTCTTGGAGGTGAAGCGCAAGAGCAGGAGCAGCAGTAAATATTCCTCTTCTCGGTAAGATTAGCAGGTATATGCCTAGCCGAAGCAAATCTAGATACTGCCACCTTTTTAAAAAAATCTCTATTCGCACTATTGACATCACCGCAACGAACAAGCTATCACAATCGACGACTATCCAAAACAATCACCGAACACTTACATAGACGATTGCTGGGAATGCAGCAAATATTCAGGACTAATTTCAACGAGGGCTTTTATCTCCGTGAGGTAAGCCCTAGTATATGTCTTGTCGAAGTCTACACAGTTACTGCCACCAATCTCAATCAATTTTCAACTCTATTTAATGCACCATCTGAGCAACTCCATTCATCTCGCATCTCAACAAACAACAAACGCAACCCATTCACAACGGAGACCGACGTCCAATATACTACGTTTGATGATTATTCTTTTTGTTGGGTAAGCTGCACTAGTATATGTCCGGTCGAAGCACATTCAGATACTGCCGCACTAGAACGAGACTCACTTCTTGCAGAAACGGAACATCTATACACGTCAGCCCGGCGAAACCTGATCACTTTACTCGACACACGACCGCTGGGATTTGGGATGTTTTTAGTCACTTCATTTTCGACACCGGCCGCGACGACACTTACTCCCGGCGAACAACAAGATCAACGTTCCTTGGCGAGCAAACGAACAAATCTGCAGGTAAACAACAACAATAATCTGGATGTAGGAGTATATCTCATGAAATGGTATATGTATTCCTCCGCTGACACTGCGAATGATGTATGTCTCTGTCAGAGCCTTGGAACGCCTCAGGGTTGCTATACGGTGGGACTCCACGTACATTAGGGTGTTCGATTTATTAAGTTACAGAATTGCAACAATCAATATCTGCAATATTTCAAATGAAACTAAGTTTGATGCATTGAGGTCCTTTATCCGATTAGCAGATTTGGATATTATTTTATTACAAGAAGTGAATAATGAGCAGTTAATAGTACCAGGCTTTAGGCTAATTTTTAATGTTGATAGCCATCAACGGGGAACAGCAATTGCGGTGCGAGATCTTTACAATGTGCATCATATAGAGAGGAGTTTAGATAATCGTATCATCTCCATTAGAATAGGATCAGTAACATTCATCAATATTTATGCCCCATCTGGCTCTCAGCAGAGGAAAACTAGGAGGATTTCTTCAACTCGTCCGTAGCACACTACATACATCACGCTACAGAGTATATAGTATTGGGAGGAGATTTTAATGCGGTAGTCAATTTGAAAGATGCTTCTGGAAACAACAGTACGAGTCCAATGTGCAAAAGGCTTATGAATGCTGCTAAATTAGAAGACACCTGGGAGATTTTGAATGGCAACAGAGTAGAGTTTTCGTTCATAAGAGCGAACACGGCATCGCGGCTGGATCGAGTTCTGATCTCCAACGCGATGAAATCGCAAGTGCACACAGCAAACTTTGCTGTTACATCTTTTTCAGACCATAAAGCTTACATAGTACGAATGTCTCTTCCAAATATGGGTTCCCCGGCTGGGCGTGGAGTATGGCGACTTCAATCGCAAATTCTTGATGACATGGACGTGATGAACGAACTGGCTAGAAAATGGGTTTACTGGGTCAGAGCTAAACGGAATTTTCGAAGTTGGATGGAGTGGTGGGTTATCCATACCAAGCCTAAGCTTATCTCTTTCTTGAAATGGAAAACCTCTATTGTGCACCGTGAGTTTAGAGATACGATGGAACTATATCGATCTCTGTTGAAGGATGCTTACGAAAATTACCTAGATAACCCGGGGCAACTTAAAACGATAAACCATATAAAAGCTCAAATGCTCTGCCTTCAAAGAAAATTTTCAATGAACTTTCGGAAAACAAACGAGATGTTTTTGTCCGGAGAACCTACGACCCTTTTCCATGTTGCGCAAATACATGGGAAAAGAGCAAAGAGTTTGATATCAATACTGGAGGGTGAAGATGGGGAGGAAATACGAGAACAGTCTCAAATAAGGAGCACTATCAGGTCCTACTTTGAAAGTATGTATTCTGTTGCTGATTCAGAAGAACAAAGACAATTTCTGCCAAAAAAAAGGATACCGGACAACAATATAGCCAATGAAAATCTGATGCGAACTACCACACCTGACGAGGTTTTTTGCGCCATCAAGAGTAGCTGTGCTAGGAAATCTCCAGGCGTGGATGGATTGCCAAAGGAGTTTTACATGAAAGCGTGGGACATTATCAAAACAGAGTTTACAAATGTTATCAATGACGCTCTCCAAGGCAACTCAATGAAACAATTTCACGATGGGGTTATTGTTCTTGTTCGGAAAAAGGGAAATATCAAAAGTGTTCAGGGATATCGACCAATATCTCTGTTAAACTTCGACTGCAAAGTTCTTTCTAAAGTCCTAAAATACCGAATGCATGATTTACTTCCACTAGTATTGTCAGATCATCAGAAATGTTCGAATGGTAAACGGAGTATATATGAGGCAACATCTCGTATTCTGGATAAGCTATGTCAATTGAAACATCATCGACAAAATGCATTACTCGTATCCTTTGATCTAGACCATGCCTTCGACAGAGTCAGTCACCAGTTCCTACAACGAACTCTGTTGGAGATGAACTTTAATCCTCTGCTGATACAACTTCTTGCAAACATTTGGAATCAATCCTTCTCCAAAATTTTGATAAATGGGCACCTGACGCAGGAATTCCAAATCAAACGTTCCGTAAGGCAAGGAGATCCTTTGTCGATGCTTCTATTCGTTCTGTATTTGCAACCGTTACTTGACGCTATTTCGCAGAAACTCCCAAGAGCCATCTACAATGCTTATGCTGATGATATCTCTATGTTTTTCGATAACGAGCAACAATTGATCCAAGTGACCAATATGAGTTCTGTGCGTGATCTCTCATGTTTCGGACAGCAGAACGATCGCGCGGTCGGACGAATTATTGTGATCTGCATTGCGCGACCGGTAATAAAATTAACCCTTATCCTCTGAACGTACGATTCATCATTTCATATAATCACTAAAAAAATCATAACTTCCTCATTTCTCAACCGATTATGACAATCAACCCCTCAAAACAATCGCTCAGATCTCTAGTTTCTGGAAATAAGATAATATTTTGGGTTGGCCACTTGGTTCCGGAAATATTCCGGGGTGTACTGGGGTAGGTTTTTTGGCACCCGTGGGAACACTTATTTAGCACTTCTATAAGTCAACGTGCGAGATGTCTAACTCCATGATTTTGCAAAACAAGATCGGTGGAACTCATTTTGGGAGTTTTTGGACAAGCTGGACATGTTCCGGAATCTTCCGGAGTCCTGGTTACCCGGGGAACATGGCCATTTTCGATCAGTTATAAAACCTAGCTTGCGACATGTCAAACTTCATGATTTTGCAAAACAAGATCGGTGGAGCTCATTTTTGGGATTTTTGGACAAGCAGAACATGTTCCGGAATCTTCCGGAGTCCTGGTCCACCGGGGAAAATGGCCAATTTCCATCAGTTATAAAACCTGGCTTGCGACATGTCAAACTTCATGATTTTGCAAAACAAGATCGGTGGAGCTCGTTTTGGGGATTTTTGGACAAGCTGGACATGTTCCGGAATCTTCCGGAGTCCTGGTCCACCGGGGAAAATGGCCAATTTCCATCAGTTGTAAAACCTGGATTGCGACATATCAAACTTCATGATTTTGCAAAACAAGATCGGTGGAATTCATTTTGGGAGTTTTTGGACAAGCTGGACATGTTCCGGAATCTTCCGGAGTCCTGGTCCACCGGGCAAAATGGCCAATTTCGATCAGATATAAAACTTGGCTTGTGACATATCAAACTTCATGATTTTGCAAAACAAGATCGGTGTAGCTCATTTTGGGGGTTTTTGGACAAGCTGGACATGTTCTGGAATCTTCCGGAGTCCTGGTACACCGGGGAAAATGGCCAATTTCGATCAGATATAAAACCTGGCTTGCGACATGTCAAACTTCATGATTTTGCAAAACAAGATCGGTGGAGCTCATTTTGGGGGTTTTTGGACAAGCTGGACATGTTCCGGAATCTTCCGGAGTCCTGGTCCACCGGGGAAAATGGCCAATTTCCATCAGTTATAAAACCTGGCTTGCGACATGTCAAACTTCATGATTTTGCAAAACAAGATCGGTGGAGCTCATTTTGGGGATTTTTGGACAAGCAGAACATGTTCCGGAATCTTCCGGAGTCCTGGTCCACCGGGGAAAACGGCCAATTTCGATCAGATATAAAACCTGGCTTGCGACATGTCAAACTTCATGATTTTGCAAAACAAGATCAGTGGAGCTCATTTTGGGGGTTTTTGGACAAGCTGGACATGTTCCGGAATCTTCCGGAGTCCTGGTCCACCGGGGAAAATGGCCAATTTCCATCAAATATAAAACCTGGCTTGCGACATGTCAAACTTCATGATTTTGCAAAACAAGATCAGTGGAGCTCATTTTGGGGGTTTTTGGACAAGCTGGACATGTTCCGAGCTCATTTTGGGGATTTTTGGACAAGCTGGACATGTTCCGGAATCTTCCGGAGTCCTGGTCCACCGGGCAAAATGGCCAATTTCCATCAGATATAAAACCTGGCTTGCGACATATCAAACTTCATGATTTTGCAAAACAAGATCGGTGGAGCTCATTTTGGGGGTTTTTGGACAAGCTGGACATGTTCCGGGATCCGGGATCCGCATACTAGCCGATGTGCTCAAGGACCGTGGATTCGGCATCGTAGCACTGCAGGAGGTTTGTTGGAAGGGATCAATGGTGCGAACGTTTAGAGGTAATGATACCATCTACCACAGCTATGGCAACACACACGAGCAGGGAACAGCTTTCATAGTGATGGGCGATATGCAAAGGCGCGTGATCGAATGGTGGCCGATCAATGAAATAATGTGCAAGTTGAAGATCAAAGGCCGGTTCTTCAACTTCAGCATAATCAACGTCCATAGCCCTCACTCCGGAAGCACTGATGATGATAAGGACGCATTCTACGCGCAGCTGGAACGTGAGTATGACAGCTGCCCAAGTCAAGACGTCAAAATCATCATAGGGGATTTTACCGCTCAGGTTGGAGGAGTTTAGACCGACTATTGGGAAGCGCCCACCGGCTGACGAACGAAAACGGCCTACGACTAATTGATTTCGCCGCCTCCAAGAATATGGCCATTCGCAGCACCTACTTCCAACACAGCCTAACGTATCGGTACACCTGGGGATCACCACTGCAGACAGAATCACAAATCGACCACGTGATTGATGGATGGCACTTCTCCGACATTATCGACGTCAGGACATATCGTGGCGCTAACATCGACTCTGACCACTGTCTGGTGATGGTGATGGTGAAACTGCGCCCAAAACTATCCGTCATCAACAATGTTCGGTACCGACTACCGCCGTGGTACGACCTAGAGCGACTGAAGCAACCTGATGTCGCCACTGCATACGCGTAGCATCTCGAGGCAGCGTTGCCGGAAGAGGGTGAGCTCGATGGGGACCCTCTTGAGGACTGCTGGAATACAGTCAAAGCAGCTATTAACGACGCAGCGGAGAACAACGTCGTGTATATGGGACGAAGTCGACGGAACGATTGGTTCGACGAAGAGTGCAGACAGATTCTGGAGGAGAAGGACGCAGCGCGGGTGGTCGGGCTGCAGCAAGGTACCCGGCAGAACGTGGAACGTTATAGACGGGAGCGAAGACAGCAGAACCGCCTTTTTCGGGAGAAGAAACGCCGCCTGGAAGAAGCGGAGTGCGAGAAGATGGAACAGCTGTGCCGTTCTCAAGAAACACGCAAGTTCTATCAGAAGCTCAACGCATCCCGCAAAGGCTTCGTGCCGCGGGCCGAAATGTTTCAGGATAAGGATGGGAGTATCTTGACGCATCTTTACTGTACGGCAAATCCTTCAAAAATGCCGTGAATACCAGGTCCCAACAAATTATCTGTTCGTTGATTTCAAGGCGGCATACGACAGTATAGACCGCGTAGAGCTATGGACGATTATGGACGAGAACAGCTTTCCTGGGAAGCTTACCAGACTGATCAAAGCAACGATGGATGGTGTGCAAAGCTGTGTGAACATTTCGGGCGAACACTCCAGTTCGTTCAAATCGCGCCTGGGGCTTAAATAAGATGATGGACTTTTTTGCCTGTTATTCAACATTGTGCTAGAAGGTGTCATGCGAAGAGCCGGGTGTAACAGCCGGGGTACGATTTTCAACAGATCCAGTCAATTTATTTGTTTCGCGGATAACATGGACATTGTCGGCCGAACATTTGCAAAGGTGGCAGAACTGTACGCCCGCCTGAAACGTGAAGCAACAAAAGTTAGACTGGTGGTGAATGCGTCAAAGACAAAGTACATGATTGTGGGCGAAACCGAGTGCAACAGGGCCCTCGTGGGTAGCAGTGTTACGATAGACGGGGATACCTTCGAGGTGGTCGAGGAATTCGTCTACCTCGGATCCTTGCTAACCGCTGATAAGAATGTTAGTCGTGAAATACGAAGGCGCATCATCTGTGGAAGTCGGGCCTATTACGGGCTCCAGAAGAAACTGCGGTCGAAAAAGATTCGCCAACGCACCAAATGTGTCATGTACAAGACGCTAATAATACCGGTTGTCCTCTACGGACATAAAACATGGACAATGCTCGAGGAGGACTTGCAAGCACTCGGAGTATTCGAGAGACGAGTGCACAGGACCATCTTTGGCGGTGTGCAAGAAGACGGTGTGTGGCGGCGAAGAATTAACCACGAGCTCGCATAACTCTACGGCGAACCCAGTATCCAGAAGGTAACTAAAGCCAGAAGGGTACGATGGACAGGACATGTTGCAAGAATGCCGGACAGCAACCCTACAAAGATGGTGTTCGCCTCCTATCCGGCAGGTACGAGACGGCGTGGAGGGCAGCTAGCGAGATGGGCAGACCAGGTCCAAAACGACTTGGCGAGCGTGGGGCGTATACGAGGATGGAGAGATGCGGCCTCGAACTGTGTATTGTGGCGTCAAATTGTTGATTCAGTGTTATCTGTTTAGATGTAGTCTAAATAAATGAATGAATGAAATTCTGATGATTTTTTTTTTAACTTTTTGACGAGTCGCAGGATGTTCCGATGGTATCAGCCACTTGTATACCCATCCTCAAACAGATTCTGTGGGTTAGATGTTTGGGACATGTCCTGCTTATTAGATTCACGAAAATTACTTTTTTCATACAGTCAAACTTCCATGAGTCGATATTGAAGGGACCATCGACTCATGGAAATATCGAGATGTGGAACAGAAAATCCTTGGAAAGCTATTTGAAGGGACCATCACAGTAACCTAGAAAATATTTTTTAGTATGGCATAATTTGCCTCCATGAGTCGATATCGAGTCAAAGAACATCGACTCATGGAGGTTTGACTGTATTTGGTTTTGGAACTCATCAAGCACGAGTCGCAAACTTCATGGTTCAACAAAGCAAGAATAAATGAAGCATTTTCTGGAGACTAGCCATCTAGCGCTGAAATATGGACACTTTTAAATCCGTACTGAAACCTGGTATGCGACATGTCGAACTCCATGATTTGGCAAAACAAAGCCAAACTGAGAACATTCTGGGGAATCTGAAATGTTTTGGACATACTACGGGATATTCTGGCCACCTAAATACGTGGATATGGTCACATTTATATCCTTGTGAATCAAAATATGCGATATTTCAAACTTCATTGTTTTCATTGACATGTCGCAAGCCAGGTTTTATAACTGTTCAAAAATGGCCATTTTCGCCGGTGGACCAGGACTCCCGAAGATTCCGGAACATGCCCAGCTTGTCCAAAAATCCCCCAAAATGAGTTCTACCAATCTTGTTTTGCAAAATCATGAAGTTTGATATGTCGCAAGCATGGTTTTATAACTGATCGAAAATTGCCATTTTTCCCGGTGGACCAGGACTTCGGAAGATTCCGGAACACGTCCAGCTTGTCCAAAAAAACCTAAAATGAGTTCCACTGGCCTTGTTTTGCAAAATCATGAAGTTTGACATGTCGCAAGCCAAGTTTTATATCTGATCGAAATTGGCCATTTTCCCCGGTGGACCAGGACTCCGGAAGATTCCGGGACATGTCCACCTTGTCCAAAAACTCCCAAAATGAGTTCCACTGATCTTGTTTTGCAAAATCATGAAGTTTGATATGTTGCAAGCCAGGTTTTATATCTGATCGAAATTGGCCATTTTCCCCGGTGGACCAGGACTCCGGAAGATTCCGGGACATGTCCACCTTGTCCAAAAACTCCCAAAATGAGTTCCACTGATCTTGTTTTGCAAAATCATGAAGTTTGACATGTCGCAAGCCAGGATTTATAACTGATCGAAATTGGCCATTTTCCCCAGTGGACCAGGACTCCGGAAGATTCCGGAACATGTCCAGCTTGTCCAAAAACTCCCAAAATGAATTCCACCGATCTTGTTTTGCAAAATCATGAAGTTTGATATGTCGCAAGCCAGGTTTTATAACTGATCGAAATTGGCCATTTTCCCCGGTGAACCCAGGACTCCGGAAGATTCCGAAACATGTCCTGCTTGTCCAAAAATCCCCAAAATGAGTTCCACCGATCTTGTTTTGCAAAATCATGAAGTTTGATATGTTGCAAGCCAGGTTTTATATCTGATCGAAATTGGCCATTTTCCCCGGTGGACCAGGACTCCGGAAGATTCCGGAACATGTCCAGCTTGTCCAAAAACTCCCAAAATGAATTCCACCGATCTTGTTTTGCAAAATCATGAAGTTTGATATGTCGCAAGCCAGGTTTTATATCTGATAGAAATTGGCCATTTTCCCCGGTGGACAAGGACTCCGGAAGATTCCGGAACATGTCCAGCTTGTCCAAAAACTCCCAAAATGAGTTCCACCGATCTTGTTTTGCAAAATCATGAAGTTTGATATGTTGCAAGCCAGGTTTTATATCTGATCGAAATTGGCCAT
This sequence comes from Armigeres subalbatus, assembly GCF_024139115.2. Lineage (NCBI taxonomy): Eukaryota > Metazoa > Arthropoda > Insecta > Diptera > Culicidae > Armigeres > Armigeres subalbatus. The sequence continues at coordinate 376,859,340 of NC_085140.1, read as the reverse complement.
TTTCCCCGGTGGACCAGGACTCCGGAAGATTCCGGAACATGTCCACCTTGTCCAAAAACTCCCAAAATGAGTTCCACTGATCTTGTTTTGCAAAATCATGAAGTTTGACATGTCGCAAGCCAGGATTTATAACTGATCGAAAATGGCCATTTTCCCCAATGGACCAGGACTCCGGAAGATTCCGGAACATGTCCAGTTTGTCCAAAAACTTCCAAAATGAGTTCCACCGATCTTGTTTTGCAAAAGTTTGATATGTCGCAAGCCAGGTTTTATAACTTATCGAAATTGGCCATTTTCCCCAGTGGACCAGGACTCCGGAAGATTCCGGAACATGTCCAGCTTGTCCAAAAACTCCCAAAATGAGCGATTGTTTTGAGAGGTTGATAGTCATAATCGGTTGAGAAATGCGGAAGTTATGATTTTTTTAGTGATTATATGAAATGGTGAATCGTACGTTCAGAGGATAAGGGTTAATCAGTTCTGTGCGTGATCTCTCATGTTTCGGACAGCAGAACGATCGCGCGGTCGGACGAATTATTGTGTTCTGCATTGCGCGGCCGGTAATAAAATTAATCAGTTCTGTGCGTGATCTCTCATGTTTCGGACAGCAGAACGATCGCGCGGTCGGACGAATTATTGTGTTCTGCATTGCGCGGCCGGTAATAAAATTAATCAGTTCTGTGCGTGATCTCTCTTGTTTCGGACAGCAGAACGATCGCGCGGTCGGACGAATTATTGTGATCTGCATTGCGCGGCCGGTAATAAAATGTATCAGTTCTGTGCGTGATCTCTCTTGTTTCGGACCGCAGAACGATCGCACGGTCGGACGAATTATTGTGATCTGCATTGCGCGGCCGGTAATAAAATTAATCAGTTCTGTGCGTGATCTCTCTTGTTTCGAAGCGGGCTTGGTAGTCATATGGCTACTGCTTCTGCCTCATACGCAGGAGGTCGTGGGTTCAATCCCAGGTCCGTTCCATTCTCCTACTTTGTATCTTCCTCTATATTTCTCATGTTCTAGCAATCGCTAGAACTGGAAATGGACTTTCATACCGTTTCCATTTTTATTCCTATACCTTCAACTTGAGTATTCTAACAGTAATCTGCTAGAATTGGAAATGAACTATAGAGCTCGTTTCCTACATCCAATTAGAAATTCCATCAGTTACCTTCTCCTATCTATCACATTGGCAGCTCGTTAACCAAGACGAACCTCTGCCTCTCCAACCTAACCCAGAAATTCCAACAAATTCCGCATGAACTCGTGGCAAGTGCAGAGGTATATTCGGCTTGCAGTGGGCGAGTGATTGCATCATCATTTCCTCCCCTTCCCTACATTGACTTGCATTCTGACGTGGCAGGCGCCAGTATGACCTAACAAATGAGATCACCAGTACTTGTACATTGAAGATGTGTGCTGGTCCCAAGCAAACATCTGTTGGTTCCCTGTGCAAGAACAGCTGATCTGGTCATAATGGAGTAGCAACTACGAGCAGTCAATCAAGCTCAAGCTCAAGCTCAACGAGCAACAATTGATCCAAGTGACCAATATCTTTTTTGAATTCGGATTAGCATCTGGTTCAATTCTAAACAAGCAAAAAACAAAGGCAGCCATGATTGGAAACTTAAACTTAACAGCGGAAACGGAGTGGATTAGTATCGAGAATTTTGTGAATATTCTTGGAGTGCAGTATGGAGATAACATAAAACAAGCACAGAAACAAAATTGGCAGTCCGTTCTCAATGGAATTCGATCACGTCTCTGGCTCAACCATCCAAGGAAATTGAATATCATTCAAAAGACAATTCTGATCAATACCTACGTCAATTCTAAGGCTTGGTATATGGCTTCAAACTTGACGATCAGCATGGGTTTTGTTAACAAAATTAAAGCAGAAATCGGAAAGTTCATATGGTATGGTCAAAATTTGCAAAGAGTCGCCTATGGAAACATAATATTACCGAAACTTCGAGGTGGATTGAACTTGCATTGTATGAAAACAAAATCAAAATCACTGCTAGTTAACCGTCTGATAAGTCTGGTTTCGCAACTTCCTTTCCTTAGCAGCTTCCTTGAAAACCAAACTGTTTCGGTTCTTCTGATCTTTAGCCATATACTCCTAGTAAAAACGGAAATATCTAGACTACCGGAAATCATATTGAACGCACCATCGTCATCAGAAATTTATCGGCATCTTCTGTCCTTGGCACCTGATCCTGGTTTTGTATCGGCGGAACAACGTGATTGGAAAATGGTTTTCAAACATCTTCATAGCAGAGAACTTACGTCTAAGCAGCGTTCTAACTGGTACATGGTCATGCACTCCAAAATCAAACATCGGGAATTGCTGTACCGACGAGGCATTATCGATAATCCGTTCTGTGAAATTTGTCCTGAAGAGCCAGAGTCTGTAGAACATAAACTGTTTCGATGTCAAAGAGTGCGAGACATCTGGAGATCCCAGAGAAGACATTTACTGTCCAGAGTACACAATTTAATCAGCTTTGAACCACATGATTTTATTTATCCTGTGCTTAGAAACGTGAATAGAAATTCGAAAAAGTTTATTATTACTACACTAGGAAAATTCTACACTTACCTTCTAGAAACACCAGAAAATGAATTAGGATTAGATTATTTTGTATTTTATATGGACATTAGTAACTAAATAACAAGACGAAATATAAGGTTTTACAAAAAAAAATTATATGTGTCATAAAGGACATGTACCATGTCTAAAATAGTCCGGTCGATTTTTTGTTGCTCCCGTAGACATTATGGCCTTACTCCAGAAATTTTTTGGACTATCAAGAACCTTTGCTGTGAACTCATTCTTTTCTACGTAACACAAAGGGCATATACAGGGGATGTCCAAAATAACTGGGATAGGCAAATTTTGGGCATAATTAGATGTGTTGTAACTATGTCAATTATTATCTGATTTTGACAATTCAGGGATGACTGAACTAGAATTTTATGTAGTTTCACCATATGTCTATGGAATTGATCATGGTCATCGGATACCGGAGATATTCCGGGTTTCTCAGAAAGATGGTTCAGAACCGTAAATTTGTGGTGGGTATTAGGATAAGTTGTGGTTAAAATCAGAATAATATCAGTAACCACAATTAAAGTAGAGTTCTCTCTGATTGGAACCATATGTTGAAATTCGAAATCGGACCAGAATCAAGTGAGATATGGCCATTTGTTTAGAGTCGGTGCCGATCGGGAATTTTAAACGGGACCAGGCCACAAATTTGTTTGAATCAAGCTTTTTGACCGATCTTCCATTACGATTACATACCAGTGGTCTTCTGACACGTCAAGAATCAAAAACCAACCAAACAGACGGATTCTGAAGTCGCTGGGGTGCCCCCGGGGAACCCGTAGAAAGGACATTTCAGTTTCGGCACCAAAGCTAGTCATTCGACGGTTCGTTTTCCATGGTTTTCTATCAGGAAGCGAGGTATGATATTATGAATTATTATGAATTATCTCCCAAATTCAAGCCTGCACGGTGGGCCTGGCCGTTTTAATACTTGTACCATATTTATGATATGCTGCAAATATTAATGCAGACAAGAAAATGCTCGGAAATACAACCGACATTTCCAGGATGCTTTTCAATACTGGCTGTGCATGGGCTAAGACAAGACAAGACAAGGAAGTGAGGTATGATAATAAAATGTATTATTGACGACTTTATTCGCTTTCGGGACCTACGGATTGTTCCCGGGGAATCTGTAGAAAGGGATATTTCACATTCTGCGCCAGAATAAGTCATTCGAGGGTTCTGTTCTCAAGGTTTTTGGTCAAAAAGCGAGGAATGAATATTGACGATTCTGATCACTTCCGGAACCTATTGCTCCGAGGAAATTCGTTGAATGAGACATTACAGTGTTAGCGCCAAAACAAGTCACTGGACAGCTCTTTTTTCATGGTTTTCTATCGGGAAGCGCAGTATGAATATAAAAAGACTCTGACCACTTCTAGAATCTACCAACTGCTCCAGGGGAACCTTCAGAAGGGCGCATTCCAGTTTTTGTGCCAAAACTAATCATTCGACCGTTATTTTTTATGATTTTCAATCAGGAAGCGAGGTTTGAATATAAGATGGACTATTGACGATTCTGACCGCTTCCGTGACTTATTGATTGACCCAGGGGAACCTGTATAAGAGGATATTTCAGTTTTAGCAGTCAAACCAGTTATACTTCTTTTGACGCTAGTCTAGCTAGTCACGCTCTTCCAGAGGTGAACCAGCCAAGGGCTGAAATCCTCTTTAATAAAGAAAAAGAAAAAAAATTGACGCTAAAACTTGAATGTCCCCTTCTACAGGTTCCCCTGGAGCAATCAGTTGTTCCCGAAAGCAATACAGTCCCATCCCGATTTTGGCAACACCCGTTTTTGTCTACCCCCGATTTTGGCAACACCCGTTTTTGGCAACATTTTCTTCCCGATTTTGGCAACAACCTCGAAAATATTTTTTTATTACTTTTTAGAGCTAAAACTCTTTTATAATTATGTAATATGATAAACAAAATCAAAAGTGAATGTCATTAAGGTTTATATGCGTACTATGGGCTCTGTACGAATAGTGGGCACTTTCGCTGAATTAATTAACCACCACTCATATTACCGCTCATTGCAAACAACATCTATTGAAACTTTTCTGCTCTTTTTATTCACGTTTTCCATGTCCTTATCTAACCAGCCCACCATAGAATGTCGTATTTTTTAGCATCTCACTGATTTTGTCGTCGATAAGCTGACTAACACCATTGTACATAGTACAACACCTATTAAGCAAAGCAAGCTGTTTACATCACAATGCAACCAATACTGCATGAGTGATCCAGGAACAAGCAACCCCCGTAGGTTTAATTGCTAGTGATTGCTAGTCTTATTTTTCTAAATTAGGCAAATTTGCGATTAATCTCGCAAATCTAGCGATTAGTATCAGAATATTGTTGGCTTTTCCATTTTCCTGATGTATCAATTGCATAACGAGCCTTTTGATTCCAGCATGTTTGCCAACAGTTCAATAGTAATGGTAAGAGTTTGGTAACGGTAAGGCTCTCGAGCAGGCATTGACATAAATCAGATCATTAGAAAAAATCGGGTTAATCTAAGCCTACTTGATGCTCTGCCGTGGGGCAGAGGGTTTGGGTTATGAGCTTTCTAAGATCTTTGAAATTGAATGTTCGATGATTCATCGTTTATTGATCTTCAACGCTCACCAATGGAAGCTGATTGAGTGAAGCGAATCACTTGGTAACACAACAATGAGCGTCGTTCCGGTGCGCTGATAGAAGAAGTCATTCAAGCATTCTAAAAATGAAGACCTCCATGAGTCTGGAACTCGAGTACACTGAATGGGAGGCGTTGATACTTTCTCTTGACTATCTTATCACCTTGAAAGAAGGGCGAATAAAGGAGAACACATGATGTGGTTTGATTGTTTGATTTCATTGTACTAGAGCAAGCGGGGTACGAATGCAAAAATCGTTGCTTACATGGATGCCTCACCACGGTTTGACTTGTTAGACGGTGTTGCTCATTGTTTATCACAGCAACGATCGCTCGTATTCATTGTTTGACATCCATCTGAGTGAGGCAGTTCACTCATTGGATGTGGCATAGATTGCAATATATCAATACTCACAATGCTCACTCACACTTCCAATGCCTGCTCTCGTGTGTTCTGTTTGTGATGGTGAAGTATCAGAAGTGTATTGCTGTACGTTACCAGTCACGCAGTTTACGGAGGGTCCGTAAATCGTCTTCCATCTGATCGATTCACCATGGTCGCTGCACACCTCGCCTTCTTGTGCCTGTCGGATCGTTGTAGAGAACCATTTTTACTCCAAGTGGTCGTTGGTCCTCCACAAGCATTGTCCAGATCTCGTACGTATGCTTTCCTGCCACGTTGCGACTCCGAATTTTTCTGCTGATAACGTTATCGAAGGGCAAGTGAGCCCAAGTACCGTGGATAATCAAAATTCGGACACACTCAAACTTCGGACGCTTGAATTCGTATGGGAAATTTTCTGAAATATTTCATCGAAATGTTTCGTCAAGCTGGAACAGAAGGACTAATAGTTTTTGCTTGTTTTAGTATAGTTACATTTTAATAAGACATGTGAAAACAATGCGACGAAATGATTAAAAGACAGTCTGAGCTGTGCAGTGAGAATTGTTTTCCATAATTCTTCCCGGTACTGTGTAATCAGGTGTCCGAAGTTTGAATCTTTGTGTCCGAAATATGAATCCGACCCCGCCGGTGTCCGAGGTTTGAATCAAACAGGAGTCGGATATTTTCATAATTTGCAAACATTCTTTGCAATATTCTGCACGTATTAAATACGTAGTTCAAAGATGAATACTGTACTTAGTGATTGCAATGGTGATTTAAACGGTGTGATTTAAAAAGCGAGCTAACCGGTTGATTGTATATCAGAAAGTGCTTAAGCGTCCGAAGTTTGAGTTTGCACGGTATACGAATTCTTCAACCACTTTAATTTTGTCGAATAGCCGTTGTCTTCTATTGAGCCTACTTCGTCTTCAACGTGTTAATCACTAGCATGGAGAACTGGAGTGCGATGAGCTGCAGCGAGCACCAGTAGGTTGATTGCTATCGAGTGTTAGAGGTGGCATGCCGCAAATGGTCTTCCAGCTTCCACTTGGCCACACTATCACTCGTAGTGCGAGGTGCACATAGTGCGCATGGATCAATCATTGCCGCCTGAAATATTCCTGGGTTGAGTGCTAGGAGACCGACTAGTGCAAAGGGATTTGGTTTTAGTGAGTCGAGTGTAGTTAACCCATACTCACACTACATTGGATACGCTTAACCAATGTGCAGAATGGAGATTTCCGTTACCATTTTCTAAAACAATGGAACGTCTTATGCCTTGCGTTCGTTTTTTCCATAATGTCAGCGAAAATTGTGCACAGAACTTTACTCTTAATCACACCGACCACAAGAAAGTTTGCCTCCATAAAAATCCATTATATAAGAATCCGAAATTTGTAGCACATTTAGTCATCTTGTATCCGTCGGATCGCTATTTGATTTATATAGAGAATTATGATAAAAACAAGCATTTTCGGTGGACTAAAATTTATATGAGATGTCAGATTGAAGTCAGCACTTCAATGGACTACTATAGAACCGTTTTTTTATTACAACAATTTTTCGTAAGGACATGGCCGACGCTATTGTTAATTTCAAATATTATTTATTATAAAATTTGTATTATGAAATTGACTAATTAGTTACATTATGTTTTGATTATCATTCTTGAGTTTGTTTCAATTTTGTTTGAGCTACACTATCCGAGTTATGAATAATATCGCAAAAATGACAATTATGATGCACGTGCATCACTTAAACACACTACACATACTTTTTAGTATATATTCTAAGTATTTAGCTTCAATCGTGCAAACAAAAAAAAATTGAAATTTTGTATGAAATTTTTTTCCCGTTTTTGGCAACATCCCCATTTTGGCAACATTAAAATTCGGTCGTGTTGCCAAAATCGGGAAGGGACTGTATATTCATACCTTGCTTCCAGATAGAAAACCATTAAAAAAGAAACGTCTAATGACTAGCTTTGGCGCAAAAACTCAAATGCATCCTTCTACAATACACACATTCTACATCCCTGGGGCAATCTGTAGGTTCCGGAAGCGGTAAAAGTAGTCAATGATCCATTTTATATTCATACCTCGCTTCCTATTCAAAAACCATGAAGAACGAGCCGTCGAATAACTAGCTACAGGTTCCCCGGGAACAATCCGAAGGTCCTGGAAGCGGACAAAGTCGTCAATGGCCCATTTTATATTCATCCCTCGTTTCCTGATGGAACACCATGAAAAACGATCCATTCAATGACTAGGTTTGGCGCTAAAACAGAAATGACCCCTTCTATAGGTTCTCCTGTGGGTAATCCATAAGCCCCGGAAGCGGTCAGAGTCGTCATTGGTCAATTTAATATTCATACCTCGTTTCCTGGTAGAAAACCATGCCAAAGAAACATCAAATGACTAGCTTTGCTACCAAAACCGAAATGTCCCCTCTACGGGTTCCCCGGGGACAATCCATAGGTCCCGGAAGCGGCCGAAGGCGTCAATGTGCTACTTTATATTCACACTTCGCTTCTTGATAGAAAACCATCATAAAAAACCGTCGAAAGACTAGATCTGAAGCCAAAACTTAAAGGTCCCCTCTACGGGTTCCCCGGGACAATCCGTAAGTCCCGGAAGCGGTCAAAGTTGTCAATGGTCCATTTTATACTCATACCTCACTTCCTGATAGAAAACCATGAAAATAAAGAACCGTCGAATGACTAGATTTGAAGCCAAAACTTAAATGTCCTCTCTACGGGGACCTTAACCCTCTACGGGTTCCCCGGGACAATCCGTAAGTCCCGGAAGCGGTCAAAGTAGTCAATGGTCCATTTTATACTCATACCTCACTTCCTGATAGAAAACCATGAAAATAAAGAACCGTCGAATGACTAGATTTGAAGCCTAAACTTAAATGTCCCCTCTACGGATTCCCCAGGGACAAACCGTAGGCTCCGGAAGCGGCCAAAGGCGACAATGTTCCACTTTATATTCATACCTCGCTTCTTGGTAGAAAACCATGAAAAAAGAGCCGTCGAATGACTAGCTTTAATGCCAAAACTGAAATGTCGCCTCTACGGGTTCTCCGTGGACAATCCGTAGATCCCGGAAGCGGTCAAAGCCGTCAATGGTCCATTTTATACTCATACCTCGCTTCCTGATAGAAAACCATGAAAAACGAACCGAATGGCTAGCTTTGGTGCCAAAACTAAAATGTCCCCTCTACGGGTTCCCCGGGGGCACCCCAGCGACGATTTCGAATTTCAACATATGGTTCCAATCAGAAAGAACTCTATTTTAATTGGGGTTACTAATATTATTCTGATTTTAACAACAACTTATCCCAATACCCACCACAATTCAATGAGCATATGGTGAAACTACATTAAATTTCTAGTTCAGACATCCCTGAATTGTCAAAATCGGATAATAATTGACATAGTTACAATACATCTAATTATGCCCAAAATTTGCCTATCCCAATTATTTTGGACATCCTCTGTATAGTATTCGAAACAGTCCGATAGATCGTTGGTTATTCATGTAGACCTTAAGATCTTACTGCAGGAACTACATGCGCATTGCCTTATTGTTATTGATATAGGAACAGATACCCTATTTAGGCTGGCGCGTTTTAGCTTCGGGGTGACGCGTTTCAACCCGCATGGTTTGAATTTGCACGAAAATTCAGCGCTTCAAAATAAAATCGTTTTCTCGTTATAGGATAACCGTACCCTTAGTGGAGGTAGCACCAATAGTGGAGGTAGTGGGGTTTTAATTAGATTTATCATATTTTTACACGTTACGATGGTTTCAGTTGATGCATCGTGCTTTAAATATCTTGTTAAATGGAACTTATCTTAAGATTTCGCAACTGCAATAGTGGCGAGTCTCATAAGAAACCAATGGATAGCACCACTATGGGAACCAAAATTATTTTTTACAGCCACTAAAGGAACAGTGTACCCATAGTGGTGCAAGCAATATTTGGTAATTGTTGATGTTAAATGACATCTATCTCGTTTTTGTTAGCAAATTTATTAGTTTTGCTATTGAATAAGATATTAAAGCTTTAAGTAGCAACTACGAATTGTACGGTCATCAAGCTCAAGCTCAAGCTCAAGCTGAATAAGATATTAAAGCTTTAAATTTCCCATAATTATCAATTTAAAAAAAATATTTTCTTTTATGGATCTACTAATACCTCCACTATTGGTACCGTTGGTTTTTCGTTTAATTTTTTTTTCTGAATTATAGATGGTAGGTTAAACTAATGGTTTACACATTAGAAGTAAATACTTTCGATTATTATCATTAAATTAAGAGATTTGCTAAGGGGGCGCATATTGACCGTTCTTCCCCTATTAAGAGTCTTGAAATATTATTGAAAATGGCATTTTAAATATCTGTGAAGGCAATATATACTACCCAAATGCGATAAGAAAGTTATTTTTGCCCTATTTGTATAGAATTAAGAAAGAAGCCGATTAGAGGGAGTCTCTCATCAATTATAGCTGTCTTTGGTACCTAAAGGGAAAGATATGTTTTCGCTCGAATCCTGTATTGGATACCGTAGCCTGGGGGCAAATCGATAAACTACTTGACATTTTCGATTATTTTCAAGCTATATTTTATCTCATTTCTACACTGATACCATCAATCTATAACAAACAGAACATAAGTTGAGATCCGTTGGTCATGAATAATCCCAAGAACAGATTATCCGATTTGAAAGGTCTTTTCTTTATCAATATTTCTGGGCTTCAGAGTGTCTGCACATGGAAAAAGGAGGAATTAATAATGGCACAATTCACAATTCCTGAATAAATATTAAGAATGTTGATAAGATGTTTGGAAAACCAAAATGGCGCTGCAATGCAAACAAACCCTGAGATTTGAAAACATTTTAAAATTTAGTTTCTTTTACAGAGACGTAAGAAAATCAGTCTCCCGTCAGTCGGGTATGTGTGACAGCCCGAGTAGACGAAAAATAGCTCAATAATATCAAATGTTGATAAGATAGCAAAAGATATGGACATAATTGATATAAGAGATAAAAGATCAGACGACAATATCAATAATTTGCACTAAAGTATTATGTGGTGATCAAGTTATGCTATTTGTAAGAAGTGATCAATATCATATTAGTTTGTTCTTATGCATAGCATATTTTGATATTTAAATGATATTTCGGTTCAAATTTTTGATATTGTTGCCTGTTCTTTTATCTCCTATATCAATCAAATCCATAGCATGTTTTGTTAAGGGCTAGGAGAACCGGATGAATGCTGTCATCAGAGAAAACCCAGATTTATCCACCTAGCGGTGATGGTGCCTTTCTCGTTCGTTCAAAAGGTTTGGAAAAATCTAAAATAACACCAATATGTGTTAAGAAAATTATTTTGAGCTTTTTAGTGGGATGTCTTCACTTATCAAAAGACGAGTTTGTACAATCCCATTTAATTCCACCATTGAGATTGTACAAACTCGTCTTATGACAAGTGACCAATGTGTGGTTTGGTCTTATTTTTATATTTGTTTATAGGAATAACAACATTTCTCGCCAAACGCAACTTGTTGCAAACAAAACGAATGAGCATAAGTGCAAAAAATGGCATTTAATTTTGTAGTTTTAAAATTAGTATTTTCGCCATTTCGCCTGCAACTTCTGACCCAATTGTACGATCCAGCCAAGTATCCAGGGGCGTCTCGTGGACTTTTGGTACACCTGTTCTACCACCCTGCTAAAAAAATTGATACATGGTTTGGTTTCGGATACATGAGTGGTTTCGTATGAAAGTTGTGCGTTTAATCTAATATTACAATCGTTTCTTGTACAACTCAACCTAATATTTGGTATATATATTTGGTAATATAGAGAAGAGAAAAAATCATGTAGAAAGGATTTACAAAACAATAAACAACTTGTTATTCTCTTTTGTTCCAAAAATCTTTTAAATTATGATGCTCTCGCAAGTCGTCCGAAATTTAAGAGATCTTTCAAATCGGCTTTTTCGCCATTCGGGGTACATGGGACTTACCTATAGCCGCTAATATTTAAACTCTTACATATTTTGTTGCTATGAAAGAAATCTTATTAACCATTATTAGTATAATTGTTTGATGCGACCCCAGATTGTGACGACCAATGAGTCACATTTAGGAGCTGTTGTCACATTTAGAAGAAATGTTTTCAAGTTATTTAATTTTTCAAATTTAGTGAATTTAGTTTTCTTTATATTGATTGATTCTGAGTATTCGTAGAAAAAGCATTATTTGATGTCTCTTTTGAAAAATCAAACACTGATTTAATATTGTTTTTGATGCATATTCATCAGGAGAAAAAAGAAAAACAAACTGTTCCCAATCATCGGAGTATGATATGAGAACAAAAGCGTGCGCGCGCCTTTCGGCAAAGCACAGCCCGACACTTCGACCGAGTCTAACCGAAAGTACGTCGCGTCGTTGATTGTTCTTGCAGCGCGTCGAACGGGTTGGACTCCTGCGCAGCATACACGCTAACTTTCACCTACTCAGTGACTGAGTAAAATTGTATTGCGCTCTCTTTCTATCCCACGGAAATTTTACTCAATTTTCGTCAAAAGCAGGACAACTCAAAACTATGAGTAATCCTGATTTTGACGGAAACTGAGCAAAATTTCCGTGGGAAGAAAAGAGATGGCAATACAATTTTACTCAGTCTCTGAGTAGGTGAAAGTTAGAGTGAGGATGATGTGAAGAAACGGAGAAAGCTGGCAACGCTCACGCTGGTTCTCTACACAGAAAAATTGAAGAACCTAAAAAAAAGTTTAAAGAACTCAACTTTGAGTACGAAGTTCAAATTTTTAACTCAATATTAGGTAGTTTTCTCACTCCCTCTCATGAATGATATTATAAACAAAGAGAGCTGCATCGACCCAACGTATGCTGTTCCGTGGAAGAAGCCAAATTTGAGTTGTTTTCACCATAGTCTCGAATGAGTGGAAATAACATAAATTTGAGTTGGTGAAACTTCATAGTGGGTGAAAATTCAACACGGGAGTAAAGGCAAAGTACTCACTGGATTTTTTCGCATTTTACTTATTTTTGGCTTCAAATCCGCAAGGGCGGATTTGAGTGAAAGGAACCGTAAAGTGAGTTGTTTCGCGGTTCCGTGTAGGCGCGGAGAACGAGTGAGTATACACACTTACCTCATTTCACCGTATTCGGTAAATTTTACCGAAATCTCAACAGCAGAACTGTTCGGTAATTTATTTTACAGATTTTTTGTAATTTTTTTACGCGATTTTTTCGTATGAATTTGTATTTTGGCCATTACTTTCGATCCCATAGTCCGATCTGGCCAATTTCAAATAGGAAACAATGGGAAAGGATTCTGCGTCGAATGCAACTTGTTGCGAGCAAATCGGCTAAAAGTAAGTGCCTAAAAAATGAGTGAGAATTTGTCTTGTCAACAAATGTATTTTGGCCATTACTTCGAATCCCATAGTTCGATTCGACCAATTTTCAATACGAAACAATGGGACAGGATTTCGCGTCGAACGAAACTTGTTGCGAGCAAATCGGTTAAGTATAAGTGCCTAAAAAATGAGTGAGAATTGTGTACGTGTTTCTCATGTGAAAAAGTGGATTTTGGCCATAACTTCGAAACCCATAGTCCGATCTGTCCAATTTTCAATACGAAACAATGGGACATGATTCTGCGTTGAATGAAACTTGTTGCGAGTAAATCAGCTAAGAGTAAGTGTCTAAAAAGTGGGTGAGAATTTTTGTTGTAAAAAAATATATTTTGGCCATAACTCCGAAGCCCATAGTTCGATTCGGCCAATTTTCAATACGAAACAATGGGACAAGATTCCGAATGCAACTTGTTGCGAGCAAATCGGTTGATGATAAGTGCCTGAAAAATGAGTGAGATTATTTTGCGCACACACATACACACACACATACACACACACATACACACACATACACACACACATACACACACATACACACATACACACACACATACACACAGACATCACTTCAATTCGTCGAGCTGAGTCGATCGGTATATAACACTATGGGTCTCCGGGACTCCTATAAAAAGTTTGTTTTTGGAGCGAACATATAGCCTTTACGTATACTTTGTATACGAGAAAGGCAAAAAGTAGAACCACTAAAATTTACCCCGGCAAGGTATAGCCAACGGAATTCAAAATAATTTTAAAAATTCTAAGTTGATTTTTTTTAAATGGATTTTTTTTCGTGATTCTGCTTTTTCTTTTTTGACATTTCTCCTAGCGTATTCTGTTTATGGCTTCTGCCCAGGAGGTTTGACCAATGCGCCCTCGGACAACGGTACTTGGCAGGGTCCGCCAGCACAACACTAGCCACGACGTGTCCAATACGGCCATATTTCATCTTTTATGGACCGTTGCGTTGCGTTTTGATGACGATTACGGCCATCGACTGTCGTCCGTGTCGGCGGGATTCGTCCTTCTTGCAAAACAAATATACTCCGCTGGCTGCCGACAAGCTGATCACACGGGAAAGCCATCGCATCGTCGAGTCGGAAAAGCGTGCTCATCGTCCCGCCTGCGTGCCGAGCTGGTTGTTTATGCAATTTGTAGGGCAATAAAAATAAATTTTACCTTTTTCGCTGATGTGACATTTGCCAATGGTAATTTATATTCGTGCATTGAAATATTAGGGACTAGCTCTGAATGCTATTACGTGCAGCCACGAGTGGGAGGTAGGTGTAGGAGCCAGTCACTCAGTGGTGTGAGATGTGTAAAGTTATTGATTTTCATAGGATTGCAAGCGGGTCCGTGTTGAAATGCCAAGCGGTATCGAAAACACTCTGCCCGTGTTTACTAACCAAACAGACAAAATCCGGCGATGGTGATGGTAATCCACTTCGCTAAGCTTGGCCGGCATCGCCAGTTAAATCGCAATCCTAAATAAATAGGTTTCGGTGCTCGAAATAACAGATGTGTAACGCTTTCATTCGGAGTGCCGGCGAGAATGTAATACTGAATGCTGGTTTGAAAGGTTTGTTATTAAATTTCGATAAATCCGACAGCTCTTTGAATAAGGTGCTGAATAAACAAAATGCTATCTGAAAGCCACTTTATGGTTATAACGAGAAATGATTTTTTCACAAGTGGCCAAACAAAATGTTATTGATTTTCTAATGATAGCGCTTGAAAGTGGGGAAAATATGCATAGAATTATTTATACAACAGTAATTTTATTTTGAATTAATTTATTCAGTATCAAGCTATAATTTTTCCTAGTCCTATAGAACAATACAAATGGTAATTACCAAAGCTCCTAGTAGTGTGGGCTTTTTTTTAAATAAAAACAGTGCAGTACTTATGGGAAAAGAAGAAAAAATTGTAGGTATCTTTTCTCAAATTTTACCACGAGCAGAATGTTTCAAGAAGTTGTTGATCCCAAAAATAATTGGAGATAACTAAAAGTACGCTTTTTGATCTATTTGGTTTAGAAAAATCAATTATTCGATTTCGCTTCAAGGCTTTTCATTTCAAGACGGTATTTAAAAAAATAATAATAATTTGCTACCGGAAGAATACAACCAACTGTTCCAAACGCTTTCCACCACTGCAGAACGACCGAAGCGCTTTTAACCAGATTGTGTGGGAACTTGAAGATAGGAAGGGCTCTTTTTATTTATTGCATCGTGCGGTTAGGTTTCACTTCCGCATGCGTCGATGACGGTTTTGAAAAGTTCCAACCTATGTACATATTGAGGGTACCCCCCTGGTACACATGGCTTTGGGTGTGGTTTAACTCTGAAATGGACACCTGAGTACAAATGCTGTAAAAATCGTATTAGAAGTGAAAGTATGTTATATCAGTGCTAATGGTACCTTTTCGTGCATTATGATAGTAGTTGTTTATTGCCACATTTTTCAGCCGAACGTCCAACCTGGACAATTTTTAATCAGTAACAATGGTACAGGATTCCTCGTCGTACATAAACGCGCAGATAATATGATTCCTGCTCATCGAGCTGAGTCGATTTATATACCAAGCACTGTGAGCCTGCAAGTTCATTTCAAAGTGGTATAACCTTTAAACACTTTTTGACACATGCACTACGCCTAATGTACACATAGAGCTTATAAACATCAAATGTGCAAATAAAATCCTTCATTTTAAGAATATGATCACAGGGTTAACGGAACAGGCCTGTTTTGTCGTTGTAATCCGGAATGTTATTTTTCCCAACCACATCCTCGTCGGGCAGCCTTCGGGGTGTCCGACAATCCCTTCGAAACACAGCGCGAAAATAAATTGCGCTTATTATCATTTTTCCGGAGTCCCACATCCTCCGCTGCACGCCACAACGCTTTGTTTGACCAAACCTTCAGCAAGTCAATTGCATATTGTCGTGGTTTATTTTATGAACTGTCGTTGTAGCGGACACCCATTTTTTTCCAAATTTGAGAGCCAGAGTGCCTTTGATACAGATTTGCTTTCAGCATGTGGAAAATGCATTTTGGTGGTAAGTTGATGGAAGATAAATGATGATTTTAGGTTCTCCGGTAAAAGCAAAATGCACTGATGTGATGCGATGATAGACGCAGATAATTGAACATCAGAACTACAACTAACTTAGATTAGTTTCACAATTGGATGAAAAACCTAACGATTTATCGAGGCAAAGCTGCTCCCCGATATTAACCTGCGATGTTCTGTTCGCCACTACGTTTTATTTGCGAAATAAAAATACAAAGCGGACGCTTGTGGTGCGCTATTATCTAAACAAAGTCCTAACTTATTAACAAAATAAAGTAGGTTAAGAAATTTGAAAATCAAGTCCCACTTGTGTTGTCTCATCTTGATATTTACTCGCATAAAAGTCACATTCCAGATTTTGGAACTCTTTTACTCAAAAAAAACTAATTATGGTTCATTTAATTGTCCAATAACAATATATACAGATAAAGAATATTATGTCAAATGCTTGGAAAGATTGCATTTGTTTTTAATTGATAAGATTTTTTGTATTTCCTATATTAGATTTTTTTTCAATTTCTTCGTGTAAAACAATTCGGAAAAAAATCACATGGGAAAAAATCACAATCAAATCACAAAAAATCACAATCTAGAGAACGCACTACGCTGAAAATTGTTCAGATTGATTTCCTCCTACTGGAGACCACTCGGATTATGTTTGAGGGTGGTTCACATGGAATCAATTTTCCTGGAATGCGCATGCGAAACAAGCGACAAAAAAGAACCAACGACAAAGCTTTGTTTTTGTCGGAGATAATAATGACAAAGATTCGAAAACTTTTGTCAGCAACATAAAAGAAGACAATTTTGTTGCTAACTTTTAATCCAGTTATTTTGCATTATTTCTAGAGCAAATTTTGGTTTTATGCTGTCATAGTTTCTGCTTTTATGGAAATATTCGAGAATCAAACAATGATTACAAAATTAGCATCGTATTCTCGGAAATATCGGAACATGCAAGGCAAATTATTCTTGTCATATTGTGTTCGGGTTCTGATAAAGGTTTGTCGCTAGGTGCGTTTGTCAGTAACAAACTCTGTTGATGACAAAGAGTATGTTGTCGCTCGAATATTGATTCCCTGGTGGTTCATTAAGTAGATGCATAAGTATTACATTGCTAATGGCATTTCAATCTATTGATAAATGCTTGGATAAATGTGTTTTGTTTAAGACGGTATTTTGTGTCAGATGTTTTTCATCAAAGTAGCCCAATTTTCAAACTTGAGAACAAGCAAACCAAAACAATAAATTTGATATTAAATGCAAAATCCGGGTTACTATGGTTGAATCATGATCATAAACGCTGTATGGGATAACAGCGCCTCTAGCGTTCTTATACTCTATCAATACACTCAACCCTCTTTTTACGTCACTTATTGGGGGGACGTAAATCGAATGTGACGCTAAAATTTCTAGTATTTCACTTAATTTATTGATAGTGAGGATACTTTCAAATACATTCACTTCCATCTTACATGAGGTATTGTAAGATCTCTCCGAATACAGCAGATGTTATAAGATCTCCAAATTCTCCTGGAGTTTGAATCAAATGGTCTACCAAATCAACCGAAGCCTTCATGATATCCCAAGTCGTGGTATCAGCTCAATGATGTCCTCCGAGGATTTGTCTTTCACTTGCGTCTCAAAACAAGACATATGAGGTGTTGTAAGATCTCCAAATTGTCCTGAAGTTTGAATCCAAGGCTTCCATGATGTCTCCAGTCTCGGTATCAACCCAATTTTGTCCTCCGATTATTTGTCTTTCACATCCGTCTTCAATTCTTGCATGTATGAAGTTGTAAGATCTCCAAATCGTCCTGGAGTTTGAATCAAATGGTCTACCGAATCTACTGAGGCTTGCACGATGTCCTCAGCTGCGGTATCATCCCACTCATGCCCTCCGAGTGTTTGTCTTTCACTTGCGTCTCAAGTCCATGTATATGAGATGTTTTAAGATCCGCAAATTGTCCTGGAGTTTGAATCAGATGGTCTACAGGGTGTTCAATAAGTTCGAATGATAATCCATCGCAAGCGGCGCGCACGGTCTGCATGGGCTTTTCGTTCCAGATTTTGAGAATGACGTCTTGAACTGGTCCAAGTTACTGACCTTGTTTTCGTAAAGCTTTAATATAATAAAGGACCAAACAAGACAGTTAAGAGGGCTCAAATCCGGGAAGCTGGGAGGTCGCAAAGTTTTGTCCAAAAAGTCGATGAAATTGTCCCCATATAAGGCTAAAATCGCAATTTTCGTGTATAAAGGGTTATCGTCCTATTGGAACACGTAGGGCTGATCTCCGTCTTATAACCGGGCCACTGGGGGTATCAATCTTCCCCAAAATCTCAGTTTTGTAGTACACCGCAATGATTTTGACCTTCAAAAAATGCTGTTTACAATGGCCCAATCCATTTTCACCGCGCGTAAAAAACAAACAACAAGTGACAGAATGTCAAAACACATACATCCGTTAGCGTATATATACCGCCAACGCTGACACCAATACTTATACAGAATATATACATTGGGCTTACAAACACAATGATCAAACATTTGTATTCGAACTTATTGAACACCCTGTACAGAATCAAACAACCCGAGCAGCACAAATCAGACGTAACTGGTTTCAGCAACTTGATAGTGACTGAATGTGGTCGCATATGAGTTGCAGTAACCTATGCCAAACATGTGTGTTGGTAGGGAAGGCTTCCACGATGTCCCCAGCCTCGGTGTCAACCCAATTGTGTCTTCTGACTGTTGGTCTTTTACGAACGTCTCAAATACAGGCATATTAGATATTGTAAGATCTCCAAATTGTCCTGGAACTTGAATCAAATGGTCTATCGAATCAACCAAAGCCTTTATGGTGTCCTAAGCCGTGGTATTAACTCAATAATGTTCTCTGAGTATTTCTTTCACTTGCGTCTTGAAACAAGACATATGAGGTGTTGTAGGATCTCCTAATTGTCCTGGAGTTTGAATCAAATTTTGTAATGAATCAACCAAGGTTTCTATGGTGCCCCCAGCCGCGGTATCATCCCAATCATGCCCTCCGAGTATTTGTCATTCACTTGCGTCTCAAGTCCAGGTATATGAGATGTTGTAAGATCTTCTAATTGTGCTGGAGTTTGAATCAAATGGTCAACATAATCAACCAAGGCTGCCACGATGTCAACCCAATTTTGTGTTCTGAGTATTAGTCTTTTACTAACGTCTCAAGTCCAGGTATGAGAGGCGTTGTAAGATCTCCAAAATGTCCCGGAGTTTGAATCAAAAAATCTAATTAATCAACCAAGGCTTCCATGGTGCTCCCAGCCGCGGTATCAACCCAATTATGTCCTCCAATTATTTGTCTTTCACTTACGTCTCAAACCCAGGCATATGAGATTTTTTAAGATCTCCAAATTGTTCTGGAGATGTAATCAAATGGTCTACCGAATCTACTAAGGCTTGCACGATGTCCTCAGCTGCGGTATCATCTCACTCATGCCCTCCGAGTATCTTTCACTTACGTCTCAAGTCCATGTATATGAGATGTTTTAAGATTTGCAAGTTGTCCTGGAGTTTGAATCAAATGGTCTACAAAATCAACCAAGGCTTCCACGATGTCTCCAGCCTCGATGTCAACCCAACTTTGTCTTCTGAGTATTGGTCTTTTACTAACGTCTCAAATACAGGCATATTCGATATTGTAAGATCTCCAAATTGTCCTGGAGTTTGAATCAAATGGTCTATCGAATCAACCAAAGCCTTCACGATGTCCTAAGCCGTGGTATGAACTCAATTATGTTCTCTGAGTATGTGTATTTTACTTGCATCTCAAAACAAGACATATGAGGTGTTGTAAGATCTCCAAATTGTCCTGGAGTGTGAATCAAATGGTGTAAAGAATCAACCAAGGCTTTCATGGTGCCCCCAGCCGCGATATCAAACCAATTATGTCCTCCGATTATTTGTCTTTCACTTACGTCTCAAAAACAGCCATATGATACGTTTTAAGATCTCCAAATTGTTCTGGAGTTTGAATCAAATGGTCTACCAAATCAACCAAGGCTTTCATGATTTCTTCACTCGCGGTATCAACTCAATTATATTCCCCGAGTGTTTGTCTTTCACTCGTCTTAAGTCAAGGCATATGAGGTGTTGTAAGATCTCAAAGATCTCCTGGAATTTGGATAGTTTGCGAATTGCGTCTCAAATTCTGACATGTGACATGTTGTAAGATCTCCCAATTGTTCTAGAGATTGAATCAAATGGTCTACCGAATCAATCAAGGCTTCCATTATGTCCTCGGCCACGAAGCCTGGACTTCAGATATTTCTTAGATGACCTGGAGTGGAATAATTTTTAAATGCGTTTCTAATATGGATCTAATGATCAAAATGGGATGAACCATTTTAAAATAATAATCCTGTAGACCTAAAGGCCCTCCTTAGCCGTGCGGTGAGACGCGTGGCTGCAATGCAAGACCATGCTGAGGGTGGCTGGGTTCGATTCCCGGTGACGGTCTAGGCAATTTTCGGATTGGAAATTGTCTCGACTTCCCTTCCCATGAAAGTATCATCGTGTTAGCCTCATGATATACGAATGCAAAAATGGTAACTTGGCTTAGAAACCTCGCAGTTAATAACTGTGGAAGTGCTTAATGAACACTAAGCTGCGAGGCGGCTCTGTCCCAGTGTGGGGATGTAATGCCAATAAAAAGAAGAAGAAAACCTAAAGACCAGTACTCCATGACTTTCTTAAATTACCTGGAATGGAACAATAGTTGAAGAGGTATCCAATTTAGTCCTATGGATCAAAACGGGTATGAGCAAGTTTTTTTTTAAAGAGATAACATCCTTTTGGTTACGCGTGTTGACCGTAAAGCTTATATTTCAGGGATGGATGATATTCGCTGCACTGGGTGATTACCAAGGTTTGGGAGGATGAGGTTCTGCCGCAGGAGTGGATGGAAGGTGTCGTGTGTCCCATCTACAAAAAGGGCGATAAGCTGGATTGTAGCAACTACCGCGCAATCACATTGCTGAACGCCGCCTACAAGGTACTCTCCCAAATTTTATGCCGTCGACTAACACCAATTGCAAGAGAGTTCGTGGGGCAGTACCAGGCGGGATTTATGGGTGAACGCTCTACCACAGACCAGGTGTTCGCCATACGGCAGGTATTGCAGAAATGCCGCGAATACAACGTGCCCACACATCATCTATTTAACGACTTCAAAGCCGCATAAGATACACTCGATCGGGACCAGCTATGGCAGCTAATGCACGAAAACGGATTTCCGGATAAACTGATACGGTTGATCAAGGCGATGATGGATCGGGTGATGTGCGTAGTTCGAGTTTCAGGGGCATTTTCGAGTCCCTTCGAAACGCGTAGAGGGTTACGGCAAGGTGATGGTCTTTCGTGTCTGCTATTCAACATCGCTTTGGAAGGGGTGATACGAAGAGCAGGGATTAACACGAGTGGTACAATTTTCAATAAGAACGTCCAGCTATTTGACTTCGCCGACGACATAGATATTATGGCACGTAACTTTGAGAAGATGGAGGAAGCCTACATCAGACTGAAGAGGGAAGCCAAGCGGATCGGACTAGTCATCAACACGTCGAAGACGAAGTACATGATAGGAAGAGGCTCAAGAGAGGTCAATGTGAGCCACCCACCACGAGTTTCTATCGGTGGTGACGAAATCGAGGTGGTTGAAGAATTCGTGTACTTGGGCTCACTGGTGACCGCCGATAACGATACCAGCAGAGAAATTCGGAGACGCATAGCGGCTGGAAATCGTACGTACTTGGACTTCGCAGGACGCTCCGATCGAATAGAGTTCGCCGCCGTACCAAACTGACTATCTACAAAACGCTTATAAGACCGGTAGTTCTCTACGGACACGAGACATGGACGATGCTCGTGGAGGACCAACGCGCACTGGGATTTTTCGAAAGGAAAATGTTGCGTACCATCTATGGTGGGGTGCAGATGGCGGACGGTACGTGGAGGAGGCGAATGAACCACGAGTTGCATCAGCTGTTGGGAGAACCATCCATCGTTCACACCGCGAAAATCGGAAGACTGCGGTGGGCCGGGCACGTAGCCAGAATGTCGGACAGTAATCCGGTGAAAATGGTTCTCGACAACGATCCGACGGGAACAAGAAGGCGAGGTGCACAGCGGGCAAGGTGGATCGATCAGGTGGAGGACGACTTGCGGACCCTCCGAAGACTGCGTGGTTGGCGAAGTGCAGCCATGAACCGAGCTGAATGGAGATGTCTTTTATGTGCAGCACAGGCCACTCCGGCCTTAGTCTGATGATAAATAAATAAATGATATTCATGGATGATCTGCAATGGAATAATAGTTGAAGCCGTATTCACTTTAGTTCTATGGATCGAAAAGGGCATGGCCCATACCGAAGTCATGTAAAGCAAATAATGGTTTTCATGACCATAATAGAACTAAAAATGTTCCTTGGGATGATTGTCTGACTTGTGCTGCTCAGGTTGTTACTGGGGTTGCTGGGGACATCATGAAGGTCTTGGTTGATTCGGCAAACCATTTGATTCCAGCTCCAGGACAATTTGGAGATCTTACAACAACTCATATGTCTGGATTTAAGACGCAAGTGAAAGAAAATTACTCGGAGGACATAATTGGGTTGATACCGCAGCTATGGACATGGTGAAAACCTTGGTGGATTCGGCAGACCATTTGATTCAAACTCTAGGACGATTTGGAGATCTTACTACATCTTATATGTCTGGATTTGAGACGCAAGTGAAAGATAAATACTCGGAGGACATAATTGGGTTGATACCACAGCTATGGACATCATGGAAGCCTTGGTGGATTCGGCAAACCATTTGATTCAAACTCCAGAACGATTTGGAGATTTTACTACATCTCATATGTCTGGATTTGAGACGCAAGTGAAAGAAAATTATTCGGAGGACATAATTGGGTTGATACCGCAGCTATGGACATCATGGAAGCCTTGGTGGATTCGGCAGACCATTAGATTCAAACTCCAGGGCGATTTGGAGATCTTACTACGTTTCATATGTCTGAGTTTGAGACGCAAGTGAAAGAAAAATACTCGGAGGACATAATTGGGTTATTACCGCAGCTATGGACATCATGGAAGCCTTGGTTGATTCTTCAGAACATTTGATTCAAACTCCAAGAGGATTTGGAGATCTTACTTCATCTCATATGTCTGGATTTGAGACCCATGCGAAAGACAAATACTCGGAGGACATAATTGGGTTGATACCGCGGCTGGGGACATCATGAAAGCCTTGGTTGATTCGTCAGACCATTTGTTTCAAACTCATGGGCAATTTGGAGATCTTAGAACAACTCATATGCCTACATTTGAGATGCAAGTGAAAGACAAATACTCGGAGGACATATTTGGGATGAATCCGCGGCTGAGGAGTCTACACACCTAAAAATAATCATGTAATTTTAGGTGCTGTGACACCGACATATACGAGCGTCATTTTTGACGTAAAATTAGGTGGTACTTTAATTTTACATCACAACTTTATTGACAAAAAAATTGATTGATCAGAACGAGAATCGAACATAAGTCCGCTGAGTGAGAGCCCAGCACGCTACCACTCAGCTATCTCCGTTTCTTGAAAGAGGGATGATCGAAGTAAAACTGGTTCCACGATTTGCACTGAACAAGTATTTCACTGCATCACGTCATTGACTGCTTGTGCGTTAGGTGCGTTGCAACGGGTGCTGTGTTTAGGTTCCGTGACATGTAATTTTAAATCATCTGACATTGAAGAATATACGATTCTGTTTATGTCATGTGGTTTTGTGTCATTTTATTGAAATACATCACCTGTAATATTCATATTTTTTTGGTGTGTAGGAAATTCTTGGATGACCAGGAAAGGAACGGCTGCTTAAGGCATATTGAATTTGGTTTAATAGCTCATATAGAGCATGAACCATTTAATAAAAGAGATAACAGCCCTTCGGTATCGCGGTTAGACCTCAAGACCTATAATCCAGGGAATTATTGTATGACCTGGAACGGAATATGGTTCAATATATTAAATTTGGCATAAACCATTTTTTACAATAGATAACAGCTCTTTCGCCACGCTTCTAGACCTTAGGTCCTCGGTTACGCGTGTAGACTCCAGGAAATTCTTGGATGACCTGGAACGGAACAATTGTTGAAAGCAAATGATGTGTATACAAAGCATCTACTTTGTTCTTTGGGTTTCTAAGAGTGCCTTCTTATAGGCTTACTTTTGGATGTCAATAATGTTTCAAATTCTTTTTACGTTACGTTACGTCAAAAAGGAGGCCGTAAAACGAAGTGACGTAAAAAAAACTGCCGTAAAAAGAGGGTTGAGTGTATAATTTGCGCGATACGCGAATAGGGGAAAGAAACAAATACAAACAAACTCCTCAGCCGTGTGGTAAGATACGCGGGTACAAAGCAAGACCATGCTGAGGGTGTCTGGGTTCGATTCCCGGTGCCGGTCTAGGCAATTCTCGGATTGGAAATTGTCTCGACTTCCCTGGGCATAAAAGTATCATCGTGCTAGCCTCATGATATACGAATGCAAAAATGGAGGCTTGGCTTCGAAACCTCGCAGTGAATAACTGTGGAAGTGCTTAATGAACACTAAGCTGCGACGCGGCTCTGTCCCAGTGTGGGGATGTAATGCCAATAAGAAGAAGAAGAAAGAAAAATATGTAATTAGTTACTGAAATACAAACAAAATTATGTAGCTTACAGAACACTTCCCAGTAGCATTATACTGTGATCGACTTGCGGTTAGCGGCAGTACAGGAAGCAGCAGAAGCCATGCAAGGTATGTCAGCGCTCGGACCACCGACTGCGGTTCTGTCAGGACTTCAAGGACTTATCCCAGGCAGATCGGATGAAGGTCCTTGCCAGGTAAAAACTATGTCAGGTTTGTCTTAATGATCATGGGGGTCAGTGGCGCTTTAAGATTCGATGTAATGTAGGTGACTGTATGAATGTTTGGATTTCGGCGGTGAGTCCGCAGGATAATAAGAAGATGTTGCTGCAAACGGTTCACGCAGTCGAGATGCTTCCTCATCGCGCCTTGAATGCTGAAGAACTGTCACATCGTACGCTGTTAAGAAGTCACATCGTACGACGTTCGTCCGGGAATCCTAATAGGAGCAAACAACATCCACTCCTTTGCTCCGATGCAACTGTTGCAGCAACAGTTCAAGCAGTATCCCTAAATTCAATGTTGCTGAAGGAACCTGATCTATTTGTGCCATTAGTGTCGGTGATTATCGGTTTCCGAGAACGAAGGATTGCTTTCGGCGGGGACATCCGAGAGATGTATCACCAGCTGAAGATAGTTACGGAAGACAAGCACAGCGCTTCCTCTTCAGAAACAGCAGCAGTGAGTCAGCGTAAATTTACGTGATGGGCGTTGCCACGTTTGATTCTACGTGCTCTCCAGCTTCAGCACAGTACGTAAAGAATCGCAACGCGGAGGAGCACGCAACTCAATTTTCGGAGGCGGCAGCAGCAATCATTCCTCGATATTATGTCGATGATTACTTTGACAGCGGTGACACGGTCGAAGAAGCGCTTGAACGAGCGCAACAAATGAGTTTTGTTCACAAGCAAGCTGGTTTCGACTTTCGGAACTGGGTTTCGAACTCAGTGGAAGTACTTTCAGGCCTTGAAGAAGATAAACCTATGGAACCGGTTTTATTCAACCAGGATCAGCAGTTGGGCAGCGAGCGCGTGCTTGGAATTACCTGGGATCCAGAAATGGACGTGTTTGCGTTCCCAATAATGCCCCGGGAGAGTTGGTTGGTTTGCTATCGCCATTCACTGTTCACGGTAAAATAATAATTCAGCAATTGTGGCGAAGCGGTTGCGAATGGGATCAGCAGATTGGCGACGAGGAGTGGTGCAAGTGGAAACAGTGGACGGATCTCCTCCCGGAGGTAGAAGCCCTTCAAATACCATGGTGCTGTCGGATGTGTTGCTTACTTGCGAGCGATCGTGAATGGGAAGATCCATTGCAGTCTAGTTATGTCCCGAGCGAATGTAGCCCCACTCAAACGGCAATCAATCCCCCGACTAGAGTTGATGACCGCAGTGCTTGGGGCGAGACTGAGTCAAACCATTCTAGGCTCACACTCCCTGCGGATCACTGAAACTGTGCTGTGGACCAACTCAAGAACCGTATTATCGTGGCTGCGTTCTGATTCGTATAAGTACAAGCAGTTCGTAGCATTCAGAGTGGGTGAAATTTTGAGTTGACGCGGTTGATGGACTGGTGGTGGATCCCGTCGAAGCAAAACATTGCGGTTGTCCTCACCAAGGGTCAAGGTCCTCCACTACAAAACGACTTGGAGAGGAAGAATGGACCACAAATTATCTACCAACCGGAGGAATTCTGGCCCTCTACTGGGCCGATTGATGCAACTGGAGAAGAGGCGCGAGGAATGGTGCAGTTTCATGCTGTGGTGGATGTTGAATCGGTGTCTCGATGGGCAAAGCTGGTTAGGATCACTGCAACAGCGCTGCGTTTCATTGCCAACTGTCAGCGAAAGAAGAATGGGCTACCAATCATGACATTGAAAGCCACACAGAATCAGCAGAGATTCCTCAAGGTAGGATATCGGAGCTCGGTGACGATACTCTAGAAGGAGGAGATCCAATAGGCAGAAATCGTTTTGTGGAAGCAAGTACAGTTTGACAGTTTTCCAGATGAAATGAGTGTGACCAAAAATATTATACTGGAGCCTCATCAATCTACGGAGAAGATATCGAAGTCCAGCCAACGGTATAAGCTATCGCATGTGCTGGATGCCGGAAGTGTGTTGCGGGTTTGTGGCAGACTTGAGAAAATGAGGGCATTCCTTTCGATAAGCGGTTTTCGATTATTCTGGCTAGGAAGCACGAAATCACGAGGAAGCTGATCATGCACTATCATGAAAAGTACGGCCATGCAAATCGAGAAACGGTTTTCAACGAGCTGCGGCAGAAGTTTTGGATACCGAATGCGGCGATCTTGAAAGCAACGAAAGAATGCGTGTGGTGTAGATATCGCTGCGTGCCTCAGGTTCCGACGGTGGAACGAATTACAGCTCATTTGCTTCCATTCAGCGCGGTGGTTGTCGATTACTTGGGGCCAGTGGAGGTCACGGTTGGTCGTAGGAAGGAGAAACGATGGATTGCCGTCTTCACGTGTATGGCGGTGAGAGCGGTACACTTGGAAGTGATGCAAGTCTATCTACACAATCTTGTCTGATGGCTCTTCGACGTCTTCCTTGCAAGCGAGGAGCTCCGGAACAAATTCTTTCGGATAACGCGACGTGCTTCCGCGGAACCGATGCAGTGATGGTGAGAACTATCAAGAACATCAAACAGGAGTGTGCTGAAAAAATGACAACAGCAGTAACAGCGTGGCATTTCAGTCCTCCCGCAACACCGCACATGGGCGGTGTTTGAGAGCGGTAGGTGCGGTCCGTAAAGGAGGCAATGCGTGCGTTGGACGATGGGCAGAAGTTGACGGAAGAAATTCTCGCGACAACGTTGGCTGAAGCTGAGGACATGATTAACACACGTTCGTTAACATACGTTCCTCAAGATTCAGCGGAAGAAGGAGCTATTACACCGAACCATTTTCTCCGTGGATCGGTGACGAATGCGGACATGCAAGTAGGTCAGCGGTTCTCAACCTTTTTCTTGAGAGGTACCCCTTCAAACTATTGCATTAGTTGAGGTACCCCCTCCTGAAAATAGGCTTCCAGGTCTCTTGAAAGGACAATTCCAAGCCCTTGAATCTCTTAAAAGTAGGCTTCTGCACCTTGATAAGAGGCTTTTGAGCCTCCTGCATAGCTTTCGAACCTCTGGCATGGCGGCTTTAGAGCCACTTAAAAGGAGGCTTCCTTTGCATCTCGAAAGGACGCTTCTGAGCCTATGCTTCCAAGCCTATTGGAGAGAGGCTTCTGAGCCTCTTAAAAGGAGGCTTCCGAGCCTCTTGAAAATAGGCTTCCGAGCCACTTGAAATTAGGCTTTCGAGCCTCTTGAAAATAAGCTTCTGAGCTTCTTTGAAATAGGCTTGCGAGCCTCTTGAAAACAGGTTTGCGAGCTACTTGAAAAAAGGCTTCCGGCTTTTGAAAGAAGGCTTTCTACCCTTTTAAAAGGCGGCTTCCAAGCCTCTTGAAAGTAGACTTCCGGCCTCTTGAAAAGAGGCTTTCCAGTCTGTTGTAAAGAAGCTTCCCAGCCTCTTGAAAGCAGGCTTCCGGGCTTCTTGGAAGACGAGCCTCTTGATAGGAGGCTTTCAAGCCACTTGGAAGTAGGCTTTCGAGCCTATTGAAAATAAGCTTCCGAGCCTCTTGAAAATAGGCTTGCGATCATATTGAAAATAGGCTTCCGAGCCTGTTAAAAGGAGGCTTCCGAGCTTGTTAAAAGGAGGCTTACAAGCCTTTTGAAAGAAGCTTCCAGAGCCTCTTGAAAGGAGGCTTACGAACTTTTTGAAAGAAGGCTTCCGACCATTTTAAAAGGTGATTTCCGAGCCTCTTGAACGTAGACTTCCGAGCGTCTTAAAACAAGGCTTCCGGCCTCTTGAAAAGAGGCTTCCCTGCCTGTTGAAAAGAAGCTTCTCAGCCTCTTGAAAGCAGACTTCCGGGCTTCTTGGAAGACAGCTTTCAGGCCTTTTGAAAGGAGACTTTCCAGCCTACTGGACAGAAGCTTGTGAGCCTATTGTAAAGAGGCTTCCGAGCCCCTTGAAAGGAGTTTTTCGAAGCCTTTTGAAAAGAACTTTCCGAGTTTCTTGAAAGGAGTCTTCTGAGCTTTTTGAAAGAAGGCTTCCGACATTCTTAAAAAGAGGCTTTTGAGCCTTTTGAGGATTCCGGGTCTCTCAAAGCGAGGCTTCCAGGCCTCTCAAACTCTCGAAAGGAGGCTTCCGAGCCTCTTGAAAGGAGCCATCCCAGCTTTTTGAAAGAAGTCTTCCGACTCTTTTAAAAGGCGACTTCCGAGCCTCTTGAAAGTAGACTTCCGGGCATCTTAAAACAAGGCTTCCGGCATCTTGAAGGTAGTTATCCAAGCCTTTCGAAAAGAACCTTTCGAGCCTCTTGAAAGGAGTATTCCGAGCTATTTGAAAGAAAAATTGCTTCCGACCTTCTTAAAAGTCTTCCGAGCCTATTGAAAAGAGGATTCCGGGTATCTCAAAGCGAGGCTTCCGAGCCTCTTGGCCTCTTGAAAGGAGATTTTCAAGCATTTTGAAAGGATGCTTCCAAGAAGGCTTCTGAACATCGACGGACTCGACGGACTACTGTCCGACATTTTGACTACGTGCCCGGCCCACCGCAGTCTCCCGATTTTCGATGGGATGGTTCTCCCAACCGCTGATGCAACTCGTGGTTCATTCGCCTCCTCTACGTACCGTCCGCTATCTGCACCCCACCATAGATGGTACGCAGCGCTTTCCTTCCGAAAACTCCCAGTGTGCGTTGGTCCTCCACGAGCATCGTCCAGATCCCGTGTCCGGTCTAACAAGCGTTTTATAGATAGTCAGTGTCTCCGCACCCAACCAATAGTGCAGGAAGCCAAATCACCTAATCTTTACGCTTTGTTAGAGAACAATGATGTCAGGAGAAAAGAAATCATCAAAACTAACAAAACATACAATAGTTCGATTGAATTCGTCTTCAACCGCATGCGTCTTAAGGATGTTTGTTTACGTTAAAAAGTTGGTATCACTTCAATGTATATCCGTTTGGTCTGACGACCACGTCCTTCATGATGTGTCGCTTCTCACTGATTACAATGTGCGATAACGATAACGATTTTGCCGCCGTCGTTATGGAAGCGTAAACGGAACATTGCCTGCAGCGACCTAATTAGAATCGCGGCGATTAGTTGTCGCTGTCGCGGGGATGAAGTCTGGGAAGCTTTATTTCGCGAAATAAGGTCTCTACGGGTGAACCGATTTACTTTGAGTCAGTTTCTAATATTTTTGGTAGATTGTAATTGACACCCAGTGAGACAATCTGCGTAATTCAAGTTTAGAATTAAAATTATAGTCACGAAATTTGTTAGTCTAAATATGAACAAAGGTGGGTTGTAAAACTTTTGGCTTTGTAAATGCCAGCGATTTCTAGGAACTTCTATTCCAAGCATCTAATTACGCTGGGAAACAACAGTCAAACAACACCCTTAATTAGAGAATTCTCATTAGCCCGAGCTTCTATTATTCATCCAGGACGGTTGCCTATGCGGTACAAACACTGCACGAATAATTTAATAAACTTAATTCCAAGCCATCCAGTTACACTAAGCATCTGGCATCTTGAGCCCTACCTAGCTCGCATGTAGGAAGCACTGATACCCAGCTCCAAACAGGATCCCGTTTCACAAATCCCAACTTATTGCAGTCGAGCTTGCACCTTGTGTACACAGAGGATTTGCCATCGGTACCTACTGCACCAGTAACTGGGACCCAACAGACAAACTGAGACTCGAGCACGTGAACCAGTTGACGAAGCAATTACTCAAAGTAAAACACTTTACAAATCCTGGTGCTACTCCCGGACGATGCTTCGTCCGCCCGGACCGTTTACCGGTTCTCAACTAAGATGGGGCAAGAAGCTTGCGTCAGCTTGTTATGCGAGGTTACTCCTGACAAGGGATGCCCACCACACACACAATTCATTCAGCTTCCCGGGCGCCTCGGCCCGGTCGGTGTCTGATAAAATAAGAAAATAAACATGTTTTTCTAACATTCCTCGCACTTCTGCAGAATTCCTGCACAATTGCTATGTTTATACCGGGACGGAGCCGCTTGTGGATGTAGATGCAGTTCTAGAGGATGCAACATTGACAGGGCTGGTCACCATTGGTCAATTTTTCTAAAAGGTGAGTTTTTAATCATTGTGCTTCCTCCACCTGTTGTTGCATGATTAGGTGCTAGGTAAGCACAAGAAAACGAGCATCTCTTCCAGCCGATAAAATTATAGGGCAGACCGAGATCCGGACAAATAATCCTTACGCCTCCACTCCATATTCTTCTCATATTTGTATTGAAATGCATCAGGTTTCATAGAGTTTTCTTAACCATCATTTTTTACTTTTCAAAATAAATTGCGACTCTTCCATTACACTAAACCCCACCAGCCCTGAGCTTACGTGGTGTTTCGATTTGCAGCAACGTTGCGTCGGTTGACATCACTATATTATGGGGTTGCTTTCTATCCCGGGTGCGATGCTTTACACCCAGCAAAGTCTTCGCCGAGACGAAGAAGCGATATTTGCATAATATCACTTTCATTCCATTATCATTTTCTGCACTTGTGACAAGAACAACCCCGGGCCGAAGCGACAGCGCAACCAATATGGCAACAGTCAAGTCACAACGAACTTTGCAACTGCATCGCTTGTTCTACTTCAGCTGACACGAAGCGAAGGGAAAGCGTCCGTTCGAGTCGGTGTGAATGAGGAAAAACAGACCCCCGAGGAGTCGTACCCTATTTTGCAGCGGAGCCACCAACTACGGCTACGACAACGACCAGAGCGGCTGGCAGCGAGTGCTTTTTGTTCCGGACGCTTGAAATATAATCCACTTTCAGTAAATTGTGTTAAACTCTAATCAAAAAAGAAGCGCGCCCTGGTAGAAGTTCATTTAGAGTGTTGACACGAGAAGGGGAACCCTCTTTAGTTGTGGTGGAGTCACTGACGCAGCGAACGTAATGTGCTGGTCGGGAAGCTATTTGCGGTTTGAGTGGGAGATATTTTTCCTGGGCACCTACCGCCATTCGGGTGTTTTGAGAATGGAAAAAGTTGTTGATGGGCAATTGAAGCTTCACCATCATGGTCAAGAAGCTCGTTTGTGTGGCTTAGGATGGCTTATATTAGTTTCGGTGTGAGAAATAATGACACCAGTTTTGATATAAATGTACTCAGTACTCGTATAGATATGGAAGAGATAGCGTGACACAACAAAGTCCTGCTCGCGTAGCGCGCTCAATTCTACTTCCTATCCTCGATAAATGTAGGTACTGGTGCTTCGCGAATGTCGTGCAACGTGCCATTGCCCCAATATGACATGTTAGTGTTGCTTAGCAAACGATATCGCTCAATTAAATTTTGCGATTAACAGTTGTTCAAGCTCGCCCAAACCTACGCGATAAAGACAACTTTTAACACAATTTACCAATGAGAGGGAATACAAACTGCGAGAGTTTCGGGCCTTCAAAAGCCGATTAAAGCAACGTTCTTAAAATGCCAGAAAGTATGGATGAGTGTAATTGATCGTAGAGTATTGGCCAGATTCTATCACATTACCGCTAGGATAACTTGAGGGTAGCACCATAAGGTTGACTGTAGCATAGTGGAATAGCACCCGTCCAGCGTACTGGGAGGTGTGGGTTCGATTTCTACCGGTGGGCAATGGATTTTTTCGCATATTTTCATAAATATTCTTATTCTCAAAACACATGTTTTCGGTCACTAGTATCGTTTTCCACATAGTAAAAAGTAAGACGAAAGTCGGAAGACAAAAGATTTATTAATGGAAATTTTGTATTTTTCCGTGAAACATTTTGATTTCTTTATGGAAAATTCTACTAGAGAGTAGATCTCTACTAATAACAATTGTTGGTTTTATTAGTTATTTTCCGTGCAATACCAAGTTTTGTGATCGATGTCATCATAATTGGCTCCGCACCTACATATATTGACATCAACCAGGTTTCTTCTGTAAGGGTTAGGACTTTAGTATTCACCACTGAATCACGCTCGCGCAAATAACAGTAACTGTTCCGTCTTCCATCTCACATCTCATCGCAAAGCAAAACAATACAGAACAAATTTCGTCGCTTCTTTTTGGAGAAGACAGCCGCGTACTCACTGGTGAAATAAATCACAAAAATTAGAAACAAACCAAATTCCTGTTCATTGCTTTGTTTTTGATGGGATGGAAATAGGAGCTATGGGATGAAGTGCCGAATCGTTCCCCTTCATTACCTATATATGAAAATTCTCTATGGAAATCCCATATTGTTTTTTATTTTTTTTTTATCAATCTCGGTCAAAAACGACAAACTTTAAGAAGTGCTGCAATTTTTTTTATCATACGTGTATGTCAAATGTTATCCAGCTTGTGGTTGTGCTGTAATATGGCTGCGAATAATATCAATTATTCAAACCTATGGAAAATGATGTTTAATGCACTGAATGCATAAGGCGTAAGCTGATGATTCGTTTGTTTTTCATTAATTAAAGTTGCGGGGTAGCCAAAACGGCCAATTCTGGTGGGACCTGTGCCGCATGAAGAATGCATCACTTGGATGCCATCTGAATCGATTCACTGTTTGGTGTGAAGCGAACTGTTTTTTCACTCAGTTTTGCCTTCCTCGTCCACTAAATGTACGTAAAGGCTATATGTTTGCTCCAAAAACAAACTTTTGTAGAAGGCCCAGAGATCCATAGTGTTATGTATGTACTTACCAATTGACTCAGCTCGACAAATTGAGGTACTGCCTATGTAGGCATGTGCGAATGGGTAAAAAAGGCTCGTCAATTTTTCAAGCACTCAACCAGTGGATGTCAGATTTTCTTACAATTTTGCATAAGAACCTGTCATAAGACGAGTTTATACAATCCCATTGAATTTCACCACTTAATTGTATCTTGACAGATACGTATTTCGACCTCAAAAGTAAGGCCGTCTTCAGTGTCTCGTACTTGACTCGACAGTGTCTCGTACGAGACACTGAAGACTTCCTTACTTTTGAGGTCGAAATACGTATCTGTCAAGATACAATTAAGTGGTGGAATTCAATGGGATTGTATAAACTCGTCTTATGACAGGTGAAAACATTCCACTAAAAAGCTCAAAATAATTTTCTTATCATAAAAACCTGTTAAAATCTGTATAGGAACAGGGCAAATGCGAAATTGTTAGAATCTAATAGAAATCTTACTGTGATGGAGCCTTTCACGTGTGTTATAAAAATAGTATTAATGCAATCTGTTGTGAGCAAATCGGTTGAGGATAAATGCCAAAAACAATAAGTGAAAATTGTTCACGTTCCCGTAAAAAAACACACACACATCACCTAAATTCGTCGAACTGAGTTGATCGGCATATAACACTACGGGTCTCAGGACCTTCTAAAAAAAATGTTTTTTGGAGCGAGCATATAGCCTTCCCGTACCATGGGATATCAAAATCCATACACTTAAGCACCTTAGTATATGAAAAAGTCACCAGGAAAAAGGAATCGAATGGAAATGAAACGTTTGCCGTTGACACAGGAGCATGAAGGCTTCTGCTTTTGAAGTATTTCACATTTACACATTAAAAACTACGAAAAACATAATAAAATTATAAATTAAATCAACTACCGCTGAATCGAAATCCGTCCACCGTGAACGGATTTCGAATCAAAGGATCACAATCCATACAGCTATTTTTTAAACTTAATATTTAATTTGAAGCAGACTGATTGACTAAACTACCACTGTAATTAGTTCAATACGCATCTTGAGAAGTGATCCCTTCGATTTGTATTCCGTTTATCTATTGTTATGATTCGCAATTGGGGGCAGCAGGGACTATGTCCAAAAGCTTGACGATCCCTCCCCAGGCCATCTGCGAGTTGTGGCGCCTGCCTAGGATGTGGTGGGGTTTGACAGTGGGCCCTGTTAAACCTCTATAAAAAGCTGCATGTATCCGCAAGTAGGCTCCGCCAAAGCGACCGTGTGCCGCTCAAAGCGCACAAGCCCAAGTCCTGGTGTTAGGTGGGACGCTAAACAGCCCTGACACGACGGCCCTCCGATGAGACAGGAGGTTTGCGCAGGCCCAATAAGCCGCCTTTAAAAACAACTATTACGAACGACATAGAAGATAATACGACTCGATACAATCGGCAACGACCTAGGCGACGAATGAAGGATCACGATTGGAAGCTTGGAACATGGAACTGCAAGTCGCTAGGCTTCGCAGGTTGCGATAGGATAATCTACGATGAATTACATCCCCGCAACTTCGATGTGGTAGCGCTGCAGGAAATCTGCTGGACAGGACAGAAAGTGTGGAAAAGCGGGCATCGAGCGGCTACCTTCTACCAAAGCTGTGGCACCACCAACGAGCTGGGAACCGGCTTCATAGTGCTGGGTAAGACGACAACGCGTGATTGGGTGGCAGCCAATCAACGCAAGGATGTGCAAGCTGAGGATTAAAGGCCGTTTCTTCAACTATAGCATCATCAACGTGCACTGCCCACACGAAGGGAGATCCGACGACGAGAAAGAAGCGTTCTATGCGCAGCTGGAGCAGACATACGATGGATGCCCACTGCGGGACGTCAAAATCGTCATCGGTGACATGAACGCTCAGGTAGGAAGGGAGGAAATGTATAGACCGGTCATCGGACCGGATAGTCTGCATACCGTATCGAACGACAACGGCCAACGATGCATAAACTTTGCAGCCTCCCGCGGAATGGTAGTCCGAAGCACTTTCTTCCCCCGTAAGAATATCCACAAGGCCACATGGAAATCACCTAATCAAGTAACGGAAAACCAAATCGACCACGTTCTAATCGACGGTAAATTCTTCTCCGACATCACGAACGTACGCACTTACCGCAGTGCGAATATTGAATCCGACCACTACCTCGTCGCAGTATGTCTGCGCTCAAAACTCTCGAAGGTGATCAACACGCGTCGGAGTCGTCCGCCGCGGCTTAACATTGGGCGGCTACAAGACGGTAGACTAGCCCGAGACTACGGGCAGCAGCTGGAAGTGGCACTCCCAACGGAAGAGCAGCTAGGCGCAGCATCTCTTGAAGATGGTTGGAGAGATATTCGATCCGCCATTGGAAGCACCGCAACCGCTGCACTAGGCACGGTGGCTCCGGATCAGAGAAACGACTGGTATGACGGCGAATGTGAGCAGTTAGTTGAGGAGAAGAATGCAGCATGGGCGAGATTGCTGCAACACCGCACGAGGGCGAACGAGGCACGATACAAACGGGCGCGGAACAGACAAAACTCGATTTTCCGGAGGAAAAAGCGCCAGCAGGAAGATCGAGACCGTGAAGAGACGGAGGAACTGTACCGCGCTAATAACGCACGAAAGTTCTATGAGAAGTTGAACCGTTCACGTAAGGGCCACGTGCCACAGCCCGATATGTGTAAGGACATAAACGGGAACCTTCTTACGAACGAGCGTGAGGTGATCCAAAGGTGGCGGCAGCACTACGAAGAGCACCTGAATGGCGATATGGCAGACAACGGTGGCGGTATGGTAACGAACCTAGGAGCACGCGCGCAGGACATGCGACTTCCGGCTCCGAATCTCCAAGAAATCCAGGAGGAGATCGGCCGGCTGAAAAACAACAAAGCCCCTGGAGTTGACCAACTACCAGGAGAGCTGTTTAAACACGGTGGTGAAGCACTGGCTAGAGCGCTGCACTGGGTGATTACCAAGGTTTGGGAGGATGAGGTTCTGCCGCAGGAGTGGATGGAAGGTGTCGTGTGTCCCATCTACAAAAAGGGCGATAAGCTGGATTGTAGCAACTACCGCGCAATCACATTGCTGAACGCCGCCTACAAGGTACTCTCCCGAATTTTATGCCGTCGACTAACACCAATTGCAAGAGAGTCCGTGGGGCAGTATCAGGCGGGATTTATGGGTGAACGCTCTACCACAGACCAGGTGTTCGCCATACGTCAGGTATTGCAGAAATGCCGCGAATACAACGTGCCCACACATCATCTATTTATCGACTTCAAAGCCGCATATGATACAATCGATCGGGACCAGCTATGGCAGCTAATGCACGAAAACGGATTTCCGGATAAACTGATACGGTTGATCAAGGCGACGATGGATCGGGTGATGTGCGTAGTTCGAGTTTCAGGGGCATTCTCGAGTCCCTTCGAAACCCGTAGAGGGTTACGGCAAGGGAATGGTCTTTCGTGCCTGCTATTCAACATCGCTTTGGAGGGAGTAATACGAAGGTCAGGGATTGACACGAGTGGTACGATTTTCACGAAGTCCGTCCAGTTATTTGGTTT
Source organism: Armigeres subalbatus (assembly GCF_024139115.2). Classification (NCBI taxonomy): domain Eukaryota; kingdom Metazoa; phylum Arthropoda; class Insecta; order Diptera; family Culicidae; genus Armigeres; species Armigeres subalbatus. The sequence goes on along the minus strand of NC_085140.1, from coordinate 376,822,116 downwards.
CGCCGACGACATTGATATCATGGCACGTAACTTTGAGAGGATGGAGGAAGCCTACATCAGACTGAAAAGCGAAGCTAAACGGATTGGACTAGTCATCAACACGTCGAAGACGAAGTACATGATAGGAAGAGGCTCAAGAGAGGCCACCCACCACGAGTTTGTATCGGTGGTGACGAAATCGAGGTGGTTGAAGAATTCGTGTACTTGGGCTCACTGGTGACCGCCGATAACGATACCAGCAGAGAAATTCGGAGACGCATAGTGGCTGGAAATCGTACGTACTTTGGACTCCGCAAGACGCTCCGATCGAATAGAGTTCGCCGCCGTACCAAACTGACTATCTACAAAACGCTTATAAGACCGGTAGTTCTCTACGGACACGAGACCTGGACGATGCTCGTGGAGGACCAACGCGCACTGGGAGTTTTCGAAAGGAAAGTGTTGCGTACCATCTATGGTGGGGTGCAGATGGCGGACGGTACGTTTTTTTTTTTTTTTTACAAGGGAGAATGCATTTACACACTAACCCAGTACACGTGCATTGTAGTTGCCAAACTACCACACGGAATTGTACTGGAGTGTCGGACTCGACCATACCGGTAATACCGACTAAACTCCCTTGGGCTCCACCATCGTTTCCCCCAGGAACTATCTCCCAGTACTACTTCTGGGGGATGGCAGTACTAAACGTACTCGCTCATTATCGCTCACACAGGCACCCGTCCCATGCGAGACTGACTTGGGTGCTCGCACACCATTCACTCCATTTGAGTCTTACTTGGATGCTCTCCCGGGCGCTCCGCTGCCATGCCTCGAGGTGTCAATAGCGGTAACTGCCTGGGCCTACAGATATTACGCTACGACACTCCTGCCTCAGCACGAGCAGATCAATCACACCACTGCCGAAGCAGACCACACGCTACCCTGCCGAAGCAGGGACACTCCCCATGCACCACATGTGCACAACTGTAGGTGTGTGGGTACAACCCACTGCTACCCTGCCGCCGAAGCAGCTTCTCCAAAGACCATTCGCTCCATGTGACCCTTTTTCGGGTGCTCACTCTAACACTCCACTGCCATGCCTCGAGGTGTCGATAGCTACCTCGACTCCTACCTCAGCATGTGCAGTCCATACTCAGACTTCTGCTGCGCTTCGAGGTGACAATAGCGGCGACACGCTATGACACTCCTGCCTCAGCACAACCAGATCACTCACTCCCTGCCGAAGCAGCTCACGCGCTACCCTACCGAAGTAGGGACACTCCCCAGCCAATTGGCACTCCCACAAGCGGCACACAGTCGCTTTGATAGAGTCTGATTACGGGCACTTGAGGTTTTTTTGGGAGGGATTTTAGCAGAGCCCACTGCTAAATCCCACCACGCCCTAGGCAGTTCTCCCTGACTCACAGACAGCTGGGGAGGGGTCGTCAAGCCCTTGGACATGGTCCATGCTGTCCCTGCTGTCCCTGACGCCCCCTCTGGCGGATGGTACGTGGAGGAGGCGAATGAACCACGAGTTGCATCAGCTGTTGGGAGAACCATCCATCGTTCACACCGCGAAAATCGGAAGACTGCGGTGGGCCGGGCACGTAGCCAGAATGTCGGACAGTAATCCGGTGAAAATGGTTCTCGACAACGATCCGACGGGAACAAGAAGGCGAGGTGCACAGCGGGCAAGGTGGATCGATCAGGTGGAGGACGACTTGCGGACCCTCCGCAGACTGCGTGGTTGGCGAAGTGCAGCCATGAACCGAGCTGAATGGAGAAGTCTTTTATGTGCAGCACAGGCCACTCCGGCCTTAGTCTGATGATAAATAAATAAATTTGTATGGAGTCGCTCCATAGAGCTATAGATTGAGAAAAATATATATATTGTACCATCCGGGATTATAAAAGCATGCTTACATATGGAGAGGCATGGTGCGGTGAATTGTTTCATGAACTTGAGACTAAACTTTTTGTGCAAAAAATAAAGGATTAGGATTATATACTGCAACCAGTGCATCAAGTTATGATCAAAAATAACCTACCCTGAGGTAAAGGCCTACTTAAAGTTTTACAGGGGTAATGGAAAAATACGGAAAATTGATTTCTGACTAAATATTACGAAAAATCCATTAAGGTCACTCCTGACGGAATCCAATTTTCAAAGTACTCGCGTTTTCAAGGGCACACCATTCGAAACGGAAGCAACGGACAACTGTCATTTTTATTTTTTCAGCTTTGCTGCGTCGCAGCATGCGTGAAAAAATAAAAATTACAGTTGTGCGTTGCTTCCGTATCGAATGGTGTGCCCTTGAAAACGCGAGTACTTTGAAAATTGGATTCCGTCAGGAGTGACCTTAAAACTGTCATAACTTTTTTTATTTTTAAGATTTGAGGTCCAACAGTAACCAAACGGCGTATTTTAATATTATCTAAAACTTTGCAGAACATGCAAGAAATGTAGGAATAAAAATAAAAACCCTGATGTATCCACCTAGCGGTGTTGATGCCTTTCTCGTGCAAAAAATGCAAAAAAGTATGATTGAGTATTTTTTAGCGTGTTTTGAGCATAAAAAATAGTATTTTGGCCATAACTTCTGATCCCATAGTTCGATCTGGCCAATTTTCAATAGCAAACAATGGGACAAGATTCCCTGTCGGATGGGATCCGCAAATAATTCGGACAATGCAAAGTTCAAACAAGTGTGTCTACAAAATGTGTACACATACACACACATACATACGCACATACAGACTTCACCTCAGTTCGTCGAGCTGAGTCGATTGATATATATCACTATGAATCTCCGAGGCTCCTATCAAAAGTTCGTTTTTGGAGTGATCATATAGCCTTTCGGTACAACTTTGTTGTACGAGAAAGGCAAAAAGATATGATGAAAAGAATACTATTAAGGGGATGTTGGCATAAAATGTTACAAATATTCAAAAGTGATGAATTTATGAACTTGCGTCTTCGACTATTTTTTTCAGAAGAGGTTATGCTATAATTTTTATAAAGACACAGATCTTGTATGTTGTAAAAAAAATCATCTCACTTCTAGTGAGATTGATCAATGATCTGAATACCTCGAAGGAAGCAAATTAACTTACTGATAAACAGGGCTTATAATAGTCATTCTCGTCGTATGTAAAAAGCGAAAAAAAATTAGTCTTGCACGACGCAACACCTATTCGTTTTCTTCGCGCCGCATGCGTACCATGACGATAGTCGCGCAGCCAAAAGTTATGACCATTTTCGTCGTCACTTCTTCACACAATTGATTGCACGTCATTATAGACGGACTGGTTAAAAACATAATAGCGTCTCAAATAAACAAATAGTAGGAACTTTGGTAACATAAATGTATCGATAACATTCATAACGCTTTCATACGTTGCTTCAAATTCATTATTTCAAAGGTATGAAGTCTTCGTTCTTCGATGTCGTCATGACGATTTGGTTACATGACGAAAGCTAACGCGATGCGCGTCATTGACGATGTGTAGAGTAGCACTGAAGACACTGCAACTCTTCGCAACTGTGGTATTTCGTGCTATGACGATGACTATTGTCAGCCCTGGATAAAATGTCTTGAAGACACTATTACGCTAAATCGCATAGTAAAAGTACTATTAATTAAACGGACTTTAAACACGATTTTAGCTAGTGTGCGACAATGGAAAGAAGAAGGCTCTTGTGCTCCTAATATATAAAACTGTTATGTTCTACTAGACAAATTAAAGAAGATTTTAAATTCTCCTTCATTAAATATACGCATTCTTATCCGGTGAAGTTTACACCTTTCTCTCGAAAAAAAAATGTTCATGATTAGTAAAAAGTTCAATTTACCACTGTAGCTTGCCGGAAAACAGGGTGCTATATTAATTGCCATGAGCGAACATTTATGGTTTATATTTTCCGATGCTTTCGCTTCATTCAAGTTGCGCTGACAACACCGTGGACGCAAGAGGCAGGGTTCGAGAGAACCGATTGCGTGGCGAACCGGAAGCCACTTCCCAACGTAATCCGTGCATAAATTGTTTGCTCAGTGCGTGCAGCAGCCGTGGGTAGAGGACAAGGATGAAAACTGTTTTCACTTCGTTATTTGTTTGTAAGGAAATTGAGGTTAAAATGACCCGATGATTAATAATGATTTATCTTCCATTTAAAAGTCTAGGGACCCAAATCATAAAAGCCATCTATTGAACTTCTATTGACCTCATATTTTTAGGACCGGTTTCTTTCTCTTGAGATTTCAGATGATATAGGTATGTATCAATCACGTTAGTTGCAATAAAACTAACTCCGTGTGGTAAAATGGTACAAAAGATAGTTGGAAAACACATTGAATTTTTTATTTTTGAATTTTATATTGAATTTTATTATTAAATTTGGAATAATGCTTTGATTTTTTTTAAGTTTGACCCAGAATTTCGGTATTTTGTATCCGTTGGTACGCCTCGGCAAAGTGGATTTTATTCAGTTTGTTTCTTCACTGAGCAGGTATTCATTATCATATATCCCATCAATGATATTAAATGTTGTTGTTGCTAAATGGAGCACACACTCGGGAGATTGGGTTTCATTCACCGAACAGGACTCCGGGGAATGATGATGTGCATAAAGTATACAGACCCGACGCGTATCACGTACTGACATTATTATGATTATACATTTATGAAATTTTAATTATGATGTAACGATTGGTCAGTCGGTGGGAAGCTCGCGATAAAATAAAAACAGTGTCCACTGACTGTGAGGAAAAGCAATCACGTTCAATTAATGTCGTTTCGGGAGTCCAGTTCGTAATTTAACGGTGAGCCACTGCTGGCGTCCGTTGCTACTTTATTGCAATTTCGGGTAATTTGATTACGAATGGTTAATGAATTGCAAAAATGATAAAAAGGCAACCAACTGGATCGGTATTGACTTTCGTTATTATTATGTGGCTTCATATGGGAAGTATCAAACATTCAAATGAGCTACGAATACTCTGAATTATTTTTTAAAATTATTCATGCCATTGGTAAGGAAAAATGACGGCTTTGGCAGGTTTCCTTCAACGATTTCAGCGAAATCAAATTTGGCGTTCAAACTTAGCCAGAATACTCTTTGTAAAACCAAATTATGTATGCTGCCCAGTACTGATTCAAAAGAAATAACTCAAATCCTTAAAACTGGTGCATGATTTAAATCGAGAATTGAAGTTCTTAGAATATAACAATGGAAATCATACAAATCGTCGAAATTTACTACCTGTATAAGTCATTAGAACAAAATGGTCCTCATAATTTGGAATGCGAAAATTGAAAATAATCCAATCCACGCAATTTCCGAATAAAACTTTGCGAATTTCAAATTAGTTTTTGAACATGAGACTTACAGATTTTTTTTTCTCTTTCAACTAGTAGCCGGTTCTGGAAGTCCTAGAAAAACCGGTATAACTGTCAAAAATAAGACCAAATCATTCAACATGTTGATGTGGGAGACTACTTAATATATCCACAATTGGACTTTCCAGACCATTATTAATTATCCCCTTAACCAACAAAAAGTGTTTTATTTCTCATGTCGTAATTCTTGATTTCGGCACCCCACGAAGGTCTGGCGCCCTTGGCGATGAGTGCGGCATATCACTCTGATTTGTTCGGGGCATCTCTACCGATTGCAAGGGATAGACGTCACATCACTATTCACTATAACTTTTACTCAAAACATAAACTACTCACAAACATTACCTAGAAGCTTTTAAGAGGATTTACATAAAATGAAATAAACATGTGAATTCGTAAGATTGTATTCAAAACCGTATGAATTTTATTAATTTTTTTTTTAACTTTGCTGGTCAAGAAAAGTTTTCTACCGTCAAGAAATTTTTTATCCGCGGTATTTTATGTGACTTCTTATTTTCCAATAATAGTGCTATGTGGCTCCTATTCGTTTCTTTTGATTTCGTGCGTAGCTCTCCGAAGCACTAGTTAAAAAACATTCCGATATTTCAACGTCCCGCGCCATTTCCCGCTTCCAGCAGTGGATTGGTTAATCGTAAGTACAAGCCAAATCAAGAAATAAGGAACCATATAGGGTAACCGTACCCTTAGTGGAGGTAGCATCAATAGTGGAGGTAGTGGGGTTTAAATGAGATTTATCATATTTATAGACTTTACGATGGTTTCAGTTGATGCATCGTGCTTTAAATATCCTATTAAATGCAACTTACCTTAAGATTTCGCTTGTTAAACTATTGAAAACAATGATTTTCCTTAACAAAATTGACTCCCTTGCACCTATAGTGGTGCAACTGTACCAATAGTGGCGAGTCTCATAAGAAACCAATGGATAGCACCACTATAGGAACCAAAATTTTTTTTTACCGCCACTAAAGGAGCAGTGTACCCATAGTGGTGCAAGCAATATTTGGTAATAGCTGATGCTAAATGATATCTATCTCATTTTTGTTAGCAAATTTATTAGTTTATTTATTGACTAAGATAATAAAGCAGTAAATTTCCCATAATAATCAATTTTTAAAAAATATTTTCTTTTGTAGATCTACTAATACCTCCACTATTGGTACCGTTACCCTAGGACGTTGAAATACCAGGTTCTTTCCTTTTGTAATGTTCAGTTACCGCTCAGCTTCTGAGACGAGCAAACGTATTTTCGATTGCGCTCTCCGAAAGTCAAGCGATTAAATCCAGTGGTTTATTTTTCACCCGTCCGTGCCGCGTCGCGCTTTAGTGATCCGCGATGAGGCGTGAAAATACTTTTCGTATAGATTACTCGCGCTTCCCTGTGAAGCCGTCTTTTGAGAAGGTGCATAGCTTCTGCAACACAGTTTTAGGACTGAAGAAAGAAGATGTTGTGAGATTCCAGTGTCACCGCGGTGAACAATGTGCGTTCGTCAAGGTTAAAGACCTGACGCTCGCACAAAATATCGTGGACGAACACGACGAAAATATGAAGTGGACATTGCGGGGAAGAAACACAAGTTGCCAATAACGATGGAAGATGGAAGTGTTGAAGTGAAGGTGCACGATTTGCCGGAAAACGTTTCCGAAGAGAAGATCATCGAGTTTCTCAGTGCGTTCGGTGAAGTAATTTCGTTGCGAGAGTTGACGTGGGGTGGTGGCTTTGAGGTGGGATTCCGCTCGGCATATGGTCGCGCGTGGGTCACGATCGATGGCCAGCAGGCAAACATCGTCTACAAGGGGCAGATTTCTTCATGCAAACACTGCAAAGAGCAAGTCCACAGAACAAGAAACTGCTGGTCCATAAGAGCCAAGTCATCGTGACGAAACAAGCTGGGCCACGATCACAACCGAAGAAGACGAGCGGCGCGAAACCTTCGATCGTCAAACCGGCTGAACAGCGTGCTGTCGCTCCACCACCAACATCGCTGGAGACTTTTCCCGAGCTGCCTAAGCCAGCGAGTCAGACCGAACCGTCTGGCTCAACAACAATAATATCAACCAGCCAACCACCGAGCAACGCACGAATGATGTCCCCAAGCCCGCTACTGCACCTGCAAAGCGCGCGCAGCTCATCGTCGTCGTCACTGCAAACACAAACATACGGCGCTGACGTAGTCTTGGTCGACTTGTTTAAAAAACCTGCGACTCGATCCCAAAGCCGAACCGCCGGCAACGAAACAGATGAGTCGTCAACTTCCACAAGAAGCGGGCGAAGCCGAGGGCGTCCACCCGGCAAAAAACAACGTTGTGACGACGGTGACGACGAGCAGGGTGTGGATTCTCTTCCATAAATGGCTCTTACGTCGTACAACCTCGGATCCATCAACATCGGCACAATCACGAACCCCACGAAGCTCAACGCGCTCCGAACCTTTATCAGCAGTCAAAGCCTCGATATCGTGTGTCTACAAGAAGTTGAGAACGAACAGCTTTCCTTGCCTGGCTTTGTTGTTTTCGCAAATGTAGACCATACGAGGAGAGGCACAGCTGTTGCGGTGAAGGAGCACATCCAGGTCACTCACGTGGAGAAGAGTCTGGATAGCCGATTGATCGCACTGCGAGTGCACGACACGACCATTTGCAACGTTTACGCTCCCTCCGGCACTGCGCAGCGAGCGGCCAGGGAAGATTTTTTCAACGGCACGCTGGCGTACTACCTCCGTCACCACACCACAAACGTCATCCTCGCTGGCGATTTCAACTGCGTACTGCGTGCATGCGACTCGTCCAGCCCGAATACAAGTCCATCCCTAAAGCTGCCGTCCAACAGCTGCAGCTACACGATGCATGGGAGAAGCTATGCCCACGTGATGCAGGCTACACATACATCAATCGGAATGCGCGATCTCGACTTGATCGTATTTACGTTAGTCGGGGACTACGTGACAAATTGCAGTCTGCTTTTACCCACGTCTGCTGCTTTACAGACCATAAAGCGATAACGGTAAGACTCTGTCTCCCCCCTCTTGGACACGAGCCCGGGCGTGGTTTCTGGGCCATTAGACCGCATCTCCTTACCGAAGAAAACGTTGCCGAGTTCCAATATAAGTGGCAATACTGGACTAGACAACGTAGAAACTACGAGTCATGGATGGATTGGTGGCTGTCGTACGCTAAGTCCAAGATCAAATCTTTTTTCAAGTGGAAATCTCGAGCCTTCTACGAGGAATTTCACGACGCGCATCAGCACCTTTATGCGCAACTACGACTAGCGTACGACGGCTACTATCAGCAACCACAATTGATAACCACCATCAACCGTCTGAAAGGGGAAATGTTGGCCCTACAACGCAACTTCTCGTACATGTTTATGAGAATTAACGAGGCGCACGTAGCAGGGGAGCCAATGTCAAGGAAAGACGTAGGAAGAAAACGTTAATTACGCAACTGCAGACAGAAAAAGAAATTGTCGTCGAGCCTCAGGCAATCGAGGAGAATCTATTTGATTTCTTTTCGAACCTCTACTCGGAACAAGCAGCACAAAACGACGGCAATAACAACAACGGGAACGATTTTGCATGCGAAAGTGTTATCCCACCAGATGATCCGTCGAACGAAGCGTGCATGGAGGAGATAACAACAGCAGAAATCCTGTATGCAATCAGAGCGAGCGCACCCAAACGGTCTCCCGGTGCCGATGGAATCCCGAGAGAATTCTATCTCCGCATGTTCGACGTCATTCACCGTGAGCTGAACTTGCTTCTCAATGAAGCACTCACTGGTAATGTTCCCCATGCCTTCGTGGAGGGCATCATCGTACTAATAAAGAAAAAAGGAGGTGATAACACGGCCCGAGCGTACCGGCCCATATCGCTGCTCAACAGCGATTACAAACTGTTCTCTCGCATCCTAAAAAACCGGATGGAACGCGTTATGCAGATCCATCACATTCTGAGCAACGGACAGAAATGTTCGAATTCAGAACGCAACATCTTTCAGGCCACTCTTGCTCTGAAAGATCGGATTGCCAGTCTCCGTCACCACCGACGTGCCGGTAAGCTAATCAGCTTCGATCTGGAGAACGCCTTCGATCGGGTGCGGCATTCGTTTCTGTTCGACACCATGCGGTCGCTCGGTTTCAACGTGGAACTTATCTCTCTGCTCTCGCGCATTGCCAGTCGGTCCACATCCCGGCTGCTCATCAATGGACACCTTTCTCGGTCGTTCGAGATCGCACGGTCGGTGCGACAAGGGGATCCATTGTCCATGCATCTATTTGTTTTGTATCTCCATCCACTGGTAAGCAGACTAGAGCAAGCGTGTGGGGAGGATCTGCTTGTGGCATATGCGGACGACATCAGCGTCGTCGTCACAACGGAGGCACGGATAGAAATGATCCGTGAAATATTCAACCGATTCTCTGTTGCAGCCGGCGCAAAATTAAATTTGCGCAAAACAATTGCAATAAATGTCGGATACTGCGAAGGCAACACAATCGATACCCAGTGGCTGCAAACGGCAAACGTAGTCAAAATTCTGGGTATCACTTTCGCAAATTCGATTCGATTGATGACGACGCTGAACTGGAACGTGCTGGTGGGTAAATTTTCTCAACAAATGTGGTTGCAGTCTCATCGTACGCTGACGCTGCACCAGAAGATAATAATGCTGAACACCTTCGGCACTTCCAAATTGTGGTACCTCTCGTCGGTGCTGCCTCCACTAGGAATACACACGGCGAAGATAACAGCGACGATGGGGACGTTCCTGTGGAGAGGAATAGTCGCTCGCGTGCCGATCATGCAGTTGACCAGGAAAAGGGAGCATGGTGGTTTGAACCTACACATTCCCGCCATTAAAAGTCGTAGTCTGGCCACGAACAGACATCTGAAAGAGATTGATTCCCTTCCGTACTATAGATCCCTCCTCTTCCCCGCTGATCCTCGCCCTGCAATTCCAATAGATCATCCCGACATCAGAATAATCCTTACATGCTTATCCCAAATCCCCCAACAAATTCAACAAAACTCCTCCGCCGTGCAAATCCACCAACATTTTGTTCAACAAACGGAACGGCCTAAGGTGGAACAAAACAGTCCGATGATCGACTGGCCACGCGCATGGCAAAACATCGCCGTCAAACAGCTGTCTTCAGCCCATCGTTCACAAATGTACTTATTTGTAAATGGAAAAATCGAACATCGGAAGCTACTATACACAATGCAGCGAGTAGCAAATGATAACTGCACCCATTGCGGGAACCAACAACAAGAAACGCTCCAACACAAATTTTGCTCTTGTGCTCGTGTCGGCCCGGCGTGGACGGTCCTACAGCAGAGACTAACCGGGCTAATGGATGGATGGAGAAGACTCTCATTCGAAGATTTAGCGAGACCTGCACTGGCAGGTATCAACAAACGAAAACGAGTAGCGATCCTACGAATGTTTATTAATTACATCAGTTTTGTTAATTTAAGTAACGGTGTTGTAGATGTAAATTCATTGAACTTTCACTTGGACGTTAATTTTTAAATTTGTAAACTCTTTTAACTGTTAATGAACTGACAAATAAACAGAATTTTAAACCACAGAAAAAAAAAAAAAAAAAAAAAAAGAAAAAAAAAAAAAAAATGTTGACAACAGTACTTCTGTGGAAGTACTTTCCGTATTAACTTAGTATGTAGTAATAGTTTGATATTTGCTCAGCTCCTTTTACGCAGAATAGCTTTCTAGCAATATACCACCACCCTCTGGCAAAAGCCACGAACAGAATTACAAAACATGATATGGACTTGATTGATGTAAGAGATATTATAACAGGCAATAATATCAAAAATCTGTACCGAAATATCATTTAAACATCCAGATATGCTATGGATAAGAACAAACTAATGGCACATGATATTGATCACTTCTTTCAAATATCATAACTTGATCTCCTCATGATATTTTAGTGCAAAATATTGATATTGTCGTTTGATCTTTTATCTCTTATATCAATTACGATTATTACGGAATTACGATCGGAAAATCACCTTCCATGAATTTTTCACATCGATCGTCGGAAAACCTTGAAAAGCTGGCAACAGAAATGAATAAATCGGTAATTGGGTAATTGTATTCAATTCGCCCGCAGGTGTCGAAGCGTCCATGGTTCAAAAAATTGATTATGCGACGAGACTTCATTCGAACCATGTGTCGTCTAATGTCCAATCACTACACTTTAAATTCAGTCTTATTATCAGGCTTGAACTTGCTTTAAAGACGTTCTCAAAAGTGGACTTACTCTTGTAGCGGTCTTCAAGAGGTTATCATGTAGTTCTTAGTTTAATTGCTAGTCTTGAAAAAATACTCTCCAAAACTACTAATAGAGTATGATAAAACTTGAAATGTTACTTGGGTGTGGTCCATCCAATCAGCAGTTACTACTTACGTTTTTGCTTTCGCTACAAAAGACACACTCTCACATACATTTGCACCAATAAATCAAGTCTGTTCTACCAGATCTCTCCAGACGCGGCATCTCATCAGGATTTACCCTATAATACTTATAATTATGAGGAAATAAAAAAATAATCATCACATTTTCATGAAAACGTGGATTTTCCTTAATTCTCTTCAATTTTTGCTAAAAATCGGTTATACAAATGACGAAACTCAGTGAAACAAATGGCTGCGATGCTCAACAATGTTAAATATTGTATATTTATCAAAAATCAGCATTGAAAAATTGCTGAAAAGTCAGCAGAAAAGTTACTGAGTTTCTCGACAATAAACGAAATTTGCGAAATTTATAATTGCCGAGCACTCAGCATTTTTTTCCGGGATTCAGCAAAAAAAGTGAGTACGTACAGGTATCCAGGTGCTGATTCTGTCTACATTTTTCAAAAAGCCCAGCGTGTACCAACGCTTCCTGTTGAATGACTAGATACAGAAACGTACAGTCCATCCACAACATGGGGTGAAGGAGCAAGGCAGCATGACATTGAGAAAATTGATGTCAACAAGTTATTTTTCTGCTCACACTTTTCCATATTTTATTGTTCTCCAGCAATAACGTTTACCATCTCCGCAAAGTCGCGACTAGTCGTTGCGGAAACCGGCGCGCGCTGCATTAGTTTCCAAATGGGATGGCACCCGGTGCGGTGCGGTGGGGTAACAAGCGTGAGCTTTGCCCTGGGGAAAATCGTTTCCATTTGTTCGCGAACACCACTCACTCGTACAGTAGCACAATGAGTTTTATGTGGAGCGGTGATAGCTGATGGCAACGGGGGACCGTATATATTGGTGAGAAAATGAAAAACTGGCTCCCCGTTTTGATCGATGGGGATGATGCTTCACTCGCGGAAAAATATTATTCACATTCAATTTATTACTTTGTGGCTTAGATGACATTGGCACGGAAGTATCTACGCTTTAAAATAAGGATAATAATCTGGCGTGCTCGTCAGTTTCCGCTTGCTACATGCACCCAATTGCTTTTGTGTCACAATTGGTAATTGGAATTTCAAACATAAATTATAAAGAAGTTAACATTGAATGTATGCTTTGAATTGAATCCTAACTGCAGTAATTGCCAATATTTTTTTTGCTCAAGTTATCAAGTTAATTAATCACCAACATCTAGTTTGCATCGGCCTACCACCCAAAGTACTTGTGCTATAAATAACAAACCGGTGTTGTTGGTCAAACAGAGCTTATTGAAGTTTAATTTGGTAAAACATTATAAATGACTACAGCGCCACTAGCATTCTAGTACTTATGCTTCTACTGGTAAAACTCAATCAGTTCAAGGTTTCCCCTTCAGTGCGTGGAAAAATTCACCAGAATTAGATTTACCTGGTCCACGTGGAGAAGGACTTCTTAATCATGGCGACTTTTATAGGGCGAGTTGCTGGTTAAACATCATCTATGAGTTGGAGCAGTACCGCCCGAAGATACGCGACGTAATCTTGACAGCAGCTGTCTAGTTTTTGTTCATAGGATGAAAATTTTCCACATGAAATCCTGCTGTGGCAAATGAGCTAGGGCACATTTCACAATGAGTTACCAGTCGATGGACGAATGAGTCGACACCATTGTGCCACCCGTAGTGCCAATTTAGGGAAACTACGGAGACGAAGCGTCCGCTGAGCAACTTACCGCATTCCTGTACTTCTCGAAGGAAATCACGAGGCTCACTTTGAACTTACTTAAAAGGCTGTGAAACTGTCGCACAAAAGATAAACAATTCAAAGCCGCTTCCTAGGTATTGGACTTTCATGTGAAATATGGGCCCTGATGATTCTTAAGTTGAAACACTTGAAAAAATGAGCTCTTTGAATTCCCCTACGAAAAGGACATCAACACCGCCATCATTATAGTGACGCGCCACTAGTCGGAAGGTAGCCGGAAATTCATTCAGGAGTTTCGATTTATACGGCTCGATCGATTCTGCTGCGGAGAATAAGGCTTGGTCATCTCTTCATGTTACAACACCAAATGTCAGTTGCTGGAACACTATTGTGGCGGTCTACTGTGCGGAAAAACCAACAATCGGAATGAAATGGTAGTAGCACTCCGAAATGATCTCATCAACCTGAGATGATGGCGTGGCTGGTGCCGGCGACCGCAATGCAAAGCACGAAGCTTGAGTTTCCGCAATCAGAACGGAACAGTTCTTCAAGAAAACTTGGTCATTCGGCGTATATCAAAAACGACATACGTGCAATGCACAACCTCGTAAACGAGACGAATCTATGAAAGAAGGTAGATAGATAAAATATCGAGAGGACAAAAGATCGAAATGGCCAAAAAGTCGAAAGGGATAAAAGGACAAAAGGTCGATGAAGAGCAAGTTGATAACAAGTTAAATGTATTCGACCTTGTGTTCATTTCGACGTTTTGTCTTTTCGACTTATTGTCCCGTACCTTTTGTCCTTTTCGACCATTTGTCCCTTCGACCTTTTGTCTTTTGGCCTTTTGCACGTTCGACCTTTTGTCCCTAACCCAAGCGGGACGGACTCTTGCCTTGACAAAACAGGAAAGCGCTGTACCTCGTTCATCTCGAACATGGATCTACCTCGCTGAAGGGCTTGAAGACGTCACACACTGCTTGAATTGTTTCCAGTCAACTGAGGCATGGCTCTCCGCTGCAAAGAGTGTTGGGAAAATCACAGCACTGACGAGTGCGACTGGATTTTTGAATGGGACTTTCTCTTCTTCTTCTTATTGGCATTACATCCCCCACTGGGGCATTGCCGCCTCGCTGCTTAGTGTTCAATCAGCACTTCCACAGTTATTAACTGCGAGGTTTCCAAGCCAAGTTACCACTTTTGCATTAGTATATCATGCGGCTAATACGATGATACTTTTAAGTCCAGGGAAGTCGCGACAATTTCCAAACTAAAAAATGCCTACACCAGCACTGGAAATCGAATCCACGGTTTTACTTTATCGCTGCGCATCTTACCGCTAGGCTAAGGAGGGTTCCTATAAATACTTGATCTGGACTGGACCAAGGACTGTCCGAAACGTGCCAAACTTCCGTTTATCCTGACTTGCTTTAGCTTAGCTTTAGCTTAGCTTTAGCTTAGCTTTAGCTTAGCTTTAGCTTTAGCCTTCCCAGCGCAGGCTTTTAGTTTAGCAGGCACCTTAGCTTTAGCTTATTTTTAGGCTTAGCAGAGCTTTTATTTAGCTTTTAGCGAGGCTGAGCTTAGCTGAGCTTGCTTTTACAGGCAGGCTTAGCTTTTAGCGCAAACTTTTTAGCTGAGCTTTAGGCTGAGCCTTAGCTGAGCTTTTTAGCTTAGCGGGCTTAGCCCTTTAGGCTGAGCTTGTCTGTTCCCACAGCTCTGTTCGAGCTGAGCCGGGCTGAGCGAGGCTGAGCAGGCTGTTCCAGCCCGAGCTGAGCAGGCTGAGCTGACGGCTGAGTTCCAAATTCCCCATCTGAGCCAGGCGGAGTTCCCAGGCTGAGCAGGCTGAGCCCAAAATCTGAGCCCAGGCTTTAAGGCTGAGGCTGGGCACCCGCAGGCTGAGCGGGTTCCACCCTGTTCTGGCACCTGAGCGGGCTCCACCCCACCAGGCCAGGCCCTGGGCCTGAGCCAGGCAGGCTGGGCAGGCCAGTTCAGGCTGGGCTGAGGCAGGCTCCAAAATCTGGTGGGGCTGAGCCAGGCAGGTGTTCCCTGTCTGAGCTGAGCTGGGGCACGGGCAGGTGCTCTGAGCCCCACCCAGCTGGCTTCAATCTGACAGCTTCCCACAGGCTGAAGCCAAGCTGAGGCAGCTCCTGTCTTGTTCTGTTCAAGCACGGGCAGGTTCTGTTCTGTTCAGCAGGCTGACGGCTGAGCCCCACAGCACTGAGGCTGAGCGACTCCCAGGCTGGCTCACCCCACTCCCACCTGGCTTACTGAGCGAGCTGGACAGCCTCCCCCACCACCTGGAGTTCCCTGGCACTGGCCAAACCCAGCCCTGTTCCAGCTGACCAGCTGTGGTCCGGGCCTGGTCTGTTCCCAGGCCCACGGGCAGGCTGCCCAGCCCCAGTTGAGCATGAGCCCATCGACTGTTACCCAGGCAGGCACTGAGCCAGGCTGTGCCCAGTCTGCAGGCAGAGCTGTCCTGTTCAGAGCTGAGCCTGGGCCAGCTGAGCCCCACCGAGGCGGGGCGCAGGCGAGCGTCTGAGCTTCCTGTTCCAGCCTGAACTGTTCAGGCAGTGTTGAGCCCCCACGGTGGCTGAGTTCGCGAGCGACCTGCGAGCAGACAGGCCCACTCGACCCAGAGCTGGCAGAGCCAGGCCTGTTCAGGGGGGAGGCGAGGCAGGGCCAGGCTGGCCCCTTGAGGCTGGAGCCCAGGCTGAGCAGGCTGTTCCCACCCCAGGCTCCCAGCCCTGTCTGAGCCCCTGAGCTCCTCCGGCTGGTTCGAGCCCCGAGGCTGGGCAATTCCCAGGCTCCCACGGGCAGCTGAGCAGGCCCCAGGCCTGGTCGAGCTGGGAGGCAGGCCCCAGGCGGAGGCCAGCGAGGCTGAGCTGAGCCTCAGGCAGGCAGGCTGCCAACGGGCGGGCAGCCTCAGCCTCCCTGAGACGGGCTCAGCTCCCACCTCAGCTCCCAGCAGGCAGGCAGGCCTCAGGCCCGGCAGCTGAGCTGAGACTCCCCAGGCCTGGGCTGAGGCACGGGCTGAGCCATCCCAGACCAGTGGCCCTGGGGCATGCTCCAGCCTGAGCTGTTCTGGTTCTGAGCCCTGAAGCTTGCCCGAGCCAGGCTGAACAGGCTGAGCCCCACTCCAGGCAGGCCCTTTGAGCAGGCAGCCCAGGCACTGAGGCTGTCCCTGAGCTGGGCAGGCAGGCAGCCCAGGCTGAGGCTGAGCTGAGCAGCTGACTGACTGGCTGTTCAGCGGAGCTCCTGGGGCAGGCTGAGCCCAGGCTGGGGCAGGCTGGGTTCCAGACTGCAACTGGAGCCGGAGCTGACGGGCGGACTGACTGGACAGCTTTTGACCCAGGCCCTGTTGTAACCAGGCTTTGCCTCCACCTGCCCCACCATGCCCCAGTCTGCCCGCTGAAGCCCCGCTAGCTTAGCTTTAGCTGACGACCCTGTCTGCAGCTGTTCAAGCATCTTTAACCTGTTCCCAGCTTAACGGGCACCCCCAACTTAACTGGCTTCTTTAGACGCTGACCTGTACCCCAGGGCAGCTTTAGCTTAGCCACCAACTCCCACCCCGACGGCTTTAATTCAGAGGCTGAGCCCCAGCCTTTAGCCCCTGCTTCCACCCCAGGCTCGGCTGAACACAACTTAACTCTGTTGAGCCACTCTTTAGCTCAACTTTAACTTAGCTTTAGCTCCAGCTTTAACAACTGGTTAACAGCTTTAGCTTAACACAGCCTCACTTAGGCTGAGCGGGCACAACAACTCAGCCTCCAGGGCTTAACTTTAGCTGGAGCTTTAAGCAACTTAAACAGCTTTTGGCAACTTTGGCTTAGCTTTGCTTAGCTTTTGTGGCTTTTGCTTAGCTTTTGCTTAGCTTTTGCTTAGCTTTTGCTTAGCTTTTGCTTAGCTTTAGCTTAGCTCTGTTTTCAAATCTGCGTATTATTATGATATTGATGTTGTGCACAGATGTACCATTATTATTATTTATTTATTCAGACTAAGGCCGAAGTGGCCTGTGCGGTATATAAGAGTCTTCTCCATTCAGCTCGGCCCATGGCTACCCGACTAGAAGAGCATAACAGAAACTGAACACAATTTTAACGTATTGTGATATTTATAACTTATTTTGATACAATTTTGTTCTCAGTAGCCATTATCTTTCAAATGTTGTAACAAGATTATATCATAATATGATTTGAAAAATGCTTAACACCGAATTGCCTAACAGTAGGCAATTAAATAGATGTAGCAAAGTCTCCCAGCCATAGATATCACAACGCTGATATAATTTGAGAAGGTTGCCTTATTTGTAATGTTAGTTTCATGTTCTCGAAAAATATTCTTGTTTGAACAAAAACAAAAATTTCTGATTGTTTATCACAATCTGGATACCTATCACAACCTGTAAAAATTCCAACGGCACAGAAACAATATATTTTGTATCTGATTCTGTTATAAATTTCTATCAAAATATGTTATTTTTATGATAAAGTTGTAACAAAATTTGATAGTTTTTTTTCCCAGTAGTGTAGTTTTTGATAGAAATTTAGATATTTTAACAGCATCCTGCACCATGTTTCTATCAAATTTTGTTATAAAAATTTAGTATAACATAATAACATAGGTTGACATAATTTCCCGACTAGAAGGTCATATCAAAATTATATCATCATATGTTATTATGTTATACAAAAATTGTATAACAAAATTTGTTAGAAATATGGTGCAGGATGTTGTTAAAATATCTAAATTTCTATCAAAAATTACATTACTCGAAACAAAAAACTATCAAATTTTGTTACAATTTTATCATAAAAATAACATATTTTGTTAGAAATTTATAGCAGAATCAGATACAAAATATATTGTTTACTGTGCATTTACAGGTCGTGATAGTTCTCCAGATTGTGATCGACATTCAGAAAAAATAGTTTTTTTTCTGAACAAGAACATGAAACTAAGAACATTACAAATTAGAAAACTTTTGCAAATTATATCATTGTTTGCTATATCTATGGCAGGAGACTTTGCTACATCTATTTTAATTGCCTACTGTTGGGCAATTCGGTATAAGGCATTTTTTAAATCTTATTATGTTAAAATCCTGTTACAACATTTGAAAGATAATGGCTACTGAGCATGAGCATGAGCATTATGACCGCACATTTCGTAGTTGCTACTCCGTGATACAGAGAACACAATGAATGGGGCTTGGGATTAGCTACCCATTCTCAATGTACACGTTTCGGGAGCTCAAATATTTAAAGTCAATAACGGCGCCGGCCACGTCCTTACGGTCATATAAGAATGGAAGGATTGTTAGTCCGCCGCTCGTTGCTACTAGAGACCGAGTATACCTCTGCATCTCCACATTTGAAAGATAATGGCTACTAAGAACAAAATAAGTTATAAAGATCACAATATGTTAAAATTGTGTTAAGTTTTAGTTATGCTCTTCTAGTCGGGTTTGATATGATCTTCTAGTCGGATACACGTTGCCAACCACGCAGTCTACGGAGGGTCCACAAGTCATCTTCTACCTGATCGATCCACCTTGCCCGCTGCGCACCTCGCCTTCTTGTACCCGTCGGATCGTTGTCGAGAGCCATTTTCACCGGGTTACTGTCCGACATTCTGGTTACGTGCCCGGCCCACCGCAGTCGTCCGATTTTCGCGGCGTGAACGATGGATGCCCGACTAGAAGGTCATATCAAAATTATATCAACCTATGTTATTATGTTATACTAAATTTTTATAACAAATTTTGTTAGAAACGTGGTGCAGGATGTTGTTAAAATATCTAAATTTCTATCAAAAATCACACTACTGGAAACAAAAAACTATCAAATTTTGTTACAATTTATCATAAAAATAACATATTTTGTTAGAAATTTATAACAGAATCAGATACAAAAATATTGTTTCTGTGCAGTTGCACATTTTTACAGTTCGTGATAGGTCTCCAGATTGTGATCAACAATACAAAACTTTTGTTTTTGTCTGAACAAGAATATTTTTCGAGAACATGAAACTAACAACATTATAAATAAGGCAACCTTTGCAAATTATATCAGCGTTGTGATATCTATATGGCTGGAAGACTTTGCTACATCTATTTTAATTGCCTACTGTTGGGCAATTCGGTGTTAAGCATTTTTTAAATCATATTATGATAAAATCCTGTTACAACATTTGAAAGATAATGGCCACTAAGAACAAAATTGTATCAAAATAAGTTATAAATATCACAATATGTTAATATTGTGTTCAGTTTCTGTTATGCTCTTCTAGTCGGGTGGTTCTCCCAACAGCTGATGCAACTCGTGGTTCATTCGCCTCCTCCACGTACCGTCCGCCATCTGCACCCCACCATAGATGGTACGCAGCACTTTCCTTTCGAAAACTCCGAGTGCGCGTTGGTCCTCCACGAGCATCGTCCAGGTCTCGTGTCCGTAGAGGACTACCGGTCTAATGAGCGTTTTGTAGATTGTCAGTTTGGTACGGCGGCGAACTCTATTCGATCGGAGCGTCTTGCGGAGTCCAAAGTATGTACGATTTTCAGCCACTATACGTCTCCGTATTTCTCTGCTGGTATCGTTATCGGCGGTCACCAGTGAGCCCAAGAACACGAATTCTTCTACCACCTCGATTTCGTCACCACCGATACCAACTCGCGGTGGGTGGCTCACATCGTCTTCTCTTGATCCTCTTCCTATCATGTACTTCGTCTTCGACGTGTTGATGACTAGTACGATCCGCTTCGCTTCCCTCTTCAGTCTGATGTAGACTTCCTCCATCTTCTCAAAGTTACGTGCCATAATATCTATATCGTCGGCGAAGCCAAATAGCTGGACGGACTTATTGAAATCTGTACCACTCGTGTTAATCCCTGCTCTTCGTATTACCCCTTCCAAAGCGATGTTGAATAGCAGACACGAAAGACCATCACCTTGCCGTAACCCTCTGCGGGTTCGAAGGGACTCGAGAATGCCCCTGAAACTCGAACTACGCACATCACCCGATTCATCGTCGCTTTGATCAACCGTGTCAGTTTATCCGGAAATCCGTGTTCGTGCATTAGCTGCCATAGCTGGTCCCGATCGATTGTATCATATGCGGCTTTGAAGTCGATGAATAGATGATGTGTGGGCACGTTGTATTCGCGGCATTTCTGCAGTACTTGGCGAATGGCGAACACCTATCCCGTGGTGGAGCGTTCGCCCATAGAACCTGCCTGGTACTGGCCTACGAGCTCTCTTGCAATTGGTGCTATTATCGACGGCATACAATTTGGGAGAGTACCTTGTAGGCGGCGTTCAGCAATGTGATTGCGCGGTAGTTGCTACAATCCAGCTTATCGCCCTTTTTGTAGATGGGACACACGACACCTTCCATCCACTCCTGTGGCAAAACTTCCTCACGCTCACACCTCACGCTCGTTCGTAAGAAGGTTCCCGTTTATGTCCTTACACATATCAGGCTGTGGCACGTGGCCCTTACGTGAACGGTTCAACTTCTCATAGAACTTTCGTGTGTTATTAGCTCGGTACAGTTGCTCCGTCTCTTCACGGTCTCGATCTTCCTGCTGACGCTTTTTCCTCCGGAAAATCGAGTTTTGTCTGTTCCGCGCCTGTTTATATCGTGCCTCGTTCGCCCTCGTGCGGTGTTGCAGCAATCTCGCCCATGCTACATTCTTCTCTTCTACTAACTGCTCACATTCGCCGTCATACCAGTCGTTTCTCTGATCCGGGGGCACCGTGCCAAGTGCAGCGGTTGCGGTGCTACCAATGGCGGATCGAATATCTCTCCAGCCATCTTCTTCCGTTGGGAGTGTCACTTCCAGCTGCTGCGCGTATCCTTGGGCTAGTCTGCCGTCTTGTAGCCGTCCAATATTAAGCCGCGGCGTTCGACTTCGATGCGTGTTGTACACCGCCGAGAGTTTTGAGCGCAGGCATACTGCAACGAGGTAGTGGTCGGATTCAATATTCGCACTGCGGTAAGTGCGGACGTTCGTGATGTCGGAGAAGAATTTACGGTCGATTAGAACGTGGTCGATTTGGTTTTCCGTTTCTTGGTTAGGTGATCTCCATGTGGCCTTGTGGATATTTTTGCGGGGAAAGAAGGTGCTTCGGACTACCATTCCGCGGGAGGCTGCGAAGTTTATGCATCGTTGGCCGTTGGCATTCGATACGGTGTGCAGACTATCCGGTTCGATGACCGGTCTATACATTTCCTCCCTTCCTACCTGCCCGTTCATGTCACCGATGACGTTTTTGACGTCCCGCAGTGGGCATCCATCGTATGTCTGCTCCAGCTGCGCATAGAACGCTTCTTTCTCGTCGTCAGATCTCCCTTCGTGTGGGCAGTGCACGTTGATGATGCTATAGTTGAAGAAACGGCCTCTTATCCTCAGCTTGCACATCTTTGCGTTGATTGGCTGCCACCCAATCACGCGTTGGCGCATCTTTCCCAGCACTATGAAGCCGGTTCCCAGCTCGTTGGTGGTAGCTTTGGTAGAAGGTAGCCGCCCGATGCCCGCTTTTCCACACTTTCTGTCCTGTCCAGCAAACCTCTTGCAGCGCCACGACGTCGAAGTTGCGGGGATGTAATTCATCGTAGATCATCCTGTCGCAACCTGCGAAACCTAGCGACTTGCAGTTCCATGTTCCAAGCTTCCAATCGTGATCCGTTATTCGTCGCCTAGGTCTTTGCCGATTATATCGAGTCGCAATATCTCTTATATTGTTCGTAATTATTGGTTTTCCAGGCGGCTTATTGGGTCTGCGCAAACCTCCTGTCTCGCCGGAGGGCCATCGTGTCAGGGCTGTTTAGCGTCCCACCTAACACCAGGACTTGGGCTTGTGCGCTTTGAGCGGCACACGGTCGCTTTGGCGGAGCCTACTTGCGGATACATGCAGCTTTTTATAGAGGTTTAACAGGGCCCACTGTCAAACCCCACCACATCCTAGGCAGGCGCCACAACTCGCAGATGGCCTGGGGAGGGATCGTCAAGCCTTTGGACATAGTCCCTGCTGCCCCCGCACATATGTACCATGATATTTAAATAATTCGGATGTTTTGGAATGTTTGGATTGAGAGGCGATGTTTCTTCTTTTTCAATGGCTCTACATTCCAGCTGGAACTTGTCCTGATTTTTGTTTTATTAGCATTTCAACAGTTATTTATTCAAAGTTTTTTCTATGCTTACCGTTGTATGAGTATGTATGTTTCTTGAGTGCAAATAAGTGCACTGGATGGATGCCCAGGGAACCGAGAATATGTTCCATATTATTTTACACTCATTATGGGAAGTCAAGACTCAATTAGACCGTAAAATTTCATCCCAGAAAAATCTTTTAACGAATATCTCCCACAAAAAAATCGAAGAAATTTGAATTCTCGTTTTCTTCCACACTTTCGTTGGAAATCCAAAATAAGAATTTTTTTAAAATCTTTTTGAGAATTGATTCTCCCACCCGGTTGATTCAGTCTAGGGTTCATGTCACCAAAGATTTTTAAATACAAGATAGCCCACTCCCGATTATCCCATACAAGTTGCTGGCGATTAACTTTTCTATAGTACAGCGCCAACTGGTGATTCAAAGTCTAACTTTGACTTTTTACTGTACTTTGATAAACGACAGAATCAAGAAACAACATGTTGACATTATTGACCAGTGTTGTAAAATGTCATTTGCAATATTTTTCATAATTTTCCCAGAACTTTTTTCAGTAGTTACCCGATCAGGAATCCATAACAAAATTATAACTCAATTCTATCAATGGTTGTTATTTAAAACAACGTATGTTATAATTAGATAATTCGATAAAAATGTGTCTTCTGCCAGTTTTATTTCATATCAAAATTATAACAACATTAGTTATGTATATTTACACAAAATAATTGCCTACATGTTTTGATATTGGAAAAAAGCGGAGGTAATCACCTCCAGTATAACTTGAATCAATGTTCGATGTTAATAGCTAGTACAAAGTTAATTGCCTACATTATGGATGGAAATCCAGCTTTGTAGCGTACCACATTTTTATACGTGATGTAGGCAATTACCATGAAAGTAGATTTTTGTACCTCCTAATCCTATCAACGGTTGTTATAATGTTGAAATGAAGGTAACAACCTCTGATATAATTATGTTACGGCTAGAGGGAATTTTGATATAATATTTGTTATTTTAACAACTAACCAGCCAATTTTATAACACATTTTGTTACATTATTCTTCTGAAATAAATAACTCCCCTTGTTATAATTTTGTAATGCATTCTTGATCGGGTAGCTATCAACTATCAAGTATGGCGAACTTATAGCGCTTAAATGTGGCTACAACTTTGTCTAACAAGAAATTGCTGTAAATATGCAATCTGGGGCGTGGGAGGTAAAATGTCATTCAAATGACATTATGTCAAATGACACGTGACATTTTGGAGAGATTTCACTCTCTAGTCTCAGATGTTATATTTAGAGTAATGTACCTTTGGACAAAAATATAGCACTACTCAAGCGTTATGCGTGCATCTAAAATTTTGAAGTGAATTTGGCTTCCGAAGAAAATTATGAACAAATTAGTCAAATGACATGTAGATGACATTTTACAAGCCTGATTGACAGAACTCATGTAAAGATTAAGAATATTCTTTTCTCCGTCATGGTACGTAGTTTTTTTTGTCTTTATTAGCGAGACTTTCAGCCCTAGGCTGGCTCGTCTCGTATTGGTAAGTAGTTAATATTATTCAATATCTGACGGTATATAATGATTTAGTGTGGTTATTAGAGTGGGGCATCATGGTTGCAACAACTGAAAGTTTTCGGACGTCTTGCAGCACGACTCGTGTTTGCATGTTGCATGAGTCAGCTTTTTAGCTGCTAAATTTATTAAATTATTATTTAGAATTTAATGTAAAATTTCATCACTATAACTAACATTTCTAGTCCAATTTTTAGTGTGTTCAGTGTCAACCGTCATCTATTTTACTTAGGATCAACAATTAGCTTTAGAATTTAATTAAATAGATTTGAGAAAAATATGTTTGCTTTTTTACTTCTGGAGGTTTCAGTTTATCGTAAGCCAAGTGGCTTATTGTGTTAAAGTATAACCCGAAGGATGCCGAAAAACTTTGCTTAAGAAGGTACGTTGCTAGAATGCCCACAAAAAAAGTTATAACCCTTCAAATATTGCTTGTTCAAATCATTAGCATTACAATTGAGCAATTCGCACAAATTCGTAGGTGGTACAAGATTATTGTATGAGAGTAGCATCACTTTCATCCGTTACCAAAGATATTGATTTGGGACTACTATTTCACTATCTTTCAGATCGAAGGAATGCACTCTCCAATAGTCGAGATGTGTTCGGGCCACGTCCTTGCGAATACTGAGGAAGGGGAAGGATGCTTAGTTGGACACTTACTTAAGATAGGTGCCACAGGAGGTTTTGGGATTGTGTGGAAGGTTATAACATTAGGAATCGTTTTGGTAGAACTTGAAACACAGAAAGAATCAAGATAGAAATACATAGCAGGAAAGGAACGAGCCTGGAATTGAACACACGACCTCCTGGTTATAAGACAGAAGCAGTAGCCACTAGACCACCGAGCTCGTCATAAGATTGCTTGTTCAAATCATATGCAAAAATCGATTATTCTGACAGCACTGCCGAACTAATGGACCAATAATTTAACTGAATGTTATTCCAAAATTATTGATCCTATGGGGCTGGGATTCTGATTAGAGTTATTTGGAATCATTTCTTAATGTTGAAATCGGGTCAAAAATGAAGAAGGGTTTTTCCCACAAACAACCATAGGTAGGTAGCCTGAAAGTGCTGGCAGGAACTATGATTACTTCCATATAGTTTGAACAATCATTCTTCGAAGCGTTATAACATTTAGACGTTCCAGAAACGTGCCTTCTTCAGCAAAGTGTTTCGGCAGCTTTCAGACTATATGCTAAAGTTATGAGTCAGGTACCATCAATTAAATACGTCACGCCAAAATTGGCGATTTTCAACCCACCCCACTCCCCCCTTTGTCACACTTTTTGTATTAAACCTCTTAAATTTTTGTATGGGTCGTCACGCTACTCGAAACCCCCCTCCCCTCTCGAAGCGTGACGTACTTTGTGAATGGCCCCTCACGTTATTGGCGATAAATTGAAGCCGTTAGGGGCAAAAATGTTAAAAGTTACGATTTCCCATACTAATCTCCATATAAATTTGAAACGCGATGCGGAAAGCGAGGAGGCAACCAATCGAGCTCATATTTTGCACAGTTAATCAGGGTCTCAAAACGATTCAGAAAAACCTTGATCTCACTTGATTGGATGAAGTTTGCGTTTTTTCATACAACTGCACCCCACTCTAGTGGTTACGAATTGTCTCACACTCAAATTCTATTTTCTGATTCACTCCACATAAAACACTCCACATAAACTGGTAGAAGCAATGTATTATGCGTTATTATTTCTTCGTAAATGTGTTCAAATCTACGAATAAAGAGACAATAAATAAATTTAAACAATTGAACTAGGACAAATCTTACGGAAAAACAAGCCACACCTCACACCATAAAGCCATGAACTCTTCAAGATAATAAGATGACAATAATGACTTGACTGGAAGACAGAAAAACAAAACTGCCAGTATTTTTCAATGATTATTATTTTCTGAAAAAAAAATTAAGCTCTTTTGGTGGAATGTCCCCACCTGTCATGAGTCGTGCTTAGTACTATTTCATTTAATTTCACAATGCCGTAATATTTTTTTTTCAAGAAAATTTTCGCTCTTCTGTTCAGCAAAAACTAGTAATTGACCAGCATTTGTCTACCTGTCTATTTGCAGTACGATTCTTCTGCTACTTTTTAAATATTATTCCTGTGCAAATTTTATTTGAAAGTTTTGCTTGATGATTTTCCAGAATATTCTATATTCCATATGAGCATGAGCATGAGCATTATGACCGTACAATTCGTAGTTGCTACTCTGTGATTGACTGGAACTTGTGAAATTGCACAGAGAACCATGTGAATGGAGCATAGGATATGCTATCCATTCTCAATGTACACGTTTCAGAAGCTCACGTATTTAAAGTCAATAACGGCGCCGGTCACGTCCTTACGGTCATATAGGAAAGGAAGGATTGTTAGTTCGACTCTCGTTGCCACTAGAGACCGAGAACACCTCTGCATCTCCACGATTGTCACGGGATGTAGTATTGTGTTAGTTGCAAAGGATATTTTATCTGGATTCACTTCGGTAAGTGATGCGATCTAAGGGAGGGGATTATATGAAATGCAAATAAAAACGCGGACCGTTCAGATCAAAACAAAACATCTCGAATCACGCGACCGTTTTTCTTGCTATTCGGAATACGATCAATCGTGAAATCAACACAGAACTATTTCTCGACGACCAAAACACTTACCATAACGCACTGTACATACTTGCTCAAATCACAAGAGAAAACACACACTGAACTGATTAGCTTTATTACCGGCCGCGCAATGCAGAACACAATATTTCGGCAGATCGCGCGATTGTTCTGCTGTCCGAAACAAGGGAAAAAACACACTCTCTCCACACACTCTCCACTCTTCCCTATTTTCATAAATTTAAGATATTGAAATACTGCCACTTACTTTTAAAAAATGGGAAATGACTGCATAAATATAAATATCAGCATAAAGTGTTCTCCATGCGTGCCAACTACCATTCCCATCCATCCACATGAATTCCCAAGCCAATTCCAATCCACCGGTCGGGCAGCCCAGCCGCTCATTAATGAAAAACCAACCGAGGAAAATTAAAAGCGTTGGAAATTATCGGAAATGACAGTTTTTTCAAGCGCACACGCTCCTTCCCCCTCCCAACCGGAAAGAGCCGATCAGGCTTAATCAGCCGGGCTTCGTCGTCGTCGGCGTGGTTGTCAGCTAAAGCCCGGATTCCGATGATACACTCATTCAATTTGCATACGCAAGCCGCCCTCTCCTGGCGAGGAAATTAATGAATATTAATTCCCTTTAATGCGGGAGCAAAATCACTGTGACGCGTGCTGCCAGAAGGGCACCATGGACGGCCATTACGCCGCCACCGCTACCGAGTGGACTCCGGCCTTGGGGCTAGCGCAACGCCGGTGTGGACGTCGTGCGACGCTAACAAATAGGTTCCAATAAACGGAATGTGCGAGGGTGCGCTGGATTTATTAAAAATGGTGGCATTTTTCATCATGATTAATTTGTGTCTTTGATGAAGTGACAATGAGAGATTTGTCAACTTTTTTGGAATGGGACGTTTTAATATGTTGGTTCAATATGATACGTTGTGGGTTTCGAGCTATTTATGTGAAATATTGCAATTAATTGCACAATTTATTAATATACGGATAGAGGCAGAATGTGTCGATTGACAGATGCATATCATAATTATTCCAACTTCATTCTTAGATAAATCGATAAAAACTGCAAAATAATGCTGATCTGATATTACCTACTAAGTGATGAAACAACCTGTTTGCTAAGGCAGGATTTTCTTTCAAACATTTCGCGATTGCGCCCAGGGATAAAACCTAAACTTACCCGAGGTTTAGACTGAAACAAGGGAATAAGGTTTCACAATCAAAGGCAAAAGTATGAATGAAGAATTATGTGGATGGACAAAGAAATATCAACCTGCGTTTTTATTTTCATCATAGCCTCTAATGCCAATAAAAGAGACACTTTTTTGCCAAACTCATCCGTATCAAATTGTAAGCTCAGAAACGTTCTGAAGTGGAGGTTTAGCAAATGGACGTCGATTTCGTTGATTTTAGCCCCTACGACCATGGACAGAAATACTCTATCAGTATAAACATGAGTTGCCTATTTTCTACATATTAGCCACAATACCCCGGTTGGGATGCGATGTTAGTAAAAATAGGTTTAGTTGACGTTTAGAACGAGCCATAACTTATTGAAATACATTTTCAATCTGTGATGTAACCAAGGATACCTGTCGTAAGACTAGTTTAATACTATTCCATTTAATTCCAAAACGATATGATCACTACAGATACGTATTTCAACCTCAACTGTAAAGCTGCCTGGTCGATCGAAAAAAATAAAGGCCGAGTTGAAATCGAAAAAAAGTCTTACGTTAAACTTTAAGTAAGAATCTGTAAAGATTACAACTTGGTGGATTTGAATGCAATAGCAAAAAACTCACCTCATGACAGGAGAAAACATTCCACTAAAAGAGCTTAATAATTTTCGTTCACAATAATTGGCCATATCGAACTTCGAAAGAAGACAGATCATACTTTCTTCGAACGCATTCTTCTCCGATGACACAATTCATTCCGTTCGTTGCTAAAGATAAGTTGTTAGCTGAAGAAAGAGGCTCTGAATAGAACGTTTGCTGAAAGAATTCCACCACGTATAAAGCGTTCGTGTATATCTGCAGAAAAATATGAAACAGCGCCAGATTCCAAGCCATGTTTGTTGGCGCACCATTGCCATCCACATGGGACACGTGTGACAAGATCCAAAACATCCTCCGTTGTAGAACAGGAGGTGGTACAGTCAGTGACTTGTTCGCGTAGGTATTCTCTCGTGCTTGTGCTCTCCCCTCGCTTTTGGCGACGGGTTCATCAAGTTCCTTTGAAGCCGGATTTAGGGTCGGCTTATCATGGGTAGATTTATTTAAAAGTGACTTTGGTGACGGCGAAACAGATTTTGCGATGTTTGCAGATTTGCTGGGCTTATGGATGTATGTTTTGCACGCAAGCTGCTCCGGCAGAGTCGCGAAGCCACGTCTGCTTACGGATTTTACAGGGGATCAAAATGGAATCAAATTGTTCTGCGGAACTCGCTCGAACGTATGAGATGAAATATAATAGGATTCTCCAATCCGATGTTCGCTGTAATACTCTATCTCGCTGCTAACCATTGACAGCCTAACAAATGACTCTGCCGGCAAGGATCCACAGTTGCTTGAGTAAATTTATTCAAACTGTCAATCACGGCATTTACAATTACTTCTAATGAATATCGCTATTGGTGTTTCGGTTAGCCAGCCTGTCGGATTCATTATTATTCTGACGCAAATTAATGGAGTTTTGGAGAAAAAATCGAGAACACAGACGCATCAGTTATGGAGGGATATTAGGTCAATATTCATCTCTAACTAGTCGAAACGGGATGTAATTTATCACCAAATTGCATTGCATAATAAACGATAAACATAATTCAACTTCGAAGGATTAATCTCAAAATCTGAATTTGCGATCTATAATGATGATGATATACATCCTAAACTGTTCAAATATCAGATAATTATTCAAAGCGTGCTAATTCACAACACGTTTCATGGCGGTAAATTCATACAATGATGGACAACACCAAAATATTAAACCTTCTCGTACCTACTGAAACCAGTTAGTGTTAGTTGTACGCAACGCACTACGCAATTGATTATTTGTCTGCCATTTCGCCTTTGATGGTTAAAAATACCTACATAGGATAACGGATCATTTGGGCAATACCCCCTATTCCCATCCGCAAAGCTTATTCCTCGGGTTTATTACGAACGGGGGTGAAAAATTCATTTTCTGTGCAAAACGTAAACAAACTCGCTGGCTCTCCCATACTAAAATCCAAGATGGCTAAATCGTGAATTTGGAAGATTGGAAAACCTATAGATGAATATACTATCTTGGTTTCAATAGTCAAATGGACGCAACAAAGATTTTTTGAAATAATCAAGAAAGCATTTTTGATATGATCACTACTAGTGCAGTTACTAGGATGGTGGGTGATGGTAGGACAGATTAACCTTTGCATCCCCAACCTCTTTTGTGCATCAACATTTTGGTGATGTATTTGCTCTAAATCATTCAATTTTTGACCGATTTGTTTGAATTTTTTAGACATGAACCAGAAATTATCAAAGTCGGGTGGCCATTTAGGACATTTTTGACTTTTATGTTTGTTATTCGTACCAATACCCGAGCAGGAGAAATTGGCTCAATAATACCTAATTGTGTTATTGATACTATACTTTGTTATGAACTAGCCCTGCATAAGAGGTAAAATACCAAAGTGAGAATACCAAAAATGAATATGCACAATAGTTAAGCCATAACATACTCAGTTATTAAATTATATTTCAATATCAAATGCATAACCAATTATTATTCGTTTGGTATTGAAATACCTAAGCATGTTATGCCTCAAGGATTCTGCATATAACTTTTTGGTATTATTTTTTGGTATTTTACCTCTTATGCAAGGCTACTTCATACCAATTTCTGTTATTGAGGTCGTAGCTCCTGCTCGGGTATCGAACCCAGCCACCCTCAGCATAGTCTTGCTTTGT
Source organism: Armigeres subalbatus (assembly GCF_024139115.2). Classification (NCBI taxonomy): domain Eukaryota; kingdom Metazoa; phylum Arthropoda; class Insecta; order Diptera; family Culicidae; genus Armigeres; species Armigeres subalbatus. The sequence continues at coordinate 376,791,240 of NC_085140.1, read as the reverse complement.
AGCCGCGCGTCTTACCTCACGGCTAAAGAGGCGTGCTGAGTTATGATCTCGCGAAACATGCGCTTGGAACCGTTGGGATTGAGTAAGATCTCCCATCAGGGCCACTTGTCGTTAGATTATTAATAAAAGAAATCGGAGTAGGAATTGAACTGAGTTAGCTAGATGCCAAATGTTTGAGAGGGAAAAGGACAAAACCACTGATCAACTCGAAGAGTAATCGAGAACCGATTACTGAAAAGATCGTCTCTCGATTTCCGGTACGAATGCCTAATCTAAGTTTGCGACCTATCTGAGCAGACAGGCGTAGCAGGCGCGACGCGATGAAGAGGAGAAGCGAATTGAAAGAGAGCCGGTAAAGAAGAGAAGGCAAGCAGAAATCCAACTGTAAGTGAGCCCAACAAATGATTCAAGCACGACAAATGTTTTGGTTTGTGTGAAGGTAGCTATACTGTTTGAAAAGGCCGTTAGTAGTGAGAAGAAATTCGCACAGTTAGTTTTAGATAGTAGAGCATAAGGAAGGAGAAACCAAATAGAGAAATATGTAAATAATGTGGGTACTCGATTAAAAATAGTTCCTGTTAATAAATGTGATGCTAAAGTTTTCTCGTTTCTCTAAATGTAATTGTTATAATTCAGCCGATGAAGTACCGTAATTAAATGCACTGGTCGTAAGAGGTTTTTCACGTTTCGTTCGTTTCCTTTTGATGTAGTTTTGTTGAATGGTTGTTACTCCAAGTCGGACTGCTTGGGAATATCAGTCCTCCATTTTTGTCCTGAAGCGTGTCAGGGTTTGTGTTGGGAAGAACTTTTCCGGTGATGAAACTGGTCGACTAAGTGCACTCGTAATCGGTAGGAAGTTAGGTTTTCGAATACTTTTTGAGTTGGTTAGTAAGTGGAGTCTGGAGTACCTGGATAGCATTCGGCATCTGCTAGGATACGATACGATTTGGATGAGGATTGGATGAGGAGAAGATACAACTTTTATCTATGTTTTGATGTAATTAATCTTGAGCGAAGCATATGAACAAATGGTGGACCAAATCTTCGTTCAGGATCTATTGTATTTTACACCGATGGTTCAAAGCTGAACAATCAAGTTGGAACAGGCGTGACTGGCCCAGGGACGAATATTTCGATTCCCATGGGAAAGTGGCCAACTGTTTTTCAAGCTGAAGTTCAGGTTATTCTTGAATGCTCTAATTTATGCTTACGGCGAAATTACAGGCATTAAAAAAAAACGAAGTTTGCCATGATCGAAAGAAGACGTGAAAAATTATGTTCTGTCAAAATTTAATATAGAAAACGTACACATTTCAACAAAATTTCAAGTTGTACAAGCCAATTGGTCTTAAGACTACAAAAAGACAAAAATCAGTCAAGAAGCTATTCAAGTTTTTCATCAAGCAAGCAATGTTTAACTATCGGCCGGCCGCCCTGTATGGTATGGCACTGACGATGATTCTGGAAGACGATCCTGATTTTTTGCTGACATCTTAACAACTGAGGAAATATTCAATTACAAGTGCTGGATCAATTGACAATGGACAAGATGCCGAAGCATCAGAAACGGGTAGTTTTGGCATTGAATTTAGGAGCACGAACCGGTCAGACATTCTCATGGACAGGATATGTTAAGCTGTTATGGTAAGTTTGAACTGGTAGGACGGTGATTAGTGCTACGGAATTGCAGGTGAGTATTTCCTATATGAATTTGTTTAATTTTATATGCCTATATATTTTTTTCAATTTCGAATACTCTTAAGAAATCTGAAAAACTAGTATGATTTATTTTGGAAAATTCGCTTAACGTTTTGGTATGAATTTCACAAGTTCACAGTATCACTGTGAAGATGTTCACTTGCTTCATACTTATTTATTCAAAGCAACTTGACAGACATTTTATTAAGTATTGCGGATCTTTTCAAAATTTTCCATTTTGCGGATTCCGTAAAGTTCTACCGCAGCTGTCAAAGTTCTACCGCAAGCCTGGAAATCTTCAATACACTGAAAAAAAATCTGATAATTGGCGTTGTCATCGTAGAATCCCATGCTAAACAGCAGAGAAAAAGTATGAAGTGACAGCTGCGGTAGTTTAAAAATTGAACCGTAAAGAGGAAAGTTTTCTCTGGAACAGCAATATAAATTTAGAAATTCCGGATAGTTTCAGCATCAAGGTTTGCTAATACGACCCTTCAAACATTGATTTATGCTTCAAATTCACAAATAATGTGTCAAATACTACCAAGTAACTATGATGGTACTAAATCTGAAAGTAAACATTGTATGCTCAAATTGAACGAATGGCTAATTATTGTTTTTTACAACAGTCTAAGGTCGAAGTCCAATTTAAAAATTCTAATCAACCAGTGTTTAATTTACCTTTTTACTGATTTTAATCTATTATTTATTTGGAAGGCTCATTTGTCGTGAAGAGTAACGAGCCGGGATCATGTTCAATACATGTTCATGTTCATGTTCAATACAATTTTACATGATTATTATGCACAATACTTTCTATTATTAATTGTGTAATTATGTACAGTTTTAAAAAAAAGTGAAATAAAATAGTATGTAGGAAACAGGAACCAGAATATAATATTCAGTAGCACCCTTAATTAGTGCAAATACATTTAAACAAATGCATATTTTTGTATATATATCGTTTACATCTCTTATAAATTGTTCTGCACACTTTTTAATCTTGCTAATTAATTCAGTGAACTTTTGTTTTCTTGTTTACATTGTCCATGTTGTTCGAATCGTTTCACGGTCATTTTACTCCTAATATACATTTAATTCGTAATATTCTTTGAAGTCAAATAAATCATCATCTTCGCAATATAGTGTTGACCCGGTTGTGTCTACCCTGATTTTATCACGTTTTCGACCCGATTTTGCAACCCATTTTTTTTTTTTTTTGAAATTTCAGTCGTTCTTTTTATTTTTGTAAATAATACAATACCGTAAATAATACAAACAACAATGATTTTCATGAAATAACTTTCACCGCTTGTGGTTAATTGTGAATCATCTCTAAGTGCCTGTCCAGGATTTTGTAAGCTTTTCGAGAAGAAAATACTGGAACCGTACACGCATTTTGCCACTGGTACATATTTGTAAAATGAATTAAAAATTGATTTTTTACGATTTTGTCACATTTTCTATTTTATCACTCAAAAAATCGGGACATTACTGTATTATTTACGTTCTCATTTTATTTCTCATACAAATGTAATTCTCATTCATTTTGTAAATATATACATTAAATATTTTCCGTATACTCTTTACATCCATTTTATTCATGTATTTATTTTAATGACTCCAAAATCATGAATTCATTTTCATCAATCCAAACAAATCATGGTATGCATTAAACTAGCTGTTCTTCATCATATTTATTGTCTGATTCGCATGTTAATTAAAATCACTGATAAGCCCTATTTTTAATTTACTTGTAGAGGATGTTTAATTTTTACCAACGTTTTAAAGCTGGAGCTGAACTAAGCAGAACCGATTTGACTGCAGAAGCAACAACAGCCACAACGGCTACAGAAACTTCCATAGCTACGAACTCCAATCGAACCTTTGAAGCTGCCAAATCGGCCACAGTTGGTTATATGGGGCCACTTCCGATAGAAGAAAAGAGGTCCTAAACGCATTGTTATCATGTCATCGTCTCGGATATTCCTGATGCGTCCTGTTCAATCTGGAGCTATTTTGATGATGGATAAATTGGTGAGCACGTTCCAATTCTTTCCTTTCTTTCTTTCATTTCCACCATTACGGAGGGCACCATTACGGAGCATGAGATATGATCAAATTATTCGTAGTACTACTTGACCAACACCCCCAGTTGGGTGAGGGATAGAGGATGACAAACACACACACAAACACACACACACGGCGAAATTACAGGCATTCAAATATTTGCATAATGTCTGATAGTCAAGCAGCATTGAATGCTCTGAAATCAGCAAGATGCACATCTAAACTCGTTTGGGAATGTGTTCAGTCACTCCAAACCTTGAGTAGTCGTAACAAAGTGAACTGTATTGGGTTCCTGGTAATTGTGGCATTGAAGGCAATGAACGAGCTGATATTCTGGCAAGAATTAGTTCATCTCGACATTTCATAGGCCCCGAACCATTTTGTGGTGTATCTGCGTGTTCTCTTAGAATTAAACTCAAATCTTGGGAACATTCAAAAACGGAAAACATCTGGAAAAACACCTTAATTGCGAGGCAGTCTAAACGCTTCATCACAGCAAACGCAGTTATCACTCGCAAAATTTTAGATCTTCTGAAAAAAGATTTTAGCACATATACAGGTCTTATAACTGGCCATTGCCCGAGCCGTTATCACTTGAAGCTGCTAGGAAAATTTCAATATGACATATGTCGTTTCTGCGGCATACATGTAGAGGACTCGGAACATCTGTTAGCCATTGACCGGCAATTTTTAGGAAAAGAATACACTTCTTCAACAAGCGGCTGATAGAACCCTCTGACGTTTGAAGAACAAATCCCAATATGGTAGTACGATCCTTAGAACCATAATACCGCATTGGGAAGACGCTGGCAGTCAAGGGGATGCAATTGCTCTACATAGCAATGGTGCGTCAACTTGACAAAGCTATATCAAATGGGGCATATATCATAATAGATCTAACACATGGTCGCTGTGATTAAAATACACAATAAGGAAAAAAATAGGATACGCGATAGATTTAAACAGAACTCGCCCTGGCTTGAGTTTGCCGGGCACTGAGAACGACAAGTGGTCCTCCCTGGGGGTGGCGCATAAATCATTTGTTTTTAAAATTATTTTAGCGCCCCTAAATAGGTGGCCTTGCCATGCCATGCTACAAATTGGCGCCCAACTGCAGAATTCGAGTTTTCGTAATTGAATATTTTTGGTTGATTGTGATAATTTTTTATTGGTTTTAGAGTGAGTCTTGTTCGTTTCAGTTTGTATTAAAAAAAGTTCTTAAAAACTGCTTTCTATATTTAGAAATCACTGTGGCTGTCCAGATAGTTAGTGTATTTTTGTTGTTTTTTTCACACAACGGTAGCAAATAATTCAAATTTTGAAATTTGAAATGGCTAACTAATTCTCTCGGGCAGACCATTAGACTAATGAAGAGGTAGACTACGAACTTATAATTCAGGGTAAAAGAGATAAGACCAAAGATGAGTTAAGCGTTAAGCAAGTTTACTTCGGAATTTATTTTTCGAGGATGTACGAGAAAATAAAATGTATACTTCTTGTTATACAATGGATTAGGAATACGATTATATTACGTGTAAATTGGATGTACTTAGCAAACAATTGGAAAAAGGTTTGGACGATAGGAGCATTTCAAGACTGAAACATTATTTGATGAGTGTTGAACGATATATGGCAGATGATCCTCGTTCAATTGAATTGCGTAAGGAGTTGAGTAAGGAAATTAACGCAGTATTGAATAAATTCATATTTAAGGACCCATCAATTAAAACCACACCAGATTTGGAAAAGGATATTGGAGCTAGTAGGAGAAGAGAAGGAACAAGAAAAAACAAGTAATGAAAATGAATAAAATGGAAACAACAATTTATTAGACAATGTAGACAAACCAACCCCCCCACAACTTGACATTTGGCCTTAGTTTCGCGTACCAACTTGCAAATCGCAGATGGCGCTGCGAAACATAAACAATGGGTCATCCTACACCACCGCCACACTTTTTCTCCATTGAAACCATGTTTTTTGTTTCGTCATTTGTTGTCACCAAAGAACGGACAGGAGCGTCATATGGATAGGGTGAATTGGTAATTGCAATTATAGAAAAAATACTGAACAAAACTTCCAATGCTTTATATGTTGAAATTTGTCGCTTTGAAAAACGAAATTTGTTTTATATATCGCCCATTTAATAAAAAAATAGACAACTACTGATCTTTGAAGTTTCAATAGTTGAATCTAAGAAGTTAAATTTAATAGCTGTATGAATGATTATTCTTTGTCATACAGCTTCGTAACTTGATTCTCATAAAATTATACATATTTCTTCGTGATATTTTCTTGACGAAGTAGAGTGATATTTTCTTGACTTTGTTTTGTAGAGTATTTAAATCGATGTGTCATTTTAATTAAATAAACAACCGCCACAGTTTATTTTCGCTACGCGTAATGATAAAATCAAACGGGTTTGTTACCTGCAGAAAATTGTCGGTGCATATTCTTAAATTAACACTCGGTACGATAATTTTAACTGCAACATCTCTTTGCGTGAGGAAAGTCGGGAATTTGGTCCGCGATTTTTTTTCCCGCGTGTTTTTACATACCGTGGACCCCCGATAATTTGAACGATACCTCATTCAAATTAACGGGGTTCATTTTTAATTTGATAATTCTGGTTACTCTATAAGCATCAGAAAAACTGGTTTCTGGCTGCTCTCTTTGCTGGTTTGTTTTGATTCTGCGTTCCATTTCACGATGTTCCATTTTTCTTCTCTCGATTCCACGTGGTAAATGACGTTTGAACCATTTTTAATTTGAACGATGTTCAAACCAACGGGGTTCAAATTAAAAAGCGTTCAGATTAAAAACGGTCATATTACCGGGGGTCCACGGTATTATGCGATGTTGGGCACGAATTATTCAAAATTGGGCATGAAAAATTATAATCCCGGTACCATTTATAACACACGGGAACGGGGGGACCAACATCCGGCGGAAATTTTTCTCGAGATGTAAGCACATGCAAGGTGACTTAAACCTCAAAGAAAGCCTTTCGTTAGTCCGGCAGATTTTTCCAGAATATTAATTACAAACACTAATTTAAATATATTATCCTGTCTGTTTTCAAATGGCTGTGGGTTTATTTTGGTTCATTTGTATTGCTTTGACAATCGGAATAACTAGAGAAATATTTCGCGGGGGTTTCCTTTAAATTAAAAATGAAAAGGATGAATCACCCATTTTGAATTAGATTTTTATAATCGATTTTAAAAAGAGACATCTTCCGTGCCCGATTATCCAATAACGTTAATTTCCTTTTCTATATTCCCAGCGCAGTTTACCCAATAATACTTCACATAACATATTCTATCTGCGAAATCCTTATAAATTTCTGCCATTAGATTTGTTTTGGCAATCGCTCCTACAACCTTTAGTCGATCATCTTAGGATCATCAGCTATCACCTCTTTCCTAATATGTATTAATTATTGTTTGAATGATTTTTGTCACGGTATTTTGTACTGGACTTATTGAACCAAAATTCCGGGGTACAGTGACATCGTACTACAGATGTCAAATTGTTCCCGGTTTGGTACCCCTATAAATAATTGTTTCGAATCACCCACACGTTGTAATGATATCTATATTTTTAGGCACCCAGCCCCGTAGTGCTTGAATATACGAGCCAATATCAAAATAACTAATGAGTAATGCAATTGTGTTATTAACAATAATAAAAAAAAATAGTTTTATCTTCAACCTTTTACGCCATAATCGAGAGATGCTCCCGATATAAGAAAGTTTGACAGAACCACCTGAACCAATTTTTCGGGGTACACTGACAATGTACTGGAGCCGTCAAGTTGCTCACGGGTTGAGACAAACAAGCTGAAAATGATAGTCAAAAAGCTAAAGTTCACTCTAGTCACATAGGAGCATTTTCTAAGTCCCAAATAGTATGGAGTGTGGTACAAAACCCAATAGAAAAAGAAAATGATGCGCTTAGGAAACAAGTGAATTTAGTGGAACAACAGTTGTCGGAAATGCGTGCCAATGGTCAAAATGTTTTTGGAAAGCCAAACCAGGCAGAATGGGACAATAGAAATGTTGGAACGGTTAAGAAGGTTTTTCATAATTAGGAAATTGATAGTAGTGAGAAGGTACGAATGAATAGTTCAGGAACAGCAAACTCGGATGAGAGGGATTGGAGACAAAGTAGCCAGAATGGAAATAGGGCAAACTAAAGATTTTCAGAAAATACTAATATGCAGAGGTTTAGGCACGAACCTTCCGGGTATAATAGAAAGAATCCCTATGACGAAAATCTCAATCAAGGCCGCGCTAGCAGCACACATGCTTCACATAGGTTGCTGCAACTCATATGTGACCAGATTTAGTCACAATCAAGTTGCTGCAACCATTTTTGTCTGTCTTGTGCTGCTCGGGCGTCCAAATGATAGGGTTGCAAACTCGAGACCTGGGCAACCTAGAGAAGATAGTAGGAAAATCAACAGGAGCATTTATTACCAGAACGATTTAGAATACTTGTACGGAGAAGATGAGGTAGACCAATTACAATTTAGACCAAGGCGTCCAATAAATGAATTTGAAATAATAAATGCGGATAGGCGTATGGAGAAATGGCATCTAACGTTCAACGGAAATTCACGCCAGCGATCGTTAGAGGATTTTCTTCATTAAGTGCGTAGACTTGCATATATGGATCGCATTGAAGAGGACGTTTTACTTCAACGCATTCATACGGTTCTAAGAGGGAAAGCATACGATTGGTATTTATGCTACTCCGATGAGTTCATTAATTGGAACGACTTTGAAGAACGAATTAGGTACATGTATGAAAATTTAAACAAAGACCAGAGCATTCGCCAAAAGATATATGAACTAAACAACAGCGAAATGAAACATTCCTCGTCTTTAAAATAGAAATCGAGCGTCTGGATAAATTGCTTTCGGCTCCGCTAGACCAAGGTAGGCTATTTGAGATCATTTGGAATAACATGCGTCCCCATTACAGATTCAAATTAGCCTGCATAACCGTTAAGGACTTGTCTATGAAACTAATTTTAGATTTCTTCTAGATCTTCGAGATCCAGTGGATCCTAAAATCCCGGGACACCTGGGACCAATTCCGGAAACCCTGAGGAAGACTTGATTCCGGTTTTTGAAAAGAACATAGCATGCGACATACCAAACTTCATGATTCACCATGAAAAAATGTAGGATAACATTTTCTAGATCTTGGTAGGACAGATTAAGGTCACTCCTCACGGAATCCAAGTTTCAAAGTGCTCGCGTTTTCGGGGGCATACCACTCGATACGGAGGCGGCGCACAGCTGTCATTTTTGTTGATTTAGCTTTGCTGCGTCGCAGCATACGTGAAATAATAAAAATGATAGTTGTGCGTTGCTTCCGTAAAGAGTTGTGTGCCCCCGAAAACGCGAGCACTTTGAAACTTGGATTTCGTGAGGAGTGACCTTAAAGACGAACTTTTCGGGATCCAATTTTGTTTCACCACGCATTTTCAAGGGCACTACTATCAGTATTGAAGCAAAGAGCAGCTGTCATCTTTTTATTCTTAGATTGCTGTGACGCCGCTAGAATTTTGGTATTGATAAATAGTACATAACTTTCGATAAAAAAAAACATACACCTGAGATTTTCGCACAATATAAGCTAAGCTTTCCATCGATGTATTAATATTCAAAATCGGTGGTTGCGAACCTGGCGGAAAAATAGTTTTCAAAATGAAATCCAAGATGGCGGCCAAATTCAATATGGCTGCTTATATTTTTATTATTGCAAATTGAGGATACACTCTTCCTTTTTCCAACGACATGCTGATCTCTATGATCGGTTGAGAAATGTTGGAGTTATGACAGTTTTGGTGAGTCAAGAATTGACAAAAATCGAGGGGTCCATTAAAATGATTTCATGTATAACTAACGAGGGGTTCATCTTTCTGAAGAATTTAACTCGGATCCTTAATATACTTGCAGAAAGCTTTCAAAAGAATTTAAATTTAGGCATTTTTAACCTTCTGTCTGTGCTCAAAAAAACTTACGTTGTCTGTGCTCTGGGGTCAAATTGACCCCAAATTGAAATTGCTATAACTTTTTTATTGTTTGGCCGATTTTGGATTTTTGGGGCTGTTTCGAAAGATAATTTAATCATATTTAAGATCGTAACCAAAGATTGACTATTGGTGGGCGGGTACATCGCGGAAAGGAGTTTTAATGACCAAGGGTACAAAAACAGTGATTTTTCATGATTCTTTTACTTATATACGAAAATCCTACTCATTTTGAACTGCACCTTTTTTTTAAAAAGATTATGCAGGAAGGCATGTGCTTCGGCATGAGGCGTTGATAAGTTTAGAACCTGGTCGCCAGGTGGTGATATATTTGAATTCATTATTTTAGACTACTCAAGATATTCCGATATATACAATTTTCCTCAGTGTAAATATTCTTATCGCACAAATTTAAAATTTGTTAAAATGGCGTCTTGAACAAAGGTCTTCCAGTGGGAATGGACTGTCTTGTGACGGAAGTAATAATTGGGAATTTTACAAATAGGCGGCAAATTGGCTGATCTTTGGTTACGCATGTAGACCCAAAAGCCTTAATTCTAGGGTTTTCTTGGATGACCTAAAACATATTCTGTGAACACATTCTATTATTTGCAGCATCGCTGGAGCAGGTTGAATACAAAGAAAACTTTTGATGAACTCTACCACAACATTCATGTTTGCCAAAACTGCTACAAACCAAAATACATCAGATCTCACATGGCACAATATACTCAAATATAACAGCTCACTAGCGCCGCATCTTGGAAAAAGTGCTCATTATATTGAGCACCGCTTTGTAGTCCTGGACATCCTGAACAATGTTGCCGAATACAACTTGGGTGTAGGTATGAGGGATCTCGAGCTAAAGTAATATTCCATATATGCAAGAATATTGCAAGTACACTAGCGCCGCCTAATTGTAAATTTCCTAATTATTTATTCCGTCACATGACAGTCCATTCCCACCAGACAAACTTTGTTAAAGACGTCATCTTCACAAATTTATTATTTGTGCGATAAGAATATTTACAATGAGGAAAATTCCATATATCGGAATTACTATAGTAGTCTAAAATAATGAATTCAAATAAACCGCCATCTAGCGACTAAGTAAACTAATCAATGCCTCATGTGAAAGCACACGCCTTCCTGCATAACCTTTTTGAAAAGGTGTAGTTCAAAATGGGTAGGATTTTCAAATATAAGTAAAATAAGCATGAATAATCACTGTTTTTGTACCCTTTTTTACAAAAATCCCTTCCCGCGATGTACCCGCCCACCAATAGTCAATCTTTGGTAACGATTTGAAAGATGATTAAATTATCTTTCGAAACAGCCCCAAAAATCTAAAATCGGCCAAACATTAAAAAAGTTATAGCAATTTCAATTTGGGGTCAATTTGACCCCAGAGCACAGACAACGTAAGTTTTTTGAAAAAACTACACTGTAGCGAATATTTTCAAGATTTTTCAAGCGAATTTGCACCTAGGAGACAGATCTCGGCGAGTTTTACAAACTACCAAAAATTAGGAGAATCGGTTGAAAACTAAAAAAATGGCAGCCACTCAAAGTGGCCTGGGGTCATATTGACCCCAGAGCACAGACAAAAGGTTAAGAACCTCGTGCAAATAGTGGCCCGGTTTCAGCGAAAATTACTCACTACATACATGTTTGGTTTATGATGCTGCGCACACTGAGTGCGTGTGTGGAATAATAAAGTAAGTATTATTTTAGTGTTTTTTTTGTGTATTGCGTGTTGTGTGGTGTAAGTTATGTTTCTATTTACAGGCTTGTGTACTTATTATTTATAATATTTACATTTATAACGATTTTCATTTTACAAGCAAAAACAAATAATTTAGTATTAAACAGGTGCGTTTGACCGAAAATTTGACCGAACGCGTCATACGGTCGATAAGATCATTTGACCGAATAGGTCATATGCCCGAATATGACATTTGGCTGAGAAGATCATTTGGCCGAATAGGTCATTTGGCCGAACTGGTCATTTGAAAGCTCTGGTCATATCCCCAAAAAGATCATATCCCCAAAAAGGTCATATGCCCGAAAAGGTCATTTGGTCGAATAGGTTATTTGGCCGAATAGAAAATTTGGTCGAAAAGGTGATTTGGCCGAAAAGGTCATTTGGCCGCATAGGTCATTTGTCCGAATAGGAAATTTAAATGTAGGAGATTCGAAAAGGCATCCAACGCCAAAGATTTCAGAAATCCGAATTATTTCTCAGATAACTTGGGTGGTCATCCATATATAATGATTGTTAGAACATTGCCAAGTCCTACCACTTCTCATTAATCGTTGGAAATGACCTTATATATTAAAATCTAGTGTTTAGAACAAGGGTTTTCCTGGTTTTTCTATCAGCTATCACTCAGTAAATAAACAAAATGTTTTTGTTACTAAGACACAATCAAGAGTCGAGAACGTTGTGGCATATAGGGTTACTGCTCCTGGACTTCATCTCATAGCTCCGATATTGGTCTCACGAAAAACAAAGCAATGAAAAGGTATCTGGTTTGTTTATTATTTTTGTGATTTTTTTCAGCAGTGAGCATGAATGTTAGCAAAAAGAAGCGATGCAATTGGTGCCGTATTTCTTTGTTTCGCGATGGGATTAATATATGTACAGTGAGATGGAAAACGGAACAGTTCCCCTAGTTGCACATAGTTATTGTAAAAAAATGTGTTATGGCAGCTGTCATTATGGCTAGCTTATAAAGTTTGAAAAAATCACTATAATAAAGCTTTGAAAAAAGCGAGACATACTGAGGGACAAACTTTTAAGAATCCGATTTTGTTTCACGTCGCGTTTTCAAGGGCACCACAATCAATATTGAAGGAACAAGCAGCTGTCATCTTTTTATTCTACGCTTGCTGCGACGCAGCAAAGCCTAAATAAAATAATGACAGTTATTCGTTGCTTCTTTATCGAGATTGATGCCTCTGGAAACGCGAGGTATAGTTTATGTGGATTCTGGACAGTTTCAACTTAAATCTTGGCAGATCAGTGACGAAAAAGCTGAAAAGAAAGCTAAACATCTCCGTTTTACAATTACACTTAGAAATAGACCAAGCCAGTAATATCATTCAAACAAATCATTTTTCATATTTTCAAAGTTTATACTAAGCTAGAGTAAAAAAGTAATCTATGCTAGATTAAATCGTTACACGGCGAGGATATGGAGCTTTTACCAATCGAGTATAAACTGCACGTAAACGAACGTGGGGTCAACCAGGAAAAACGCAGTTAGCATAGATTTTCCTCAGAGTGTGCATATCAAAAAATTGCAGTGTGATGTTCGTCATCGAGCTAATGATTGGTTTATGCATATTTCACCTTTTTATTGTACAGAAAGTGAGGCATTGTTATGGATCCGGCGAGAAATCCATTTAATTGATGACAAAGATGTGGCCCACTGCGATTGGAATATACCATTTTGTTCGATCAAAGCAGATTTCTTATAGAACATTCGTATGGCAAAAGGAGCATTCCATCCCTGCTCGTTGCTTACTGACTCAGACTAAATTAGCTCTAAGCGCATAGTAGATTCGCCCCTTTACTGTCATAAAGCGTGGACGTTGGAAGGGATATTACCGTTATGTTTGAGCGGAAACACAAGCCACATGAATCATATGATGTACCAAGCGTAGATTTTTTTAAATATATTGGCATGCTGATAAAATACTGTAGATTACAGCTGGCTGGATATGTAGTACGTATACCGGAGGAGAGACCACCAAAAATATTTTGAGCAGAGAGCTCGAAAGAAGACGTCAGTTCCAAGGAATATCCCGCAGTCCCTGGATGTGAGCATTTGATGAGGACGCACGTGCGGCCGGAACCGGTAGGGTCTGTATAATTTGGCGTAACATTATTTGGCATAAAGGCAATTTTGACTAACGGTTATAATTTTAAACTGTGATAAAAGTGTGAAGCAAACAAGAAACGCCGTGCAAACGCCTACTTTTAAATAAGGGATCACATTGCATTCTTTTTGGAAGAAGGAATCACATTCAAAATTGTGAATACATGTGATTATAACAATCGAAAGATATTAATAAAGGGATCCATTCAATGTCAAAATTCCATTCAATGGGGTCTTCAGTAGCCTTGCGAGCAAAGGCGTAAGATTGCTAATCCAGAGATGGCGAGGTCGATTCTCGGTCCGGTCTATGATGTTTTCTGGTGGGAAACATTTTCGACTCCCTGGACAATGGGCATAGTGTATCCATTGTACTTGCTACACAAGATACATTCTCATGCAATGGCGGGCATAGAAAAGTTTTCAACTAATAACTGAGGAAATGCTAATAAAGCTAAGTTGAAAAGCACGCCAAGTTCCAGTTGAAATGTAGCGCAATTGAAGAAGAAGAAAAATGCCAAAAAAGTTCGTATGATTATGCGTCATTAATGTCTTCAGTGTCATTATTGGAATTCAATTGAGCCATCGCAGCGGTCGTAGACGGAGAAAAAAATGATCAATCATTCTCAATATTTTCTCATTTCACAGAAAACAAATATTTATTCTATTTCCCAACATCAACAAACATTGCTATGCTTTGGTTCCCTTTGCTTTCAAAATAATAGCTTAAGATGCGAGTCAACGATAGCAAAAAATAAGAAACAATCCCCAAAAAAAGGCTGGAGAAAAAAGGATCTCGATTTTGTTTTCATCCGTAAAATCTCTTGATAAAGCAGCCTTAATTTTTCATCTAAATAACGCCATATTAATGTGTGTATCACACATGATTGATTAGGTTTATTATGGCCCGTCTGGTTTCCTTTGTTGCCCTTGGCAGCAGATCCATTTCCTTGACTATAGTATGGTCTACGAGAAACAATTTCAATGATCAACAACAGCGAGAATGAGCCAAAAAAAAATAGAATGCGACGTAGGGAGAAGGATTTTTTCGGCAGTTGAATTTGCCATGCGGCATACCCTTTTGATGTAGCCATTTCATCATTGATATCAGTTTCAATTGCCAACTTATGGTCGAATTTTGGGAGTCCTTTCAGTGGTTCTCGAATCAGTGTCGGGAGTAGGGCCCTTGTTAAGAATAGCTGCCTTTGCCCTATTTCTTCTAAGGATAGGAACAAACTGCTACGGATGTCATTTGTTATGGGGTAGGTGCACAACACATACAGTTTATATTCCGAGATATGGCTGACGAACACAAGAGGCGCCCTTACTGATTGAGGTATGTATTGCCTGAAGGAAATCGCTATTTCTGCTGAATTCAAGGTGGCACCGCATTATTATAACCAGCAACCGCCGACGATGGCAGTAAAGCCTTATATGCATCTTGTGTACTAATACAACATTAATCATAATTTATTTATGAAAGCTCGCAACGAAAATATAGGCTGCCATAATGGGAAAGGCGTGTGCGTCGTCAATGGAGTGAAACGAGCTTCACAAACATCGCTGTCATCGCTTCGTTAGCGACGTCAGTCGCTAGAATGACAGAAATAACTTCGTTATGATGTCAAAAGCGGAGCGCATTCAACTTTGCTCGATGAATTCACGAACGAGCTGTTCAGAGTGAGTGGGTCGGTAAGGATAAAGTGCGAATGTTTTAAAAGGATGCAATAAGAGTCCTCACGAAGCAATGGTGTTTGGATGGTGATAATCTTATTCTTGGCGCATTGGAAAGCATAAACTCAGAAGCCTTAGGTGGTAAGAAAATGTGCCGCTTGCGAGTTTATCATCAACAATATAAGTTTAGAAGGAGTTTGTACACCTGAAAGGCAAAAAAGTAAATTATTTCTAAAATGATTGAAATGAAATTTGCAACACAAGATTATATAACAAGATAAGAAAAAAACAAAACAAGGATATGCAAAGAAGAGACGAAAAACGTGGGAAAAAGAAAAAGTAAAAGAAGATGAAGGAAAAAAAGTTTAACAAACGGGAAGATATAGGAAAGAGGATAGTTTAGAATTTTGTACTTCCATTTCACCGGAAATTTAATATTTTTCTCAAATTTTTTCTACGTTTGCATAAAATACATTACATAGATCCGACCTAAGCCATTTATCCTATGGAAATATACGCACCTATACTCCTTATGACACATTTTCTTGGCTCGGTAGCATAACGCTAAATCAAACTTGAAAACTTAATTATAGAGGAAAGAATACGAGGCAGAATGAAAATATGATTTGCTGCTGCAGCTCTCGTGAAGCCATTCCACTTTTAGCGAAACTGTGCCAATGAGTACCGATAAGTGCAATCCTAATGGCACATGGATCCAAATACATACCTGAAAACATCTTCAACTAACTAACGGCACAGTAGTAGGTATTCTTTCTACAGTAGCAAAGCTTTCAGGGAAATTGCTTTCTCTTTGCTACGCTCAAATACCTACTAATCGAGTGAATCTGTCTACTGCACGGGTACAATTAGGCTTCGGTACAATGACAAAGGATCGAACCAAGTTTTCAGTGCCTTTGGATATACTTCAGAGTATAAATACAGCTCAAAGTCAACGATTTAAAAGAATTAATTTCATTTTATTGCAAATTGTTTTAATGTGTTTGATGCAATTAATTTCAATTTTGTTGCTCCTGAACTATTGTGCCCTTAAACTGTGGGCCACGAATTGTAATTGGATCACAAAAAAATATAATGAGCAGTCTTTCCCAAATAGTTTCTTATGGCACTTTTTCGTCTAGGGAAGTGGAGGAAATGTTCTACACTGGGCCAAGTGAACTTAGGTCAAGAATGACCATACGCAGCGGCTAATTAAGAGTTTCCTCTTCTTCTTTTTGAAATAGTTTTGAAAACCATTTGAAATGCTCTATAATTTGCTTCTTCTTACAAGTGTATGCTTTTTATTTAGGACCGTCGCAAGATTATCATTTGTATCCATTCCTGAGTCTCCTCTACTGTTATTGTGCAAATATCAATCAACTATTTTGCCTCAAAAATTCGTTTATCAATATGTCGTTAAATTTACAATTGTAGTCCATAGTACTCCGGTCGGAAAACCCAGAGGAACATTTTGTTCTGCATTTCTTTAGATAGACAAGCAACACACTTCGAACGGTGCTGGGAAGCGGAGCGAGCTATTTCGCGTCTTATTCGAGACAGCACGGAAGACGACAGAATGGAAAAGTTGAAGTGCACTTTTGTCCTCGACTATCACTGAACCTTCGCTCGATGGTTGGTTGCTGGATATCCATTACACGGAGACGAGTGAATTGCTGTTGAGGAGCTCGGTTATTGCCGCTGCAGCTGCTGCTACTGGTGGGTGGGTGTACTTTATTATATCGTGTAGTAGTTTCACGAGGGGAACGCTATACAACCATTTTGAAGGACACTTAAAACTCTATTTTTAATTAGAGGGACTTTTCAAATACTTTTGGTTGGTTGAATGGAACAAAATGAACTGCAGCTCGGTGCCGATGGAACGGATGATGTGGAATTCACTCGGCAGCTCGGCAGTATTATAGTTAATGCAATGGTGTTTCAATGTAATCTTATTATGTTCGCCGAATTCCAGATAAATAGTGCTGATTGTTGATGTTGCAATTACGTCTTTCTAAATCATGCGGAATGAGTAAATTCCCTTTTAATGGTTATCGTAGAAAGATGTTGACTCCACTGATGACTTTTTGCTTTGGTTTTGTATGGATGTGAAAATGCGAGTAAACGTTCTGAAATACGCAAATCCTATGTTACGTTGAATGTGGGAATTCTTATTTAATGAAGGAAAATTGTATGAATGTTATTTAAACAACAATCATTACATATATACTGCCGCTAACCGCAAGTCGAGCACATCTGTATATGGAGGCCCATATACAGATGTGCTCGACTTGCGGTTAGCGGCAGTATAGATTCGATCCAGAACAATCCCGCGTTGGCTCACACCCATATATGCATCGAAATAACAGAAATGATTTGTGCCATTTATGCGTATCCAACCCATACGACGGCTCCATTGGTACGACCAGAAACATCAATATCCTGAAATTGTAAAAATTTTAACTAAGCAAAAATATTACATTTACATTTATTTAAATTACATCTAAACAGATAACACTGACTCAACAATTTGACGCCACAATACACGGTTCGAGGCCGCATCTCTCCATCCTCGAATGCGCCCCACGCTCGTCAAGTCGTTTTGCGCCTGATCTGCCCACCTTGCTCGCTGTGCTCCACGCCGTCTCGTACCTGCCGGATCGGAAGCGAACACCATCTTTGCAAGGTTGCTGTTCGGCATTCTTGCAACATGTCCTGCCCATCGTACCCTTCCGGCTTTAGCTACCTTTTGGATACTGGGTTCGCCGTAGAGCTGGGCGACCTCGTGGTTCATTCTTCGCCGCCACACAACTTCTTCTTGCACACCGCCAGAGATGATCCTAAGCACCCGTCTCTCGAGTACTCCGAGTGCTTGCGAGTCCTTCTCGAGCATTGTCCATATTTCATGTCCGTAGAGGACTACCCGTTCTTATCAGCGTCTTGTACATGACAAATTTGGTGCGGTGGTGAATCTTTTTTAATCGCAGTTTCTTCTGAAGCTCGTAGTAGGCCCGACTTCCACAGATGATGCGCCTTCGTATTTCACGACTAACATTGTAATCAGCCGTTATCAAGGATCCAAGGTAGACGAATTTCTCGACCACCTCGAAGATATCTCCGTCTATCGTAACACTGCTTCCCAGGCGGGCCCTGTCGCGCTCGGTTTCACCCACAAGCATGTACTTTGTCTGTGACGCATTCACCACCAGTCCAACTTTTGATGCTTCACGATTCAGGCGGGTGTACAGTTCTGCCACCTTTGCAAATGTTTGGCCGACAACGCCCATGTCATCCGCGAAACAAATAAATTGACTGAATCTGTTGTACCTCGGCTGTTACTACTGGCTCTTGGCTTGACATTTTCTAACGTTGAACAACGTCAACTGTCTTAGTCCCCAGCGCGATTCGAACGAATGGAATGTTCGCCCGAAATCTTCACACAGTTTTGCACACCATCCACCGTTGCTTTGATCAGTTTGGTAAGCTTCCCAGGGAAGCTGTTCTCGTCCATAATTTTCCATAGCTCTAAGCGATCTATACTGTCGTATGCCGCCTTGCAATCAATGAACAGACGGTGCGTTGGGACCTGGTATTCACGACATTTTTGAAGAAATTGTCGTACAGTAAAGATCTAGTCCGTTGTCGAGCGGCCGTCAACGAAGCCGGCTTGATAAATTCCCACGAACTCATTCACTATTGGTGACAGACGACGGAGATGATCTAGAATATCACTTTGTAGGCGGCTTGTCGCCTTTCTTGTAGATGGGGCATATAACCCCTTCCTTCCACTCCTCCGGTAGCTGTTCAGTTTCCCAGATTCTGACTATCAGTTTGTGTAGGCAAGTGGCCAGCTTTTCTGGGCTAGCTGATGAGCTCTGCTTCGATACCATCCCTACCAGCTGCTTTATTGGTCTCTAGCTGTTGGATGGCATCCTTAACTTCCCTTAAGGTCGGGGCTGCTTGGCTTCCATCGTCCGCTGAACTGACGTAGTCATCTCCTCCGCTGCCTTGACTTTCACTGCCTGTACTCTCAGCGCCATTCAAATATTCCTCGTAGTGTTGCTTCCACCTTTCGATCACCACACGTTCGTCCGTCAAGATGCTCCCATCCTCATCCCGGCACATTTCGGCTCGTGGGACGAAGCCTTTGCGGGATGCGTTGAGCTTCTGATAGAACTTGCGTGTTTCTTGAGAACAGCACAGCTGTTCCATCTCCTCGCACTCCGCTTCTTTAAGGCGGCATTTCTTCTCCTGAAAATGCGGGTCTGCTGTCTCCGCTTCCGTCTATAACGTTCCACATTTTGCCGTGTACCTTGCTGCAGCGCGATCGCTTGCACTGCGTCCACTCCTCCAGAATCTGTTTGCACTCTTTGTCGAACCAATCGTTCCGTCGACTTCGTCCCGCATACCTAATGTTGTTCTCCGCTGCGTTGTTAATGGCTGCTTTAACTGTAGTCCAACAGTCCTCAAGCAGGGGCCTCGTCCGGCAACGCTGCCTCGAGATGCTACGCGTATGCAGTGGCGACATCAGGTTGCTTCAGTCGCTTTAGGTCGTACCGCGACGGTCGTCGTTACCAAACATTGTTGATGACGGATATTTTTGGGCGCAGTTTAACCATCTCCAAATAGTGGTCTGAATCGATGTAAGCACCACGATATGTCCTGATGTCGATAATGTCGGAGAAGTTCCGTCCATCAACCAGAACGTGGTCGATTTGTGATTCTGTCTGCAGTGGTGATCTCCAGGTGTACCGACACGGAAGACAGTGTTGGAAGTTGGTGCTGCAGGTGGCCATATTCTTGGAGGCGGCAAAATCTATTAGCCGTAGGCCGTTTTCGTTCATCAGCCGGTGAGCGCTGTACGTCCCAATAGTCGGTCAGAACTCCTCCTCTTGGCCAACCTGAGCGTTCAGATCTCCTATGATGATTTTGACGTCATGACTTAGGCAGCTGTCGTACTCACGTTCCAGCTGCGCGTAGAATGCGTCCTTATCATCATCAGTGCTTCCGGAGTGTGGGCTATGGACTTTGATTATGCTGAAGTTGAAGAACTGGCCTTTGATCCCCAACCTGCACATTCTCTCGTTGATCGGCCACCACCCGATCACGCGCCTTTGCATATCGCCCATCACTATGAAAGCTGTTTCTAGCTCGTGTGTATTGCCGCAATTCTGGTAGATGGTATGATTACCTCTAAACGTTCGCACCATTGATCCAACAAATCTCCTGCAGTGCTACGATGCCGAATCCACGGTCTTGGAGCACATCGGCCGGTATGCGTGTGCTCCCAATGAAGTTAAGAGATTTGCAGTTCTACGAATTGAATTTCCAATCGCTAGTTCCTTTTCCTCGCATTTTACCGATCTGTACTCTCTTGTTGATTATTCGTTTTAATTTTAATTGATTATTAAATTTCCGGAGGACCATTCCTCCTTATTCCCGGTGGACCATGTTCGCACCGGGAGCACTAAGTGCACAGTTTCACTTAGAGTCCCTCGCTGGCACTCGGACGATAATCGGCCGCCCTTAACATGGAAAACAGATGCTGTTGTGAGCCAATCCTGGCATGGAGAACAGACGCTCAGTAAGATTTGCACCGGATAGGAGCAACCCCCCCCCCTTCCCTGTCATCAAACGACCATAGTTCCCCCCGGGGTTGGTTACCCGATCTTCCGTTAGGTTGCTCGTATCCCGGCCAGCACCACGGGGAGGTAGGGATAGGAGTAGCTGAGTGAGAGACTAAGGACCGCGAAACAATTGATTGATTCATTGGATCGGATTCATTTGAAAATGGCTAATTTTTGCGTTACGTAATTAGTGGATCTTCCCTTAGTGATTCCGACGCGAATGTTCCAGGGAACGGAAATCTCCAGATATTTCGACGGGAATCCTCCAACCATACCGAAAGAAACCTCCTCGAAGGATGTCGACGGGAATTCTCCAGGAACTCTGACGGGAATATTCCAGGAATTCCGACGGGAATGTTCCAGGAGTTCCAACGGGAATGTTCCAGAGATTCCATCGGAAATCCCCCAGGAATTCCAACGTGAATGTTCAGGGATTTCGTAGGCAATGTTCCAGGAATGTAGAAGCAAATCGTCGAAGCAATCTGTCAAGGAAATCCACAAAGACTCCGAATTAAACCTCCAAGGATTCCGTAAAGAATCCTCCAGCGATTCCGGAGGGAATCCTCGCAGGATGTTGAAGCAACTCGTTGGAATTCCAAAGCGAACCGTCGATGTAGCAAATCATCCAATGATCCCGAAGCAATTCGTCAAGGGATTTCAAAGCAAATCATTGAGGGGTTCCGAGGCAAAACGTAGAGATTCCGAATTAAATATTCAAGGGATTCTTAAGCATATCGGCAAAGCATTCTGAAACAAATCGTCAACAAATTCCAAAGCAAATCTCCGAACGATTCCGAAACAAATCTTTGAATGACTCCGGAGGAATCCCGAAGCAAATTAACGAGAAATTCTGAAGCAAATCCTCCATGGAATATCTCTCGAAGATACCGAGAGGATTCCAGTGTGAATTCTTCTGGATTCCTAATGAAATACACCCAATATTTTTTTACACGGTTGGTATTCATTAATTTCTCGGTTAACCTGAACTTTCACAGCTTTTTAAATTATCACCTGAATTTCCTTTGACTTTTTGTGATTTTTTTTTCGTGTGGTTGATTCATTGTTTCATAAAGGTCTTAATCTACTAAAACCCACCCGTGTAAAAAAAAAACAACTGGGTGAACCTCGATGATTCTGAAAGGAATTCTTTAGAGATTCCAATGAGAATTTCTCTCGGATTCTGATGAGAATCCTTCTTGGATGATGATGGGAATTGTGGAGATTATCATGCTGCTAGCCAAAAGGAAGTTTGTTGGAAAACTGTCACTACAGTCCGTTGACCGCATGTCTTTGACTGCTGACGAAGTACCATGATTGCTTTGATTGATATTTTTGTAGGTCTCCGTTGTTGTTGATATCAAGCTTACTTTGATGCTTTCAAATCGTACGACTGTTCCCGATCGATTGGCTTGGGTTTTTTTCGGGTTCGGGTGGGGTTGTTTACTTTAGCCCATTGAGTGATTGCTCTGAGGTCACTGTTGATGTTTCTAATCAGCCTATCCACGTCGGTAATCGACCCCGAAATATATACCTGCAAATATATACCATACTGTTGGAAATCGATTGCTTGAAAATTAGCTTGAAGTTGCATTGCATTAATGCTCCGGAAGTTTCTAACACGTGTGGATTTCCTGTTTTGCTTTCTTACCCTAATGTCCGCAAGATCTACAGGGGATGTCCAAAATAACTGGGATATGCAAATTTTGGGCATAATTAGATGTGTTGTAACTATGTCAAATATTATCCGATTTGGACAATTCAGGAATGCCTGAACTAGAAAATTATTGTAGTTTCATCATATGTTCATGGAACCGACCATGGCCATCGGATACCGGAGATATTCCGGGTTTTTCGAAGGTAGGTTCAGAACCGTAAATTTGTGGTGGGTATTAGGATAAGTGGTGGTTAGAAACAGAATAATATTAGTAACCACAAATAAAGTAGGGCTCTTTCTGATTGGAACCATATGTTGAAATTCGAAATCGGACCAGTATCAAGTGAGATATGGCCATTTGTTTAGAATCGGTGCCGATCGGGAGTTTTAAAAGGGACCAGGCCACAAATTCATTTGAATCAAGCTTTTTGACCGATCTTCCATTATGATTACATTCCAGAAGTCTTCTGTCACGTCTAGAATGAAAAACCAACCAAAAAGACTGAATCTGAAGTCGCTGGGGTGCCCCCGGGGAACCCGTAGAGGGGACATTTCAGTTTTGGCACCAAAGCTAGCCATTCGACGGTTCGTTTTTCACGGTTTTCTATCAGGAAGCGAGGTATGAGTATAAAATGGACCATTGACGGCTTTGACCGCTTCCGGGACCTACGGATTGTCCCCGGGGAACCCATAGAAGGGGACATTTCTGTTTTAGCGCCAAAACTGGTTATTCGACGTAGAAGGGGCATTCCAGTTTTAGCGCCAAAACTGGTCATTCGACGGCTCGTTTTTCATGATTATCTATCAGGAAGCGAGGTTTGATTATAAAATGGATAATTGATGGTTTTGACCGCTTCCAGGACCTACGGATTGTCCCCGGGGAACCCGTAGAAGGGGACATTCCAGTTTTAGCGCCAAAACTGGTCATTCGACGGTTCGTTTTTCATGGTTTTCTATCAGGAAGTGAGGTATGAGTATAAAATGGACAATTGATGACTTTGACCGCTTCCGAGACCTACGGATTGTCCTCGGGGAACCCGTAGAAGGGGACACTTCTGTTTTAGCGCCAAAACTTGTCGTTCGACGGTTCGTTTTTCATGGTTTTCTATCACGAAACGAGGTTTGAGTATGAAATGGACCATTGACGGCTTTGACCGCTTCCGGGACCTACGAATTGTCCCCGGGGAACCCATAGAAGGGGACATTCCAGTTTTAGCGCCAAAATCGTAGAAGGGGAAGCTTCAAATGAATTTGTGGCCTGGTCCCTTTTAAAACTCCCGATCGGCACCGATTCTAAACAAATTGCCATATCTCACTTGATTCTGGTCCGATTTCGAATTTCAACATATGGTTCCAATCAGAAAGAGCCCTACTTTATTTGTGGTTACTAATATTATTCTGTTTTTAACTACAACTTATCCTAATACCCACCACAAATTTACGGTTCTGAACCTACCTTCAAAAAACCCGGAATATCTCCGGTATCCGATGGCCATGGTCGGTTCCATGAACATATGGTGAAACTACATTAAATTTCTAGTTCAGGCATCCCTGAATTGTCCAAATCGGATAATATTTGACATAGTTACAACACATCTAATTATGCCCAAAATTTGCCTATCCCAGTTATTTTGGACATCCCCTGTATCTTCTCGTGATCTGAGATCGAGTTTGCTGATGAGGTTTTGGTTTTCTTGATGTAGTGTTGACAATCAGTTATCAGAAGATCGATCGTAGACGATGAAGTGTCTGTGAATCGGGTGGGGCCCGTTAGTAGGACGGTTAGATGGAAGGTTGATTGGATTTGGTTCAACGAGGTCAAGTTTGCAGAAGGCACAATAGTAGCCACATTGATGTTGAAATCTCCAAGTATATAAATCCTGTCGAAGTTGTATACTATAGTCAAAAAGTTCCAGTAGAACCTTTTCGTAGTGCTGGCTGAAAAATTGGTTTGAACACGAAGGATTGTACAGCACGACTACTCCAATATTCAGCTCACCGACTTTGACTTGGATTGCTAAATATTCCACTCTCGATGCGATTGGAAGAGTGTTGTCGTGATGATGTAAGATGCGCGGCTACAAAGCAAGACCATGCTGAGGGTCGCTGGGTTCGATTTCCGAACCGGTCAAGGCAATTTTCGCTTTGGATTTTTATCTTTATTTAAGTGAAGGTTTGGAAATTGTCTCGACTTCCCTGGGAATAAAAGTGTAATTGCCTCATGATATACGAATGCAGAAATGGGAACTTGGCTCAGAAACCTCGCAGTTAATAACTGTGGAAGTGTTAATTGAACACTAACCTGCGAGGCGGCAATGACCAAGTGGATGATATAATGCCAATGAAGAAGAAAAAGAAGAACAGTGAACACATATATGTCAGTTTTATTCATCTATTTTTTCCATATGATGGTATTTTTTATGTAATCTTTAGTCTCAGGACGAAAAATCGATGAAGGTTTCAGTTTTAGGGCGCTAAAACGACAGTGTTCGCAATACCTACATAAGAATCATGTTCGGGATTTGATTCAAAACGGTATCAGCTCTTCGTTGAGCGTGTTTTTCGTCTGGGTTGTGAAACTCATGATGCCAAGTTTATTTTCCATATTGTACACCCACGTTGTGCTTTAAAGAACTTCAAATGCACTAAGTTTTTGCAACAAAATGCATGTTATTGATCGAAAAATTTAATCATTTTTTTATTTATTTATAACAGATGCATATGAAATTGAAATTTAGAACAGCTACCCATTTTTATCATCAATTTTTTTTCCTAATTTCAGGAAAACTTCATCTGAATTTTACCAACATACCAAAGCATCCACTTGAAGAGGATAATCATCTTCCCTTGTCTACTACTCAGCAAATTACTCGCTCGACAGTGCTAATGCTTGTTATTCATTTAATTTGGGCTCCAACATACGCCAACCGCGTGCCGTGTTGGCCGCCAGGACTCACGATCATCATCAACGTCACGGTGAACACGAAATCTCGCCTCCAACTCTGCTTACAAAGGCACTTTACATTCATAATGAAACGTTGTGTCCATTACAGGACCACCTGTCAACCGGGCTGCCGGAGCAAACCATCGCCGTCGTCGTCATCGTCGTCGCTCGCTGGATGGCCCGCGGGGCTCTTGGCGCTCCTAACGAGATTCTGCAGAAGATGTGTTTACTCTCATCCACGGGCAAAAAAATATTTGCATAAAGTATGTGACATTTCCACTCGGCGTTTCTCATTTTCCAGAGTAGGTTAGGTACAACGCCGGCTCATAGTCATCGTCGACCACGTAACAAAGCACCGCGAATTTCCCTACCTGTTCGGAACATTCATCGCATCGCAAAACACGCCGCAACTAGGTATTGTATAGAGGTTAGGAAGGTGGGCACCTCACCACATGCAGGTTACTTCAGTGTGAATGTGCTCCATAGAAATCTTTCCTTTTTTATTTCTGTCGCTAGTCGTATCCTTCCATGCATGTTGCCGTCATCGCATCGTTCCTCCCAGTCAGAAAGCTAACGCTGCACTGGCTCAATGTCTGCTTGTTGGTATTGTGCATCTCTGGGCACGATTTTTGAGGCCTGAATCTGCCTACAAGCCTTCCGCTTTTTGCGAGCCTTCCTTTTTCAGAAAGCAAACACAATCAAGACCGGTTGGTTGATGACAAGGACTTACGTTTAAACGAGATCCTCACACTGAATGACGGTGATACCTCAGTGGAAAAATTATGGTTCTCAAGCTGATGGGCAAAGTGAAACACGGGTGAAATGTAAAAGGTGTAACCAAAACCAGTGGTTCTGATACCTTTCAGCTAAATGGCCCAATTAGTAGGCATAATTAAAACAACTAGAAAAATTCACCTGTCTTTTTTTTTTTAAATTAACAAACTCGTTTAGTAATTACAGTTAAAACTTATATTTTCATAAATTCTAATGCAAATTTTACAATTCAATTCTCAATTTTTCATTCGTTGCCTGACCACGGTTGAGAACAGGTGTATTTCGCGATCGACCCGTTCAATAACGTTAACAATAAATTCAATCGAAGTGAAGTGTCGTGTTACAACCCGAACGATCCAGCAAAACTGCAATATCAGCAGTCGCCGCTGTGTAATTAACCGCGTGCAACCAAAGTGAGCGTCCGATAAAAAAAACGCAAGTAAAACTGCCAATTCACACGTAGCAAAACTACGTGATGAATGAGCACCAGTTCCCCCGCTGGGGGGAACCCTCCGGCGGATGTCTCGCTGGAAAAGTGATGGTACTGGAGAGGAAGGAGGAGGGAAAAAGCTTCCATGGTGTATCTCCAGTGCTAGTGGAAAAATTCATCCAAAGTTTCTGCGGTGAAGTCCACAGTGCAAAAAAAACCCGCGATGGAAAAATTTTTGTGACAGTGAAGAACGAGAGCCAGGCAAGAAATCTGGCTAAAATGGAAAAGATGACCGACGGAATAACGGTCAACGTTTACGAACACAAAACCCTAAATTCGTGCAAAGTGGTCATTTTCTGTCGTGATGTTAGGGAAGATAGTGATACGGATATACTAGCGATGCTCTCGGAACAGGGAATAACTGAAGTGAAGCAAATTATGAAAGGAAGAGAAGAAAATAAAACCTCTACGGGAATCTTTGTCCTCACTGTCAAAGGCACCAAGCCACCAAGTGAACTTAAACTAGGTTACATTGTGCTTGAAACTCGTCCATGGTACCCAAATCCGCTGAGGTGCTTCAAGTGCCTCAAATTCGGACACACAAGTAAGAACTGTTCCAGTGAAAAAAAATGCAGCAAGTGCGGTGAACTATACCACGAAGAATGTACCAACAGCGAAAAATGTATCAACTGTGGAAACAAACATGGCGCATTCTCTAAGGAATGCCCTACCCTGAAGCAAGAAAAAGCCATTACAAAAGTGAAAGTGGATAAAAACATCTCTTTCTGGGAAGCAAGGAAAATTGTGGAAAACGAGGGTAAATCAACATATTCGGATACCCTTAAATCATCACTGAAGAGGCAGACTGATGAAAAAATCGCACAACTAACCGAACAAAACAATCTGTATCGTAACCAAATCCAACAGTTAGAAGAAGAGAAGAAATCACTAGCAGAATCCATCAAACTAGACTACGACACTCATTACGAAAATCTGCTGAAGCAATACCAGGACGAAAACGAAAAAAAGTTCGGAAAAATGGAAGAAAACTACGAAGCCATCCACAACAAATTTGAAAAACTTGCATCAGTATACCAAGAAGAAAAACAAAGAAAGGCAGAGAAAGACCTCGAAAAACTCCAAGAAAATTACGCTAAGCTAGAAAACATACTAAAACAACACGGATATAAATCCGCCCCCAAACATAGAAATCAAGATAACCCCGCGCCGTCACCGCCCAGGAAAAAGAAAGCCAACCACAAGATGGCACCAGCCAAGGAAGTGGATTACGTCGACTCAGAATCTGAAAACACCGACGATCAACCCGACGAACACATGGACCAGAAACCCTGATACAAACAAACCAGAACACCAAACACCACCAAACTCGAATCCGGATTATCTACACAACAACAAACAACAACAAAATAATGACAGAAATACTGCAATGGAATTGTAATGGAGTAAGAAGTCAATATGAGGATCTTCAACTTTTAGTCAGCAAATTCAAACCAAAAATCATTACGCTACAGGAAACAAGAACCAACTCCTCACAAAACTTTCGCCTAAATGGATACGAAACCTATTCTATCCACCGACCATCTGGCCAAGGTGGAACAGCAATAGCAGTCAAAACAGGCATCAAAGCCAAACAATTACAAACGAACTCTACCCTCGAAGCGATCGCTGTAGAAATTAACATACCACGGAAAATGACAGTCTGCAGCATCTACCTATCACCAAACCAACAAATCAACAAAAACGAATTGGAAACCATTATAGACTCCCTACCAAAACCCCTTATACTATCTGGTGACTTCAACGCACACCACAACAGTTGGGGCTCCAAAAAAGAAGACCAAAGAGGAAAAATGATCGACTCAATAATAAACGAGAATAATCTAATTATTCTAAACGATGGATCTCCCACTTTCATACACTCAGCAAATACTAATAAAAACACCAACACACCATCATGCATCGACCTAACTTTGTGCTCTGCTGACCTAGCGAATAAGCTAAACTGGACTGTTGTAGACGACCAACACGGCAGCGATCATTTTCCAATCCTAATAGGATTCGAACAATTTGAACAAAGAAACCGAGCCGCTAGATGGAAAATAGACGCCGCAAACTGGAACACTTTCGAAGAGGAAATTGAAAAGCTTATTCCTCCAAACTCCAATCACTCGATAGAAGAACTAACGGAAGCCATCAAATCAGCAGCCTTACGATCAATACCAAAAACCTCAACCAAAGTACACTCGAAAGCGGCTCCATGGTGGAACCCAACAGTGGCAGAAGCCATCAAGCAAAGAAGGAAAGCTCTAAGAAAAAAGCAAAAATCAAACCCAGGCGATCCCCTCTACCAAGCAATTCACGACGAATTTATAAGCGCCAGAAATACATGCCGGAAAATCATCAAAGAAGAGAAACAAAAATCATGGGAAAAGTTTGCTTCCTCCATCAACGAAAACACCCCAACTAAAGAAATATGGAACCGCATCCGTGCAATATCTAAAACAGGACAACCAGCATCAAGAACATGGGCAATTGCCACTGAAAACAAAATCATATCAAAACCCCTGGAAATTGCCAACCACTTAGCTGACCACTTCCAAAAAGAATCTTCAAATGAAGCATACTCCCACAAATTCAAATCCAAAATGCAAAAGAGGAAAGCCTGCCTCTCAATTTCAGAAGCAGCCGTAACTCAAAATTATGCCAACCATATTCAATGAGTAAGCTTCTACACCAGCTGGACAGACTTACAGGAACCTCAACAGGCCCCGATGAAATTCACAACGCAATGCTCAAACACCTACCGTTTTACGTCAAAAAGAAACTGCTAGAAGCCTACAACGAAATCTGGCTCAATGGAACCTTTCCAGAACCATGGAGAAAATCAATACTAGTACCGATACCCAAACCAGGAAAATGTCCAAACACAGCTAACAACCTAAGACCAATCTGTCTATCTAGCTGTGTGCTCAAACTATTTGAACGCATGGTAAATAAACGCCTGATGAACCACTTAGAAACCAACGGGGTTCTTGGGAAATCCCAATACGGTTTTCGCAAAGGACACCAAACAATTGACGTCATCTCCCAAATCGACAGCTTTGGCAGAGATGCCATAATAAACCAAAAACAAGCAGAAATAATATTCCTGGACCTAACGAAGGCATATGACCGCACCTGGCGCAGACTAATATTACAAAAACTAGCAAAAGCGAAGATCTCCGGAAACATGGCCCAATTCTGCAAGCTTTTCTTAGAACGAAGAGAATTTCAAGTGCGGTACGAAGATCAACTATCCGACACAAAAACCCAAGAGAATGGCGTCCCACAAGGATCCGTTCTCGCAGTCACCTTTTTCCTACTAGCCGTCGACAGCATCAGAGACTACCTCCCAAAGGACACCTTTTTAAAAATGTACGCAGACGACATCACCATCGCTGTCATCTCTAAATCCGCTAAATGGACGCGGACAAAAATACAAAAAACTCTAGATTGCATACAGAAATGGAGCGACGCAACTGGATTCCAAATCTCCGCACAAAAATCGGGAATCATGCACATTGGAAAAAGGAAAAAACTCCAAAACCAACCACCGCCAAAACTGGATAACGAAGAGATAGCAGTCACAAACAACCAAAAACTTTTAGGAGTGTGGCTTGATCGCAACCTCAACTACAACTACCACACAAAAACGACTAGAGACGAAGTCAAAAAACGGTTAAATATCATGAACTGCCTCAGCAAAACTAATTTCGGAGCCGACAGGAAAACCCTACTTCATATCCTACAGATGACTATTCTGCCAAAACTACTATACGGAGCTCCCATAATAACCTGTGCAAACAGACAAAATATTCACCGGCTAGCACCATTGTATCACCAAGGTATACGCTTTGCCACAGGAGCCTTTCACTCCAGCCCTATAGAAAGCATACTCTCTGAAAGCGGACTCCCTCCATTATACCTCGCATCAATCAAGAAAACCATTGATTACTGCATAAAGCAACAAGCCAGGGGAATACTTGAATCGGATTTACGAATCATAAATGACACCAAAAACCTAATGAACGAACTTTCCATCCCGCATATGACCATTGAAAGCGAAAACCCTGCAGAATCACTAGCATGGGAAAAACGTGTATTCCAAATTAACACCGGAATTCCTGACAAACTTCCCCCAAAAGCAAAACAAATTCAATTCAAAGAACTTTGCAACACCGATTACCCATATCATCGTCACATATATACGGACGGATCAAAAATACAGGATGGTGTAGGCTGCAGCGTACATTCTAACAACATAAATATCGTCACTTGCCTACCCACACACCTATCAATCTTCAGTGCAGAAGCATTCGCCATCATCAAAGCCCTGGAACATTGCCCCACCGGATTAAACGTCGTATTCAGCGATTCCAAAAGCGTCTTAGAAGCCGTCGCCAACAATAACTCTAGTCATCCATGGATAATCAAAATCAGGAAAATTCTACAAACAAAAAACGGCACCACAACACTGTGCTGGGTCCCAGCCCACGTTAATATAACCGGCAACGAAAAAGCAGACCAACTAGCAAAAGAGGGAGCACTCTTAGGAAACCCCACCGAGATAAAAACCCCGTATGAAGATTTCAAACGATTGGTCAACTCAAAGATATTATCCAGCTGGTGTGCCACATGGAACTGCAGCTCCACCAAACTAAGAAGGATAAAAAACACCCCTTTCGAGTGGGCCTCATCTTATGCCAACGATAGATATGTTAACCGTACAATCACCAGACTAAGAATCGGGCATACCAAGCTCACACATGGCTTCCTCGCAAAGAAGGAAGATCCACCTATGTGCCCATCCTGTGGAATAAGAATCACAGTAGAACACATTCTTATTGACTGCAGAATATACGACAAAGAAAGGCAAAAGTACCTACTGGGCACATCGCTACGAGAGATACTAGGTGATGACACCAGCAGTTTGCAAAAAACTGTCAACTTTTTAAAAGAAACAAAACTGCAAACGCTGATTTAACAACAAAGCAAACCAACCACGAAACTGATGAACTCAACACCCGGCAAACAAAACTTAAGTCAGCATATCCAGCATATATATACAGACATCAACCTTAATCAATCATCATCAGTGTACCTCAACCAGTCGCCAGCTCGTCAACCTTTGCTGAACTCAACATGGGAAACAACGACTCCAAGGATACCACACAAAACGGAGATCACGACGTAACGATCATCCAAACCCAGGAAGTACACACCAGTATACTAGCAGACCACGACACGAAGCTGACTCTCCTGATCATCATGGTCGGGATTCAACTCCTCATCATGATAGCGACGATCATCAAAAAACAACTTAAACAACAGGCCATCAAGGCCGCCAGGGCCGTTACCATCCTCCCAGTATGATCCAGGAAGGAAGAGCACGTTACCACTAACCAGGACGACCTAGCCCGATGTCAACAACCACACATACACACCATACATTATACAAATTAAATTCAAACTCTGTAATCTTATAATGCGACCTGAATAACCAAAATGGTTAAAAGGTCCTAAATAAAAATCAACAACAACAACAACAATTCTCAATTTGAAGCCCTTCTCATTTTGGTGAATATGTTATGTTTACGATGAGTGCCTCACAAAAACATTATTACTTAACTTTATCAGGATGCTACTCCGAAATGTGGTATCAGAAATGATGATGACATGACGGCAAAAATGCGAAATATCCGACCCCCCGTATAAAGTGACAAACATTATGATTTCATGTAAGTCACACACAAATACTCCCCCCGTAACACATGCTCCCAATCGCATCAACGACCGGCTCTGGTGGACTGCTCCAAAGATGTTGGATCGCAGTTCCGGTTTGTGTGAACGATAAAGGTAGGTACGTACATGGGAAATCTGTACCGACCGAGTTCACATAAAACGTTTTCTTTTCATCCTGAAGGCTTATAATGAAGCTCGTCATATGCACTTGTTGTCGTCTGCGTCGTCGGTCCGTTGGTCGTTCTGTTGGCAACGGTTGGGTGCTCCCGCAGAAATTACCGTTCGAAATTCTGTGTTGGACGGTTTGAGGTAAAATATGCTTATGCCACCTTGTATAAATATTCCAGCAGTCCGAAGATTGAAACATTACAATCATGAGACCCCGGATGTACCTGTAGATGATAAAATAATTAAAATGCGCTCCTTTGTGTGCACACTGCTCTCGCATGTCACAAGAAATTAAAACAACATATTCCGTATTATACTTTCGCGGTGGTGCTGAAATAATTCATGCATCATTCAGAGTGACTCTCCATACGTCAGACCCGCGTGCATTCTAAGCACAACGTTGTTAGATCAGTTGGTTCTGTTAATGCAATACCGAGTGGTTACTCACCCAGCGTTGAGATTCTTACCAATTATGAAAATGGCACAGTAATGGACTTCTCGATGCATTATTTATTTATTTAAGCATTATTTATAATGCTTTACTCTTATTAATGGAAACCTGTTTGTCCATTTTGTAATGGTTGGTTTAATCACATAAAGGAATTGCATAACTGCATTTTTTATACATTAGTTGCCCTTTGACATGTCGTTTAGTTATCATTGCACTTCCTGAGTACTTAATAACTTACTTTAAGGACCCCTACTGCGCACCCCGAGCGAGCAAACAGCCGACATGAAGATCCTCATGACGATTGCCTGCTACCGCCTTAACCCGATGCCAGGTCGGCTTTTGATCGACTTCTTCTATTCCTTTGCGTAGGCTAGAACATCTGTTGTAACTTTATAAGCACACGTTGGAAGCATGCAAATAAATGCAACATTCTTTCAAATTAATACAAAAAGTTCCTCCTGCAATTCCTGCGGAAGTTGCTTCAGATATTCCTGCGGAAGTTTCTTTAGAAATTCCTGCTGAAGTTCCTCCAGGAATTCCTACAGAAGTTCCTTCAGGAATTCTTGCGGAAGCTCCTTCAGGAATTCTTGCGGAAGCTCCTTCAGAAATTCTTGTAGAAGTTCCTACAGGAAATCTTGTGGAAGTTCCTCCTGAAATTCCTGTGGAAGTTCCTCCAGGAATTCTTGTAGAAGTTCCTCCAGGAATTCTTGTAAAGTTCCTCCAGGAATTCCTGCTGAAGTTCCTCCAGGAATTCCTGCAGAAGTTCCTACAGTAATTCCTGCGGAAGTCCCTTCAGGAATTCCTGCAGAAGTCCCTTCAGGAATTCCTGTGGAAGTTCCTCCAGGAAATACTGCGCAAGTTCCTCCAGAAATTCCAGCGGAAGTTCCTCCAGGAATTCCTGCGGATGTTCCTCCAGGAATTACTGCGAAAGTTCCACCAGGAATTCCTGCGGAAGTTCCTACAGAAATTCCTGCGGAAATCCCTTCAGGAATTCCTGTGGAAGTTCCTCTAGGAAATACTGCGCAAGTTGCTCCAGAAATTCCCGCGGAAGTTCCTCCAGAAATTCCTGTGGAAGTTCCTCCCGGAATTCCTACAGAATTCCTGCGGAAGTTCCTCCAGGAATTCCTGCAGAATTTCTGCGGAAGTTGCTCCAGGAATGCATGCAGAAGTTCCTCCAGGAATGCATGCAGAAGTTCCTCCAGGAATTCCTGTGGAAGTTCCTCCAGGAATGCATGAATAAGTTCCTCCAGGACTTCCTGTGGAAGTTCCTCAAGGAATTCTTGCAAATATTATTCAAGGAATTCTTACGAATATTGCTCCAGGAATTCACGCAGAAGTTCTTCCGGAAGCTCCTCCAGGAATTCCTGCGGAAGTTCCTCCAGGAATTCATGCAGAAGTTCCTCCAGGAATTCCTGTGGAAGTTCCTCCAGGAATGCATGCATAAGTTCCTCCAGGACTTTCTGTGGAAGTTCCTCCAGGAATTCTTACAAATATTATTCAAGGAATTCTTACGAATATTGCTCCATGCAGAAGTTCCTCCAGGAATTCCTGCGAAGGTTCCATCAGGAACTCCTGCGAAAGTTCCTCCAGGAGTTCTTGCGGAATTTCCTCCAGGAATTCCTGCTTAAGTTCCTTCAGAAGTTCCTGCTGAAGTTCCTTCAGGAATTTCTGCGGAAGTTCCTCCAGGAATTCCTGCGGAAGTTCCTCCAGGAATTCCTGCTGGAGTTCCTCCAGGAAATACTGCGCAAGTTCCTCCAGGAATTCCTGCGGATGTTCCTCCAGGAATTCCTGCTGTAGTTCCATTAGGAATTCCTGCGGAAGTTCTCACAGAAATTCCTGCGGAAGTCCCTTCAGGAATTCCTGCGGAAGTCTTTTAAGGAACTCCTGTGGAAGTTCCTCTAAGAAATACTGCGCAAGTTCCTCCAGAAATTCCTCCGGAAGTTCCTCCAGGAATTCCTGCGAAGGTTCCATCAGGAACTCCTGCGAAAGTTCCTCCAGGAGTTCCTGCGGAATTTCCTCCAGGAATTCCTGCTTAAGTTCCTTCAGAAGTTCCTGCTGAAGTTCCTTCAGGAATTTCTGCTGAAGTTCCTCCAGGAATTCCTACTGAAGTTCATCCAGGAATTCCTGCTGAAGTTCCTTCAGAACTTCCTGCGGAAGTTCCTCCAGGAATTCCTTCTGAAATTACTCCGGGAATTCCTGCGGAAGTTTCATCCTGCGGAAATTCTTCCAGGAATTCCTGCGTTAGTTCCTTCAGGAACTCCTGCTGAAGTTCCTCCAGAAATTCATGCGGAAGTTCCTCCAGGAATTCTTACGAATATTCTTTCTGGAATTCATGCAGAAGTTCCTCCAGGAATTTCTGTTGAAGTTCCTCCGGGAATTCCTCCTGAAATTTCTTCAGGAATTCCTGCGGAAGTTCCTCCAGGAATTCCTGCTAACTTCCTTCAGGAATTCCTGCGAAAGTTCCTCCAGGAATTCCTGCTGTAGTTCCTCCAGGAATTTCTGCTAAAGCTCCTCCAGAATTTCTGCTGAAGTTCCTCTGGGAATTCCTGCTGAAGTTCCTCCAAGAATTCCAGCTAAAGTTTCCCCAGGAATTCCTGCTGAAGTTCCCCCAGGAATTCCTGCGGAAGCTTCCTCAGGGATTCCTGCGGAAGTTTCATCAGGAATTCCTGGGGAAGTTCCTCCAGGAATTCTTGCGGAAGTTCTTCCAGTAATACCTACTAATATTTCTCCAGGAATTCCTGCGGAAGTTCCTCCAGAAATTCATGCGGAAGTTCCTCCAGGAATTCCTGCGGAAGTTCCTCCAGGAATTCCCAAGGAAGTTCCTCCAGGAATTCATGTGGAAGTTCCTACAGGACTTCCTGTGGAAGTTCATCAAGGAATTCTTACGAATATTATTCAAGGAATTTTTACGAATATTATTCAAGGAATTTTTACGGATATTGCTCCAGGAATTCATGCAGAAGTTCCTCCGGAAGTTCCTCCGGGAATTCCTGCAAAGGTTCCATCAGGAACTCCTGCGGAAGTTCCTCCAGGAAGTCATGCGGAAGTGCTTCCAGGAATTCCTGTGTTAGGTCCTCCAGAAATTCTTACGAATATTCTTCCAGGAATTCATGCGGAAGTTCCTCTGCAAGTTCCTCCAGGAATTCCTGCGGAAGTTTCTCAAGGAATTCCTGCGGAAGTTCCTCCAGGAATTCCTGCTTAAGATCGTTCAGGAGTTCCTGCTGAAGTTCCTTCAGGAATTCCTGCTGAAGTTCCTCCAGGAATTCCTGCTGAAGTTCCTTCAGGAATTCCTGCGGAAGTTCCTCCAGGAATTCCTGCGGAAGTTCCTCCAGAAATTCCTGCTGAAATTCCTCCAGGAATTCCTGCTGAAGTTTCTCCAGGAATTTCTGCTGAAGTTCCTCCAGGAATTCCTGCTGAAGTTCCTTCCGGAAATCCTGCTGAAGTTCCTCCAGGAATTTCTGCTGAAGTTCCTCCAGGAATTCCTGCTGAAGTTCCTCCAGGAATTCCTACTGAAGTTCCTCCAGGAATTCCTGCTGAAGTTCCACCAGGAATTCCTGCTGAAGTTCCTCCAGGAATTCCTGCTGAAGTTCCTTCAGGACTTCCTGCGGAAGTTCCTCCAGGAATTCCTGCGGAAGTTCCTCCAGGAATTCCTTCTGAAGTTACTCCAGGAATTCCTGCGGAAGTTCTTCCAGTAATTCCTACGAATATTTCTCCAGGAATTCATGCAAAAATTCCTCCTGAAACTTTTGCGGAAGTTCCTCCTGAAACTCTTGTGGAAGTTCCTCCTGAAAATCTTGTGGAAGTTCCTCCAGGAGTTCCTTCGGAAATTCCTCCAGGAGTTCCTTTTGAAGTTCCTCCAGGAATTCCTGCGGAAGTCCCTTCAGGAATTCCTGTAAAGGTTCCTCCAGGAGTTCCTGCGAAGGTTCTTCCAAGAATTCCTGCGAAGGTTCTTCCAGATAGTTCTGTGGAAGTTCCTCCAGAAATTTTTGTTTCTTGGTACATTTCTTCGGATCCACTGTTACTTAAAAATCTATGTATTCGCCGGCAATGGCGCTATTTCTTCATTGCGATAGTATTTTTCCCCTTAGGTAGACACAATCCCCATGTTGAAGCGTTGGGCAAATAACATATTCGTTTTACTAAATGAAGACTGATTAGCCGTTTTTACTAAAATTTATCGATAATATTAATTATCAAGGCTGTAGCAAAGTGACGGGGTGCGTGTAGTTAATTGTTCTCTGACCATCAGAAGACTGGTAGATAAACAAAAATCAAAGATGTCATGATGATGATGAAATTATTTTTTCATTTCATCATTTTCATCATGAGTGAGACAATTTTCCGAAAAAAAATTTCGGTGAGCATTTACAAAAAGGTTCCTAACCGCAACGGGATTTTAACTTCATTCAAACCACACCACCAAATTCACTACTTATAGGAGTTTGTTTGTTTCATAAAGGCTACTCTTATTTGCATTGGAGATGGCACGGAAAGGATGCAAGAGTGAGAAAATGAGCAAATCAAATTTTGCTGCACTGGAAGTGATCGAAAATTGGTTATCACATATCACACCTTCTTTTCCTTCCCGCAAACCGATTTCTCGGCGAAAATCTGGGTTATTAGGTGTGCTCTGGGCCCTCCTTAGCCGTGCGGTAAGATGCGCGGCTGCAAATCAAGATCATGCTGAGGGTGGCTGGG
Source organism: Armigeres subalbatus (assembly GCF_024139115.2). Lineage (NCBI taxonomy): Eukaryota > Metazoa > Arthropoda > Insecta > Diptera > Culicidae > Armigeres > Armigeres subalbatus. The sequence goes on along the minus strand of NC_085140.1, from coordinate 376,753,329 downwards.
TTCGATTCCTGTTCCGGTCTAGGAAATTTTCGAGATGTAAATTTCCTCGACTTCCCTGGGAATTAAAGTTCATCGTGTTAGCCTCATGATAAACATGAAAAATAGTCGTCTGACCAGTTGCAATTTGGCTAACTCATCCGGAATTCCAAGACAGCAGCAGATTTGGATGTTCTTTTGGCTCGCGTGTGCATGCTGACAAAGTTTTCAGTGGAACGCGAAAGCGTACATCGGAAGAGGCTGATTCCAACGGGAAAGAGCAAAGCTTCTTCTTAGTCGAAGGATGGGTACGTCGGCAATCCGCTGGAAATCACTAAGCAGAGAAAGCAGCAACTGCTGTTCCATGGTAAAACACCCGATCGGAAGGATAACTGCCAGTATGTTTTTGTGAAGTGTATTGGATCGGCGAACCTGCGTCCCAACCATTGGAAATTGATCGCACGGGGCCTCAACGGCACCATTCAGCTCTGTTGTAACGTTTTACGTTTATTTCGATTAAAATTTAAATGAAAATATTCGATTAGAACCAATAAAACAAAAATAAATTTTGAATATTGTTTTAATTTATGATCGTGTGTCGTTTTTCGTTTGCGTTCGTAAAATCTGTTCGTTCCTGTTACAATTTCAAGTTTATAGTATTGGTTATAAAAGCTCAACTCATTATGGCACGCATATGAGCTGCAAATAGGCGCCATGCCTCCAATCGCCATGCCAATCGGTTGGCGTCATTTTATTTGAATATGCTTTAGAATCAAATTGAATGATAGCTCAGATTTGAATAGTTGAATAGTAAAATTATTTCAAAAGATTCAAAATTTCGTGGCGCAAGTACGACTCAGACTCGCTCATTTCGTCTACCAATCGGCTGGAGAGCAGAAGTGCGCGAATTGAATACTTACGTTCAGTTCTTGAAAGTTTTAGATTTGGCTCGAGTAATTTTAGTTTAATTTGAAGCTTAGTGGACCGAGGTCCAATCGATTGCGTTTTCTGCTCAGATAACTTTATTAAAGTGAATTAATTAACTGCCGTTAACTGCTGACGGGAAGGTCCATTCCGTTACATTTTCGGACCAGTGTTTTTAGAGTGTAGGTTCGTCTTTCTGCGTGTCGCCAATTGCACGCCACGAACCTCGATCCTAACCAAAGGATAGAGGACACACCACTCCCCGCTCGGTGAACCGGAAAGGTACGCGAAGCCGGGTCGCTTGGGTACGTGTGCCTCTATTTGGTGGAGCCGATCGTCCCGGGGAAATCCAGGCCAAGTGCCACAACACTCTCTCCGATCGAAATCGGAAGCTTCCGTTCCAGCCGCCACTCACTCCGCACCTTTAGATCGGCCATATCGCACACGGGTCACTTCCATCGCTGCGCGCCAAATCGCAGAACGGACCCGCCGGTGACCGCCATCGCGTTACCGCCATCATCGAGGAAACCGTCGCCATCGTCAGGGCATGGAAGCCTCATCGTTTCCGCCGGCATCGAGTCATCGGAAAATCCTGCGCAGGTACGTGAAAAGCTTTTTATTACATGGCCATGTTTGCTCTTTCTCATTCCGTACATTATTTATTGGCGTCCAGTACGAATGAATGCTCTAAAATATAAAAAAAAAATAATGAATAAGGTAGAGTTGGTTGAATTCCGGTTACGTTTAACGCCAGTTGGCAATAAAATACACTCATTAAACCTAATTACGTTTCGTTCCGTTTTATTGCTCGGATGAGCGAACATTCCCTCTGAGTTCCCTATGTTTCGTACGGATAACGAGTCGAAGTAAGTGCATGCGTTACGAAATTGATTATCATTCCGCGAACCGTTCGAGAAGTTTCCCTGAGCGAAAAGGTCTCCAAAAGTCGGGCAAACCAAACACGACCGGTGGTCTCTCTTAGAGAGTGGCGCTTAAGCCACCGTTTTAGCTAAACTCGAGAACATTCCCCGAACGGTTACACTGTGTCGAAGGTGTTAAGCTAATGATCGAAGAGAGCAAGGTGCTTGAGTACATGAACGCCAAACGATTTCTGTTCTACACCCGTGATGTCCCTGGCAACAAGCCCCTTAAAGACCAACTGGGTTAACTGTGTGGGCAAGCACCGGGCAACCCCGAAGGCCTGCCCCAAGCGTATGGAGTTCTTTGAAATTCGTAAGAAGGCCTCTATCAAGAGTCATCCAAAACGGAAGTCTCCACCATGCACCGCTCGAAGATTAAAACCTTCCGATTCCGTCCCTCCCGGCGGTCAATTCCGGTCCTTGCATCGCTGCAATCTCAAAAAAGGTTACCAGCTGCCGTAGCTTTGATCCCATTCGAACATTCGAAGATATAGCAATATCTAGTCAACCCACCCAGCGCAGCAAATGGGCGCCGATTTAGCCCCCTGAATTCCGCCGGCAGCAAGATGAGCTACCTCTACCCCCGGAGCATTTCGCATCCATTTACACGCCGCAGCAGCTAGCTCTGATTGTCAGACGACAGGCAGGTCGCATACGAAACTGCAAATCCCGTTTCGACCAAATCTGCAATCTGGTGGTCATCTGGCGCATCATTGCGTGCATCCTGCTGCCGAGCTCCAAGCTTAACTTCACCGAAGCTGTAGGAGCGGCAATTACCACCTCCGTCGACGCCATCACGTTCATCGTGGCTTATCGCCCCACGTAAGCCTAAGCCGACGATAGAACATCGGATGATCCAAGCAAACAAGTTCACTCCTCTCACGAGGCAGTTGGTTGGACAGCATGTCATATCATCACAGAAGACCTCAACGCGCCACTCCTAGAAGGACACTCCCCCATAAAGTTTCCATTTACCGGCTTGACATTTTCTTTTTGAGAAGGGTGACTTATGTTAGAAAGAAATCTGACAGGCTAACTCGAATTCGTGCGTCGTACTCGTTTCTGAACGGACACGACTAGTCCCAAACTATTTTCCAAATAAATTCTCCAATGTCCGGCCTGCAAACATAGAGCTCACTCTTGCTTCTCACATGCGATAAGTTTCAGACGAGAGCCGTATTAAATGGGCAGTCTTCTTGATGCGCAGTACCAACTTGTAAAGGCACCATCATCGATAGGTGGTCGAAGATGGAGTGACGACGACATCGGCGTTTTGCTGCGATGCCGTTGGAGTACGATGACAACGATGATATTGTACACCAAAGGCCAAATGCGCGATGTTGACGGTTCGCATCTGTCTCTGGCCACGTGTACCCCGAGAATTTTGTAACCGATGCGTCAACCGGGTCAAAAACGGTCATATCGGATGGTTTGGTGTTCTTTCACAGGAATCGACACTACACATGGAAATTAACAACTTTTACAGACTAATTGGCACGAATATGGATTATCCATTAACACTTATAACACAACATGTCACGGATCGAAACAAAATGCACAATTCTGGCCCAGCAATATCCTCAGATGGTTTGTCATGAGAGTTCGCAAAAATTAACGAAGTTGAAATTTTATATCCTCCAAAATCGTACATTTTATTCCAACTGACGATTCAAATTAGCCAGCCAGCTTGCTTGCTAAATATCGTGGCAAGTGTGGAATGCAGGATAAGCCAATAGTCAACGCAACTTCAACCTAAAAGGAAAGGCGCGTTATGCACATCATGATGCAGCAAGCTTCACGTGCAGACTGTACGAAACTCAAAATCGTATGTCTTCTAGAACGTTTTTGCGGTGATCGAAAGGGGGTGAATTTCGAGCATGTAAAGTTTAATGATTTAGGGTCGATTTTTTCACCTCCGGCTTAACCAGATTCAAGTGTATGAGTAAGCACCGCTTAAGAGTAAGGCGGGGGTGAAGAAATTGGTCTTTAATAAATTACAAAATAAATATAATATTCACATACCTAAATTATAATTGAAATAAATAAATACATCGTCCTTTTTACACTATTTTACCTTGAAGATTCTTGAAGGACATTAGACCAAAATCAGAATAATGTTACCTGTCATCGCATTTGCCATGCTGGTTTTGTTCAAATTTTCAGTCATGCTGTATCTCGGCCAACGTTCCGTATATCTTGATAGAGGTATACGATAGTTTCACATTTTTAAAATAGTCGTCTACATTTTCAAGATTAATGGCAGCTTTATTATTTTCATTGTCTTCATTGACGCGATTTGCTTCAAGTGAAAGGTTCGTCTCGTCATGAGAATTGTATGCAAAGTTGAACGTTCTCCGTCAACACAACTCTAGTAAGTTCGTGATTCGAGTAACACTCTTACTAAGCATGCAGCTTGGCAAAGTTTGAAATTTATGACTATTGTAGGCACGGAATGTTTCAGCTACGTCTTCAAAATAGCCATGTAATGGATTCAACGCGATATCCGTGGTGCTTGCCATCCTCAGTCACCCACATTATTTAAATTTTAGTGAGTTATGCCCATCCAGCAAGAATAATGCGGTGTTACAAAAAAGTTTGCTCGTTCAATCACTTATCCCAAGTGACAGCCATTTAAAAAAAGCGCAGACGATTTCGCCACATGTCTTACACCAAAACCACGCATGTGGAACGACTTCCACGGAACGCAGCAAAACCCATAAAAACATACCGGGAACGATTTACAGCCAGTCAGCATACGAAACTTTCACAAAATGGTAGCAATCCATATAAAGAACGCGCTGAAACACATATTACATAATTCATACTCATTTGCCTTCGGGAATGGAGAAGGCAAGACTGGGTCGGAGTGCAGCACAAGGATCGACAGTCATTTTTTTCACCGAAGCGGCTTCACGTGTCGCGTCAATGTCTCGGTGCCGCGGTGTGGAAGATGAAAAGTTGGTAAATGTTTTGAGTTTCTGAGTAAACATCAAGAAGTGATTAAGCGATTGAGGTAAAATATTTGCGAGATCAGTGATGCGCTTTGTTTACAGCGGAAGTTGATTGGATCGTGACCTCAGAACAAATTTACCGTTCGTTAACTTTCAACAGCTTGACGTGAACACAACATCATGAGAGGTTGTAGAGTAAGGAGTCATGTGCAATAAAAAAAAGCCGTGGCTAGTGTTTTGCTCTTAATTCGATTTTGAAAATAAAGCTCCAAAATAGTTCGTATTTATTGGGTGTATGTCTGACTAAAATAAAACTCAACTTTGCTGCAAAAAATATTGAAATACAGATGAAATGGGCACCCTTAACCCTTTCCTTCCCATGGTAGCTGTAGAGCTCCATCAAATTTTGCATCTTCCAACATTCATCAAATTATTTCAACAACAAAAAGCAGTATTTGGGACAACTTTATGGTTTCATAAGACTTCAAATATAATCAATTTTGAGTAAAAATAGTGAAACTATTGAAAACAATCAAGTAACTATTGATTTACAATCAAAAACTTTTTTTTTTCGTTTTCCGTTAATTTTAGCTATGCCAAATAACTTTTGTTCTAGCATTTTTTTCCATAGATGATTCCTTCCTATTGAAATCTTTGAAAAAAGTCGTGGGAAAGAGAGGGTTGAGATTGTTCATAAAGCTGAGATAACCAATCTCTGAAATTTCGAGCACAATTGCCTGTTACATAAGCGTTTGATTTGCAGTTTGTATGACGAATCCAGCCAAAATACAAAGGAAATACATCTCCGTAACTCTTTCCTTTCAGATACTGGCTTTATACACTGACCCAGCACACGTGTTTAGTAGCTGCCTAGTAGTACCGTGTGGTAGGCACTGTACCAGAGTGTGGAAATCCTCCAGCCGTGACTGCTTCTACCCTTTGAATATCGTGTGTGTGTTCATTATACACTGTTCTCTCCTCTTTCGTAAGGTGGCAGCGTGGAAGACCAGTAAAAGAAAAATCTGCGATTCACGGAACCAACCCTCCCAATATATATGGCACGATTAGAGACATGCATTCATGGTCCGAAGTAGAGAAGACTTTCATGCCACTCCTCTCATTTCATTTGTTTTCTATTAGTTAGTTTACATCTAAACAGATAACACTGAATCAACTATTTGACGCCATAATACACGGTTAGAGGCCACATCTCTCCATCCTCGAATGCGCCCCACGTTCGCCAAGTCGTTTTGCGCCTGGTCTGCCCATCTCGCTCGCTGCCGGTATCGCTGTCTCGTACCTGCCGGATTGTAGTAGTAGTAAAATTCTTTTTTATTTAAACATTTTTGTTCTACAATTATTATTTTACATAAAAATTGATCGGCCGGCTTGGCCCTCCAACTTCGATTTTTAAGTGTTTTCAATGTTAATTGACAATTTTTTTAAATTATAATTTCAATTTATCATGACGGCCTTTAGGAGGCGCTAGTGTATTTTAAAATTTGATAACCTAACTACTATGTACGCTAATATTTACATTAAAATTTGATAACCTAGATTGGAACTAGCGCCCTGGTTCGAATGCATGCAACGAACTCTAAACTTTTCTTTACACTCACCAAAGCGTTCATGTAAGGTTTTTATCCCGGCCAGACGGTGGACCTCAGATGTTTTTGTCCTGGGAGGGGTGTTGAGGATCATCCTCAGGAATTTGTTTTGGACCCGTTGAAGTTTAAGGTGGTGGGTTTTAGCGCAGCTCTTCCAGACCGGCAAGCCGTATTCGATTATGGGGAGGATGATTTGCTTGTAGACAGCAAGCTTATTTTTCAGGGACAACGACGACCGACGGTTGATCAAAGGGTACAGTAGTCGGCCTCATTGGCCCATTATACAGTCGTGCAATTGAGAATGATTTTACAATCCCCCAGGCGGAAAAAAGTGGAGGGAAATGATGACCTGGGTCTTCGCCGTGTTGTTACAGATCATCCAGCTGGTGAGGTACTCTGTCAGGGCATCCAAGCCTCGTTGGAGTTTTACTTCTAGCGCTCTGATCACTCTACCGTTGTAGACGATGGAGGTATCATCTGTATACAGAGACAGAATGCCGCCTTCTGGAGGTTCTGGCATGTCGGAGGTGAACAGATTGAAAAGCAGGGGCCCGAGGGGCCCACTCTGGGGGACGCCTGCGACAATGTTGTGCGCATTGAAACTCGCTCCGCTGATTGAGACCCGGAATGTCCTTGCCGACAGGTAATTGTTGATGGTTTTCACCAGGTAGCTGGGAAGATTGAAGCATTATAGTTTATACACCAGCCCATCATGCCATACATTGTCAAATGCCTTCTTGACATCGAGTAAGGCCATGTTGGATATTTTAGAGACAAACTTGTTCCGTCTGAGGACGTTGGTAACTCGAGTCAGTTGGTGTACAGTTGACCGACCGCGTCGGAAACCAAACTGTTCCTAGAGCAAGATGTTGAGATTTTCGGCAGACTCAAGTAACCGGTGATGAATAGCTTTCTCGAACAACTTGGATAACCCTGAGAGAAGGCTGATGGGACGATAACTTCTGGGGGAGGAAGGATCCTTCCCAGGCTTCCGGATGGGGATGACTTTCGCTGACTTCCAGGGCGATGGGAAGTAGCTGAGCCGAAGACACTTTAATCAGATCAGCGAAAGGTGATCAAAGAACGAAGCACTCATGTGTTTGTGCTCGAGATTCAGGATGCTGTCAAAGCCTGGGGCCTTCATGTTCTTCGATGATTTGATATAGGCCGTCACTTCGCCAGCTGAGATCTCCAACTATTCCGAGAAGTCGTTGGGAGTCAAATGGATTGTTAGCATGCTCGTTGACGGCTGCTTCGTGTGGACTGACGATGTTCTGCCCAAGATTGTGTGAGCTGACGAAGTGACGACCTACTTCGGCGACCATCTCTGCAGAAGTTATCAAGCGATTTTTAGAGCAATTATTGTCTAGTCCTAGTGGGATCAAAGGAAAAGAAATAATTTAATTCCAATTTTAAAACATTTTTGCCTTTCTCGTACACTAAGTGTACGTAAAGGCTGTAATATTGCTTCAAAAACAAAATTTTGATAGGAGGCCCGGAGAGCCGATTTTTATATACCGATCGACTCAGCTCGACGAATTGAGGTGATGTCTGTATGTGTGTATGTATGTATGTGTGTATGTGTACAAATTTTGTAGACACACTTTTTGAAACTTAGCATTATCCGATTTGCTCGCAACAAGTTCCATTCGATGGGGAATGCGGTCCCATTGTTTGCTATTGAAAATTGGCTCGATCGGACATTGCATTTCGGAATTATTGAAAAATCATTGTTTTTTCATTGAAAAAAATCATTGAAAAAAAAATTCAAAGTTTGTTCCGTTAATATACAAGCGGGAGTCTCCAGGAAAACCTTTTACCTTGGATGGTGCAGCACATGTGACTGGCATCCACGTGCAACGACTGCTTCGATTATTGTTCATTCGATTATTGGTACCTTCGATTGTTTCAAAGCCATTGAATATTTACTTAAATATAGTAAACGGCAAGTGCTATTTCACTGCCACACAGCTTCCATCCTTATCCCGGCACATTTCGGCTCGCGGCACGAAGCCTTTGTGGGATGCGTTGAGCTTCTGATAGAACTTGCCTCTTTCTTGAGAACGGCACAGCTGTTCCATCTCCTCGCACTCCGCTTCTTCCAGGCGGCGTTTCTTCTCCTGAAAAAGGCGGGTCTGCCGTCTCCGCTTCCGTCTATAACGTTCCACTTTCTGCTAGGTACCTTGCAGCAGCGCAACCACCCGCGCTGCGTCCTTCTCCTCCAGAATCTGTATGCACTCTTCGTCGAACGAATCGTTCCGTCGATTTCGTCCCATATACCCGACGTTGTTCATCGCTACGTCGTTAATGGCTGCTTTGACTATATACCAGCAGTCCTCAAGAAAGGCCCCATCGAGCTCACCTTCTTCCGGCAACGCTGCCTCGAGATGCTGCGCGTATTCAGTGGTGACATCTGGTTGCTTTTATCGCTCTAGGTCGTACCTCGACGGTTGCCGGTACCGAACATTATTGATGACGGATAGTTTTGGGCGCAGTTTCACCATCACCAGATAGCGGTCAGAGTCGATGTTAGCGCCACGATATGTCCTGACATCGATAATGTCGGAGAAGTGCCGTCCATTAATCAGGACGTGGTCGATTTGTGATTCTGTCTGCAGTGGTGATCTCCAGGTGTACCGATAGGGGAGGCTGTGTTGGAAGTAGGTGCTGCAAATGGCCATATTCATGGAGGTAGCGAAATCAATTAGTCGTAGGCCGTTTTCGTTCGTCAGCCGGTGAGCGCTGAACTTCCCAATAGTCGGTCTAAGCTCCTCCTCTTGGCCAACCTGAGCGTTGATCCATTGATCCCTTCCAACAAACCTCCTTCAGCGCTACGATGCCAAATCCACGGTCCTTGGATACATCGGCGAGTATGTGTGTGCTCCCGATGAAGTGAGAGGTTTGCAGTTCCACGAATCGAGTTCCAATCCAAAGTTTTTTGGCTGGCTTGCAGGGCCTGACACCAAACCCCCTAAATTTCCGGAGGACCATTCCTCCTTATTTCCGGTGGACCAAGGTGCACAGTTTCACTTAGAGTCCCTCGCTGGCACTCGGACGATGATCAGCCGCCCCTCACATGGGAAACAGACGCTGTATTGAGCCGCTCCTAAAATGGAGAACATACGCTCAGTAAGATTTGCACCTCCGGAGAGGAGAAAACCCACTTTTCCCTGTCAGCATACGACCATAGTTCCCACCGGGGGAACTATGGGTTTCTCGCATCCCGGCCAGCGCCACGAGAAGGTAGGGATAAGAGTTGCTGGGTAAGAGGCTAAGGACCGCGAGATGGGGTCTATTTTATTCCTGAAGGTACGCGACGTACCAATGGAACGCTATACCCAGCATTTGTCGAGCCGTGAATAAAATGATGCGAATAGAGCACAGGAAACAGAGGAGCAGGACCGAAACTTATTCAAATTCTCCTATGTTATGATGTTGTAGTGATCAAAATTTAATTGGACCATCATCCCAGCTTTTAATTAATATTATATGAAAAGTTCAAGCCCATCCACTTCCCAAAGTCGATTTGATACTTCAGACAAAATGCTCCCAAAAGTCAATACCCTTTGACCTAGTTGAAACATTATCCTTCATCTATTCAAAGACGTCACGATTCAATTGCTTTCATTTCGGATTATTAACCCACGGATGGATTTCCCCAGACTTCATACATAATTCATACCACAGAGCACAGAAAGCACACAGTTTACCGCACCGAACACTGACGATGACGACGACGACGGACATCCCGTTTCGATCGACTACCGTATGTACGGTGATGGGTGCAAATCGGATTTCAACACGGTTCAAGTCCTGACCTGACACAATCGTCCGCTCTATGCAACACCAGACTCTACGCTGGCTATGTGAGCGGTCTTGCAAAGTGAAGCACTTGGGCTGAGTGTTGGTGGGTGCCACTTTCTCCTAGTGCCGGGGTGCGTTAATCTGTTAATTATTAAACAATCGAACCGCCGCTCTGCCGCTTCACAGATGCGACTCCACCGGAGATGATACTCGAGCAGTATCGAAGAACCGAGTCGCGAAATTCCCTGGGGGGAAATCATTTCCCGACCATGTAATGGGAAATTAGCAATCTCAAAATGACTTGTCTTAAGCATCGGCTTCGGAGAAGTGCTAATTCTGTATAGTGGATTAGGCTGCAGACCTTTCGGGATGAACGCAAATATATGGAGGTGCGTTTAGTTAGGTGAAATCAGTTCGTGAAAGGATTGTTAGGTCGAAAAACTTTTGGACTGGTACGAAATCAAAATCAAAAGTTTAATGCCTTTATTTTTTCCTTCCTCACACGAGCTCTATTTCTCCAATATTGATTGATTTTGCCTTTCTTGTAAGTACTACAAAGTTGTAATAATAACCTCTTATTTTACTATATGTAAAAACATACTTTTCATAGAGCACTGCACGGAAAAAACTCTTTCTCTTTCGTCCTTTATAAATTTTGACATTTAGTTTTCTAATTTCTTTGCAGCGAGAAAGAGACAAAGTAGTCCGTGCAGTGCCCTATAGCAGACTCAACGACCTTTGCATTATATAGCAATCGATCCAGTTCGACAAATTGATTGTACGACCTATGGTCCGCCCACCCAATGAGAAATAATGAGTAGCAATGTCGGGAAGCGCTTACATCTCCAAAAGGCTTCAAAGTAATTAAAAGCATGCCTTGGGAGGACGAGGCTGTTTTCCCTGCAAGACATAGGCACGCATTAGTTGATGGAAACGGTGTGCTCTCCAGCTGATGATGATGTTTTACGTTCCAGGAAAGTGAGTGCAGCCGCAGAGAGCAGCATTTCCTCGGAAAAACTTTGCAAACTTTGTCGCAGTATGCTAATCAAGCCGGGAATCCATAAGCGACTTAGAAAGTGTGCCATTAGCATACGAAGGAAGCATTTTAGATGGCAGTGATCTTCCGACTTGGCATCACCCATCCAACGACAGTGGAAATTGGCCTTGACGTAGTGCTCTGACGCTGCGCTGGTGATGCAAATCAGTGTGGGAAATTCTGCGGAGCGAATTACAATGTAGCTAAATGTGCCGGTTTCGTTTCCAAGCCATCTGCTTCGAGTGAAATGGAATGTACCGAAGGTCTTGCATAATACATTTTCAGAGAATTACACAAAATGATATGCAATTTACAGGCTAGATAAATGTTTCTAAAATTAATTTGGCTCGGGGAAGTTTAAATGTTATCAAGGAGTTGATACACGGAAGGTGTAACGAGCATAATCGCATCGCACTGAAATTTTATAATCTTGGCCTCGAATTTTTAAATTCAAACTATGAATTTCTCAACCAATTGTTAGAAAGTATAATAGATTTGCAATTCGATTTACAAATTATAAATAGAAGAGAAAATTTATTCAAACCATGACCTCAACCCAAATCATGTTTTGAAGTGTGACCCCGTCGCACCATTCTCTCCTAAATATACAACTTCCAACGAATTATCCCAGTACCGCAATATTTCCACCGTAATTGAGTTGCCATCATTCATAAGTCACCCTGTCAGGCCATTATTTCTCGCTTTTCACAAACCGGATCTCCTTGCATCCGTGACCAGACACCCCGACACCGACGGCGGGGGTGCCAATAAATCTCCGTACTTGACTTCGTCGTATAATCCCTCGCAGTTCGCAGTTGACACGATCAAATCGGAAGAATTACGATACACTATCAAATTTAAAGCACCCAGCCCGTTCCCGGTTCTCCCTGTTTTTCATGGGTTTGGTTTTCCCACCCAACAACAGGCACTAAATATTTATGGTCCAATCCGAGCGGTGACACATTACAAACGCCATTGTGCCACCCGTCAGGCCACGCTCCTCGCAAATCGGTTCCGGATGGTGGGTCAGTGCAATTTCTGCTTGTTGTTTGGTATTGCGATTCTTTTCTAAAATTAGCATACTGGCTCACCAGTTACGCGCCGGGTCCCATGCGCCGAGTTGTGCGCCATGCAAAAAGTAAATAAACCAATGTCAAATAGATGTGAGCTTTCAGTAAGCTTTTCCACATTCACTTGTAAGGTATGTAGCATATTGTCGTCCCTTTACGAAAAGATATTTTAAGTGAAATTGTTCGAGGTTTAGTAGTTTTTGCTTTTCTTTCGCCTGTGTTGCGTTCGGGATATTGTTTAAGTGGATATTAGTAGTGCAATTATGTTTAATTTGTGATGTAATATTCTACACTTAAATTGAGTAAAGTACCATAATATGACACAATACCTTAGCGGCGCACAACTAAGCGAGGCAGAGGTGAATGAGCAAAATGCTATAATATCTCGAGAATCACAATAGTTATTTAGTAGTTGTTGTTGTTTATTATTGACACTTCACACTGTAAGTAAATTTGTATCGCAATGAATTGAATCATTTCACAACATTACATATTCATAAAAATGAAAATAAAAAAATCAGATCAGTTTAGAGCAGTTACTAACAACGATAACAATAAAGTAATACTGAAAAAGCGATTTGCTGCGAAGGCAGACTGGACAAATTGGACAAATGGGGGAAATTAAGTAAATCGGTAAAATTGGTTGAATTGAAATGTTTCTGGAAATCTTGTAAAAAGATTATTATAGTTTATACACACTAAGTTTAGAGTGGCCTTTGCAATACCTCTTCTTCTTCGTCTTTTTCATTGGCTCTACATTCTAACTAAAACTTGGTTTGCATTTCCAACTTAGTATTCTATGAGCAAATCCATAATTTGGAAGTTTTTCTATGCCCGCCAATACATGAGTATGTATCAAGGCCTTGAAACTGAACTACCTACACTGGCAAAGGCTCATAAACAAGTTACTGAGACCTCTGTACAACCAAATCCAGTCATACATGAGTTGCATCAACCATTCATTTATTCATTTATTTAGTCTACATCTAGACAGATAACACTGAATCAACAATTTGACGCCACAATACACGGTTCGAGGCCGCATCTCTCAATCCTCGAATACACCCCACGCTCGCCAAGTCGTTTTGCACCTGGTCTGCCTATCTCGCTCGCTGCGCTCCACGCCGCCTCGTACCTGCCGAATCGGAAGCGAACACCATCTTTGCAGGGTTACTGTCCGGCATCCTTGCAACATGTCCTACCCATCGTACCCTTTCGACTAAAGCTACCTTCTGGATACTGGGTTCGTCGTAGAGCTGGGCGAGCTCGTGGTTCATTTTTCGCCGCCACACACCGTCTTCTTGCACACTGCCAAAGATGGTCATAAGCTGGGACGGGACTTGCAAAGAGGAAAAAATGTAACTTCATCTGCAACCAGCAAGCGCTGTCACGAATTGTCAGATGCAACCAGCACCTTTTTGTGTAAAAGTATTGGTATCCCTCAAAAAGTATTCCGAATGATTTTGTTTTACGAGTACTTTTTCACTTTGAAAAGTATTCTAGAAAAGCCGGACAGCTTAATATTGAACTGTTATGAATACGTGTTTTTTTCCGATAGGAAAATCTTTATAAAAATAAGTTTACAAATCCGTAAATCACAAACACATTTATTGTGCTCAGAAGATTCTACCCGGGATTTAGGTGAAACACTCAAGGAAACAGTTGAGAATCGATGATCAACTGTGATGAAAAGAAGAACAAGTGTCAAAACAAGGAAAAAGCAGCCGTCTTTGCAGGTCTCGTCTCAGGTCATAAGCACCCGTCTCTCGAATACTCCGAGTGCATACAAGTCCTCCTCGAGCATTGTCCATGTTTCATGTCCGTAGAGGACAACCGCTCTCATTAGCGTCTTGTACGTGCGGTGTCGAATCTTAGAATCAGGGCAGGCCTACCTGAATTTTCTTGAAACAGCGTAGTAGGCAGTCAAGTAGATGGCAACAAATAAAATTTGCTCCAACGATTTTTTTTTCGGTGAGTAAGGCTTGCTGACGTTTAATCATCTTTCTCTTTTACGCGCACATAGAAGATAGAATTTCACCAGGAAACGTTTCGGAAGCGTTGAAGTTGTATATATTGTGGAAGTAGGGGCCCTCCTTAGCCAAGCGTTGAGATGCGCAGCTATGAGGCAAGACTCTAGCCATACAACTACGCTATCTGTTATTTGTGCAAACCAACGTTTGGCGGCAATCGAGTTGAGCGAAAAATAGTTATCACTCTCCAGTAAGGTGGCTCAAAAAACACTTTTTCAAATTTTTTGATGGGCCACCCTCTTATTCGGTTCTATTCGATGCCCTGATGCTCTGAACAAAATTTAAGCCAAATTGGTCAACGTTTGGGAGGTGCTAAGCTCGTTGGAAGTTTATATGAGACAGAAACATCGAAAAATAGTGATTTGCAGTTGTACGGCATAATTTACGATGCAGAACTATGAAACTCATTCAGCTCTTGTAAGCCCTTCTTAGCCGTGCGGTAAGATGCGCGGCTACAAAGCAAGACCATGCTGAGGGTGGCTGGGTTCGATTCTCGGTGCCGGTCTAGGCAATTTTCGGATTGGAAATTGACTCGACTTCCCTGGGCATAAAAGTATCATCGTGTTAGCCTCATGATATACGAATGCAAAAATGGTAACCTGGCTTAGAAACCTCGCAGTTAATAACTATGGAAATGCTTAATGAACACTAAGCTGCGAGGCGGCTCTGTCCCAGTTTGGGGATATAATGCCAAGAAGAAGAAGAAGAAGAAGAAGAAGAAGAATAAAATACAGAATGTTATACTGAAAACCACGAGATGATGAGTGTTTTTCAGGTGAAGATATTAGCATTTTACCGGAATGTTGCATGGGTGATTTTTTTTCTTTTCGAAGGTAAAAGAAACGAAATTTGCTCAAACTCTACTTCAAAGAAATGCTAATAGCCTCGCCTGGCAAACACTAATCTTCTCGCGGTTTTCAGCATAACATTCTGTATTCAATTTTTCAAAATCTGAGTGAGTATCATAGCTCTTCATAGTAAATTGTGTCATCTAACTGAAAATCACTGTTTTTGGATGAATTTGCATACATTTTTGCATATAAGCTTAAAACGAGTCTAGCACCAGGCGTTGACCGATTTGGCTAACATTTTGTCCAGAGCATCCGGACACTAAATAAAATCGAATAAGAAGGCGGCCCATCTAAAAAATTGGAAAAGTTTTTTCCATACTAATTTGAGCCACCCTACTCTCCAAGCTGATTTTCTTTCCCGAAAAGCGATTTCTCCCCGAATTTATTTGTGAGGCAGCATCCTGGGCTCCTTAGATTGCGTGGGCATTACGAGCCTTGTTAATAATTTATATCGAAACTAGGGTGGACTCATAAGCTCTTCTTCCCATCTAGTGGGTCAATCTTGGGAACGAGGGTTTGATTGTATTATTATTTGTACGAACTTTCTTCTGGAAGGAGGTTATCTTTCCATACCGTGAATTTCATCTAAGTGTCTCTGCCTCATGGAACCACTCCACCTATTTTTGGCCCTTCATACTGAATTTTGATTAAATGCAAACTATAATATACACACAGAGAAACAGACGTCGCACTTAGAACAAAATACAATCAAAATCATCGTAACGAGAACATTATCGCTCAATGCTAAAAACACTGTATGCGGACACGCGGCAATCAAATGGCGGTAAAAATACAAGCAAATCCATTGGAAGCGCCATCGATGGCCGATTGACTGCCTACAAAATATGGAATCCACTGTTAAAAAGTGGGAAGGGTCGATGGGCCGACACCCATCCCATTTGGCCAAAAGGAATCTATACCATTTCGTCGAAAGACATTTCGTCGAATGACATTTAGTCGAATGACATTTAGTCAAATGACATTTGGTCGAAAGGACATTACGTCGAATGGACATTTGATCAAAGGGACATTTAGTCGAAAATGATGTTTTAATCCACTAGAGACGTAGGACATTTGGTCGAAAGGACACTACGTCGAATGGACATTTAGTCGAAATCAGATTTTAGAATGAAGAATCTTCGTACAGTTTGTCGAAATCCCCAAAAGGGGATTTTCGAATTAAAAATCTTGGTACATTTAGTCCAATAACGTTCCGTCGAATGGCTATTTAAAAAAAAGAACTTCGGTTAATAACAATCAAAAATGAATTATTTATTGTGGTGTTTATGAAAGTCACATAATTATTACTTTAATATTGTCCAAAAGAATATCCGAGAAGTAATAATTATTTGCGAGCGTCTTAGGGAAAAATGTTACACGGTTTAAAAAAAATTGTCATATTTTTTTAAACCGTGGTTCCGAAAATATTCCCGACTGGATATTGACTTTGGCGAACCCTCTAACCGACTACGATGAATCTATTCCACCTGATCAAAAGAAAATCAGTTAAATGATGTTTCGCCAATAGACATGAAGTCGAATAGATTAGATTAGGTCATATGACCATTTGGTCGGAATTAAATTTTCGGCCAATAATTAACGAATTACGGTTGGAATATTATACTGAATTAATTATTGCATAAATATTGAGTGAAAGAAAGAGTTTCAATGAAAAGAATAAGAAAACCATTGCCATTCGACTAAACGTCCTTTGGACGAAATGTCATTTGACCAAATGTCATTAGACTAAATGTTTCAAAGCTGACTACGATGAAGTATTGGCAAAATAACATTGGTATCATTGGTTTCACCATCAGTACCTAATATTTTGCTATTTCTGTAGGATTTAATTTTTCTATAATCCACCAGGGTCTCCAGCAGTTTCTGTTCGCTGCTGGATACCCTGGTGTTTCTGCAACCTCATTGACATCCGTATTCGTTTCTTCCGCTGCTGATTGAACTTCTTCACGTCCACTGAATTCCTCTAATCAGTTTATCAATGTGTCTTGTGGATTATTTACTCAAATTTAATCAAACATCTATTGACGAATTATCTATTTAACTAATTACCTATTACCAACTAAACACTTTCGAAAATTCGACTAAATTTTTATTCGACTAAATGTCCTTTCGACTAAATGTCCATTCGACCAAATGTCCATTCGACTAAATGTCCATTTGACCAAATTTCCATTCGACTAAATGTCTATTCGACTAAATGTCCCTTCGACCAAATGTACTTTCGACTAAATGTCATTCGACTAAACGTCATTCGACGAAATGTCATTCGACGAACTGTCCTAAAGCCGGCCAAAAGGACCATTCGGCCGAATAGGTCATTTGGCCGAGTAGGACATTTGGTCGAATAGGACATCTTGCTGAATATGACATTTGGCTGAATAGGATATTTGGACAAATAGGTCATTTGGCCGAATAAGACATTTGACCGAATAGGACATTTGGCCGAATAGGACATCTTGTCGAATAGGACATTTGGTTGAATAGGGCATTTGGCCGAATGGGACATTTATCCGAATAGAACATTTGGCCGATTAGGACATCTTGTCGAATAGGACATTTGGGTGAATAGAACATTTGGCCGAATAGGACATTTGACAGAATAGGACATTTGGCCGAAAGGGTCATTTGGCCGACAGGATCATTTGGCCAAATAGAACTTTTTGCCCAATAAGACATTTGGCCGAATAGTACATTTGGTCGTAAGGGTCAAGGACATTTTGCCAAAAAGGACATTTGGCCGAATAGGACAATTGGCCGAATAGGACATTTGACCGTTTAGGACATTTGGTCGCATAGGACACTTGGGCTAATAGGTCATTTGAAAAGTGCGAAATAAGGAGCAATTGAGATGTGACAAGTGAGTTATGAGTCGTCGTACTTCTCACTTCGCACTACTCACTTTTTATAGTAAGCTGTGGAAAGTGAGGAGTGAAAAGTGAGGCGTTATATTTGACCAAATGCCCTGTTCGACCAAATGACCCTTTCAGCCAAATGATCCTTTCAGCCAAATGACCTTTTCGGCCGAATGACCTATTCTGCCAAATGTCTTATTGGGTCAAATGACCCTTTCGGCCAAATAGCCCTTTCTGCCAAATGACCCTTTCGGCTAAATGTCCCTTTCGGCCAAATGCCCCTTTCGGACAAATGACTCTTTCGGCCAACTGACCCTTTTGGCCAAATGACCGTTTCGGCCAAATGTCCTATTCGCCCAAATGACCCTTTCAGCTAAATGTCCTTTTCGGCCAAATGACTTTTTCGACCAAATGACCTTTTCGGCCAAATTACCCTTTCGGCCAAATGGCCAAATGTTCTATTCGGCCAAATGACCCTTTCGGCCAAATTATCCTTTCGGCCTAATGACCCTTTCGGCCTAATGGTCTGTTCGGCCAAATGATATATTCGGTCAAACAACTTTGGTCCCAGTGGCCTTCGGCCAAATGGCATTAGGCCGAACGGTATTCAGTCAAACGGCGCTCCCCCGTTAAAAAAAAACAAACGATGCAACATGTGGAGAGTTAGATGTCTGTTTCTGACCAGTGCTATAGACAGGTACCTTGCTACAATAGATGATAGTATCACCAACATCATCATCCACCCAGGGCAGCCCTTCCACCTGGCAAACTTAAGCAATGGTCGGGGTTCTGCCAAATCGCACCTAGCGCCAACAAAAAATACCCATTTTTCTGCTCAAGCTTTCGTTTAGCAGATGAGTAATTCTCGCCACCGGGCCACTATTTGCACGAGGTTCTTAAAAATCCCTAAATTTATATTCATTCGAAAGCTTTCATAGTCAAGTCATGTCATAATTCCAACATTTCTCAACCAATCATAGAGATCAGCATATCGTTTGAAAGAGTAAGAGTGTATCCTCAATTTTCAATAATAAAATAGAGGCAGCCATATTGAATTTGGCCGCCATCTTGGATTTCTTTTTAAAAACTATGTTTCCGCCTGGTTAGCAACCACTGATTTTGAATATTAATAAATCGATGAAAAGCTTAGCTTATATTATGCATTGTGTACAAAAATCTCAGGTGTATGTTTTTCCTATCAAAAGTTATGTACGATTTATCAAATTAATTTTTGAAGGCCCATCTGACCAACGAACATTATTTTTATGGTTAATATGATACTACAAAGTCAGTTCCTTGATTTCATACACTATTCCAAGCCAAACATGTTTCGAAAATGAAAAGCATATCTACAACAGTATTTTATTTGAAGGGCTTAAAAGTTTTGAGCATAACGGAACCGTATTCAAGTTATTGTATTAAATAATTCAATAATTCATAATTGGTAAATCGTACATAACTTTTGATAGACAAAACATACACCTGAGATTTTTTGGAAACAATGCACAATATAAGCAATGATTTACATCGATTTATTAATGTTCAAAATCGGTGGTTGCGAACCTAGCGGAAAATAGTTTTCAAAAAGAAATCCAAGATGGCGGTTAAGTTCAATATGGCTTCCTCTTTTTTTATTATTGCAATTTGAGGATACACTCTTCCTCTTTCCAACGATATGCTGATATCTAAGATCGGTTGAGAAATGTTGGAGTTATGAATATTTTAGTGAGTCAAAAATTGACAAAAATCGAGGGGTCTATTGAAATGATTTCGTGTATAACTAACGAGGGGTTCATCTTTCTGAAGAATTTAACTCAGATCCCTAATATACTCGCATACATACTTTCGAATGAATATAAATTTAGGGATTTTTAAGAACCTCGTGCAAATAGTGGCCCGGTCTCAGCGAGAATTACTCAGATTTATTTGATGGTCAATCATATCGAATATCCCTCGAACCCTCTCAAATTAAAAAAAAAAGTTTATAAAACCCCTTCTTCCAGACCAATTTTCTGGCTACGCCACTGGTTTATGTTAAACTATTTGCGATGTTTAAGCTTTTCAGTCTGGATACTTTTAGAACAACGTTTGAGATCTGTCCCATCGTTTCGGTATTCATAATGTTTCCCCTGATGAAGGCAACAAAAACTTGCCGAAACGTTAGGACAGATCTTAAACGGTAGTTCTAAAAATATCCAGACTGAAAAGCCGAAACCAAGCACATATAAAAGTGGACAGAATACACAGGGTTCTGCGTTTACAAGACTTTTTTTTTCGCTTAAATTTCCCACCTAAATCTTTGCAACATGTTTAAAAAAATCCGAAATAGTTCAAAGAAAAACCACATGGTAATTAATATGCGTTAAACACTCAGGATGAGTGCAAATTGAGAAAATACAAATCGTGTAAAAACAGAATCCAGTGTAAATGAATCGACTGCTTTGAGCGTGCTTACAGCGGCACACTAGGAGTTAACTTTCTGAAATCAGTATGGCGAAAGGCATCTAAGGTTCGATTTCTCAAAATTAAGCACTTTAATCGAAAAAATATTTGGTAGGCGTAGTAGCGGACAGTATCCCTCATAACCAGTACCAAATAGTTTTTCATGAAAAGTTCCTAATTTTGAGAAAACCAGCGTTAGATGTCTTTCGCCATACAAATTTCTGGCGGTTAACTCTTGCTGGCTATTTTGTACATATACTATAGCGCCTGGATGTGGCTGCGGCGAGTAGAAAATCAGCCACTGCCAATAATTCATTGAAAGATCCTTTGTGGGTATGTAGTTTTAATACCAAGGGCTGAAAACCTCTTAAATAAAGACGATAATAATGATAATAGTTTTAATAGTGGATGCCGGAATGGAAAGCCGGCGGTCTACCTTGTTCCGACAAGAAGAACGAAAGACGACAAGCAGCAAGAAGGACAATGAGGGCGTTAACTCCTCTTTTTTCTGCCCCGAACAGTCGTGTTGATTTAAAGAAGGCATCATCTCATCTGTTCATCTTATATCGGGCAAACGCGTCCATTAAAAAGGCATTAAATACCATGTTTGCCTTATACCGGGCAAACGCGTTCAATTATAGAAGGCATTATTTCTTCTTTTTATATCATACAGAGCAAACACGTTCATTTGATGAAGGCATCATATCATCTGGTCGAATAACACCGGGAAAACGCGTTTATTTAACATTTTCCTTATCACGATTTTTTTCAAAGATGGAAAAATGCTAGAAGAAAAGTTATTTATTAAAAATTATGGAAAACGAAAAAAAAAGATTAATTATGAATCAATAATTACTTGATTGTTTTCAATACTTTCATTATTTTAAATTATTATTTTAAGGGACAGAATTGATTATACGAGCAGTCCAATGAAACTATAAAGCTGTGCCAAGTTATTGCATTTTGTTATTGGAGGAGGCAAGTTGGATGCTACCATGGGAAGGAAAGTTTAAAGAATGCATTCTTTCCTCTGTTCGCTTCATCTCTTCTCCCGTACAATAGCACTTTCCCAGATAATAATGGCGTAGAATGACAGTCCAAGTTAATTACACGTAAATCAAAAATGTTGTTTAAACAGAATCTTCATTGCGTTTCTCTAAGTAACTCTAAGAAGTATATTTTTTATACTTTATACCAAAGAGCTACTACAACTAACCGGCCGGTGCCTGCTTCCTACCCATCTTCATCGAGATGTCGTACCCTACCAAGTATTCCAACACTCCTCCTTAGGGTGCAAGCCTCAGCACTCACCTGGCTTCTTCACCGAGCCGAGCCGATGGTCACGCCAGAGATATCACACTCCCTCCACTGTGCAAGACAAGGGCAGCCTTGCCGAGTTTACGAAACATTTGGAGATCAAATCAGAGTAGTCAACCAAAATTCGAATAATCATCTCTTATGCAACCTCTGTGTTGATATATACACCCCAGTGAAACTTGGTGTGCATCACCAAAGAACACGCAGAACTGTACCCATACACTACACACACATACATACATACATACACACATTACAGACATCACCTCAATTCGTCGAGCTGAGTCGATTGGTATATAACACTATGAGCCTTTGAGCCATTCGATCACATAAGTAAGCCACCTAGAATTGCAATTCCTACGAAACTCTTTCATTCAGAAAAGGATATAAAAAGCGATCAAATCATTTTGTACTAAATGTGCTCGATTTCAATGTGTATCTACTAGATGTGAAATTCATCAAATGTTCCAAGTACTTCGTCATTTTTGAATCCATTTGCAATCTCATTTCCCTATGTACAAGCGAAACATTGTTTTTTGTTCACACATTTATTGGACCTTCCAAACAATAATGTCATATTCCATAGATTCTCGCTAGAATTACTCTAAAAAGGACCTAAGCAAAAGTTTCAGATCCCAAATATTTGTTTTCGCTGACGACAACAACGACGGCTTGTTGTTGACGCTCTCGCGTGAAGCAACTTTTCCCAAAATGGGAAATCGTATTTCACAGATTATAATCCAATTACTTTACTCCCGGGTCCCACTATAGCTGCTCTGTGTGGTCAGATTTGGCAGTGCCATCCCACACCATAGTCAGCTCGCTCATAATCCTCTAGTTCCTAGTTCATGCCACCCACCCGCGATGGGTTGGCGAAGGAGATTTTCTAAAACGTGCGATATTGTTCTGGCCCAGATGTTTGCCGTCATCGCCGTCCTTGTTGGCCGCTGGTTGAAGCGATTATGAAAAGTGTTCCCGGGAGAGCATCGGCCAGCTTGTCGTCATCGCCATAGTCATTAGCGTGCATAGAGAAAATGTCCTCGAAGGCCTCTTTCAAAAGAAGTAAAACATATTTTTTAATCAAGAAACTACTTGGCTACATTTATTAGAAATCATAATTTCAATAAAATAAAAATTATATAAGAAGGCTGGCAGTGAATTGCTGATTGAAAACAGTTGCTACGTCAATGTTCGTTATCAGCGTGTCGCACCGTAGCTACTGGATGGCTAGCCAACCAACGAGTCCGCTCATCAGGAAAAATAAGAATTCCAGCGCGTTCCCAAAGTTTACGAGTTTCCGGCCGAGTGATTTTATACGGTATGCAATTTTTCGGTGTCCATCTTTTCGAGTCTCATCCGAATCGGAGAGTGTTTTCATTTTTGTCCTCACCAGTTTCCCGAGTTGTTATATTTTTTGTTTGCTTAGTTGTGCATAAATTCACTCGCATTCCGAGCGAGCGAGAAAGCAAAATTCTGAATCCATAAATTTTTGGCTGAATGTAATTTGTTTTTATTTTAAACTATAAATTGCAATGATCCTCTCTCTCCTCGGCTGTCCGGCCGGGTGGATGCTTGCGGAGGAAAGAACATCCGTAACCTCCAATCCGGATGATGGTGGCGTGGAAAATGAATCTAGTTTTTAAAAACTTGTTTGCAAGCAATAAAAATCGGATTTTCGGCTCTCCGTGATCTAATGAATGTTGTTCGGGGGATTTGAGGGATTTTGTTGCATGGTTTGGGTTGGCTGTGAAATATTTGCAGAAATACCAGTACAAAATGTTTTATGTTTATAATGATGTAGCTGTCGGCCATGGGCGGAATTAAATTGGGGAAACTTGTAGCTAGTATTGCAGAGAGTTCTTTGAATTTCTACAAATATGACGTTTTATCGATAATCTGAATAACTAAAGTTTTCTATAATTGTGAAAATTATCTGAAACAACTATCCTGCCATGACTTTTGATCGCCCATCTGTCTACTAAAACAATATGACTCGATCTTAATTGACCCTATTGGATAAGAACATTGTCAAATTAAAAGGCAACAAAAGAATCGCCAAGTTCTATGTTTCCCTTCTTGGAAATCACTTTCAAAAAATACCATTTGATTGGTATCAAAGTCACGTTCCAAACAGCATAATATAACCCACCTAATTCTTCGCCGCGCCTTTCTGGCCGACACTCAATCAGCGTGGTGGAGAAACATCTGTAGCACCATCCGTTGAAATCGGAAAGCAAAAATAAAAACCAGACAGAAGTAGGATTTGTCTGCTGCTAATTTTCGATCCGTGAGCTAGATTATGCCTGGCGCATAGCCTTATAATGAGTCACGCTGCGGAGGAAGATTGGTTTTCTGTTTGATCTGGTTCTGTTCGAACTGTAGGTGAACCAGTTGCGACCAGAATTTCAATTAGTTTTGAGTTCATTGCGAGGCTTTGATGTTGATTTCATCGCGGAGTTCTAGGATTATTGCCATAATAACGTAATTTGATGGAGGCATTGAATCAAAAGTGGAAAACTTCCAACAAAATGTCCCCATCAACATAAATCATAAAAGTAATTGAAACCATGTCGACAGGCTTGAATCAACACGTCCGGCCAATAAATCAGCAACTGGCAGCCGGAGCAGCCGCGGAAAATGTTTTGTCAGCCTGCCTGACCGCACGCCAACGGTGACCGGATGAGTGGTTCGGCTTATTCGTTCCCATCCCCGTCGAAGGTTGTTGGCGTGTAATGGCGAAAATTGACCTATTATGAAAATTCATAACACTTTCAGCGAGCGGCTATCGTACTTGGGCTTGCATACCAGCTGCCGTAGCAGCAGCAACACTGACTGTCATAATTCACTGCACTGCCAAGGAGTGGGCAAAATGGAAGAACTCTGACCAGTCAGCAGTAAACCGGTCCTAAACCGCTGCTGCCGCCGATCGACGACGGCAAGCCCCGTCAGTGGTGGATCCGATGGCTATGGATTTATGGCTTACATTTGCTACCGAAACGTTCGTTACTTTTGATTTATCGGTGGGAGATGGACGATGATAACCAGCGGAGAAACAATTTAAAGGTCAAGGATGGCATTTTTGTATCAATGTGATGCAGTTGACTTGCACTTCACAGTAAAAAAGCACACCAATCAATTTAAACCATAAGGAGATAATTTGAAGGAGAAAGTCGTCTAAAGAACTTCTGTCACCTCAGATTTTATACTGTCAAGAAATGGCCAAACATTTTGAGACACTGATAAATTCATTGTTTTGGGCATTTTTTTTTCATATTGAAAAACATGAATTTCTGACCTATCGGTTCGTCGTTTGTAACCATTTTGTAAGTCTGAAGACCAGTACACTATGGTCCAGGATACAGTTTTATGCGGAAAGATGCAAACTCTCTCGATGCGATGGATACTTCATGACAGCTTACTTTGGAGATTTTTTGACAATCGTTTTGACTCTGTGCACAGCACAGAGGGGGGTTTTGAAGAAAAAAAATTCGAAAAAAAAAATTTCTTCTAAAATGTTGTCTTTCGGGGGGGGGGGGGGGGGTTTAAACCCAAAACCACCCCCGTGTCTACGCCACTGTATCTAAGAATATATTTTTTGCCTTTCTCGTATACTAAGTATACGGTAAAGGCTATATGATCGCTCCAAAAACAAACTTTTTATAGAAGGCCCGGAGACCCATAGTGTTATATACCAATCGACTCAGTTCGACGAATCGAGGTGATGTCTGTGTGTGTGTGTGTGTGTGTGTGTGTGTGTGTGTGTGTGTGTGTGTGTGTGTGTGTGTGTGTGTGTGTGTGTGTGTGTGTTTGTGTGTGTGTGTGTGCGCAAAACCACTCACCAAAATGTCACTCATTTTTCGGGCACTTATCCTCAACCGATTTGCTCGCAACAAGTTGCATTCGACGCAGAATCCTGTCCCATTGTTTCCTATTTGAAATGGGCGAGATCGGACTATGGGATCGAGAGTTATGGCCAAAATACAAATTCATTTGAAAAAATCGCGTAAAAAATGTCACTCATTTTTCGGGCACTTATCCTCAACCGATTTGCTCGCAACAAATTGCATTCGACGCAGAATCCTATCCCATTGTTTCCTATTTGAAATTGGCGAGATCGGACTATGGGATCGAAAGTTATAGCCAAAATACAAAATCATACGAAAAAATCGCGTAAAAAATGTCACTCATTTTTCGGGCACTTATCCTCAACCGATTTGCTCGCAACAAGTTGCATTCGACGCAGAATCCTGTCCCATTGTTTCTTATTTGAAATTGGCCATATCGGACTATGGGATCAAAAGTTATGGCCAAAACACAAAATCATACGAAAAAATCGTGTAAAAAATGTCACTCATTTTTCGGGCACTTATCCTCAACCGATTTGCTCGCAACAAGTTGCATTCGACGCAAAATCCTGTCCCATTATTTCCTATTTGAAATTGGCCCGATCGGACTATGGGATCAAAAGTTATGGCCAAAACACAAAATCATACGAAAAAATCGTGTAAAAAATGTCACTCATTTTCGGACACTTATCCTCAACCGATTTGCTCGCAACAAGTTGCATTCGACGCAGAATCCTGTCCCATTATTTCTTATTTGAAATTGGCCAGATCGGACTATGGGATCGAGAGTTAAGGCCAAAATACAAATTCATACGAAAATATTTCGTAAGAAATGTCACTCATTTTTCAGGCACTTATTCTCAACCGATTTGCTCGCAACAAATTGCATTCGACGCAAAATCCTTTCCCACTGTTTCCTATTAGAAATTGGACAGGTCGGACTATGGGATTGGAAGTTGTGACCAAAATACCTTTTTTCATAAAAATCACAAAAAATGTCACCTATTTTTCGGACACCTAACCTTAATCGATTCACACGAAACAAATTGCATTCGACGCAGAATCCTGTCCCATTGTTTCCTATTGAAAATTGGCTAGATCGGACTATGGGATCGGAAGATATGGCCTAAACACCATTTTAGCCTTTTTATACGAAAAGGCTGTATGTTCGCTCCAAAAACCAAACTTTTACAGAAGGCCTGGAGACCCATAGTGTTATATACCAATCGATTCAGCTCGACGAACTGAGATGATGTCTCTGTCTCTCCCTCTTCATACGGGAGTTTGGTAGAAAGATGGTCGTGAGATTTATATCATAACAAATATTGCTCTCCGCTTGCTTGATGGGAATTACATTTTCGTTTTCTTTTGTGTAGTCGGAGCTTCAGTTCAACTAACATCCAAAAGTGATATCCTTAAAATATATGAGTGGGTGAAATAAAACAGGGTTATGTACGTCAAATTCTTATTAGCATATTGTAGATCAAGCTGAAAACCGAACCGAGGTCCCGCGAAATCGCATTTCCGGATGTTGCAACTGCATCGCGAGTAGTGCGCAACTGTGCCATAGTCGGGCACCACTCGCGATGCAGTTGCGACATCCGGAAATGGGACAAAATATGATTTTCGGTTTTCAACTGGATCTACAATATCTTTGCCATAAATAATCTGATTTTCATAGAACGGACAAAGAAATTTGTCTTTTTTACTCCTAGCCACTAGCTCATCTATTTTCAAGCACACACATTTTACGAAGGTCGAGAAAGGCACCATCACCGCTAGGTGGATTAATCTGGGTTTTTTTTTTACGGATTACTGACATGTGATGTTCTACAAAGATGTAGCGCAGCTTATTCCAATTTTGCTTTTTGCTTTTCTAAAAAAGCTTTTTCTGTAGATTAGATTTAGAGCAATTTTGCCTACTTGGATTCGAGTGTCGTTGAAAAGCAGTATTTTTGATTTTTGATGATAAATATGCTCAATATGTTCACACGACATTTGAAAGAGCAACTTATTATTATTACTTGATTATGTCAAAAAGTTGGAGATATTTTGTTTTTGCCATTCTCGTATACTAAGTAAACGTAAAGGCTATATATTCGCTCCAAAAATATACTTTTTATAGGAGGTCCGGAGACTCATAGTGTTATATACCAATTAACTCAGTTCGACGAATCGAGGTGGCGTCTGTGTGTGTATGTATGTATGTGCGCAAAAAGTCTCGCCCATTTTCAGGCACTAACCCTTAACCGATTTGCTCGCAATAAAATGCATTCGACGCAAAATTCTACCCCATTTTTTTCTATTGAAAATTGGTCAGATCGGACTAAACGGGCTTGGTGGTCATGTAGCGACCCTAAACGCCATGCAATAATCATCATTTTTCTTCTATTTTTAAAGTATGTCATATAAACGAACAAAAGGAAAGATTGGACAGGTTGGAACCTGTCCATTTATGTTTATCAAATAGCAACCGCTGTTGAAAATAAACAACGGATATTTAAGTATAAGCAAAACTTGGCGAATAAGCTGGCCTAGAAATAGTAGCTGACTCAATTGTTAAATAATTGTTTATTTAGAGAGTACGAATGCTCTCGGAGCAGAATGTCACATGAGAGTAAATGTAGGTAGCATGCAACATTCTGCAACATTATTGAAAATGAGAGAAAAATTGTAAACAATAGCCAGTAATTATAAATAACGTTTTTGTAAATAAAGAAGAGAGTCGGATTTTGGACTTGGAGTTAGCAAGTCACATCAGAATTGTTCAAGTGTTTTATTTTTCAAATTGTGATGACCAGTTTCCAGAAAACTAACCGCTCGAGCTCGTGCAATTGGTGACAGCGGTAACCGCTAAAATTTGGCAATGGAAACGCCGTTTCGAACTGTCAAGTAGTTATAAAAAATCGAGAAGACAGAATGGTTGAATTTCAAAGTGAAAAAAAAACTTAGTGAAATGAAATTCACATCCAAAATGTGTAAAAAGTGAAGAAAACTATGATTGTGCACATCAGAATAAAAACTTTAAATGTGCGAAAAAGGACAAAAAAATCAGCCATAATGAATAAAAAACTCGGACAAATTAATTAAATTCCCTGGAGCATCGGAGCAGTAAAAAAAAAATGTGGTATAGGTGAGTACATGAATTTCGGGCTTTTCGAAGCATTTACATGTAATAATAAATAAACCATTTTTATTTTTTTTATAAATACCATAATACAAGTATCCTCAACAAATTATTTACTACTAAATACTCACACTCAATAGATGCCAAGCCCAGAGTATCCGATTAAAAATTGGTATTAAGTCCAGGACTAAAATTGAAGGTGAAATTATTTACACGATACAGAGGTGTTATACTCACCTATCACCGATACTTGGTTACCGCACAACAGGAAACACTGCGGTAAAGCACTAGAATTTGTCCACGATTAAACGGTCTCTGTTCGTTTTCGCATAACTCGAAGACGTCTTGATGGATTTTCCGGTGAAAACTAAAATTAAGATACCCATGGCATTCACATATGTTCACCTACAATAAATTAATTATCACTATATATTTACCTTCCACGACGATGTTCTACACTGGACACTGGATGACACACTTTCTCGGCACTTTTTTCAATACGACCCGCGAACGAACTGAACGAACGACCCGCGAACGGACTGAGTACATTTTGATGCGTCGGCAATTAGTCGTCCAAACCGCGGACGAGCAGATAGGCGCACGGTAATGGGCGCGTTTCCAATGCAATGCATTGGATATGATTACACGTCTACGTACGGGAGCTTTTGATTTGAATAAAATAATGTATGCAACAGCAGTACAGTAATTGCCAGCAATATGCGTTCGCAGGATTTGTGTTCTTACAAACAAGTTTATTCAATTTAACACCTCAATGTCAGAATTAATTGATTCTTGATTAAATACTTTGGTGAAAGTTCGGTACAAAACGGAAGGTAAAATGGAATTTTCACAAATAACAGCACTCCAATGTATACCCGTATATGATGGAAATCCAGAAGAGCTGGAACCATTCATTTTACAATTGGAATTATTTGCATCTCAGTTAGAAGGACACGATCAAACTCCGCTATTGAATGTTATATGGATGAAATTGAAAGGTAAGGCTCTTCGAAGAATTTCGAATTTAATTGCCCCTACTTGGACAGAAGTGAAAGCTAATTTACAACGAGAATTTAAGTTTCAGAAAAGCATTAGTGCTCTCATGAAAGATATTGAAACACTTTTACAGAAACCAAACGAATCGTTTGATGAATATAAAGCGAGAGGAGAAGAATTGTATAAATGGATAGAAAATGAAGGGCCGTTTGGGTTATCATCTTTGCGAAAACACTTCTTAGGGGGACTTCGAAACAAGGATCTAGCCCATGCAGGAATATTCCAGAGAGAAAATCATTTCCAGAGTTACTCATCTGGTTAAAAAACGAGTGGGACGATAGAAATGAAATTGAAGAGATCAACGTAAGAGTGGAAATATTGAACAAGGCTTTGGAAGACAATCTCTATCAAATCTCTAACGAGGGACATAGAAAAAACTTGAATGGTGAAGAATGTCAAAATGATTTTTTACACGCATATGCTCAAAGGACTACATCTAACACGAAACAAAAAAACTGATCAATGGGGGTTTCGAATATTGCGTCCGAACACCCCGACAAATAGATAATAAACCAATTAGACGCTATAACACTAATATTGCTAAATATAATAATGTGGATAATAATAACAATAAATTTAAAGTTTATAGGAAAAATTCCAATAATGCACATTCAAATAAGATGGAAGAAAACTCCTCTACAGGTATGCACAAGCTTAATATTTGTATTCCGGCACATGAAAGGGTGCCAATTATACGTACGAGCGATAATCAATTTTTATTGGCCCTCAAAGCAATGGGCAATCCCAATCGTAAAATGAAGTTTTTGATAGATACTGGTGCTTGTTGTAACTTAATGAGATGGGACGTAGCTGCTAATATGGGGCAAACTGAAGTAAATTTGTCCGACAAATTGAATATGACTGGATTCAATTCAACGCAAACGTTAACATTAGGATCAGTAGAAATAAACGTGATAATAGGGAATTTGCAATATAAAATTAAATTCCATTTAATAAAAGAATTATGTGTACCGGGAATTATAGGAGCAGAATTTCTTAAGCAACATACATTATATATTGATCAGCAATTTGCGTATATCATTTTGCGCAAACCAGATATTATTGCGAACACTACTAAAAATAAATCAAAGAGGGGAATAAATGGCGTCAATTCATTAGCTGGAAAAATCAGTGAAGGAAACACAAGTAATCGGAATTACGTATTATTTAGTGACATGGCTTGTCAAACAGAGACAACAGATAACGAAGATTTTGCATTTAAAGAAGCTGAACATATTATTGACAAAGGATGTCGAACAAATAATCAAACTATTGATACAGGTAATTTTCCTAAGGATACTTATAGGAAACAACATACGGATTTAAATTGTTTTGCAGAAAATAATTATGACAAACAGGAACAAACCAACCAACTTGAAGACAATTATTCGCTTAAGGTTCAAGAAAACCAGGAATTAAACGAAATGAAAAACCTACATTTACAAGTATAACAACAGCATTGCCGGAAAGCTGTGTACTGCAAAACCTCTTTTTGCGCCCAAAACGGGGGAGCGTAAATGGAATCAGAGCGTAAAAAGAGGGAGCGTTATTTCGAATTTAGGGCGTAAAAAGAGGGAGCGTTATTTGGAATTTTGAGCGTAAAAAGAGGGAGCGCTATTTGGAATTTGGAGCGTAAAAAAGTTTGCAATCTTATAGGTAAGCAAAATTTGATATTTAACTCACTTTTAGTCTTAAGGTGTGTCTTTTACCAATTTTGGGATTAGGGTC
Organism: Armigeres subalbatus; assembly: GCF_024139115.2. NCBI lineage: Eukaryota > Metazoa > Arthropoda > Insecta > Diptera > Culicidae > Armigeres > Armigeres subalbatus. The sequence continues at coordinate 376,721,772 of NC_085140.1, read as the reverse complement.
GCCCAAATTGTTTCCGTTATCATGGTCGTCCAATTGTTTGAATGCTGAGGCCTTAAGATGTTCTTGGTACGCCAAGAAATCAACAAGTCATGAGAGGTGCAGATCCTTGATAACGCACAGTAAGACGTTCATCATCGTTTTCAAGTATTTCAAGTTTTACAAGAACCTCCTGGAGCTTGGACCTGTGTTTTGTGATACATTGGATAGAACGCAACCATTGCATAGGTCCACGGCCATCCAAGAAAACCCTGGAATAGGCCTTAAGATCTACACGCGTAACCAGAAATCATTCGCCTTGTTTCAAAAGTGGTACAACCTCTTTGTGGTACATAGAATAGAATGCGCCCATTGCATAGGTTCACGGTCATCCAAGAAAACCCTGGAATAGGCCTTAAGATCTACACGCGTAACCAGAAATCTTTCGCCTTGTTTCAAAAATGGTACAACCCCTTTGTGGTACATAGAATAGAATAAGCATATGCGGTATTTCGAAAAATTTCGTTTCAGGTGGTTCGAAACGAAATTCCGCGGAATTTCGCGGAATTTGAGCATGGCGAAATCTGATTTCTTGATTTCGTTTCGTTTCGTAAAATTACAAAAATTTCGCTAGAAAAAACTAGCTACAAACGAAATTTAACGGAATTCCGCGGAATATCGAAACAAATTTAAACTTAAACCATACTTTATATTATCAAAAATTTTGGCTGCGCCGCTGAACATAATCGTAAAGTTGTTTTCAAAACTTTAGGTTATACAATATTCCTATTAACGCTTACTACATAACCTCATTCTTAGTCGACAAATTCGTATGTAGTTCGTATGTAGTTGACTATAAGCACGTGACCAGCGTCATTATTGGTCATTAATTGGAAACACTGAAGCAAGTATACAATAAGAATAACTTTTTTTGTATCCCAAGAATATTATTTAATTGGTGAGCTGTGCATATTGGCTGTTTCTCGGCCAATCATTATTCGCAACTACGATGTGTACAGTTAATCAAGCTAATAAGCTCTTCTTTGACTATTTGCACAATATGTAAGCAGAGCCGTAACGTGGACTGCTAGCGCACTTGGCGAAACCATGATTTGGCGCCCCTCTTTTGATTATAAAAATGGGAAAATTTAACAACAATTTGAAATGCATCAACAGTAAAATTAGAAGGTTTAGTGGTTTAAAGATGCTTTAAGGTCACTCCTGACGGAATCCAAGTTCCAAAGTGCTCGCGTTTTCGGGGGCACACCACTCGATTCAGAGGAGGCGCACAACTGTCATTTTTGTTGATTTAGCTTTTTTTTTCCAAGTTCGTTTATTTGGTAGGGTCAGGCGTGTATAACACTTTACGGAGCCATGGTTCTTTGTGATATATACAATCAATATCATTTTATTATACAGTTAATAAGAGAGGGGAAGGAGCCAGCGTACTCGTGGTGACTCGAGGGATTTAGCTTTGCTGCGTCGCAGCATGCGTGAAATAATAAAAATGACAGTTGTGCGTTGTTTCCGTATCGAGTGGTGTGCCCCCGAAAACGCGAGCACTTTTAAACTTGGATTCCGTCAGGAGTGACCTTAAACATCATTCAATACTGTGAAGAGAACCAGAACTTTTGTTCCTGAAGTTCATTTGAATTGCAGAATGTTCATCTAAGATTTGTTTCCATTTGGTGATACTTTTTTTTGATTATTTCACAAGTTATTTAAGCGAACTTCTAGAGCCGTGCTGGAAGTTCATTTAAAATGTTTTTTTCAGAGCCTACGCACTGCTGGGTCTAGTTGGGTCAATAAAATCCAGCTCTGAAATGCGTCGGTCGATTATCGGAATCGTTATCGGACCAATTCGCGTCAAGGAAAATCCAATTCTGGAGTGGGTCTGACGGTGTTTTGAAACCACTTCTGGTTAATAGTTAATAAAATTTCACTCTGGGGTAATATGGTTGTATGTCAGAGTTTCTACCGGATCTAGTCGAATAAGAAAAGCATTTTTTGGAGTGGGTTTGTTGGTGGCCGGGAGTTGTCATTGAACCTATTTGGATCAAGTAAAATGTAACTTCGGACCACTGAACCCAGTTAGGACAAATTAAATAAAAAATAACTGTATGGTGTGTAGATTGGTTGGTGGTCAAATTCGCCAACGGATCTGTTTGGATTAAGGAAAATTTAACTTAGGACCAGGGAATCATTTTTTTTTGGAATGCGCATGCGAAACAAGCGACAAAAGAGAACCAACGACAAAGCTTTGTTTTTGTCGGAGATAATAATGACAAGGATCCGAAAAATTTTGTCAGCAACAAAAAAGAAGACAATCTTGTTGCTAAATTTTCATCCCTTTTCATCCCAAATCCTTGATTTCGGCGCCCCCTAAAGACTGGCGCCCTGACCAACCAACCTGATCAACGCACCTGGCACGCTACGGAGCTGTATGTAAGGAACATTGCAGATTTGTGAGCATTTCTAGATCTTCGCACGGAATTTGCCAAAATAAAATTCAGAACGGGTTGAAAGATCATTAAAATTACTTAAGATTGCTTTCAGCTTATACTGACCATAACAGCTGTTCTCATATGTCAAGAACACACAGACAATAGCTCAGTTTGTCGAGCTATATAAGACTATGGGTCTGTTAAATTCAATCTGAAATACATATCTTCGTACATTTTAGAAAGGTGCACAGGATTCTTCTGGTGAGCAAATGTATGCTATATATGTAGACAAAGAATAAGAAGGAATACATTTTGGCTGATACGCTCTTTCAAATGTTGGTCTAGTAATATCAATTCTCTATCTGCGTATACGCCTGGCAGATGTGGATACATAATTGAGTATCCCACCAAATAAAAAATAAATCTAAGCATTCATTTTCTAATTTTTACTAAGTCAGTACTTAGTCCACGCTGACAAGACAATATGAAGTATGATTTAGCATAATTACATAATTCTTAAGTGAACTAAGGTTTTAAACGAAATTTGAATCAGTATATGAAAAATCCCACAATTTCTTCATTTTTATATACTTACTGATAAAAAACTGATATGAAATTGATCAGATTCGGTAACACACGCTCCACGATGAATTTCTTTGAAAGCGGCACAAATGCAGGGGTATTGTCTTATCGCCAATGGTATATGCGGCGAAAATGTGGCGATTTATCACAGATTGCCTTTACTGTTATTGTAACTCTTTTGGTCGAAAAACAGTTATTCGACTTCGAAAAAGTGAAATCAGAATTGCGTACATAATGTGAAAACAGAATCTATGACAAAAGGTCGAAAGACAAAAGGTCGAAAGGACAAAAGGTCGAAAGACAAAAGGTCGAAAAGACAAAAGGTCGAAAGGACAAAAGGTCGAAAAGACAAAACGTCGAAAGGGACAGAAGGTCGAAAGGACAAAAGGTCGAATGGGACAAAAGGTCGAAAAGGACAAAAGGTCGAAAGGGACAAAAGGTCGAAAAGGACAAAAGGTCGAAAGTGATAAAAGGTCGATCAAGAACAAGTTGATAACAAGTTTTGTGTATTCCAAAGGAATTTGTGAAATGCATTTAACTTCAAGCAGAAATAACACACTGATCTCATTAATCAAAGTTGAAGAATGAGCAATTTTCAAAGAAGGAGTAATTACTATGAAACAATATTATGAATATCTAGATAGTTCTGTTAGAGATAAAATAGATTGTTAAATTTGAAAATGAATAAAACTTGTATAGATCGAAACAACGTTGTTCAATACAAAAAAAAAAAAAATCTCCTTTTATTTTTCACAATTTTTAACAAATAAATAAAATTCATTCAATGAGTGCAAATAATAGATGGATATCTAAGTTTTCTAAATGTTATTTAAATCTGTTAAAACAGAGCACGCCTCTGCCACGCAGACGCGTGTATTTTAAATACATCTGCGTTTAATACACGCCGGTGTATTTGATGTGCGGCGTGTGCCAATTTGACAAATCGAAGTGCTAAATATCACTTCAAAACTAAAACATCCATTCATTAGTTGTACTCACTGAATAAATTTTATTTAATTGTTAAACATTGTGAAAAATTAAAAAGCAGAGTTTTTGAAAACTGTGTAGGCCAACTCTGGTGCGAGATTGATTCTCTCAGTTTCAGTTTCTTGTCTATGTCGACCTTTTGTCCCTTTCGTCTTCTTGTTTTTTTTTTTTGTTTCTTTCGACCTTTTTCCCATTCGACGTTTTGTCGTGTTTGACGTTTTGACCTTTCGACCTTTTGTCCTTTTCGACCTTTTGTACCTTCGACCTTTTGTCTTTCGACCTTTTGTCTTTCGACCTTTGTCCTTTCGACCTTTTGTCTTTCGACCTTTTGTCCCTAACCCGTGAAAACAATTTTAAAAAAATTCCGCGGAAAAAAAATTAAAATTTCGTTTCGTTTCGAAAAATTTCGAATTTAATGAACCTTGATTTCGTATCGTTTCGAAATATCGAAAGAAATCTTTATTTCGTTTCGTTTCGATCCGAATCAACATAGACATTTTAAATTTCGTTTCGTTTCGTTTCGTTAGGAAAAAGTGTGTTATCGCATACCCTTAGAATAGAATGCGTCCATAGCCTAGGTTCACGGTCATCCAAGAAAACCCTAGAATAGGCCTTACGATCTACACGCGTAACCAGAAATCTTTCGCCTTGCTTCAAAAACGGTACAACCCCTTTGTGGTACATAGAATAGAATGCGTCCATTGCATAAATTCACGGTCATCCTAGAAAACCCTGGAATAGGTCTTAAGATCTACACGCGTAACCAGAAATCTTTCGCCTTGTTTCAAAAACGGAACAACCCCTTTGTGGTACATAGAATAGAATGCGTCCATTGCATAAATTCACGGTCATCCAAGAAAACCCTGGAGTAGGCCTTAAGATCTTCACGCGTAACCAGAAATCTTTCGCCTTGTTTCAAAAATGGTACAACCCCTTTGTGGTACATAGAATAGAATGCGTCCATTGCATAGGTTCACGGTCATCCAAGAAAACCCTGGAATAGGCCTTAAGATCTACACGCGTAACCAGAAATCTTTCGGCTTGTTTCAAAAGTGGTACAAGCTCTTTGTGGTACATAGAATAGAATGCGTCCATTGCATAGGTTGCGTCCATTTCATAGGTTCACGGTCATCCAAGAAAACTTTGGAATAGGCCTTAAGATCTACACGCGTAACCAGAAATCTTTCGCCTTGTTTCAAAAATGGTACAACCCCTTTGTGGTACATAGAATAGAATCCGTACATTGCATAGGTTCACGGCCATCCAAGAAAACCCTGGAATAGGCCTTAATATCTACACGCGTAACCAGAAATCATTCGCCTTGTTTCAAAAGTGGTACAACCCCTTTGTGGTACATAGAATAGAATGCGTTCATTGCATAAGTTCACGGCCATCCAAGAAAACCCTGGAATAGACCTTACGATCTACACGCGTAACTAGAAATCTTTCGCCATGTTTCAAAAATGGTACAACCCCTTTGTGGTACATATAATAGAATGCGTCCATTGCATAGATTCACGGTCATCCAAGAAAACCCTGGAATAGGCCTTAAGATCTACACGCGTAACCAGAAATCTTTCGCCTTGTTTCAAAAATGGTACAACCCCTTTGTGGTACATAGAATAGAATGCGTACATTGCATAGGTTCACGGCCATCCAAGAAAACCCTGGAATAGGCCTTAAGATCTACACGCGTAACCAGAAATCATTCGCCTTGTTTCAAAAGTGGTACAACCTCTTTGTGGTTCATAGAATAGAATGCGTCCATTGCATAGGTTCACGGCCATCCAAGAAAACCCTGGAAAAGACATTACGATCTACACGCGTAACTAGAAATCTTTCGCCATGTTTCAAAAATGGAACAACCCCTTTGTGGTACATAGAATATAATGCGTCCATTGCATAGATTCACGGTCATCCAAGAAAACCCTGGAATAGGCCTTAAGATCTACACGCGTAACCAGAAATCTTTCGCCTTGTTTCAAAAATGGTACAACCCCTTTGTGGTACATAGAATAGAATGCGTCCATTGCATAGATTAACGGTCATCCAAGAAAACCCTGGAATAGGCCTTAAGATCTTCACGCGTAACCAGAAATCTTTCGCCTTGTTTCAAAAATGGTACAACCCCTTTGTGGTACATAGAATAGAATGCGTCCATAGCCTAGGTTCACGGTCATCCAAGAAAACCCTGGAATAGGCCTTAAAATTTACACGCGTAACCAGAAATCTTTCGCCTTGTTTCAAAAATGGTACAACCCCTTTATGGTACATATAATAGAATGCGTACATTGCATAGGTTCACGGTCATCCAAGAAAACCCTGGAATAGGCCTTAAGATCTACACGCGTAAACAGAAATCTTTCGCCTTGTTTCAAAAATGGTACAACACCTTTGTGGTACATAGAATACAATGCGTCCATTGCATAGGTTCACGGTCATCCAAGAAAACCCTGGAATAGGCCTTAAGATCTACACGCGTAACCAGAAATCTTTCGCCTTGTTTCAAAAATGGTACAACCCCTTTGTGGTACATAGAACAGAATGCGTACATTGCACAGGTTCACGGTCATCCAAGAAAACCCTAGAATAGGCCTTAAGATCTACACGCGTAACCAGAAATCTTTCGCCTTGTTTCAAAAATGGTACAACCCCTTTACATAGAATAGAATGCGTCCATTGCATAGGTTCACGGTCATCCAAGAAAACCCTGGAATAGGCCTTAAGATCTACACGCGTAACCAGAAATCTTTCGCCTTGCTTCAAAAATGGTACAACCCCTTTGTGGTACATTGAATAGAATGTGTCCATTGCATAGGATCACAATCATTCAAGAAAACCCTGGAATTGGCCTTAAGATCTACACGCGTAAATAGAAATCTTTCGCCTTGTTTCAAAAATGGTACAACCCCTTTGTGGTACATAGAATAGAATGCGTCCATTGCATAGGTTCACGGTCATACAATAAAACCCTGAAATAGGCCTTAAGATCTACACGCGTAACCAGAAATCTTTCGGCTTGTTTCAAAAATGGTACAACCCCTTTGTGGTACATAGAATATAATGCGTCCATTGCATAGGTTTACGGTCATCCAAGAAAACCCTGGAATAGGCCTTAAGATCTACACGCGTAACCAGAAATCTTTCGCCTTGTTTCAAAAGTGGTACAACACCTTTGTGGTACATATAATAGAATGCGTCCATTGCATAGGTTCATGGTCATCCAAGAAAAACTCTGGAAAAGGCCTTAAAATCTACACGTGTAACCAGTGCTCTTTCGGCTTGTTTCAAAAGTGGTACGACCCCCTTGTGGTACATAGAATTGAATGCGCCCATTGCATAGGTTCATGGTCATCCAAGGAAACCTTGGAAAGGGCCTCAAGCAAGATCTACACGCGTAATCAAAAATCCTTCAGCTTGTTTCGAAAGTGGTACAACCCCTTTGTGGTATATATAATCGAATGCGTCCATTGCATAGGTTCATGGTCATCCAAGAAAACCCTGGGTAAGGGCATTAAGATCTACACGCGTAATCTAAAATCTTTCGGCTTGTTTTGAAATTGGTACAACCCTTAGAAAAAAGCCTTAAAATCTACACGCGTAACCAGAAATCTTTCGCCTTGTTTCAAAAATGGTACAAGTAGTAGTAGTAGCATTGCGCAAAATTGTCTTCATTGTAAATGTGAGGCTATTGTTTTTATGAAATATTATCTAGGAGGGGTCGCACAACTTGTTTATTCTTCAATAACTCCCTCCATTACGGAGGTTGATCCACAGACCTTGACTCTGTGGAGTTCGTAGACTTCCTGGAACCCACGACAACAACAAGAACTACTTGGTATACAAACATATACCAAGAAGGGGTCACACAACTTGTTTATTCTTCAATAACTGTCTTCATTACGAAGGTTGATCCACAGACCTTGACTCTATGGAGTCCGTAGACTACCTGGCATCAATAACATCATCAAAATCTACTTGAAATACAAATATATACCTAGAAGGGGTCGCACAACTTGTTTATTCTTCAATAACTACCTCCATTACGGAGGTTGATCCACAGACCTTGACTCTGTGGAGTACGTAGACTTCCTGGAGCCCACGACAACAACAAGAACTACTTGGAATACAAACATATACCAAGAAGGGGTCACAAAACTTGTTTATTCTTCAATAACTGTCTCCATTACGGAGGTTGATTCACAGACCTTGACTCTGTGGAGTTCGTAGACTTCCTGGAGCCCACGACAACAACAAAGAACTACTTGGAATACAAACATATACCAAGAAGGGGTCACAAAACTTGTTTATTCTTCAATAACTGTCTCCATTACGAAGGTTGATCCACAGACCTTGACTCTATGTAGTTCGTAGACTACCTGGCATCAATGACAACATCAAAATCTACTTGAATTACAAATATATACCTAGAAGGGGTCGCACAACTTGTTTATTCTTTAATAACTGCCTCCATTACGGAGGTTGATCCACAGACCTTGACTCTGTGGAGTTCGTAGACTACCTGGAGCCTACGACAACAACAAGAACTACTTGAAATACAAACATATACCAAGAAGGGGTTACACAACTTGTTTATTCTCCAATAACTGTCTTCGTTACGGAGGTTGATCCACAGACCTTGTCTCTATGAAGTTGGTAAACTTCCTGGAGCCCACGACAACAACAAGAACTACAAGGAATACAAACACACACCCAGAAGGGGTCACACAACTTGTTTATTCTCTAATAACTGTCTTCGTTACGGAGGTTGATCCACAGACCTTGACTCTATGAAGTTGTTAAACTACCTGGAGCCCACGACAACAACAAGAACTACAAGGAATACAAACACACACCCAGAAGGGGTCACACAACTTGTTTATTCTTCAATAACTGCCTCCATTACGGAGGTTGATCCACAGACCTTGACTCTGTGGAGTTTGTAGACTTCCTGGAGCCCACGAAAACAATAAGAACTACTTGGAATACAAACATATACCAAGAAGGGGTCACACAACTTGTTTATTCTTCAATAACTGTCTCCATTAAGAAGGTTGATCCACAGACCTTGACTCTATGGAGTTCATAGTCTACCTGGCATCAATGGCAACATCAAGATCTACTTGAAATACAAATATATACCTAGAAGGGGTCGCACAACTTGTTTATTCTTCAATAACTGCCTCCATTACGGAGGTTGATCCACAGACCTTGACTCTGTGGAGTACGTAGACTTCCTGGAGCCCACGACAACAACAAGAACTACTTGGAATACAAACATATACCAAGAAGGGGTCACAAAACTTGTTTATTCTTCAATAACTGTCTCCATTACGGAGGTTGATCCACAGACCTTGACTCTGTGGAGTTCGTAGACTTTCTGGAGCCCACGACAACAACAAGAACTACTTGGAATACAAACATATACCAAGAAGGGGTCACATAACTTGTTTATTCTTCAATAACTGTCTCCATTACGAAGGTTGATCCACAGACCTTGACTCTATGGAGTTCGTAGACTACCTGGCATCAATAAAAACATCAAAATCTACTTTAAATACAAATATATACCTAGAAGGGGTCGCACAACTTGTTTATTCTTTAATAACTGCCTCCATTACGGAGGTTGATCCACAGACCTTGACTCTGTGGAGTTGGTAAACTTCCTGGAGCCCACGACAACAACAAGAACTACAAGGAATACAAACACACACCCAGAAGGGGTCACACAACTTGTTTATTCTTCAATAACTGCCTCCATTACGGAGGTTGATCCACAGACCTTGACTCTGTGGAGTTCGGAGACTTCCTGGAGCCCACGACAACAACAAGAACTACTTGGAATACAAACATATACCAAGAAGGGGTCACATAACTTGTTTATTCTTCAATAACTGTCTCCATTAAGAAGGTTGATCCACAGACCTTGACTCTATGGAGTTCATAGTTTACCTGGCATCAATGGCAACATCAAGATCTACTTGAAATACAAATATATACCTAGAAGGGGTCGCACAACTTGTGTATTCTTCAATAACTGCCTCCGTTACAGAGGTTGATGCACAGACCTTGACTCTGTGGAGTACGTAGACTACCTGGAGCCTACGTCAACAACAAGAACTACTTGGAATACAAACATATACCAAGAAGGGGTCGCACAACTTGTTTATTCTTCAATAACTGTCTCCATTACGGAGGTTGATCCACAGACCTTGACTCTATGGAGTTCATAGTCTACCTGGCATCAATGGCAACATCAAGATCTACTTGAAATACAAATATATACCTAGAAGGGGTCGCACAACTTGTTTATTCTTCAATAACTGCCTCCATTACGGAGGTTGATCCACAGACCTTGACTCTGTGGAGTACGTAGACTACCTGGAGCCTACGACAACAACAATAACTACTTGGAATACAAACATATACCAAGAAGGGGTTACACAACTTGTTTATTCTCTAATAACTGTTTCCGTTACGGAGGTTGATCCACAGACCTTGACTCTATGGACTTGGTAAACTTCCTGGAGCCCACGACAACAACAAGAACTACAAGGAATACAAACATATACCCAGAAGGGGTCACACAACTTGTTTATTCTTCAATAACTGCCTCCGTTACGGAGGTTGATCCACAGACCTTGACTCTGTGGAGTTCGGAGACTTCCTGGAGGCCACGACAACAACAAGAACTATTTGGAATACAAACATATACCAAGAAGGGGTCACATAACTTTTTTATTCTTCAATAACTGTCTCCATTACGAAGGTTGATCAACAGATCTTGACTGTGTGGAGTTCGTAGATCATGACAACAGCTAATACCACTTCGCATGCAAGCCTATATTCTGTTTCTAGAACATCCGTAGTACTTAGATCATCTAAAAACAACCTCCGAAACTAATCCAAATTTGCCTCATATAAATGCTTGAAACTTTTTTTACGCTCCTATAGGGCGTAAAAAGAGGGAGCGTTATTTCGAATTTTGAGCGTAAAAAGAGGGAGCGTTATTTGGAATTTTGAGCGTAAAAAGAGGGAGCGTAAAAAGAGGGAGCGTAAAAGGAGGGAGCGTAAAAAGAGGTTTTACAGTAACACGAATCAACTATTACTTCTATTAAAGCTTGTAAAAGCTATGGGGAAAATTATGGGAAAATACAAACCATTAACACGAACGAAAATATAAATGGGACACCCGCTGGGGTCTAAAACAGGGGCACTATAAGAGAACAAAGAAAAAGAATGATAAATCCAATACGGATGAAAATGGGTAACCTGCTGGGGTCTAAAACAGAACAACTATGGGAAAATATGAAAGAGGGATAATGAGGGAAAACAGAAAGACAACATGTAATGGGATATAAAATATATATTGTTGAATAGCTGAAATACAAAATGGTATGAAAAAGAATTTCTATGAAAAGTTTAATTGATTCGTTGCGAGAAAAATTAAAATACAAAGATAAAACAGTAATTTAAACAGAATGATTTATTACAAACGTATTTACAACTGATGATAAGTGAGAAAGCATTTTAAAAAGATAATGGATGGCCATCCAGAATGAAACAGATAATAATATATGTAAGAATATGAGATCAACTTGAAGATAAATCAGGTAATATAAATATCAAAATTATTGTATGAAAGACATAGGCAAAAAAAATAATTATGAGGAACTAGAAGTTGAATACAGGTATGAGAAGACAACAAGTAAAAGAAAAAAAAATATATATGTAATATGGAAAAAGCTAAATAAATTATAATCGATGGAAATTCGTAAAATTTGTAAGTATAACGGAAATGTAAAAATATGATTCTAGAAGAACGATATATGAAAGTGATTTTTTTTAAACTAATTAATATGAGTATGAGAAACTAGTTTTGGGCACTGAGAGAGATTTGCGCGATGGAATCTCTTGTATTAAACATATCATAAAGAAGAAATAGGTGACACAGTATGACAACAAATGAAAAATTTTGTTTGAGTGCTTGATAGTATGAAGGTGAACAGTTATTTGAATGGACAAGAGGAGACGTCCTCGGAATGTGTGAATATGGCACTTGTATGAATGATTGATTGAATATGTAACAAATAGTTACTGAGAAAATGAACAAAACGAAAATCATGAAATATGTGAGGAGAGACAATGTGGTTAAAATGGGGAAAAAAAATTCAAAGTGGAGCGAATCTAAGTAAAATCTAGGGAAAATCAATATCAAATATAATAAAAAAAAAAGGGCATTAGACAATTGAAAAATTTGAGAATTGAAAAAAAAGGTAAAACAAATAAATGGGAAGGTAATCATGGTTATACTAAATAACATTTTTTTAATTACTATAGTAAGACTCGTGAAAAGAAAGAGAATTCGGAAATGATTGATATTATTATAATTATCGAGGTATTACAAACAAGCTGGGTTACTGTTAAATTAACAAAAAAAAAAATCTGAGAATTTTGCTTTTCGTTCAAATATGCTTTTTGTTAAATTGTCGCCTAAATATGAAATATAAACTAAACACGAGGTCTAAGTCTCATTTCAGAAACACGCCAAAAGCCAGAAACGGTGGAGGGGAGCAGTTGCAGCAATTAACCATCAAGGCCAACCTAAACAAAAAACCATTATGGAATATGTGGCAGAAAATATTTTGCAGAAAATTATATTATCTTTAGTTATATCTGTACAAAAACCTGCAGAGTACATTCTTTGCTTCAACTCAATTTTTTCCCGGGGGATAATTCAGCGAGAATAACATAATCAGATGAAGTAATACAATCAATTATTTTTTATTATCGAACGATCAATTTTAAAGGAGGCAAGGCCCAATAAGTAGAATCAAATTCATAAAAATAGTAACATAGCATTGAAGATGTAATCATTATCCGGTAATCAGTAAAAAAAACAAAAACAGTGTAGAGTAGTAAAAGACAGTAAAATAGTTCACAATTATTTTCCAAATGTAAATGTGCACAATAACTTACTCGAGAGACAAACGGGCGAGAGAACATCCAGCGAAGACGAACAGACAACATCCGATGACGAAGGAAGACATCGAGAATCGAACGAAGGAAGACATCGTGCATCGAGAAATACATACCAGAGTTAATTGGTATCACCAGAACGACAGGTCATACGGAAGGTTGAAGATAAAGAGTGTGGGGGTATCAAGACGGATTCAACGGGACGAAATCTTTGGAGGAACATCAGGAGTAGAAATTTCCGGATGAACATCAGAAAAAAATGAATTATACAAAGCGATATAAAAGAAGATTTAACCAGGCGGAATAACACAATAACTCCGAGATAAGCAGAAACAGGAAAACCATGAAGACTAAACTCCCACGGTAGAAGACAAGTTATGGAGAGGATCAACCCAAGGCGAAATATCAAACGAGCAAAATTTTATCAATAACAACTAATTTGCACCACACAACAAAAGATGCGAATGTCTCACAACAAAACTGAGCAGCGTATACACGGCAATTCACCACAACTTACGTAGCAACGGCGAATCAACTGAAAACTATTGGAGATACACTATAATAGCTACACATTTTTGCTATAAGGCAAGCAGCAAATTCATGAACTACAACCAGAAGAAAGCAACATATAAATTCGGAGATGGCACGTCAAATTATTACTAGTGAACGGTACGATCAAATTTTACGCACCCAGCAAACGATAGACATCATATATCAAAAACTTCACCACGGAGACCCAATATTACGTTACAAGTTCAAACAACCAAGCAACAGACCAGGAGTATACCCTGCACTCGGAATCTGAAACCGACCAAGTGATCTACACGAAATATTATGAAGAAGCGAGCATCAGCAAGCAGACGCTAAGCGAGTTAAGAAGGCATCATCAGGTAAGACACTCTCGAGGAAGTATATGTGTAGAGGGATTAGGCGAAAATATTACAAAAAAGTTATAGCAAAAAATTAATTTGAGGTATCAGAAAATTGCACGAAAATAGTATCAAGGAATTTCAAAGATATACACTACTTGAAAATTTGTATTTTTTAATGATCAGAAGACAACTTTTGAATACTTCATGAATGTGTTTGAACTATAGCTTCAGGAGAACCGTAAAGTTTTGTAACGAAACCATCAACTATCCACTTGAAATGATAATTTACAATTCTAATTTCAAGCTCAGTGGGTTGGAAGAGATGTAGCGACCCTAAACGCCATGCAATAATCATCATTTTTCTTCTATATTTAAAGTATGTCATATAAACGAACAAAAGGTTGGAACCTGTCCATTTATGTTTATCAAATAGCAACCGCTGTTGAAAATAAACAACGGATATTTAAGTATAAGCAAAACTTGGCGAATAAGCTGGCCTAGAAATAGTAGCTGACTCAATTGTTAAATAATTGTTTATTTAGAGAGTACGAATGCTCTCGGAGCAGAATGTCACATGAGAGTAAATGTAGGTAGCATGCAACATTCTGCAACATTATTGAAAATGAGAGAAAAATTGTAAACAATAGCCAGTAATTATAAATAACGTTTTTGTAAATAAAGAAGAGAGTCGGATTTTGGACTTGGAGTTAGCAAGTCACATCAGAATTGTTCAAGTGTTTTATTTTTCAAATTGTGATGACCAGTTTCCAGAAAACTAACCGCTCGAGCTCGTGCAGTCATATGGCTACCGCTTCTGCCTCATACGCAGGAGGTCGTGGGTTCAATCCCAAGCCCGTTCCATTTTCTCCTACTTTGTATCTTTTCATATATTTCTCATGTTCTAGCAATCGCTAGAACTGGAAATAGGCTTTCATACCGTTTCCATCCTCTATCCCTATACCTACCTAGTTCTAGCAGGTTACTGTTAGAATTCGAAATGATCGAAAAAGTTCGTTTCGACATGCAATTAGAATACTACACCACCCTTCCATAGCTATCGTGGCATCCCGTTAACCAAGACGAACCTCTGCCATAAAACCTTAACCCCAAAATTCCAATAAAATTCCGCAGGAGCTCGTGGCGAGTGCAGAGATGTTCTCGGCTTGCAGTGGGTGCATCATCAATTCCTTCCCATCCCCGATGACCGTGAGGACGTGGCCAGCGCCGTTATCGACTATCCAAAATACTAGAGCTCTCGGACTGTGCACATTGAGGTTGGAGAGCAAATCTCATGCTTCCATCCATTGGTTCCCTGTGCAATTGCGATTGTTCTGGTCGATCACGGAGTAGCAACTACGAAATGCACGGTCATCATGCTCATGCTCATGCTCATGAAAATTGGCCAGATCGGACTATGGCCAAAATACTTTTTTTTTACACCAGAAACGAGTAAAAACGACTCGCCAAATTTTCAGGCATTTACCTTTAACTGATTGGCTCGTAATAAGTTGCATTCGAAGCAAAACCCTTCCCCATTGTTTCCTATTGAAAATTGGTCAGATCGGACTATGGGATCAGAAGATATGGCCAAAATACTTGTTTTTACACCAGAAACGAGTAAAAAATACTCACCCATTTTCAGGCACTTACCCTTAACCGATTTGCTCGCAATAAAGTGCATTCGACGCAAAACCCTGCCCCATTATTTCCTATTGGAAATTGACCAGATCGGACTATGGGATCAGAAGTTTGAGGGACACCCTAATCCTAGTGAGTAAAATTGCTCTAAATCAGTAAGCTTAAAAGCTACAGAAAAAGTTTATATAGCAAAATTAATTGGAATAAGCTGCGCCACAATTTTGTAGAACTTCTTCTTTTTCTTATTGGCATTACATCCACCACTGGGACATTGCTGCCTCGCAGCTTAGTATTCATTAAACTGTTGGAATATTAGGTAGTGTGCGACGCTTCGCTGTAGATCGAAGATGGATAGGAAGCGGGCGCCAGTTGGTTGTAGTTGCTCTTGGGTAGATTAAGGAATATTGTTATGGATGTATTGTATATACCTATTGTTGAATAAAGAGAACTGCAGCTGCTGGCAGAAGTATCAGTCAGTAGCCTGCCGTGGTGTAGAGAGGGAACTCTATTTGTTGTTCTTCGTGAGCCAAGTTACAAAATCAAAATTGGCATTTAAAAGCAGATGTTCGTAATATGAATCATATTCGGAATTTGAGTCAAAACGGTATCTCAAATTTTTCTTTATAATGTTTGTATTCGTATATCATGAGGCTAACACGATTATACTTTTATGCCCAGAGAAGTCGAGATAATTTCCAACCCATTACTTCCAGCGGCCACCTTCAGCATGGTTTTGGTTTGTAGCCGTTTGTAGTTCCCTTTGTAGCTTGAGGGAACGGTTATTCCGGACCACTCTCGATTCCGAAATCGGAAGCCTTCCGTCCAGCCGCCACTCCCTCCGCATCTTTAGTTTCGGCCATATCGCTCTAGCTCGACCTCCATCGATGCGCGCCAATCTGCAACATCTGCGGCAAAGCCAATCGGCCGCCATCGCCACAACCTGGTTGGAGGACATCGTCGCCATCTTCTCGGCGGAGTATTCGCATCAGTGCATCGAGAAGCAAAAACCTGCGCAGGTACGTGAGCTTGTTGTTTCCCGAATTAGAGAATAAATGCCGTTAAGTAATTTGAAGAAGTTAGCTTGAGTTTTACTTGTATTGCGTTTCACGGCGCTGGGAAAATTCACTCCCATTGCGTTTACCGTGGCTACAGATTAAAAGTTGGCTTCGAAAGTTGCTTTCCGTTCATTTTCAGTGGGTTGAGCGAGTTCAGGTAGGTGGGAAGTGGGGAAGTAAAATATTAAGCGTAAGTAATTTTAGAGCCAGCGACCGTTCGAGAGTCCCCCAAAGGTGAAGGGTCTGTAAAAGTCGGGCAAATTCGGAACGCGACCGGTGGTCTCTCTTCGAGAGTGGCGCTTAAGCCACCGTGTTATAAAATCACCTCGAAACAATTCGCGAACGGTTACAGTCGTCTGCTACGTTAACTGTTAATTTTAGAAATTTGATTAAAATAGACACAGAACAATTCACTCTAATCACACTTTACCTTTTATCTGTTTCAGTTCCCTAATCTGAGCACGAATTCCTCTGTCCATATTGGGATTTCCATACCGAAAACGAATTTCGTTTTCGAATCTGTTCCAACTAGTAAAATTGCTCTCTCTGGTGAACCACCAATCGTATGCTTCCCCCTTTAGTCTTCGGTGTATATTCATGAGTAATTCTTCCTTTGATACACCTTCATGACGCGCAAGCTTTTGTATTCTACTTAAAAAATGTTCCACTTGAATACTTCTGCTATCTCCCGAAAAATTTAGGTCCCAACTGCGCGATTTTCTGTAAAATCTTCTTCCGTGTTCTGAACTTGATGATCTTCTCCTTCTTCTACTTGAATCTTGTCGTTTATTCCTGTAGCTTCTATCTGAATCGTACTCACTCTCTGAATTACTTCGGCTGACTCGCCTTGACCTTCCTTTAACACTTCTATTCTTCAAATTTTCTTCACTACTTTCCGAACTGAACCTCTTCCTTCTACTTTTTCCGTCAGGGCTTTTATTTTTCCGTGATGATCGGCTCTTATGGCACTCCGGCGGCCTCCTCTCACTCCTACCTCTGTCATTTTCCTCATGTTCTTCCCAACCTTTATGAGATTTCCGGCTCTTAATGCTCTCCGGCGGCCATTTGTCTCTTCTAGAAGTGTCCTTTCCATAATTTTCTTTGGATGATAACAAGCGCTTATGGCTCTTCGGCGGCTTTTCATCATCTGTTTCCTGCTCACTTAAAACATCTATTTCTCTAGAACTTAGACGAGATTTTTGGCTCTTACTGCTCTTCGGCGGCCCTGTATCATCGTGCTGTAATTTATTTTTACTTGATGTTGCTTCCTTATACAATTTATCTTGCTTCCAAAGCACAAACTCTCTCTATTCTGCTTCTAATTCCTCCTGCTTTTCTTGTTCTTCTTGCTCTTGTGCCATTCTTTCCATCTCTCTCTTCGCTTCTTTCTTCTTCAACTGATACTTCCTTTCTTCTTCCTCTTTCTTTTCTCGATCCCGTTTCTCTCGTTCTTCTTTCTTTCTTTCCTTGACTTTACCCTCATTACCAGATTCTTCTTTCACTCCCTTCTGCACTCTACTTTCTCCTCTATTCTTCCTGCTATCCTCTGATTCGCTATCTGCAGTTGGATCTGTATAGACTTTATGCCCAACGCTTTTCAAAATCTCTGTAATTTGGGCACAAAGTTTTGCCTGATTTTGTTCTTCAGAATCATCCTGAATCACCGCGGTTTTTGTTCGAATGAAATAATGTCGCAATCTGGAAACCAAAGCGAGATCGAATTTCTTGTTCAAACTCAAAGTCTTGAGGTCGAAAGCCAATTACCCAAAGGCCACAAGGCCGATTGTGTCATTTGACCGAACATACCATTAGGCAGAAATCTATCCGATCAAAATGGACATACGGCTAAAAATGTAGTTCGACTGAATATGTCGTTTGGATGAACAGGTCATTTGGCCGAAATGGTCAATTGGCAGATAGTGTCATTTGACCGAAAATGTTATATTTCCGAAATGTACATATATTCGAAAGTGTTTTCGAGGCAAGTACGAAACACTGATTACGACATTATTGTTGAGTTCGAAATACGTATATGTAAAATTACAAACAAGTGTTGGAATTAAATGGGATAGTACTAACTTGTTCTACGACAAGTGTCGTGGCTTAACTAAAAATCTTTTCCCGAAAATGGTCGTATGAAAAAAAGCTATTTTACCCAAAATGCCATTTGGCCAAACGGGTCGATATTTTTTGTCATATGACCCGTTCTACAAATGACATTTTCTTCCGTATGACTCGTTCGTCCGAATTACATTTTCATCCCAATGGCTTTTCTGATAAACGACAATTTCGGCCAATTCATCTATTCGGACATCTAGACATTTTTAGCCCTGAACTAAGACCGCACCCAGCTACCTTCAGCATGATTTTGCCTTGCAGCTGCTTATCTTATCCGTAGGCGTCAGAAGACAAACAATGACAAAAATGATGATTTTTTATACATACATATACTTCTGCTCGTTTATTCATGTCCAATAAGTTAGACTGTAGCCATAAACATCTAAAGTTTAATTATCTTGCACTTTTGAAGAAAACAGAATTAAGAAGAAGTCTGAAATCTAAATAATGCCAGTCATTACACGATTTTACAATGATGCAATGCATTGGCTTATCGCCCGGTGGTTAAAGCCGTTTTTATCTTGCGTTGCACGATCGTAGTGACAAACAAATCGAGTTCAACAGCTGCTATTTGCTAGTTGGATCAAAATCTAGTCGCAATACCATTTATTGGCTGTTCGGAACATTTCGGTAGTAGCATGCATATCAATCGATTGTAATACAGCATAATAATATTTATTTTGTTCATGAATAGACTGAGCCCAACCAATTAGCATCCTACTAATGATACCCCAACGTGCGCACGGTCATCATGAACATACATTTGTTGCATATCAGCAACCAGATACAAACCGAAAATAAAAACAAAGTGTATGTGTGTTTAGAATTGTGGAACAGAGCGTGTCTTACCCAAATCTCATCGTGGGGTATCATGACTCGCACACAGCTAAGGTGTTGAATCATGGTTTGAACTAGCAAAAAATGTATCATTTAACAATATTGGAATCAGCTAAAATTAGCATCGCATTGGTAGGAAATTAACCTAAAACAGTATGAATGACATATTCAGGTAGGTATGCTTAATGTAATAGAGCTCGTTTAAGCATTCGATTATATTGTTTTAGTAAAATTCAATAATTTTTTAAAAACGTCCTGAGTTTACACCTGTGGCACAATACCGTACGATATAGCACCTGGCAGTCACACCAACGAAAACGAAAAGCGTGATCAATTACAAACAGAATTGTAGAGACTACACTGCCGACTATAAATCTGTCACCAAAGTCGATTGAATGTACATTTTTGCCATTCCTGATATAATACCTGGTTTTACAGTTGCATAAAGTCCAAATGAGTTGCATAAAACCCATTATAACACTCATTTGGGTACTATAATAAAAAACCAACATTAGAACAGTCCCAGAAAAATATATTAAGCTCGTTTAGTGGAATGTATTAAACCGTCTAAGACGAATTAAGCACTGTCCATTTAATTCCACCAGTTAATTTTCGTTATCTTTGCAGATACGTATTTCGACCACAACTGTGTGGTCGTCTTCAGTGTCTTGTACTTGACTCGACTTGAAGAAAACAATCGCAACTTACACTATTTATACTACCTAATCTAATCTTATTTGCCTACTTTATTTACCTATACAGTAAATTACTTTATTGTTTAGGTAGAAACTTGAAGAGCCAAGAGCTGCCATTTCCCTGATCCTTATTCAACAGCGCTGTTTGTACCTGTCGAAAGATTTCCAAACTCTCAGCTACATCGAGTTTCCATGGGAAGAGACATTTCTTAAGATTTTAATATTTGATGCCGTAATTGGGTGATTTTCCTTATACACATGCTCTGCTACCTTAGATCTAAATTCGTAATGTAATCCCTTATCGTTTTCTTTTCGCCTTACTCACTTCCGCCATATGTTCCTTGAACCTTATATCTAATGATCTTTTGTTTGGCCTACATAGATTTTTTTTCACATTGGGAACAACTTATCTTATAAACGCCTGCCTTATTCAACATTTCTACTTTATCCTTCGTTGAACCCAATAGAGATTTGAGTTGGTTGCTTCTACTGGAGAATACTAGATCGATGCCGAATTTCTTTAGTCGAGGGCGTAGCTGGTTGGTGATGTGTTTATCATATGGGACCGAAACTCTTTTTCAGCGGCTCCTCTATCGGTGTCAGCGTTGTATGTCCATTTCGTCGTAGGGTCCTTTCCTTCTTGTTGATGATCGCCTCGTATAGTCCTCTCCTGGTATCCGTTGATCTTCGCTGTTTCAAGATGTATTGTAGTTCCTTCGTTTTCCTTCTTCGCTCAGGGGTATCGTCTGCATCCTGTGGATCATGTGATGAAATGCTGCCATTTTATGTTGGTACGAATGGTTCGATGTATATGGGATGACTCTCATGGTGTTCGTGGGCTTCCTGCAGATTTCTTTCGAGGCTCAATATTGTATTTGGCTTCCCTCGATGACTAGTAGATCCAAGAAAGGTAGTTTACCTTCTTTTTCCTCTTCGAAGGTAAATTTGATGTCCCTTATGCACGTTGTTTATCGCTTCCAAAATCCTGGGTAGATCCTTTCGGTTGATGATGCTGAAAATGTCGTCGACGTATCTCCACCACTTCTGGGGTAGTATTCCTTGTTCTTGTAGGTTGTTCTCCAGATTCGCCATGAACAGTTCGCACAAAAACGGTGATAGCGGATTTCCCGGACAGTACTTAATTCGTCTTAGACGGATTAGAACAGTTCTTGTTTGCACTGTCCCATTTGATTCTGCCACTTTATTGTACCTTTGACAGATATGTACCTTAAAAGAAAAGCCGTCTCTAGTGTTTAGTATTTGACTCTACATATTAGAACACTAGTGACATGACTGACTGCATTTTACTCAATTAGCTTAATTGAGTGTTCAAATAGTATGTTCTCTGCGTCGTGTAATAAGTGAAATAGTTTGATGGACATAACATTGAAATTCTTCAATGCCAAGCTCATCTATCGCTTCATGGTTTTAAGAGCTACGCAAATAAGACCGCATCGTGCTTTCGTGCTGTGCGGTTCTTTCTCTCTTTGCGGAAGGAAGTTTTTAATACTACCCGAAGCTATTTTAATTTCAACGGTGCTTCTTAGCGCTATTTGTACCCACTGATCCCGTTACGATCTTTGCAAGGACCCGTGCCTTCGTTTTACGTTGGACCCGTTTGCGGAAGTAAAATTCCGACAAGCGGTGGTAATCCTGCAGGGACACCGTTCTGGGAAAAAAAACCTCTTAGAAGGTCACGTCTCCACGCTCAGCCATGAGCATTAATAAAAACAAGAGGAAGGGGAGCCTCTGAATTCTCCACTTCCTTCAAAGAAACAAGGTTTCAAGACCGTCCTGCCAAAGCGCGGAAAAATAGAAGGAAGCTGGAGAATTCAAATATTCCTTCTAACTCTAATATCGGAAATAATTCTTCTCCAATCGAACTGAGCAATCAGTTCGATTTGATTAATGATGAAATTGAGCAAACCGAATATACCTCTAGCCCAGGTGATCTGATTCATGCGAAAAAGCAAAGGATTCCGCCAATTGTGGTATCTGTTGCCGAGTTTTCTGGCCTCCGGAATGAGATTTTGAGTAACCTTCAGGGGATCAAGGTTTCATTTCAGATTGCTAGGAAGGGTGACTGCCGCGTTTTGCCGGGATCCTTTAACGATCGCTTCTTCAGTATTTAACTGAGAAACGCCATAAATTCTTCACATACGACGACAAAACTGAGCGATTGTTCAAAGTCGTCTTGAAGGTCTCCCAGTGATGACAAATCACTGGATGAGATTAAAATTGAAATTTCTCAATTACTTGGATTTTCACAAGGATCCAAGTAATTAAGATGAAAAAGAAATCCCACTCTGGTACTTCCCAGAGGGCATTTCTCAAGAATTTTATTTAATTCATTTTAACAAAAGTGAACTAAATAATATGAAAAGTTTGGAAAAGGCCTGTATTATGTCTCATGTCCGTGTTACATGGGAACATTTCCGCAGGCCTGGGGGAAATTTCCAAAACCCCACCCAGTGCAATCATAAATCCAATTTCTGGGAATGCCCTTCACGCAAAAAAGTTTTGAATTCCCGTGCAAAATTGATGACGGGAAATTCCAATCGGATCCCAGATTCGACGGGTAGACATTTTTCAAACGCTCAAATTTCGAAACCATTTACCGGTCGAGCAATTCATACCCACCACAATTCACAAACAAATTTTGCCGCTCGTCAACGGGTAGCAAGCACTTCAGTAAATTCCAATTTTTCCAATGTACCTACGTATGCAAACATCGCTGCTGGTAGACAAAATTTCTCTTCTCAAAATGAGGTTTATACCCATGTCCCAACGGAAAATAATGGTCATGTTGCCGATTCAGGTAGCATGACTGCTTCCGATTTTGATTTTTTAACTGAACAATTGCATCACATGATTGATGCAATGTTCAAAGCAAATACCATACCAGAAGCTGTTCAGGTTGGTATAAAGTACACACAAAAAATTGTTATCGGACTCCGTTTTAATGGATCTAAATAATTGTGTGAAAGTTCTAAATTGGAATGCCCGCTCTCTAAGGAAGATGAATTATTCAATTTCCTAACAGTTCATAATGTGCATATTGCCATTATAACAGAAACTTATTTAAAGCCCGGACTCTCCATTAAAAGAGATCCAAATTATTTTATCTACAGAAATGATCGTCTTGACAGCGCCTGTGGTGGGGTCGCTATTGTCATTAATAGACGTATCAAACATAAATTATTTTCTTCGTTTGAAACCAAAGTTTTTGAACCCTTGGGAGTTTCTGTTGAAACAAATTTTGGTCAATTTTCCTTCATTGCAGCCTACTTGCCTTTTCAATGCAATGGGCAGCAAAAGAATTTGTTGAAAGCTGATCTTCAAATTCTGACTCGCAACAAATCAAAATTCTTCGTAATTGGTGGCTTCAATGCCAAACACCGTTCATGGAATAATGCTCAAAGCAATTCCAACGGCAAAATTTTATTTGAAGATTGTTCTGCTTGATATTATACTATTCAATATCCCAATGGCCCTACTTGTTTTTCTTCCAGTAGAAATCCTTCTACAATTGAGTTTTAACGGATTCAAGTCAGCTGTGTGGCCAATTGGTAACTCATGCTGATTTTGACTCTGATCACCTTCCTGTGACGTTTGAAATCTTTCAAGAAGCCATTTATAATCCAATCAGCTCTACTTTTTCATTATCATAGAGCTGATTGGGATTTATATAAAACGTATATCGAAAGGAATTTTGATGTTGATATTCCTCTCGATACCAAAAGTGATATTGATAATGCTCTCGACGAATTTAATTGTCGAAGCCAGAGGCATTGCAATTCCTAAATGTGAAATTAAATTCAACTCCATTATTATTGACGACGATCTTCAGCTATTGATCCGTCTTAAAAATGCGCAGCGAAGGCAATACCAAAGAACTCGCGATCCCATTTCTTAAAAGTTATTTGGCGAGATTTGCAAATGAAATTAAAAACGTTTCGCTATTCTGAGAAATACCAACTTTGAGAATAGTATCTCGAAGTTGAATCCCAGTTCGAAAACCTTTTGGAAATTTACGAAAATTCTTAAAAAACCTCAAAAGCCAATTCCAGCGCTTAAAGAGGGAAATAAATTTTTTTTAACAAATGGCGAAAAGGCTCAAAAACTTGCTCAGCAGTTCGAGAGTGCCCATAATTTTAGTCTAGGTCTCACTAGTCCAATTGAGGATCAGGTTACACGAAGCTTCGAAGACATTCTCAACCAAGATAATGTTTTTGACCCTTCGTTGGGAAATAATTTGGATGAAGTGAGATCTATTACTAGAAAATTTAAAAATATGAAAGCCCCGGGTGATGATGGTATTTTCTACATACTTATCAAAAAACTTCCTGAGAGCTCTTTATCCTTTTTGGTTAATTTATTTAACAAATGTTTTCAATTGGCATACTTCCCAGATAAATGGAAAAACGCCAAAGCAACAAAAATTCAGCTGAGGCTTCTAGTTATCGCCCAATCAGTTTGCTTTCTTCAATAAGCAAACTGTTTGAAAAGATTATTTTAAATAGAATGATGGTTCATATTAATGACAATTCTATTTTTGCTGATGAGCAATTTGGTTTTCGCCATGAGCATTCAACCACTCATCAGTTATTAAGAGTTACGAATTTAATTCGACTCAACAAATCTGAAGGATATTCGACTGGAGTTGCTCTTCTTTATATAGAGAAAGCATTTGACTATGTTTACCATAAAGGTTTGATTGTAAAATTGATGAATTTTAATTTTCCTCTGTACATTATTAAACTGATCCAAAATTATTTATCAGATCGCTCACTGCAGGTAAACTATCAGAATTCTAAATCTGATAGATTACCTGTAAGAGCTGGTGTTCCCC
Organism: Armigeres subalbatus; assembly: GCF_024139115.2. Taxonomy (NCBI): domain Eukaryota; kingdom Metazoa; phylum Arthropoda; class Insecta; order Diptera; family Culicidae; genus Armigeres; species Armigeres subalbatus. The sequence continues at coordinate 376,696,737 of NC_085140.1, read as the reverse complement.
AAGGCAGCATACTGGGGCCCATATTGTAGAACATTTTTTATTTCTGACTTACCTGATCTACCACCAGAGTGTCAAAATCTTTGTTTGCAGATGACACAGGTCTCTTCAGCCAAAGGGCGAAGCCTTCGTGTCATTTGTAGTAGATTGCAAAAGTTTGGATATTTTCTCCACTTACTTGCAAAAATGGAAAATTTCCCCGAATGCTTCCAAAACTCAGCTTATAATTTTCCCACATAAGCCGAGAGCTTCTTATTTGAAACCTTCTAGCAGACATATTGTCACTATGAATGGGGTTCCAATTAATTGATCTACCGAAGCTAAATATTTAGGACTTCTGCTAGATCAAAAATTAACTTTTAAAAATCACATTGAAGACCTTCAAGCCAAATGTAACAAATATATTAAGTGTCTATATCCACTTATAAACAGAAAATCAAATCTTTGTCTTAAAAACAAACTTTTGATTTACAAACAAATTTTTAGACCTGCCATGTTGTATGCTGTGCCGATATGGACTTGTTGCTGCAATACCAGAAAGAAGGCACTTCAGAGGATTCAAAATAAAATTCTGAAAATGATTCTGAAGTTGCCTCCGTGGTATAGTACCAATGAACTTCATAGAATTTCTAATATTGAGACATTGCAACAAATGTCCAACAAAATAATTTCCAATTTTAGACAAAAATCGTTGCAATCTTCTATATAAAATAGGTTAAGATTAGTTTAAGTTGAAAACATTGTAATTCCTACATGGTTCAATTCAACCAGAGGAAAAATTCTAACTGCCAGAGGCAATTGAAATGTATTAATAATAACTAAAAATATAACATAGCAAATAAGGATGATAGTGTTAAGAAAACACGGAACACCTAGTCTAAGAGATGAATACATGTATTAGATAATTAGCAAATAAAATAAAAAAAAAAGAGCTACGCAATGTGGCACAATAACACGTAATCTGATTGTTTTCTGCAGCATTATGATTTTGTGATTCTTTTGATCATGTGAAGTAAACCAGACTGAAACATTTTGGTGGAACAAATATTTTAAGCTTAAGCTCTGCAGAAGATAACAAAACGTAGTGGAATTAAATGGAGAGTACTAAACTCGTCTTAGACGGTTGAAAATTTTGGTATAAATTTATCACATTAAACCCATTTTTCGTCATTGCAAAAAATAGCATATGTGCAACTCGAAAAGCTTCGTTGGATAAACGTACAACTCGTTCTGAAATCCTCAGGAATCTGTACTACGAGTGGTTGTTGCAGCCAAAAAGCATCGTAATGGATGACGAGACGTACATACACCATACAGATCGCCGGACTGGAGCTCATCGTCAGCAGGTCGAAGGTCGACATATTTTTCCTAGAAGTACTTAATGTGGCAGGCGATCTGTGGGTGCGGCATATTCAGCAAGCCGTACTTAACGCCCGCCACCACCAACAGCAGACATGTAAAGAAGAATGTATTCAGCAGCGACCGCTGTCATTCGCGAATACGAAGGTAATGCCTCTACTCACTCTTATGGCAAAATCTCATTGCTATCATTGCTATTTCAGACTGTGCGTGAAACATGGCCGCCAATCACTTCTTGTTCTTGTTCCTTCTGTTCCTCCACAATAAAATCCCATAAGGATCTGTCAGACTGTGCGTGAAGAATAAGGGACCGACTGTTTACTTCGATGGCATTTACTTCCAGGGTGCAGCAGCCGTAAAAAGTGTAGACAACAACCTTCCGTGCATCATGCTTACGGTACTCGTCACTGAGTGGCGATACCGGCGTTTCTATCTGTTTTGTTAAACCCGCTACTCTATGTTTTGAGATTCTCACAATTTTCAGCATGAGCTCATGGAAGAATGGTAGTTGGAAATCGATAAAATGTATGGAAAAATAACGTATTTCGCAAATTTATGGAAAATGGAAGTGTTTTAGAAGAAAATAGTGATAAGGAATGAAGTATGAGGTGAAAAGCTTGTCTCCTGCACTTAGTTTGCACTGATTAGTAGTTTTATAGTGATGAAATTTCGATTTTACTACCACTGAAAAAACGCCATCTCTTGCATTAATCGTTTTGACTGGTACCTTATTAAGTCGCGAATTTCTCCGCTCCCAAAAATGTGACATTCTGTTTTGGCCCGAGATGCCATCGTGTCATTACACAATTGTTGAAAATGACCAATTTTTGTGATATGGAATTGATGTATCTTCCCTAGATGGTGTGCAGGTTGAAGGCATTGTTAGGGACGAAAATGGACTAAACAAAATTGACAAAAACATAACTAGATTGTGTTTACTTATTCCCTGAAAACTTCAAAAATACTCGCCTTAAAATAGATTTTTGGTGATCATTTATGTCTGTTGCGTTCGTTACGACTACGTCTTGGAAACGAACGAAATTTAAATCGTTGAAGGTATCCCCAAACATATGGTCAGAAGTGTACAAACGGCAAATCACCTTAATGAATGAAAACGGCGCACACAAACGCGCATTCCAGATAGCTGTTTTTAAAACTGAAGCAGCAGGTCAAAATCTTGAGTTCCTCTACAAACCCTTTCGAGAAGCATTCCCAAGCAGTCGATTCGCACTTTTTCATTGTTTCTTAATAAATTCACTATGGCAAATTCAAACCCAGAGATTAAGTACACGCAGATCTTCATCAACAATGAATTCGTAGATGCTGTTAGTGGTAAAGTTTTTCCAACAGTGAACCCATCGACGGGTCAGAAAATCGTGGACATCGCCGAAGGTGACAAAGCCGATGTAGACTTGGCCGTTGAGGCTGCCAAGACAGCTTTCCAGCGAAGTGGAAAGTGGCGCCAGACGGATGCATCGGCTCGTGGGAAGCTATTGTACAAACTGGCCGATTTAGTGGAGCGCGATCTGCACCAGCTTGCAAGTTTGGAGTCGTTGGATAACGGAAAACCTTACATAAATGCAGTTTACAGCGTACACGGTTCCGTGGCTTCTCTGCGGTATTTTGCTGGTTGGGCTGATAAAATAACCGGCGAGACCGTTCCTTCTGATGGACCCCACCTGACTTACACTCGTAAGGAACCGTACGGAGTAGTGGGACAAATTATCCCATGGAACTATCCACTGCCGATGTTGGTCTGGAAGTGGGGTCCAGCCATTGCTGCTGGCTGCACTATCGTAATGAAGCCAGCCGAGCAGACACCCCTAACGGCTCTGTACATGTGTTCACTGGCGAAGGAAGCCGGTTTTCCCCCCGGTGTGATCAATGTGGTGCCCGGATTCGGACCCACGGCCGGTAATGCCATCACAGTGCATCCGGACATCCGCAAGGTGGCCTTCACCGGTTCGGTTGAGGTGGGAAAGGTTGTGATGGCTGGTGCGGCGAGTAACTTGAAGAAGGTTTCGCTGGAGCTGGGCGGCAAGAGTCCGCTGGTTATTTGCAATGATGTTGACGGTGAGATGTGTTTTGTTTATTGTAGTGCTAGATTATCAATGATGATAGCATGGTGTGATAATGTGTATCGGCATAAAATGTTTACTAATTTCAACGCGTATTCCAACAAATTTTATGACTTAGACCTTGGACCATGGTAAAGTTTTACATAAAACATTAAAATTTTGTATATAGATAATGCGTATAACTGACTACATTGTTGACTTGTCCTAAGATAAGTTAGTACTGTTCAATTTTATTCTACGGTTGGAACGGAAATGCCTTTATCCGCATTTCTTGAGGGACTCCGCTACCTGTATCAGATACAGGTATTAAACAGAAGTGGTAGCCACATAACAACCAAGCCCGTTCATTTGAATAATTCTGGACCATTCGAGATGCAAAAACGTTTGTATTTTTCTTTGGATAAACATGTGAAAAACATGTTGCTTCATACGATTACCTCAACTTTTTATATGCAACTCTGAAATAGGGTGGATTGTATTCATTACTACGTAGTTTCATCCTTCCGTATACTTTACGGCTTTTACAATAGAGATAATAAACTATAGAAGAAGATTGTCGCTGTCGTCACTTGCGAAACATCTTTTGCTGGCGAGGATAGGGCACTAAATGTCATCGAAGGAAAAATCAGTACGTTTTGACCTGTTTTGACAGATAGATACCCAACATGTTTGGGGACGATAACAAAGGGAATCGCAGCGACAATCGTCCTCTATAGTATATTACCTCTATTGCTTTTACAAATGCTTCACAGCGAACCATCCATGCTGAGTGAATATTATTTAATCATCAGGGTAATGATATGCAACATGCCTTAACAAAGTAAAATGTAATTCAATTTTTTTGTTTTGCTGAAATGGCTGAATATATTGTGAAAAAATAATAGTATAAACTAAAAAGGATTTCCCGTCGAATAAAACTTTCTGCGTCGGATTTGCTCTCCTCCTTCCGTATGAAACATTTTTAAGACTAGGAATTACACATACTTTACACATACATACACGGACATTTGTTAAATGCTTCGAGCTAAGTGGATTAGTATATGAATTATGTTCCTTCGTCCTTCCCTATCATAAGTTGTGTTTTGTATTGAAATTATAGCCTTCTACTACAATACTAGTGAACCAGAAAGGTAGGATAGAAATTCTATTTCCACTATACTTCCCTATTCCAATTACTTAGTTTGCTCTTATAATTTTTTTCGTTCTTTTTCCTTCTTGAAATCTATTTTATTGCATCATTTATAACACACTATATTATCTATTCTTTGTATTACAATTTATTACCTTGGCGACTTAAATTCATGTTTATGTCATATTGAAACGAGTCATCAAACTAACATGGTGTATTTCATTGTATTATTGAACATATTCCAGTGGACGAGGCTGCTCAGATTGCTTATAATGGTGTGTTTGAGAACATGGGCCAGGTCTGCATTGCAGCTTCTCGTACCTTCGTACAGGAGGAAATTTACGATGCGTTCGTACAGAAAGCCATCGAACTGGCGAAGGGACGCAAGGTGGGCAATCCGTTCAGCCAAGAGACCCAACATGGACCTCAAATCGATGAAACGCAGTTCAAGAAGATTCTCGGCTACATCGAAATAGGCAAGAAGGAAGGCGCCAAACTGGAGACCGGCGGTGTTCGGGTTGGAGAGGAAGGATATTTCATCGAACCGACCGTTTTTTCCAACGTTACCGATGACATGACCATCGCCAGAGAGGAGATTTTCGGCCCAGTTCAAAGCATCTTCAAGTTCAAAACGTTGGACGAGGTTATCGAACGGGCAAACGCCACTAATTTTGGCCTGGCAGCTGGAATTTTGACCAAAAACCTAAACAATGCGCTCACCTTTAGCAATGCCGTCGAGGCCGGAGCCGTTTGGGTCAATACTTATATGGCATTGGCGATCCAAGCACCGTTCGGTGGCTATAAGCAGTCCGGTGTGGGTCGTGAAATGGGCAAGGAAGGCTTGGAGGAGTACTTAGAAACGAAGACCGTCTCTATCAAGCTGCCCGCTAAGGTCTGAATCATGGTTCCGTTAGTGCAACAGCAAATTTCTTGTTTAATTATCGCATCGCTAGATAAAGAAATACACGTGAACATTTTTTCAGTTTGTTAAAAGATTATTTTACATAAAAGATAAATATGTCTTGTCACATGTTTCTGCCTATTCCAAGCAAGCTTGTAATAAAAATAACATAGATTTTTCCTTTGCCGTAAATCGTGCGAATGCAGTACGTATTAAGAAGTAATCTAATATATTTTGCCTTATTGTAAGCATACACCACCTAAATAAATAAATAAATAAATAAATTGTTTTATTATTATTATTTTCGTAAACATTTACTTTTAAGAAAGGAATAGACCTCATGCAGAACCGGTGTTTTATTTGAAAGAATTCTACTCATCATAACGCTATTAATCAAAAATGCTTCAGGTAAAAGCGATAGCTTTCTTAAAACCTTAAGAAATTTCAGAAGGCTTTGTGGATTTCGCAATTCTACTTCTAAAAAATGCAACCGCTGTTCGACTATTTGTGAAACAAGTTCAAAGAGTAAAGGGAATGGTTTCACGACACAGCCTGTTACTACGCCTAGTGTTTTAATGCAAGAAACATTCAATAATATATTTCGACGTAGAACCTTAGAAAACCTATTCCTAGAATTAAAAATTTAACAATTTTCAAGAAGGATTCTTATTATTATTAGTTCATTGTTCAACATGTTCATTGTTCATTGTTTGTTATTTGTTCTCCATGTGTCTCCGAAATTCTCTGCTGGTACCATTAACGGCAGAGTACATGAATTCTTCGACCACCTTCGATGTTGAACGGCAGACACGAAAGACCATCACCTTGGCGTAACCCTCTGCATGTTTCAAAGGGACTTGAGAATGCCCTTGAAACTCGAACTACGTACATCACCCGATCCATCGTCGATTTGGTCAACCGTACCACTTTATCCGGCCATAGCTGTTCAGGATTGGTTGTATCATATGCGGCTTAGTTGATTATTATGTTGTATTCGCAGCATTTCTGCAATATATGGCGTACGGCGAACACCTGGTCCGTGATGGAGCGTTCGCTCATGAATCCCGCCTGGTACTGCTCCACGAACTCTTTTGCAATTGGTGTAAGTCTCATGCAGCAATGATTGTCGAATTAATTTTCCTCTAGCAACTACCAACTACGAAATGAACAATCATGCATATTGGAAATGCTAGAGCCAGGGCTACTTTGATTAGGCAAGCGTATGGGATCTTGAAGATCCTTGCATACAAAGGGCAAATATTTGACACTGATTTCCGACAGCCTTGGAACCATTCGTCCTACTTCGATTGAACCAGAGAGGGCATTCTCAGTAGTTGGCAACATTGCTAACAAAATACAATGCGGATTGGGAGATGAGTCGCTCAGTATGTAATGTCTACTTAAGTTTCGCTTTGCCCAGCTCAACAAGCAATGATTTTAACATTTGAAGTTTGTCAACAAATATTGTTTTTCATCCGAAAGTCCAAATCAAAAATTTTTCTTTTACTTCCTGAAATTTTCACAAAAACCGGTATGCTACCGGCATTAACGGTATTGACAGCATCAAATACCGAATACCGGTATTTGACAAAAATAGCCAATATCGACCACCCTACGGGATAGATCCCATTTTCCCCTGGAGATTTGTAAGAAGCAAAACTGTTAAGAGCCCATTGAATCGATTCAGTAGTTCTACGAGCCTGAGCCCAAGACCCGTAGTTACATGAAAAGACATTAGGAACACCCGAAGATGCTTTATCGACACATCCAGGGAAGTGTGTATCACATTGGTGCTCTAATACTTCCTCGTCAGAAAAAGTGTAGTCGCCATTTGGCTTGCGAATTTCGCCAACTTGGAAATCCTTGGATCTCGCAAGAATTTTATTGAACCTACTGGCTTCACTCAAATTGGAAACATTTGCACAAAGGTTTTTCCAGCCGGATCGTTCAGCAGATCGAAGAGCCTTCTTGTAGGCTATCCGAGCCGACTTGAAAGACTCCGTCCCTGCTGAATGGTTCCATCTGCACTGCTTCCTGAGTTTAGCCAATTCGGAATTCCACCATGGGGTTCCTCTTGAGGTTTTACAGAACGCAAAAAGCAATTTTTTTGTTAAATATCTTGGCTGTGCATATGCACAGCACATGTTTCGAAATGGACAAATTGATATGAAATTTTGCGAAAAAGAATCCACGTGTCTTGGAGGGACTCGAACCCTCAACCTCCTACTCTCTAGACAGGCGTGATAACCCCTACACAACAAGACCACTAAAAGGTCACGTTTGCGGAAAAGCCATCAGAATCCGAGTATCAACCTCCACCGCGGTTAGCTCTTTTTTGCAAATTGAATATCTTTCGGATGCTTGATTTGTCCAATCTCCACATGTGCTTTACTGTTGTATATCCACAGTCAAGCGAGTGCACATTGTTTATCAAACGAGAGGATCGGATGAGGGCATGGAGTGCGTGACCTTTAAGTGGTCTTATTGTGTAGGGGTTATCATGCCTACCTAGAGAGTAGGAGGACGAGGGCTCGAGTCCCTCCAAGACATGTGGATTCTTTTTAGCAAAATTTCATATCAATTTGTCCATTTCGAAACATGTCCATATGCACAGCCAAGATAATTAACAAAAACATGATTTTCATACGGCCGAGTTGCCGAATAATATGCAATTAATTGCAAAAGCAAGCTCCTTCGAAAGCTTCCACGATGTGCAACGTTGTAGTATCAACTGTATCATCCAATTCGGTAGGAGTTTCTATAGAAGATAGATATCCATGAAATTTGGTAGAGAGCAACTCTGTATAAAGAAAACGCAAGGTCTGCGATTCAAATGATCAAAGTAGATGCCAATTCGTCAACTCGTGACTGATTCTCTTGGAGCAGAGAGTTATGTCTAACACCTGTGCTCTATTAGATACCATAAATGTTGGACGATTGCCTATGTTAAGTAAACTAAATTCGGTACTACTTAAGTATTCCATCAAGCTGGAGCCTCTCAGATTGATATCCGAGCTACCCCAGATGATGTTATGAGCCTTAGCATCACTGCCGACAATTAGAGGAAGGCCTTTTGACGTGCAATAAATGACAACTTGTTTGAAAGCATCCGTAGGGGATGGATCATCACGTGGTAAATAAATCGAACAATAGACGTATTTCCTGACGGGAGATCCGCCAGCTGCATCAATTGTGACAGCACATACAGCTCTGGTTGTTAGTTCAGAGATAAGTGTAAGAACGATAGCATTGTTAACAAGCACACATGTACGCGGCATTGATCGATTGTTTGCTAATTCATTACTGAAAGCGGCAAAACCGGATTCACTAGGTTACCTAAGTAGAAGCTACCCTTGCGAAAACAGGGTTCCTGCACCAACGCCACTTGGGATTTGCCAATTTGCATAAGTCTACAAAGATTGATCGTTGCTGTTCTTTCATGCTGAAGTTTGATTTGAGCTATCTTAACTGAAGCCATTGCGAATTAGTATAATACATTCCACTAGTACCGTTTGACACTGACACCGATCGATGAACCGCTGAAGAGGGTATCGGTCCCCTATGATCAACACATCACCCACCACCTACGTCATCGACTAAGGAAATTCGGCATCGATTTAGTATTCTCCAGCATAAGCAATCAACTGAAGACATTGTTGGGCTCCACAAAGCATAGAGTTTATTTATTATTATTTATTTATTCAGACTAAGGGCGAAGTGGCCTGTGCGGTACATAAGAGTCTTCTCCATTCGGCTCGGTCCATGGCTACACGTCACCAACCACGCAGTCTACGGAGGGTCCGCAAGTCATCTTCCACCTGATCGATCCACCTTGCCCGCTACGCACCTCGCCTGCTTGTGCCCGTCGGATCGTTGTCGAGAACCATTTTCACCGGGTTACTGTCTGACATTCTGGCTACATGCCCGGCCCACCGCAGTCGTCCGATTTTCGCGGTGTGAACGATGGATGGTTCACCCAGCAGCTCATGCAACTCGTAGTTCATTCGCCTCCTCCAGGTACCGTCCGCCATCTGCACCCCACCATAGATGGTACGCAGCACTTTCCTTTCGAAAACTCCAAGTGCGCGTTGGTCCTCCACGAGCATCGTCCAGGTCTCGTGTCCGAAGAGGACTGCCGGTATAATGAGCGTTTTGTAGATTGTCAGTTTGGTACGGCGGCGAACTCTATTCGATCGGAGCGTCGTCGGAGTACGTACGATTTCCAGCCACTATGCGTCTCCGAATTTCTCTGCTGGTATAATTTTCGGCAGTCACCAGTGAGCCCAAGTACACAAATTCTTCTACCACCTCGATTTCGTCACCACCGATGCCAACTCGAGGTGGGTGGCTCACACTGTCTTCTCTTGAACCCCTTCCTATCATGTACTTCGTCTTCGACGTGTTGATGACTAGTCCGATCCGCTTAGCTTCCCTCTTCAGTCTGATGTAGACTTCCTCCATCTTCTCAAAGTTACGTGTCGTCGGCGAAGCCAAATAGCTGGACGGACTTATTGAAAACTGTACCACTCGTGTTAATCCCTGCTCTTCGTATTACCCCTTCCAAAGCGATGTTGAATAGCAGACACGAAAGACCATCACCTTGCCGTAACCCTCTGCGCGTTTCGAAGGGACTCGAGAATGCCCCTGAAATTCGAACTACGCACATCGCTCGATCCATCGTTGCTTTGATCAACCGTGTCAGTTTATCCGGAAATCCGTGTTCGTGCATTAGCTGCCATAGCTGGTCCCGATCGATTGTATCATATGCGGCTTTGAAGTCGATGAATAGATGATGTGTGGGCACGTTGTATTCGCGGCATTTCTGCAGTACTTGGCGAATGGCGAACAACTGGTCCGTGGTGGAACGTTCGCCCATAAATCCCGCCTGGTACTGCTCAACGAACTCTCCTGCAATTGGCGATAATCGACGGCATAAAATTTGGGAGAGTACCTTGTAGGCGGCGTTCAGTAATGTGATTGCACGGTAGTTGCTACAATCCAGCTTATCGCTCTTTTTTGTAGATGGGACAGACGACACCTTCCATATACTCCCTGCGGCAAAACTTCTCCTCCCAAATCTTGGTAATGACCCGTGCAGCGCTCTCTAGCCAGTGCCTCACCACCGTGTTTTAACAGCTCTCCTGGTAGTTGGTCAACCCCAGGGGCTTTGTTGTTCTTCAGCCGGCCAATCTCCTCCTGGATTTCCTGGAGATCCGGAGCCGGTAGAATTATGTCCTGCGGGCGTTCTCCCAGGTCCATCACCATACCGCCATCTTCGTCTGCCACATCGCCATTCAGGTGTTCTTCGTAGTGCTGCCGCCACCTTTGAATCACCTCACGCTCGTTCGTAAGAAGGTTCCCGTTTATGTCCTTACACATATCAGGCTGTGGCACGTGGCCCTAAACGTGAACGGTTTAACTTCTCATAGAACTTTCGTGTGTTGTGAGCGAGGTACAGTTGCTCCGTCTTTTCACGGTCTCGATCTTTCTGCTGACGCTTTTTCCTCCGGAAAATCGAGCTTTGTCTGTTCCGCGCCCGTTTATATCGTGCCTCGTTCGCTCTCGTGCGGTGTTGCAATAATCTCGCCCATGCTGTATTCTTCCTTTCCACTAACTGCTCACATTCGCCGTCATACCAGTCGTTTCTCTGATCCGGGGGCATCGTGCCAAGTGCAGCGGTTGCGGTGGTACCAATGGCGGATCGAATATCTCTCCAGCCATCTTCAAGAGACGCTGCGCCTAGCTGTTCTTCCGTTGGGAGTGCCGCTTCCAGCTGCTGCGCGTTTTCTTGACTAGTCTACCGTGCCGTTGTAGCTGCCCAATGTTAAGCCGCGGTGTCCGACTTCGACACGTGTTGTACCGTCGAGAGTTTTGGGCGCAGGGCATACTGCAACGAGGAAGTGGTCGATTCAATATTCGCACTGGCAGTAAGTGCGGACGTTCGTGATGTCGGAGAAGAATTTACCGTCGATTAGAACTTGGTCGATTTGGTTTTCCGATTCTTTCTTTTCCGCTCTTCCGTTTTCTTTTTGCGGGAAGAAGGTGCTTCGGACTACCATTCTGCGGGAGGCTGCGAAGTTTATGCATCGTTGGCCGTTGTCATTCGATACGGTGTGCAGACTATCCGGTCCGATGACCGGTCTATACATTTGCTCCCCTTCCTACCTTTGCGTTCATGTCGCCGATGACGAATTTGACGTCCCGCATCCATCGTATGTCTGTTCCAGCTGTATGTAGAATGCTTCTTTCTCGTCGTCGGGTCTCCCTTTGTGTGGGCAGTGCACGTTGATGATGGTATAGTTGAAGAAACGGCCGTTTATCCTCAGCTTGCACATTCTTGCGTTGATTGGCTGCCGCCCAATCACACGTTAGCGCATCTTACCGCGCACTATGAAGCTGGTCCCCAGCTCGTTGGTGATGCCACTTCTTTAATAGAAGGTAGCCGTTTAATGTCCGCTTTTCCACAATTTCTGTTCTGTCCAGCAAATTAAATCTGTAGCGCCACGACGTCGAAGTTGCGGGGATGTAATTCATCGTAGATCATCCTGTCGCAACCTGCGAAAGATAGTGACTTGCAGTTCCATGTTCCAAGCTTCCAATCGTGATCCTCTATTCGTCGCCTAGGTCTTTGTCGATTATATCGAGTCGCATTATCTCTTATATTGTTCGTAATTATTGGTTTTCCAGGCGGCTTATTGGGCCTGCGCAAACCTACTGTCTCGTCGGAGGGCCGTCGTGTCAGGTCTGTTTTGTGTCCCACCTGACACCAGGACTTGGGCTTGTGCGCATTGAGCGGCACACGGTCGCTTTGGCGGGCCCTACTTGCGGATACATGCAGCATTTTATAGGAATTTAACAGGGCCCACTGTCAAACCCCACCACATACTAAGCAAGCCCAACAACTCGCAGATGGCCTGAGGAGGGAAGGTCAAGCCTGAATCCCTGCTGCCCCTAAAAGGATAGAGTAGAAATGGTAAATAAGGCGGGGGTTTATCAAATTAATTGTTCACAGTGTGATAAAGTATATGTAGGTCAAACAAAAAGATCGTTATGGAACGTACACACGGTCAAGCAGTTTGACCAACATTGACTTCACCTCTCGTTTATTCAAACATCCCTCAAGTTTTACCAACAGCGACACAAACAATCAATTTATTCGACCAACAATATCACACACGAACGACCGAAACACCAACTCGAGCACCAACCATCAAAAAATATATGGGGGTTTGTTCAACTGCACTACAAATGCTCAAACATGTCCGGCGAACCTTGACTCCACCCTCGACAACTCAAACCAAAATCAAACCGTTTTAATTTTTTCCAACCGAGCCGCCAACTGTCAAATGGTTGTTCGAACAATTTCACACACGTTCAAACAAAGCAGCAACCGAAGCGTTTTCTTGGGGGCGGAGTCAATGTTCGTCCAACTGCTTGACTGGTGTGTACGTTGCATTAGATGTAAAGTTCAAAGAACATACACTCAAAAAAAATCCACTCGTTCCTATAAAGTGCTCTACACTTTAATCTGCCCCACTGGTCGAGGTCTATCGAATTAAAGGGCAAAACACTTTGAGAAAACTAATCGCGCCTCACATTGAATCCAAGAGCAAAACACTTTCAAAACAATGCTTTCCAGTTGTAAGAATAAAGGGGTTTCCTTTTGAACAAGAAATGATATTCCATTTAGGATCAAACAGAATCTTTTTGATTTTAAAGGTAGAACTCTTGGAATACAAATGGCACTGTACCTTTCGATTCAAATGGTTTAATATTAAAATTCAAGTTTTGTTCATATGAAATGTGAATGGAAATTTCTTGTAAATAATTTGATTGGCTTGATTTGAATAATTAAAAAAATCTCTTTATTGTCTTTAATTGAATAAGATACATTCATCAAACTCATCAAAGTCATTTATGTTTCAAGAAATAGCGGTACCGAAGACAAGACTTCCGGTGGAGGCATAATTGTTCCTTTTTGATGGGATTCCATATATGGGAGATTATGCCTCACAGGCAGTTGGCAAATATGCTCAGTTCAATTTACAACCGGAAGGTAAACTAGCAAACAGGATTTTTTACAATTCGTTAATTTAACCTATAGCTTCAGAAGTGCTGAGCTGAATAACGATTAGAAATTGGAAATCGCTCGCCATTGAGTGAACTTTAAATTCTAGCAAACCATTCTGATTTTTGACTGGTGTATGCCTTTAAACGACTTTACACGGTTTAACACCTGGTCCTTGACAGCTTTAAAAAAAACAAGAACGGCCCTCGCTATAAGCAATATTCATTGCTGTCTTCTCTTCACCCGTCCTAACTGAAAGTTTTCATTCGTCTTGTTCGCCCTCTTGTTCCTAAAGTACCGTCGTCGTCGTCGTCCATTTTTGTTTCTAAACACAACGTTTTCTGAAATAAAGAAAAAAATGTATATGAATTTCCAAGATCGAGATGAATAGTATTTAAATTTGAAATTTTCCACTTACTTCTGTATCTCTCAGATCTCAGTATGATTTTATTGAGGATTATGCATGATTCTTCTCCGACGCGCACATCTTTATTTCTAATGGCTGACTGACTGACTCGACCACTAACTTTTACACGTTCCAGATCCAACAGTGATTACGAAGTGCAAAACACTTTCGATTGGAATGTTTTGACTTTATAACCAAAATGTAATTCACATTTTTACGTCAAATTCAAAACCATTCCATCGAAAGTGTTTCGCACTTCGAAATCACTGTATACAACCAGTAGGACAAAATCAAGTGAGTTACACTTTTAATTCAAGAGAAGTACATCTGCTATTAAAGAGTAACAAAACAATACATTTCCAAGTGTTTATTCCCTTGAGATTAACTGGTAAGAATGTTTATAAGGAAAAGAAACACATTTCAATATCAAACGAAATTCAACATCAAATACACGTGCAAGAGCACTTTAATTGAACGTGCAAGAGCACTTTAAAAAAACTTAGGACTAAGTTGCCTTCCATGTTATGGCTGTTAATCATTAAGCATAACATGGAAGTGCAATCGTAAATTCTCAGTATCTCTTTTTTCACATTTTGTCCAAAAATTATAACTTCATTTTTGATGACAACACATCCATCATTGACATATCTCACGTTGCAGCTTAGTAGTCAAAGGACTGCATAGCTATTATAGGCGAGATTTCGAAACCAATCTGCCATTTTCGCGTTTGTATATAATAAGCGAAACATGCAAACATGATACACAGGGAAGCCGACAAAATTTAAAAACCGAAAATTAAAAAACCGGGTTCAGCCACCTTCAGCAGGTTTCGCCATGTAACAGCTTATCTTATCCCTAGGCGTTAGAAGACAATAAAAGACAATAATGGTGATTTGTAATATAATTCTGCTCGATCACTCATGTCGAACTACAGTTATTCTGTGACCGTAAATATCTAAAGTTTAATTATCTTGCCCTTTTGCAGAAAACAGAGTCTAAAATTAAAAGTCAAAATAATGCCAGTCATTACACCATTTAACCATTTGCATTGGCTTATCGCCGGGGGTTATAGCTGTTTTTATCATGCTCACGGTTGTGACAAGCAAACTGAATTCTACAGCTGTGATTCGCTAGTTGGCTTCCAATCTAGTCGCAATACGATTGACTTTTCGGAACAACCGACAGCCATCTCAGTACTAGCATTCGTGTTAATTGATTATATTTAATACAGCATAATAATGTTTATTTTGTACGTGAATAGATTGAACCCAATCAATGATAATCCAACTAACGGCACTCCAGCGTGCGCATGGTCATCATGAAAATACATTTGTTGCATATCAGCAACCAGATAGGCAATCGAATATAAAAACAAAGTGAATGTGTGTTTTGAATTGTGGAACTGAGCATGTCTTCCCAAATCTTAAAGTGGGGTACCATGACTCACACACAGTTAGGGTGTTCAATCATGATTTGAACTAGCATCTAAACGTATAATATTGATTGAACCATTTTGAAATGAGTAGAAATAAGCATCTCATTGGTAGGAAATTAAGATAAAACAGTATGAATACAATATTTAGGTAGAAGAGTTCTAGACCAACAAGAATCAGAAGGAATAAATTTTGGCTGTTACGACCTTTTCAAATGTTGGTCTAGATGTTCATTAAAACATTCGATTATAACGTTTTAGTAAACTTAAATGATTTTAAAACATACTGAGTTTGCCCCTGAGGCACAAACAAAAACTCTTAAAGGATGCAGTTTAGGATACAAGAATGTGATCAACATATGAAAAAAACATTTTTGCCAAGCATCATCGAACATTCGGGAAAACTATTTTTAAATAGACAAAATTGTAACATTCGAGGCGAAACTGATCATGGTTCTAATGTGAATGTTAATGATAATTTAAAAGATTTTCACTCGTTTCGAACTACAAATCCAATGCAAAATGATAAATAAATAATCAAATTCGTGTCTTTTTCAAATTTGGAATCTGCTTCCGGTAGATAATCCATGATAGAATTTAGTTCAAACCATGGTACGAATTACATAATTAGTTTTAAGATGTTTTAATAGGATTATAAACCAAGCTTTTGTGTGAAGAAAATATTGCTGCTGTAAATGCTATTCACGAAACAATTTGAACTATTTTCGACGACCCGTATCACACGCCTTTGTTCTGGTTCAAAACATGATTGGATACCCTATAATATATCACCTGGCAGTCACACCAATGAAAACGAAAGGCGTGATCAATTATAACCAAAATTGAAAAGACTACACTTCCGACAATAAATTTGTCACCAAAGTCGATTGACTTCATTTTTGCTACTGGATGAATAACCTCGAAACCGGTGATAAAGTGAGACAAAGCCAGAGCTTCGTTCAATAGAAAAAAGAATCTGAGCAAGCTGCAGAAAATATGGAAGGTCTTAAAAAACGACAAGGACTTTTTTTTATCAAGCGTGTAAGAAAGACAACGCAAGTGTTGCACAGGATTTGATGAGTAATGTTAAGTGGTGTGCAGATTCTAAGCATTATTCGTAGGAGAGAAGGTTGAATAAATAAACTTTGCATTAAAGATTTTTTCAAAACTTTATTTAAGTGATTTTTTGTATGATAAGTTCATCACTGATTTGCAATAAAATAGCCTAATATGTGTTAACTTTTTCCCTGAGTGATTTGAAAATATTCGATCTAAAATTAGTTTTTGGTGATCATTTTCTCTGTTACGAGTACATTCTTCAATAATTTAGAATATAAATCGATGAAGGTATCAACAAACATATGACAAGAAGTGTACAAACGGCAAACCCCCTTAATGAATGAAAACGGCGCACACAAACGTGCATTCCAGATAGCGCTGTTTTTAAAAACTGAAGCAGCCGGTCAAAAACTTGAGTTCCTCTTCAGACCCTTTCGAGAAGCATTCCCAAGCAGTTGATTCGTACTTTTTCATTGATTCCCAATAAATCTACTATGGCAAATTCAAACCCAGAAATTAAGTACACGCAGATCTTCATCAACAATGAATTCGTAGATGCCGTTAGTGGTAAAGTTTTTCCAACAGTGAACCCATCGACGGGTCAGAAAATCGTGGACATCGCCGAAGGTGACAAGGCCGATGTAGACTTGGCCGTTGAAGCTGCCAAGATAGCTTTCCAGCGAAGTGGAAAGTGGCGCCAGACGGATGCATCGGCTCGTGCGAAGTTGTTGCACAAACTGGCCGATTTAGTGGAGCGCGATCTGCATCAGATTGCCAGTTTGGAATCGTTGGATAACGGAAAACCATACATAAAAGCTGTGTACAGCGTTTACGGAGCCGTGAATTATCTGCGGTATTTTGCTGGATGGGCTGATAAAATAACCGGCGAGACCGTTCCTTCAGATGGACCCCACCTGACTTACACTCGCAAGGAACCGTTCGGAGTTGTGGGGCAAATCATCCCATGGAACTATCCGCTGTCGATGGTGGTCGGTAAGTGGGGTCCAGCCATTGCCGCTGGTTGCACTATCGTAATGAAGCCGGCCGAGCAGACACCCCTAGTTGCTCTGTATATGTGTTCACTGGCGAAGGAAGCCGGTTTCCCCCCCGGTGTGATCAATGTGGTTCCCGGATATGGACCCACGGCCGGTAATGCCATCACAGTGCATCCGGACATCCGCAAGGTGGCCTTCACCGGCTCGGTTGAGGTGGGAAAGGTTGTGATGGCTGGTGCGGCAAGTAACTTGAAGAAGGTTTCGTTGGAGCTGGGCGGGAAGAGTCCGCTGGTGATTTGCAATGATGCCGATGGTGAGTTGTATTCTGTTTTTTGTACCGCTAGATTATCAATGATGGTGTGATGATGTGTATCAGCATAAAATGTTTAAATTATGATTCGACGTTGATGTTCCACTCCTTTGAAGCTTCATCACATAAAAGTATGATTTACAGCAAGTTTCAGTTAGATGCATCACCTAAAGAGAATTAATAAATTTATTTATCAAAAGATTTTAAATCTTCCAAAGAAATTGAAAAAAAATGTATGGAAAATTACAAATTGTCAAAAAAGAAATCTTAATTGGCCATTAATATTTTCAAATTTTCTACGATTTTTTTTTGATTATCCAACGAATAAAAGAAGATCGAATAATATAGAGCCTTCCATAAACGAATATGTATAGATAAACAATAAATCAAATTTCTCACAAATAATAGGGGCTTTTATGCTTGAAGCTATCATCTTTTGTGTGAAGCTTTGAGTTTCATGGAAAACTTGCATTTTATTCACGCAAATTTTGATTTTATTATAGAAACTACTGTTCTTACCTCTTGATGACTCTATCTTTAAAGCTCTCTTCTTAAATTACTGTTGATATCAAAATGAAACGTGTCATTTAATTCACATTGTATTAATAAATATATTCCAGTGGACGAGGCCGCTCAGATTGCTTATAATGGTGTTTTCGAGAACATGGGACAGGTCTGCGTTGCAGCTTCTCGCACCTTTGTACAGGAGGATATTTACGATGCGTTCGTACAGAAAGCCATCGAACTGGCGAAGGGACGCAAAGTGGGAAATCCGTTCAGCCAAGGGACCCAACACGGACCTCAAATCGATGAAAAGCAGTTCAAGAAGATTCTCGGCTACATCGAAACAGGCAAGAAGGAAGGCGCCAAACTGGAGACCGGCGGTGTTCGAGTTGGAGAGGAAGGATACTTCATCGAACCGACCGTTTTTTCCAACGTTACCGACGACATGACCATCGCCAGAGAGGAGATTTTCGGCCCAGTTCAAAGCATCATCAAGTTCAAAACGCTGGACGAGGCTATCGAACGAGCAAATGCCACTAATTTTGGCCTGGCAGCTGGAATTTTGACCAAAAACCTAAACGATGCCCTCACCTTCACCAATGCCGTCGAGGCCGGAAACGTTTGGGTCAATACTTATATGGCAGTGTCGATCCAAGCACCGTTCGGTGGCTATAAGCAGTCCGGTGTGGGCCGTGAAATGGGCAGGGATGGCGTGGAGGAGTACTTGGAAACGAAGACCGTCTCTATCAAGCTGCCCGCTAAGGTCTAAATCATTGCGACTTTGGTGTAAGAGTCTTTGATTGGGTAGTGTTAAGTTATGACCAAAATACAATTTTTTAAACAAAAAACGCGTAAATAAAGTATCGCTCGTTTTTAGGTACTTATCCTTAACCGATCTGCTCGCAACAAGTTGCATTCGACGCGGATTCTACGGGATCAGAAATTATGGCCAAAATACATTTTTCATAAGAAAAACGCGTAAAAAACTCTCACTCATTTTAAGGCACTTATCTTTAATAGACAGGATGACAACAGGTTGCAATCGACGAATAATCCTGTCCTATTATTTCCTATTGAATATTAGTCATATCAGGCCCAAATACTAATTTCAAAACGTGCATAGAAAAATCCTGCTTTTGGCTCTTATACGATTTGCTCGCAACAAGTTGCGTTTGACGGAAAATTTTACAACAAATATGGTCGAATGCAAAAAGCAGTACATATACACCTCTTATTCTTTTTTTGAAAACTCTATTTGTGCAATTGTACAACATTTGAAAGATTTAGTTCGAGAAATGTATTAGAGGGTTGCCACTTCCTTCTGAGAGGTTTGAACCCACGACCCTAATATGCTAGTCAGTTGCTTTCCCTACTAAGCTACAATGGACCTCGGTCGTCCTTCACAGCTTAGCGGGTACCAAAATCCCAACACCATGCACATAGCCGAACTATCCCAATTCAATTATTTTATATTATTTTGATCAATGTAAACTACACCATTCAAGCTCTTCTGGTTCTAACTAGTTAAATCGAGAGTGGGCCATCGTGCCATGATATCGCTGCTGCAGAGTTGTTTCCCTATTTCGCTGCTACAAGCTAACTTCTGCTCACCCAAGCCACTTCAAGTAGTCATTATTTTTCAACCGACCACTAATCAACCGCAAACTCTATTTCGGATGCCGATTTTCACTGCGGCCATCCAAACCCTTCTTCGCCATCTCCGTGTCATGCCTGCCGCCATTCAGAAACCACCAAGCTAGCATTCATCGGAGTCTCCGGTGGCCACTTCAAGCTACCGTTTCTCCATCGCAGGGTCGGTCACATACCCGAAGCCAGCGAATGAATAACTATAAGCGTAACGCGATTGTTTTTAATAAAACCACTCCACCGAAAACTCTCCCTTCCATACAACACCCTGAGACCCGGTAGAAAAGGGACCTTGATTGGTCACCCCAAAAGCTGCCGTTGGCTATAGACCAGCAGTTTGAGAAAATTTTCCATACGAATTAGAACGTCCAAGGTTTGAGTATGTCCAAAATTTGATTTTCCACGGTATAAAACCAAATAACGTAAGTTGCCTTTACCAATTGTTTTCATAATGTCAATTTCAACAAATTCCATTCCAATAAGGCACTGCATAAACGAATCTCTTTCTTTTTCGTTCTTCATAAAAGTTCGAGAACAATAAGGCCAGTAAACATTAAATATTATACTTAAGATTTCTTTGCAGTGGGAAAAAGATGAAGCTCTTTCTTGCAGTGTCCTATTACATAATTTCATAGCATTTACGAATTACATGAAAGGCAAATGAAACGTTTCTAAAGATCCACAAAGGTTATCATAAATCCGTGTTCATGCCCTCCAAGATCGACGATCAACAACAACTTAACGCTAATCTATAACTAGCTGTTTGTACCTGGCCTTGCTCGAAATTGCCAGTTTGACTTGCCGTTTTTTGTACAATCATTTGTTTCAGAAACTGCATATAACCATTTTGGACAGTTCCGAGAAGACAACAAAAAACTGTGGACAAATTGGCACCGAATCTATTGATTTCTTCGATACAGATCAAAAGTTTTTTTTTTTGGCAAAACTCAGCAAAACTTCCAGTTCGAAAACTACAAGCAGTACTTACTCTCAGTCCCGCTACAATTGGAATGGCCATGGTCGCAAATTCTATTTTCTTTTTTACTAGCTGCATTCTTGATATGCTTGGTTATAATCATAAGCCGTTCCTTATAACAGTGTTCAATAAATACCAAAACTCACACGCTTCACAGAAAGAAAAAATGGCATTAAAATTTTCTCAGTTACGCGTTATATGGGGGAGGATGGGGGTTCCAAAAATGTTACTTTTTGTTACGAGGGGGAGGGAGGGGGTCAAAAACTCTAATTTTTGCGAAACGTAATTTGTGAACAGACCCCAACCTAAGCGTTTTCTTGGAGGCGGAGTCAATGTACGCTGCATAAGGGGCCCAACACACGCTCCGATATGTTGTACAACTTTGACTCCGCCCCCAAGTAAGTCCGACCAATATAGTCTCTACAACCGTCGGACGAACAGTTGCTCCAACCAAAACAACAACGAACAATAATATCAGCAAACGTCATTTCCCTAGTAACTTTGCGCTTGCGCTGATGGTTTTGTTGCTTCCAACGGAGTTTCCGACATTCGACGACATCATCATTGTGGCCACCGGGTGGTTCCCTGAAAGATCCAGAACATCCGTAAACATGGTCAGTTCGTAAATTTCCTTGTAGAGCGGCGGGATTATTTTATAAACTTATTGTTATCGAACCCTGAGCATAAAATAGATGTTTTGACCACACACGAACCATTGTGGCCACCGGGTGATCCCCTGGAAGATCCGGAATATCGGAAAAAATAGTCAATGCAAATCTTCATCGTTGAGCGACGATATTTATTTAAACCTTCATCTTCTTCTTCTTCTTCTTCTTATTGGCATTCCATCCCACAATGGATGAGCCGCCTCGGACAAACCGCCTCAAAACGAGTGTTCATTAAGCATTTCCACAGTTATTAACTGCGAGGTTTCTTAGCCAAGTTACCATTTCTGCATTTGTATATAATGAGGCTAACACGATGATACTTTTATGCCCAGGGAAGTCGAGACAATTCGGAAGTTCCTCCAGGAATTTCTTCGGAAGTTCCTCCAGGAATTCCTTCGGAAGTTCCTCCAGGAATTCTTTCAGAAGTTTCTTCAGGAATTCTCTCGGAAGTTCCTCCAGGAATTCTCTCAGGGATTCCTTCGGAAGCTCCACCTGGAATTCTTTCGGAAATTCCTCTAGGAATTCCTTTGGAAATTCCTCCAGAAATTCCTTCGTAAGTTCCTCCAGGGATTCCTTCGGAAGTTCCTCCAGGGATTCCTTCGGAAGTTCCTCCAGAAATTCCTTCGGAAGTTCCTCCAGGAATTCCCTCGGAATTCCTCGGAGTTCCTCTACACTGCCGTAAAAATCCTTCCGAATCTCATTAACTTACCTTCGCTGAAATTTCCACAGAACTTATCATAATTCTTTATGACAGGAATTCAACAAGTTCCAATCTCCAGAATTCACTCTCCAGTTTGAATCCTCAGTTTTCCAGAATTCCAGAATCATAACCATGTTGTTCGAAAAAACAACTGAGTTCAGAATTCATGAATTTTTTTCTCAGGAATTAGAAGTTTTTTAGGAACCAGAAAATCCAGCCTCAGAAATTCCTAAGAAACCTTTTGAAATTCTTCTCAGATTAGGAAATTCTTTTTCCTTGATTTTATTATTAGGAAGTTCTAAATTTATTAAATAAATGTTCTTAGGAATTTCTTCAGGAATTTCTCAGTACAAGCTTATGGGAAGAGGAAGGTTCCTGTGTTTTTTATCGATCCTCCGAGGATTCAGAAACTGGATTTCTTTCTCGGAAATTGTTTCCTAGCGTTTTCTTAGGAGTTTACGCTGGATAGTTCTTTGTTTCTGACTTCTCAAGCTCTCTATAAGACGACCACACAGTTGTTCAACCAACGAAAATTCTTGAATAATCAGTACTTTCGCTTAGAGTTCACTCCAAACGAAAAATTTTTCTAATTTTTAAATGATCTCAAACAGGGTGATGTCCGTGAATCCAAGGTATATTTCGTCTAATCTTATACTACGAGTATGTTCTTTTGAATAATTCTTGGCTTCAGACGAAGAAACAAAAGATGCAAACTTCAAGCGAGTATTTTAACCTTCTTCAAAATTCTTTTTACATTTAGACCCACACTATTTTCAGAAGTTAATTTTTCACGAGCATTAAGGTTGATATTGCAAGGTCAACATTGCCCAAAATGATTCGAAGAACGAACCACAATTATAATGCTCTGTGGTCAACCAGGACTAACCATCTACACCGGAAACATAACAGCTCTGCAGTTCTGCAATCAGCTGAATTTGATCAGTGAGCCGAAACGCAGAATTGGTCAAATATTGAAACAGACCGCTCATATTTTCGAATGTGGCGTCAAGTACAAAAAACCATCAGATCGTGCGGCAGATTTTTTTATCAAAACATCGCTCCAAAATTTCTCCAGGAATTCCTCCACTGGAATTCCTAACAAGTTCTAAGATCTTGAGGACCATCTCCAGAATGGGTTCCTCGAATCCATTCCTAAAATATCCAGGAATTATGAAGTTCAGGAAAATTAGATCAAAGTTTCAACTGTTCGGGAATATTTTTTCCCATGAAATAAGTAAATCCTAAATTCTCCAACAATTTCCTCAATTCCTCGAAGTTTTCCAGAAGTCCTCCAAGAATTTCCTCAGGGTTCTCAACACCCTCAAGCCGATCCGATTCAGTTCTCCAGGAAATTCACCGAAGTTCCTCCGGAATCATCTGAGATCGACGATCACCTGACTCCGGGGTTCCTGAGAATTTCTCCGGAAGCTGTTCTGGAGCCTCCAGTTCCACTCCAGAATTCCTCCTCCCGTCTCTGAATCTTTCGGAATAGATCCTTTGAAATTCAAGTTGTTTTTTGAATTTGAAGCATATTCAATAAATAAAGTTTTTCTTGTTTGTTCCTCCTTCCTTGACCTCGATTTTGTCCTCAGAACGCCAGAACTGTTCTAAGGAATTCCTTTGAAGTTTTCCAGAATTCAGAATTTCATGGAATTGTTTCCAGGAATTTTTTGAAACGAAATGAAGTTTTTTCAGGGTTTCCTGGACTTAAGGAATTCGAAATATTTTTTTCTGAATGTCCAGAATTCCTAAGTTCCTCCAGGAATCGAATTCTTTGAAATTCCTCCAGGTCGTCCTCAATTCCTAAGATTCTAATAAGTTAAAAAGTTCCTCCAGGAAATTTTTAAAAGTTCCTCGAGTTTCTGAATCTCCAGGAATTTCCAAATTCCTTTTCACTCAATTCCTCAAGTTCCAAATTCCTTACCGGACTTCCGAAATGTTCGGAATTCCAGGAAACCTCGCAACCTCCACAGAATTGTTCCTCAAATTCTCCGGTTCCTCGAGTTCAAGGTTTTGATTTCAGCCGACGAATTCAATGAAGTCTCCAATTCATAACTTCTCCAGAGTCCGAATTCTCCAGAATCAAGTTCCTCGGAAGTTAAAATTCCATGAAGTCCTCCAGAATGACAGAATCTCGGAGTGTTGTTCAGCAATCAGGAAGAGGAAGAGGCCTCCCATAATTCCTCCGAAGTTCCTCAGGAATTCCTCATTTCCAGAATTTATCTTCCTTTCTTCCACAGGTTTATCTCTTCACAATTAGATTTCTCCATATGTGGAATCTTCAGTTTTGAATTCTCCCTTTCAAACCCTAAATAATTTTTTCTAAGACTCCAAATATTTCAAAATTCTGCACCACTATTTGATCTCTAAACAAGTTCTCCAGAATTCAAAGTTTCCAGAACAACCGGTTCCTCGTTCCCACCTCGGTACTGTCCATGGAAGTTCCTCAGCAGCTCAGAAGTCTTCCAAAATTTGAAGTTTGGAATCACATTCCTCCAGGTTTCTGGAATTCCTCAGGAAACCCTGGAAGTTGTCAGGAAGTTTCAAACAGATCAGTTCCTCCGGAAATTTGTGAATTCCTACAAGACCACCGCCTGGAAAATTCTTAGGAATCTTTCCCAGGCTTTCTGGAAGGAATTCTCGAAAGATTCCTGAAAATTCCTCCAAATTCCTGGAACACCTGAAATTCTTCCAAATTTGGGAAGTTCCTGAAGGAATTCCTGTGAAGTTCCTCCAAATTTGAAGTGATCTCAGGAATTTGAAGTTCTCAAACTTGTTTCTGGAATTCCTCAAGTTCCAAATAATGGAAGTTCAAAGTTGTCAATAAAAAATTGTTGAACGGATTTATTCCTCCAGGAATCTCGAGTTCCTCCAGGAATAAGTTCCTCAAATTCGATGGATCCTGGTTCCTTGGGAATCTGGAAGTTCCTCAAAATGATGAATTTTCCTCCAAAATGTTCGATTCCCAAATTCTAGGGGTTAATGGGGATGACAGGAATGTCTGAAATTTGAAAAAGTTCAGGAATTAGTGCTCATGAACGAAGGAATTCGTCCAAAAAATTCCTAGTTCCAGGTTCTACAATCTACCTAAGTTCTCCAAATCTCCTCCAAAAAAGCCGGAAGTTAAGAAGTTCCTGGAAGAAGTCAAGGTTCCCCCAAGGAAGTTTCAAATTCATTCGAAAATGAGGAAGGAATTCATCAGAAGTTCCTGGAATTTATGGAAGTTTGGAACAGAAGGGTCAGACTGTTGTTCTAACGTGGACATTCTGGAAGTTCCTCAAACCGCCCTCAGAATAAATAAGTTCTCAGAATTCCCCGAAGTTGTTCCAGAGGATCTCCGAAGCTAGGAATCAGTTCCTCCAGGTGATCAGCTCCCTGGGAATGGGAATTCCGAAGTTCCTCAAATTCCTCAGAATTCCTCGGAAGCGATATCCAAAGTCAACACTTCCACTCACGGAAGTTCCTCCGGAATTATCCGGCCCGGAAATTCCTCAGGATGGAAACCTAAAAGGCCCGGAAACCAGATTCTAGGAGGAACAAACATTGAAATTCCAGGAATTCCTCGGAAGTCTCCAGGAATTCCTCCGGAAGTTCATTATCGAAGAATCCAGGAATTCCTCGATGCTCCATAATGAAGTTACAACTCCAAAGTTCCTCCAAAAGTTTCCAGGAAGAACAGGAAGTCCTCAGGAAAGAATTTTCGGAATATAAGGAAAAGTTGAGAAGTTCCTCGGAAGTTATTCTCGAAATTGCTAGAGGAATTCAGTTCTCCAAATTCAGCCGAAGTTTCCAATTGAAAGTTCTCAGAATTCCTCGTTCCCAGGAACGAAGCTGTTCCAGGAATTTCCGGAAGTTCTCAGAACCTCGCTTACACCACCCCCTCATCTTTCCCAATGCTCCACTCCCCAATTCCGGAAGTTCCCAGGAATTCCTCGAAGGAACAGGATTCAAAAGTTCCTCCAGAGTTCGCGACCTCAACCCCACAACCTCCATTTCATCCCTCCCAAATATAGAAGGTATAGGAAGGTTCCAAATCAAATCCTTTGAGGAATTCCTCGGTTTGTTTCATAAATTCATCTGCTTCTTCAACCTCCGAGTCTAATTCCTTCCTGGAATTCTCCTTCATTGAAATCGTTCCAGGAATACTCCAACGAAGTCCTCCAGAATTCCTCCATGCCATTCCAAATTTGGGAACGACCAGATTCGAAGCTCCAGGATCGATAACTCCTCCAGAATTCCTCATTTAGTGGAGAGTTTTGGGTTTGGAATTCATCAGGTGAAAATTCCTCACGGTGACCTCCGAAGTTCCTCCAGAATTTGAGTTCCAAATTCCTCGGAAGTTCTGAAAATGGAGTCTGGATTCCCGCGGTTCCTCCAGGAAGCTGGAAGTTTGTGGTTTTCCACAGTTCTGGGAATTCGAGAAGAAGTTCTCCAGAATTCCGTGGGCTAATTGATTTTCTAAAAAAATTTAGGAAGTTCTGGACGGACATGAGACCTCGGTTGGTTCCTCGAAATCTGAGAGACAGTTCTCAGGATCAAAGTTTTTGGAAGGAAAATTCGAAATTCCTATGGAATTCTGAAGTTCTCGGAATTCCTGGAAGTATCCACATTCATGAAGCTCAAGAACTCCAGAATTCACGAAAATCGGAAGTTTGGGCTCCAATGTTTCAGAAGTAAAATGGTTCTCGAAATGATTTTCAGGAAGTTAAAGTAAGGAACCTCAGAATTCCTCGTTGCGGACTCTCCCCAGGCTAGAATTTAAATAAAATGAGTTCCTAGAATTCAGTGAAGCTAATCCCTTAATTCTGAAGTAAAATAAATAAATAATGTTTGGATTTTGGAAGAATGGATTTGAATTGGATATGGATTGGATTTGGAATGTATTTGAAACGGATTTGGATTAGATTTTGGTTGGATTTGGATTGTACTTGATTTAGATTTGGATTAGAATTGCATTTTATTAGATTTGCATTTGGAACGGATTTAGATAGGATTTGGATCGGATTTGGATTAGATTTTGTTGATTATAATAGAGTTACATTGAATTATTTGAAATGTTTGGATGAATTGTCTTGAGATTTCAGTGTTAGATTGGATGTTTCAGGAATTATTGAAGTCTGGATATTAAGATGGAATTTGGTTTATAGTTTTAAAAGCTCAAAATTTTCTATCATTAGATTTATGATTGATGGATTTGGAATAGATTTAGACAAAATATGAAATAGATTGGATTGGAATCATTGATAGATTGGATTGGATTTAGTTGAAATAATGTTGAATTCTTTTTGGATTTATTGAATTGGATTTGGATTTGTGATTTTTTCATTTCTTTGATCAAAATCTCATTTACATAGATTCAAATCTATTGGATGTGATAGATTTTGGACAAAATAGCAAAGTATGAATCGATTGTTTTCGAGTACCATCATTGATCATCCCCATGTTGTGGCCTCAAGTTCAATTTTGAGCTCGTTGGTTTAAGATGGCTGTGGTTGTGATTTAATGGGCGGTATAAGATATTTAGATTATTGCTGCAATATAAAATATTTCTTGTGAGATCAGTATTATAACACTAGGTACCAATTTAGTTCAACATTTAAATGATACAACCTATTGACTTGCATTTTGTTGTTCTGCGATTGAAAACTACGATGATCAGACAAGTTTATTTTGGAGTTCAGTTTTCAAAGGAAATTGTCGGATTCTCAAAAGCAATATGGTCATCTTCGTCTCGCGTAAATAACTTTAAAAAAATCAATGCGTTCTATGCTACAGGTTTTTTTTTACCTTTTTAATGAGAGAAGAAGGGAAATGTGGGGTTTGAGTAAGTTACCATCAGCGTGTGATTATATATTAACACCTAAACGCGTCGACCAGTGCGCAGCAAGCCATGACTCGGGCTCTTCTGGTCAGACCTCCGTGGCGTGCACACGACCCACGGAGAGCTGCTGTAATAACAATTCGCTCGGCCATTTGGGGCCACACAAAGTTTAACTTGTTAACAGGCAACCATATGCAAACACGCTTGGAACGGTGCTTGGTGCTAACTTTGTATAAACGATCTCAAAGAGGTTTTGACCGACTTTTATATAATTGTTCCATTATACGAGTATTGACTATTTATTAATGTTCTCGGCTTCTCAATGTTTCACAATTTATTCACAAATTATATCTTCTTTTTTGTTGGCACAACATCCACCTCTGAGATAGTTCGCCTCGTAGATAAAGAGTTCACAGTTTATTATCTGAGAGGTTTCTAAGCCAAGTCGAGAAGCCCCAGCCACATTCAGCATGGTCTTGTCTTGTAACTACATATCTCACCTCTATAGGATTTAGAAGACAAAAAAGAACATTAATGATGATTCGTAATATTATTCTACTCGACTACTCAAGTCGATTTATGGTTATTCTGTGGCCTTCTGACGTTCACAAGGAAAACAAAATTCAGAAGTAAAATTCTAAATAATGCCAGTCATTCCACGATTTCACAATGTTTTGGTGCTTGTCGTCGGTGGTTGAAGCGGTTTTCATATTGCGTAGCACGATCTTGAAAAGCAAACCGAGTTCTACAGCTATGATACGCTAGTTGGATCACAACCTAATCTCAATTTATGTTCATAGTTCACTATTTAGGGTAACTATCAGGCATCTCCAAATAAGCATTCGTGTTGACTGATTGTAAATTTAGCATGGTAACGGTTAGTTTGTAAATAGTTAGGCCCAACCAATGAGCATACAACTAAAGAAACACCCATATGCGAATGGTTATCATGAAAATAGATTTGTTGCGTACCAGCAACCAGATGGGAAACCAGGAAAAAAAACCGTTTGTATGTGTCTATCGAACTGTGGAATTGAGCATGTCTTCCCTAAATCTTTGGGTATCATGGCGCGCACACAGCTAACATCTAGCACCTAGTAGTCACGCCGACGAAAACGAAAAGCGTGCTCAATTATAAACAACATTGTCGAGACTACACTTCCGACTATAAATTTGTCACCAAACACGATTGACTTCTTCACAGTCCTTTCGAAATTTATCTGAATACCTAATGTTCGTTTGATATAGAATCAATTGTACCGGATATTAAATTTTGAATACTAAACTACTGATTATCCTCTGATTAAATAAAAAAAAATGCTAAGCAGGACATGAAATGTTCCAAACAATTATCCCTCTCGGTTTCATTTTCTTGCTGATGATTAAAATGTTGTGCTGGATTGACATGTATTTAAAGTCCCAACTGAACGCTCTAGTATAGTAATGAGCTAGATATAATTAGCTAAAAATGAACTAAATTCAATTGCATAAAGGTGGCCCCAAACCTATGATCAGAAGTGTATGAACGGCAGAGCCCTAAATAAATAAAAACAGCGCACACAAACGCGCATTCCATGGTAGCAGATAGCGCTGCTTTTAAAACTGAAGCAGCCGGTCAACAACTGGTACCGGGCGCGAGCGTGGCTCTTCAGTCCATTTCGAGAATCATTCCAAAGCAGTCGATTCGTACTTTTGGTGCTGTTATCTTTTTCTAATTCATTCACTATGGCAAATTCAACTCCAGAGATTAAGTACACGCAGATCTTCATCAACAATGAATTCGTGGATGCCGTTAGTGGAAAAGTTTTCCCAACAGTGAACCCATCGACGGGTAAGAAAATCGTGGACATCGCCGAAGGTGACAAGGCCGATGTGGACTTGGCCGTTGAAGCTGCCAAAGCCGCTTTCCAGCGTAGTGGAAAGTGGCGCCAGATGGATGCATCAGCCCGTGGAAAGTTGTTGTACAAACTGGCCGATTTAATGGAGCGCGATGTGCAACAGATTGCTAGTTTGGAATCATTGGATAACGGCAAACCTTACACAAATGCTGTTTACGACGTGCACGGTTCCATACTTTGTCTGCGGTATTGTGCTGGATGGGCTGATAAAATAACCGGCGAGACCGTTCCTTCAGATGGACCCCACCTGACTTACACTCGTAAGGAACCGTTCGGAGTTGTGGGGCAAATCATCCCATGGAACTATCCGCTGCTGATGTTGGCCTGGAAGTGGGGTCCAGCCCTCGCTGCTGGCTGCACTATCGTTATGAAGCCGGCCGAGCAGACACCCTTGACGGCTCTGTACATGTGTTCACTGGCGAAGGAAGCCGGTTTTCCCCCCGGTGTGGTCAATATGGTGCCCGGGTATGGACCCACGGCTGGTAATGCCATCACAATGCATCCGGAGATTCGCAAGGTGGCCTTCACTGGTTCGGTTGAGGTGGGAAAGATGGTGATGGCTGGTGCGGCGAGTAACTTAAAGAAGGTGTCGTTGGAGCTGGGAGGCAAGAGTCCGCTGGTGATTTGCAATGATGTTGACGGTGAGTTTTGTTCTGTTTATTCAAGCGCTAGATTGCCAATGATGATAGCATGGTGTGTTGATGTGTATCGGTATGAAATGTTTAAATTGTAATACGACGTTGTTGTTCAACTCCTTCGAAGTTTGATGATGATAAATTTTGATTCATCGGGTTTCAATGATTTGCTTAACTCTAAGTTGACTTATGCTACAATAGATCTTATAACTGGCGAGTGGCACATCAAAACAGGACTTTTCGCAGTTTTTTTGTGAAAGGATTTAGCGTTCCTAAATTCTAATTCAATTGACTCAAAATAAGAGGTATTCTGAGGTACTAAATAATCTATCTCAACAAATGTCATTTACCATATTCAAATTAATACTTCTTGTACAATATATTTACATTCCAACTTGACCTGCTTTAAAACTTAGTGCTACTTCAGTATTTCTCCATAGTTATAATTTGAAAAAAAAATGGTACGCCTGCCCTTACATGAATATGTATCCGTGAATCGAGAATGTTTCCTACTAGAATATACATCCTAGAGCGGATCCGACTACGCCCTTGATCGCAAGGCTAACTGGAAAACTGCATTTAAATGCGTCAGGCAGTTTTATCATGTGTTTCAATTTCTCACATTTCGCAATAATTGTTTCTTACTATGCACTTATTTTTCACTTACCCTTGTTCTCCTTTCATTACACGTTTCCTCTTGATTAAAAAACCACGGGAAGATGGGAAACATCTCATATTGCAGTAATATCACGATTTTATCACCCCCTTGGTGAATTTTGGGGTGATACAACAGGGCATATGACAAGATCGGGAAAAAATCACTAATATGAATCAGTTTATTCCATTTTTCTCTCTTGTCTTGTCAAGCTGAATATAAAATTTTCGTGTAGGAATGAAAAATTCTGTACACATATCAAAATTTTCGCTGAAACCAGAATAAAGAAGCAATTAAACAAAAAAATCCAAATTCACCAAATAGATTAAAAAAACTGAATTAAAAAATACAAATTGTTCATTGGAAAAATCAATATTTAGCACAAATATTTGCAATTTTTCCCGAGAGAAATATAATAAACATTTAAATTTTCCGAATAAAAAGAGTTTAAGGTGACTCAAGGAGGAACTACACATCGTGTTATTTTTCCTATCTTTTGTCTCTTTCTAGCATTGCCGCCTCGTAATTTTAGAGCGGCCTATTCCGGTTTTCAGTTGTTTGATGTAACTGTAAATGTATCAGCATGTAGATTGCGAGTAAGCACGCGCCGGTGATACTTTTTCAAAATCATATTTGATGTAGAAAAAAATTAAGCATTCAATGATGAAAATAATGACGATTTGATGATTATTTTTGCTTCCCGTGTCACCTTAAACAATATAGTATTTAATTTCCATAAAATAATAAAATCTACCAATTTTCTTATACACAATGGACGCTTTTCTGTATTGAATTTGTTTTGTGGTAGAGCTTTAATTTTTAATTTATGTTTCATGAAAAATTTGTATTTTTTTCTATCTCAAATTAAATATCGGTATGGAAAAAAACATGTTTCTTTTTTGTTTTTTAATGCAAAATACTTTGTAATACTGACTTTTCCTTTTCATCTTTTGTTGTCTAACCAATTTTTATATTGTATTGAAACTAGTCAATAAATTCACATACCGTATTTCATTCTAATAATATTTACATATATTGCAGTGAACGAGGCCGCTCAGATTGCTTATGCCGGCGTTTTCGAGAATATGGGCCAGTGCTGTATTGCAGCTACTCGCACCTTCGTACAGGAGGAAATTTACGATGCGTTCGTGCAGAAGGCCTCCGAACTGGCCAAAGGACGCAAAGTGGGCAATCCGTTCAGCCAAGGAACCCAACATGGACCTCAAATCGATGAAACGCAGTTCAAGAAGATTCTCGGCTACATCGAAACAGCCAAGAAGGAAGGTGCCAAACTGGAGTCCGGCGGTGTTCGGGTTGGAGAGGAAGGATACTTCATCGAACCGACCGTTTTTTCCAACGTTACCGATGACATGACCATCGCCAAAGAGGAAATTTTCGGTCCAGTTCAAAGCATCATCAAGTTCAAGACGCTGGACGAGGCTATCGAAAGAGCGAACGCCACCAATTTCGGCCTGGCAGCTGGAATTGTGACCAAAAGCCTAAACAATGCCCTCACCTTCAGCAATGCCGTCGAGGCCGGGTCCGTTTGGGTCAATACTTATTTGGCAGTGGCAGTTCAGGCTCCGTTCGGTGGCTACAAGCAGTCCGGTGTGGGTCGTGAAATGGGCAAGGAAGGCATTGAGGAGTACCTAGAAACGAAGACAGTCTCCATCAGGCTACCCGCTAAGGTTTAAAGCATTGCACCAAGAATTTCGTATTTTATTATCGCGTCAAGATAACGGAATATATACATTTTTTTTAACAAACAAGTCATACCTGTAGGTCATCGCGGACAAACATGCGATAAATTTCAATTGTATACACATGTGAATAAATTATCTCAACCCTCATTCGAATGCTGCAGTTGAAGCGATATGAACCGAATTTCCGTACATGGTCTTGTTCTGTATCACTGGTATTGGTCATCTGCGTTTCTTGCAAGCATTCGTCCATCTAGTCCGACTGTAACTAAAGCATATGCCAAACACAGTTAAATAACTGAAAGTGATCCACCATACTGAGATGTACCTTTTGTGCTGCTTGTTGGTACATAGGGGAAGATGCCACAAAAGCTACCCTTCTGTTCGCGCTTTATGTTCACCCGACCAGCAGATGGCAGATTTTTATACAGTTCTGCATAAGAACCCTACAGAAACTGTATAACCATTTGGCACATACAATTTCGTAAGATTTAAATATGACCCTTGTATTTAAATTTCACAATTCTGCATTCTTTTAATACAGTATTTGTATAGAAAGCTTATGTTTTGGGTGTATGAATGTCAAATAGGTTCATAGATTGAAGTGCATCCTACTTGGATTGTCATTCAAATTTGCTGTTTTTCAATGCTAAACATTTCGAGGTACGAACTTTGAAATTAATATGTGTTTGCTTGAGTGGAATAGGATCACCGAATCAATTGGGAATGTAGAATCATTTGCTTAGACGAAGCGTATCACTCCAATTCTCCCCAACACACAATTCTCGCTTAACTTTTCAAAAGGACCTAAGTAACATTTTTTTCATTAATTAATTTGAATAGCGCAATCAACAGAAAAACATGAAAGCTTTTGTTTGCAGTACTCAAATTAATTCATGAAAAAAATGTTACTTAGGTCCTTTTGAAAAGTCAAGCGAGAATTATCGAAAATCCAACTAACGATGCTCTCTGAGAAGATTACGAACGCGAAGCGCGATACGAAGCAAAACGAATGATAATGGCAAATCGCGCTTTGCTTACACTCTATCCCTGTTTTACGTGCCTGCATCTCTGAATGCTTCGTCACCTACATTCTTCTTCTACCTACGACTACTTTACTGCCGTTAATGACTTATTTGTCCCACATGAATAGGAAACCCAGCAAAGATGGGACAGATATGCGATTCACGGCAGTTTAGTTCGGTGGACTAAATGATGGGTTGAAATGAGTTGTTAGGGGATACCAACAATACTACATTTTTATTGTACATACATACATGTGGAATTAGACCTTCGCTGTCTCTTTGCTTTAGAGCGAATGGATACGTGCTCGGACACAGATGACATTCGTAAAACCGATTGAAAGCTGATGCCAATGCTGTTCATATTTTTCCCTAAATTCTGAATATTCGAAACGCCGATTACACTGGGGTTCACATGGGGGTATCGCGTAGTGTAAACAAAGAACCACAAGTGAAAGATCATTCATTCTGCAGTGACGGAGACGAATCGTCACGGAAGAACATCCTCTATGAAAGCATGCCGTCATCACGTTTGCTACCGCAGTCACCGCAACGCTTTTTACAGTTTCACGATCAACTTGTGTCGCTGAAATTGTTGGTGGATGCCGTCTTATTGAAAATGTTATTGGAAAAGTACAAAACCTCGAGTAAGCTAACTAGGGTAACGGGAGGTAATGTTAGCCTTGCATGTAACGTTGATTGATCGCACAAATTGTTCTATAATTCGGCGATAATACATCGTTTTGTTGAGAGATATGTATCACTGCTTCCTTTAAAAAAGTGTATCAAGCATATTTAAATTACATTACGCTAGATTCATGCACTTATTTAACTAATAAATGCAATAATGATTTATTATTTAAGAGCGCCTTAGGGGAAATATTGCGTAGTTCTAAGACTTTACAATCATTCTTCCATTTCTTCTTCTTCTTATTGGCATTACATCCCTACACTGGGACAGAGCCGCCTCGCAGCTTAGTGGTCATTAAGCACTTCCACAGTTATTAACTGCGAGGTTTCTAAGCCAGGTTACCATTTTTGCATTCGTATATCATGAGGCTAACACGATGATACTTTTATGCCCAGGGAAGTCGAGACAATTTCCAATCCGAAAATTGCCAAGACCGGCACCGGGAATCGAACCCAGCCACCCTCAGCATGGTCTTGCTTTGTAGCCGCGCGGCTTACCTCACGGCTAAGGAGGATTCTTCCATTTACTTCCACTTTAATCAACTTTGTATGTCTCAACAGATACGTATTTCGTTTTCTGCTTAAAAACTTTTTCAGTGTTTTGTTATCGACACACACGATAACAAAAAACTGAAGAAGTTTTTAAGTAGTAAACGAAATACGTATCTGTTGATACAAGCAAATTTGATTATAGCGGAAGTAAATGGAAGAATTGTGAAGTTTCACAATACGCTTAAAATGGACCACTCAAAATTGAGTCGAATTCGACTCATTTTCATTAAAAACGGGACAACCGAAAATTTGAGTTGAAGATACTACTTCAATAAAATGATGATCTCATTGTTTGATACAACAGATGGGAAACAAGTTTTTCTATCTATCTGACTGCGTTTAACGGCAAACCCTCCTATTGCCCTTCGCTCGCTTTCAAATCGATTTCTATAAAGACATTCTTCTTGCCTGCCGTATCCTAACAGAACTACCAAATCTATACTTTCGCCTCTAGTTCTATCATGAACATGTACGTCCAAGTTTGGAAGATGATATTAGCATTTCCATATCATTTTGTATGAGTTTTGCGTACACACATGCATACAAAACATACACACAGACATTATCTGACCCAGTTAGTTCCGGGTCTTTTATGAAAAGCTTGTTATCGGACAAATGTATAGACTTAACGTACACTTAGTGTACGAGAAAGGCAAAACGACCCTCCCCTAGCTATATTTGGAATTCCTTGGAGACCAATTCCTTACATTACACAATGATTTATTTTCGCCGACCCAAGATTTCCAGATGTTCTGAAGCTCGAAATCGCACGTCGTCCTCGCATGCTCTGAAGTTCGTTACCATGTCACCTTCGTTATCTTCCACAACGCCATCCAGGTGTTCTGGCACGTGGCTCATGTGTGGGAGCTTTATCTTTTGGTAGATTTTTTCATGTGTCATTCATTAGCGTGAAATAGCTGTTCTATTTGATTCCCATATCAGAAGGTTTAAATAAACATTTTGTGCTCTAAATATGTTCTCTCATGAATCAGCACATTTTTAGACTCAATAGTAACACTATGCCTATAGTTGACTCCTACGAGCTGTCGTAGGCCTTGAAGCAATAGCTGACACTACCATTAAGGTTAAACTGTACAGAATCCACATAAATTTTACCTCGCATTTTACCGGCACCAATTTCAACAGAGAAGCAAAGAATAACTGTCATCTTTTTATTTTAGCTGTGCTGCGTCGCAGCAAGCGTAGAATAAATAGATGACAGCTGCACGTTTGCTTCAGTATTGAGAGTCGTGCCCAAGATGAATACACAGCTAGGTGTTTCAATCTGCCCAATTTATGGACGAGAAGAAGGCGGGGGTGAAAAATTCATTTTCGGTGCAAAACATAAACAAACCGGCTGGCTCTCCCATACTAAAATCCAAGATGGCTGAATCGTGAATTTGGCAGATTGGAACACCTAGTGGTGTATTCATCTTGGTCGTGCCCTTGAAAACGTGAAGTGGAACAACATTATTGGATTCCGAAAAGTTCGTCCTTAATTGGTAGCTAGAGCATATATATATTTACTTGCTTATTGACTTAATGTATTCTGGAGCAAGCAAGTCTCTGCACTTGCCACGAGCTCATGCGCAATTTATTGAAATTTCGGGCTGGGTACAAGGGGCAGAGGTTCGTCTGTTGCCAAATGTAAAAACGTGGTTTTTCGTTAATTTCCAATTTCAACAGCTACTGCTAGAATAGTGATGTAGAAGGTATAAGTACGAGCTTGGGATTGATCTCATGCCCTCCTGCGAATGAGACAGAAACGATAGCCTGTTGCCGACTTAGCGGAAACAAT
Source organism: Armigeres subalbatus (assembly GCF_024139115.2). Taxonomy (NCBI): domain Eukaryota; kingdom Metazoa; phylum Arthropoda; class Insecta; order Diptera; family Culicidae; genus Armigeres; species Armigeres subalbatus. Next base: position 376,659,737 of record NC_085140.1, on the reverse strand, counting down.
GGTTTTGGCCATCAGAGAAGGTCCACACGGAACTTTAAATCGATTTCTAGGGTATCTGTTCTTATATTAATAACAATAAGGCAATGGGCATATGAAATGCATTGATTTCTCACCCAATAATCAAGAAACATGAGAATAATTATGCTCGGCTCACGTAATTTTTAATTGAAAACAATTTGGTAACTTCAAAAATGAAATTATTATCACATTATAGAAGTATTTAGCTAAAAAACATCATCACCGCCATGTACCTATTTCAATAACATTCAAAAACAGTTAATCCTATGCTTGTACCTATATCAATAATACTGTTTCCAACACAAAATACGCACACTATTACTTGTGTGTATACGTAACGATATGATTGCAGTGATGCCGAATTCTTCAATGTTTTGTATTTGAGTTGAAATATAATTACAAAATTGCAGTTTTTGTTGTAGTTTTTCAACTTATCAGCTTAATTTTATGTTTGTCATAGATTATCTTTTCGATTTACCTTATTTTACAAACATAAGAGTTGAATTTCACAATGAAAGTTCATTCAAGCATTTTTGAAATAAAAATCTAGGTCGGCAACCCTTGATACTGACACTACAAGCCATGTAACAGTTTGGAATACGGACAAGGATAATTTGGACGTTGTTCGAAATAAACCTATATCAAACTATAGGAAATCGTGTTAGTTTTTCAAATATATTTATATTTATAGTGAAAATGTGATGTGCTTTATATGCTGTGAAGTGAATTTTGAAAGGATTCATTTGTGTTAGCTTGAAATTGAGTGGAAAACAACGGAGCGATTCCAAGCAACAGCATCAAAATTTAAGAAAATTTTTAATTCATGATTTTCTATTGAGTTGAAACTTTGCACAGTTTTTCAATTTCATCTAAATCGTCATTTTTCGATATCAAATCTTCATATTGAGTCACGACTAACTTTTCAAAAGGGTGTATGTGAAAATGGTTCAAAAATATTTAAAAAGCTGCACAGCAAAAACGGAATGTTCGATTGTTATGATTTTTCAGCAAAGTTAGACAACTAAATGGTGATTCTTAAGAAAATGTGCAAAGTAAAAAAATTTTTTAGCCTTTAAAAATATCATTTTTGTCACAAAACTCAAATATCTCAAAACCCTATCTTTTTTCGAACGTAATTTTTTAGGGAAAACGGTCCATTATATTAGCTATCTACCATAAAAATTTGGTGATGGTAAACTAATAAACAAAAAGTTATGACATTTCAAACATTTCACAATTTTCACATATAGTAAACAAAAAAAATTTCCGTGTATTTTTTTTTTCAAGAATCGCAGTTTTGATGCTGATTTTATTGTTAAGGGCCTTGCGTGAGTTAAACAAGTTGTTTGTATGATATTCCATATTTATGTATTCATCGATATTATGTATATTATATGTATAAATATTATATGTATAAATAAATAAAAATGAATTAATATTATCCTAAGTATTAAATTAAATGTGGCAGTTACACAATGTTGTTATAGAAACTCTAAGAGCTTTGGGTTTGAATTTTGGTATGGGTTATGATATCATGAAAACAGTTTATTAATACTTATTTTTTTTTATTTTTATTCAAATTTTTAAAATATCGAACACTTTTGAATTATTATCAGCACAGTTTGAGTATAGTTTTGCTTTAATTTTATTTTCCGACAATGGAATGAAACAGTGAAATTTTTGGGTTCCTTGGATCGTTTTCGCGTTATTAAATTGCTCGCTGAGCTCTGAAGCCTTTATTTCGTACTCTTCAGTAGTAGTAAAACAAAATGATAATTTGGTTAAAATACTATTATTCTTCCATTTACTTCCACTATTAACTTTTTTATGTATCAACAAGCAGATACGTATTTCGTTTCCTACTTGGAAACTTCTTCAGTGTTTGTTATCGACTCGATAACAAACACTGAAGAAGTTTCCAAGTAGGAAACGAAATACGTATCTGCTTGTTGATACATAAAAAAGTTAATAGTGGAAGTAAATGGAAGAATAATAGTATTTTAACCTTGTAGCATTTCCCCTAAGACGCTCTAAAATAATTAATTATGATAATTTGGTTAAATCTTTTTCTTTTCTACGATTTGCCCAATCAAAAAGTTCTTTCGCAGTTTTAATTGGATGCTCACGTTCTTTGGCTAAACTTGCTCTTGTGACCATGCGCTTTATTGTTCCTCCAATAGCATCACAAGGACCTTTGCCATGTGATGTAGCAAAAAAATGCCATTCTGCATCAATTCCGTACATTGATTTAAATTGACATAGGCTCGAAAAATTCTTACGATTTTTGTACTGCGACGCTGCTCCATCAGACATGAAATATATCTTTTTGACTTCTTTATGCTTATCAACGCGTAAAAGGTTAATCATTTTTTCAATGAACAAGTTTACGGATACTGAATCGTGTCTTAAATCTTCGGAAATTATAATAAAACTTAAGTGTTCAATTTGCGTACTTCCATTAAAATAAATAACGAATGGATGAATTGTAGCTTGTTGTACGTTCCAGTGATGGGACTGCACTTCATCTTGCAATACAAAGCTGTAATTTTCAGAAAAATCACAAATGACTAAATATTCACCATTTTGTAATGTATTTTTCGTATTTTTTAAAAGCTGGATTGTTCTGTTTTAATGAAATCGTGAGGATTAAACTTTCTAATTTCAAGCAAAAATATGACACAAACTCATCTACAGGTTTTACAATAGTTTCTATGTCACACCTATCCGTGGTCACCCATTGCTCAAATGATAACTGATCAATATATTTTTCTTCAAACTCAGCGAATAAAGTATTTTCCAATGATGAAGAATCTGGACAATCCGAACAAGATCGTAGATAGCAATTTGATGTTGTATTTTCACACAAAAGACTACCAGTTAACATTTTAATATCCTTTGTTAAATTGATTCTTTTCAAACTATGTAAAATAAGATTAATATTCTCATGGGTTGTGCACACACACATTATGTGTTCCTGAATTGGAAAGAAGCTTACATTGCCTTGGCCGAAGGCTTGCAAATGAGGAAAACCTATTTTAATATTATCGTGAATTTCCTTGAAGCGTGTGTACGCTTCTTTCAAAGTCGTCATCATTAATCGTTTTTGGATTGCTTGACGCTTTTCATCTTTTTTACTGATACATAATCTTTTTGACCAGGCATAGCTCGACTTACTTCATCATCTTCAAAATATTGAACTACTATTTCTTTTGTCTCATCTGTTAATGCAGTACTAGACCTAGTATTTTGGTTGAAAGACAGTTATTCTTCAATTGTTTTGCCTCTTTTACTGTATTTCTATTGGTTTTGAACTCATCAATGGCATCCTGAATAGAGCACGAACTTGGCAGCATCGACAAAATCAACAATTTTCTTTCCTTGTCGTGGCTGCATTCGAGAACCTTTCCTTCATATTTATAATTACCTCATCGTAGTCTGTATTTTCCACATCATCAGGTCCCTAATTTGAAGAGGTTTCTTCGTACAGCTTCGTTTATTTCACGGTATTTTTCTCCGGGTAATAAACGTAGTCCATCTTACTCCATTTAATCAGGTCACTTTTATCCCAGCTATGCCCTCGTTAAAGCGTTCGATGTTGACCTTTTGGATACACTCATCTTCCGATTGATTTGTTGAAACAGATTTCGCTGATGGTACGGTGGCAAGGCTCTCAGCACTTAATACTTCTGGTAATTCCTCAGTTGTTGTCGATACATCTGGCAATTCCTCAGTTGCTGTCGTTTTCGAACTTCCTGCGCTCTGCTCAACCGATGATATACAGATTGCTCTTTTGTCAACGTTTAGACGGCAGGACGTGCAAATGCGTAAATTTGTATTCAATGTGGACATTGGAGCATAACCAGTCGCTTTCAGTTTATCTATGGTGCTTTCGGTGAGATTTCGTAACTCTTTTGAACACTTTTTTCCATCAAACGGCCTACAACAGTTGAGAAAGCGGCTACTCATGTTGTTCGTAATATTTCAATAAACAAAATCACTTTTAAGTTTTTACTGACTAGTCTGGTGTCATTTGCTTGACTGAAGAAAAAAATTACTATAAGATCTTTAACAACCTTAGTAGTAGTAGTTTTTTTGCTTTTTCGTGAGCATTGTCATGGTATGTACCTATCATGCATTTGTTGTTGTTGAAGATACCCGTTTCCTCCCGATCATAAAGTCTATTCTCTAAGAGGTATATTTTTTGCAGGTAAGCTATAGACGTACACGTGTATATAAATCTTTGATTTTGCAGCTTTTGTCTTAAAAATAACATTTCTGATATGTTTCTATCAACGTTATTATCAACAGGTTTCAACACTATTAAAAGAATTATCATGAAAATGAAAACAACTTGTTTAAATCACGTCCCTTAACAATAAAATCTGCATCAAACTGCAATTCTCGAAATAACTTACACAGAAAAAAAATTTTTTTTTACTAAATGTGAAAACTGTGAAATGTTTGAAATGTCATAACTTTTTGTTTATTAGTTTACCATCACCAAATTTTTATGGTAGATAGCTAATATAATGGACCGTTTTCCTAAAAAATTACGTTCGTAAAAATATAGGGTTTTGAGATATTTGAGTTTTTGTGACAAAACTGATATTTTTAAACGCAAAAAAAATCTTTTTTACTGTGCACATTTTCTTAAGAATCACCATTTAGTTGTCCAACTTTGCTGAAAAAATCATAACAATCGAACATTCCGTTTTTGCTGTGCAGCTTTTTAAATATTTTTGAACCATTTTCACATACACCCTTTTGAAAAGTTAGTCGTGACTCAATATGAAGATTTGATATCGAAAAATGACGATTTAGATGAAATTGAAAAACTGTGCAGAGTTTCAAATATTTTCGAAATGGTCGCTCAGGATCGACTGACATGCCCCCGTGGAATGCCTCAACGGCGTGAAAACAGATGAATCTGCTAGTAGCAATCGAGCCAACCAAACCAACAGTTCAGAGGTAGAAAAATGAAAATAAAAGTGCTTTATAATTTTATCTTTTAATAATTTGATTCTTGTGCATTAAAACATTACTCAAACAAAATCTTGAATAATATTCCAAACATTCGAGAATGTGTTCCATCCATTATTGTGTACATACGATGTGTGAAAGTGTAATTAAATTGATTTTTTATTTGGTTTATCGACGGTTGGGATTAATATACGGGCTGTTATTAATATGGGAACAGATACCCTATATGTTTGTATTGGATTAACACATTCTTTATGTAAAGAAACATTATTTTGAGCTTTTTAGTCATAAGCCGAGTTTGTACAATCCCATTGAATTCCACCACTTAATTGTATCTCGACAAATACGTTTTTCGACCTCAACAGTAAGGCCGTCTTCAGTGTCTCGTACTTGACTCGACTCGGGTGGTGGAATTCAATGGGATTGTACAAACTCGTCTTATGACAAGTGACATTCTTTATCCCAAAGACTGAAACATCAAGGGAAAAATTCTCAAAATATTTCAGCCTTAAATCAAAGAAGGATAGCTGAGAATCCGGGTATTATTGTCACGCCGACTTCAATGCACTAATGAGGTCAAATTAGAAGAGATCTCATATCGAGAGTTTCTATTTTCTGGCCATTTTCGCTATCCCGGGATTCGGAATTATTTTTTTAAGTAACGGGATTTAAACAATAGTATACCGGGAATAGAATTCTCGGGTTGTCCCGTCATGGAAACTCGAATTTCTTGCTTGCTAAATTCTATGATGTAATTTTATTTTTGCATAAAATTCAATATTCAATAGAAAAAAATGAAAAATTGCTGCAAGATATCAAATACGTTCATTTCGTAGCAAATTGAAAAGTTCATCAGAAAATTGATTAGAAGAAAAATACAAATAATAGAAATACAGTGAATATTAACGAAAGAATGTTCTCTACCAACTAACCGTCGAGGTAGTTTAAGATAATAAAACCAGACAGCTCATCGATTTATGTTATTAATACAAGAAATAAAGTTTGACCATGCTAATAGGATCCCAGATTCGTATAAACATTTCAAACGCCCTAAATCCGTAATCATTAGCCGGACGTGCAATTCATGTCCACCACAATCAACGAACAAATTTTGATCATACCTCTCACCGGGTAGTCGACACAATTCGTAGAATTCAATATTTTCAAACATTGCTGCAGGCAAGCAAAATTTCAATTTTGAAAATTTACCGACGATGAATGATTTTATTCTGTTGGTGCAATATTCCAAATCAAATACCGAAACTGAAGCTGTTTAGGGTAATATCGAATTTACTCAAAAAATTATTATTGGACTTCGTTTTAATGGATCCAAATATTTTTTGAAAATTTTAAATTGGAGTTGGCCACAAGACTTCGTGACACAAGTAAATGTTTTTCTAAGGCCGTTTTGTATCTTTATGCAGAGGTTTAGCTTAATAGCAAGTACAGTGATGATACAAGAAAAATACAAGTATGGCCATTTTTGGTGGAAAGCTAGGTCATAATAAGGCAATTGATTAGCTTCTTTAACACAGGAAGTGATAAATACTGAATGATTTTCAACTAAATTGTGTATACTGTTTTTATACGTAGCTTTTGGTTAGGTATAAAACCTGAGAAACCCCACAGGTATGAATATTGAACTGCATTCTCGAGACCATTTGTCCTTCATTTGTCACCACTTGAGATTTTTCAGATGTAGCTACCCGTTATTCAAAGTAACGGTGGATAAAGGTATACCACCAACAAGCAGAGTAAGGACTGAAATATCTGCTCAATCTTGTTTCAAACCAATCGTGTAATATGTTGTACCAATATGATCTGGCTTAGAAATGGATCAGAATGTCTCGCGTGCGTAGTAGTAGTAGTAAAATTCTTCTTTATTTAAACATTTTTTGTTCTACAATTATTTTTAACATGTACAGTGATCGGCCGGCTTGGCCCTCCAACTTCGATTTTTATTATTATTATTATTATGTTGTTACTTAATTTTTAAATATAATGTATCATGACGGCCTTCAGGAGGCGCTAGTGTTTTATAAAATTTGATAACCTAACTACTATGTACACTAATATTTACAATAAAAATTTGAGAACCTAGATTTGAACCAGCGCCCTAAGCGCTTCTTGGTCCGAGTGCAAGCAGCGGACCCTAAACTTTTCTTTACACTCACCAAAGCGTTCATGTGAGGTTTTATTCCGGCCAGACGGTGGACCTCAGATGTTCTTGTCCTGGGAGGGTGTTGAGGATCATCCTCAGGAATTTGTTTTGGACCCGTTGAAGTTTGAGGTGGTGGGTTTTAGCGCAGCTCTCCCAGACCGGCATGCCATATTCGATCACAGGGAGGATGATTTGCTTGTAGACAGCAAGCTTATTTTCAGGGACCATGACGACCGGCGGTTGATCAAAGAGTACAGTAGTTTCAACAAGACGTTACACTTTGTCACCGTTTTGTCAACCTGTTGTCTGAAAATAAGCTTGCTGTCGAGGGTCAAGCCAAGGTAGTCGGCCTCATTGGCCCATTCCACAGTCGTGCCATTAAGAATGATTTTACAGTCCCCAGGCGGAACAAGTTTAGGGGATTTGGAGTGGGGAAAAATGATGACCTGGGTCTTCGCCGCGTTGATACAGATCTTCCAGCTGGTGAGGTACTCTGTCAGGGCATCCAGGCCTCATTAGAGTTTTGCCACTAGCGCTCTGATCACTCTACCGTTGTAGACGATGGATGTGTCATCTGCGAACAGAGACAGTATGCCGCCTTCTGGAGGTTCTGGCATGTCGGAGGTGAACAGATTGAAAAGCAGGGGCCCGAGGATACTGCCCTGGGGAACAACTGTGACGATGTTGTGCGCATTGGAACTCGCTCCGCTGATTGAGACCCGGAATGTCCTTGCCGAGAGGTAATTGTTGATGATTTTCACCAGGTAGCTGGGAAGATTGTAGCGTTGTATTTTGTACACCAGGCCATCATGCCATACATTGTCAAATGCCTTCTCGACATCGAGTAAGGCCATGGCGGATGTTTTCGAGACAAACTTGTTCCGTCTGAGGACGTTGGTAACTCGGGTCAGTTGGTGTACAGTTGACCGACCGCGTCGGAAACCAAACTGTTCCTCGAGCAAGATGTTGAGATTTTCGGCAGACTCAAGTAACCGGTGATGAATAGCTTTTTCGAATAGCTTGGATAATCCTGAGAGAAGGCTGATGGGACGATAGCTTTTGGGTGAGGAAGGATCCTTCCCAGGCTTCCGGATGGGGATGACTTTCGCTGACTTCCAGGCCGATGGGAAGTAGCTGAGCCGGAGACACTGATTGAAGATCAGCGAGAGGTGCTCAAAGAACGGCGCACTCATGTGTTTGAGCTCGAGATTCAGGATGCTGTCGAAGCCTGGGGCCTTCATATTCTTCGATGATTTGATATAGGCCGTCAATTCACCAGCTGAGATCTCCAACTCCTCCGAGAAGTCGTTGGGAATCAAATGGATGTTGTTAGCATGCTCGTTGACGGCTGCTTCGTGTGGACTGACGATGTTCTGCCCAAGATTGTGTGAGCTGACGAAGTGACGACCTATTTCAGCGACCTTCTCTGCAGGAGTTATCAAGCGATCTTTAGAGCCATTATTGTCTAGTGGGATCAAAGGTGGAATGGGTCGAGGCTTGGATTTTAGAATTTTGGTCATTTTCCAGAAAGGCTTAGCATAATCTGGGAGAGTGCGGATCTTATTCGAGAAGTCGTTATTTTTTAGGTCCACCATTCCGGCCTTGATAATTTTTGTGATTCGATTGCAGCGTGCCTTAAGCTCAGGCAGTCCTGTACGCTGGAACTGCCTGCGAGTGACATTCCGCAATCGAATCAAATCTTTGGTGAGTGTATCGATGTTTAAGGAGTTACTTACCTGCCGAGCCTTCGGGACATGCTGCTCCCGGGCCACCGAGATTACCTCTTCGATGGCGCACAGCTGGCGGTCGATACTTTCCGGCGTCTCCGGACGCACCTCGTAATCGACGAAGTTGTCGACGCACTGCTGGAACCGCTGCCAGTTCACTCGATGGTAGTTTCGCCTTGTGATCTCGTGCCGATTTACTGAAGATCCAACCTCAGCCACCACCGGATAGTGGTCCGAGCTCAGTTCTTGGAAGACGACCGGCTGGGAAACGTGATCGTACATGTTCGTGATGTAGATGTCGAGCGTAGCATGGGCCCCGGACCGTGCCAACCGGGTAGGGCTGTCAGGGCTCAGGATGGTGTAGTGGCCCTCTAGTTCGTCGTTGGACCAGACGACTCCGGTTGGAGACGGTGTTTCCCCACGATTGGTGCTTTGCGTTCAGGTCTCCGGCGATGATGAACTGCCCCTGCCGCCGAGTGAGCTTGACTATGTCCCTTCGTAGCTCAGCCGACGAGCCATCGTCGACTTTGGCTTGTGTGGGACAGTAAGCCACGATGAGAGTGACGACTCCGACAGAAGTGGTGACTTCCACTCCAACGGCTTCGATGAGTTTGAGCTTGAAGTCCGGCAGCAGGCGGCAGGCGATGGTGCTTCGCAAGGCGATTGCCACTCCTCCCCCTCTGGAGCTTGTTCGATCGAACCTCACCAACCTGAAACCCGGAATTGTTGCACTTACCTCGGGCTTCAGGTGGGTTTCGGTGATGAAAGCCGCGCCAATCTCCTTCTCCTGAAGGAAATCGCTGAGCTCGATGATTTTGCTCTTTAGTGAGCAAGCGTTCCAATTGACCAGACCCACCCTAGCAGCCATTTTCAATGACGAACATGCCCAAAGTGAAGATCTGGTCGAAGCGAGTTTTGCAACCGCGTAGTTGCGCTACCAGTTGGGTGAAAATCGGAACAAGCTGCTCCGATGTGTAGAGCGGTGGGTCGCCCTCGGCCGGAAGGGGCTCATTATCCTGACGACGGAATCCAGGGGGAGGAAGCGGGGGCCAATCGCTGGTGGATGGTGTTGGAGCTTGAACTAATGCTGCAGCAGCCGCCAGTCGTTTGTGTGGCTGCAAAGGTGGAATAATTGGAATCGCTCGTCGGAAAGCCGCGATGGCCGAAAAGTTCACCTCGTTGAGAGCAGGAATTCGGTTCTTTTTCGGCAGGGACCTGGTGGAGGCCTTCTTCCTGATTTCCAAAAACGCCGCCCGCTTTGGACAGTCCTTGGTTGTAGCCCGATGCTTGTCGCCACAGTTGGCGCATTTGGGATCAGCAACCTCCATCTTGTCGCACTCATCGGTCGGATGGAGCTCGCCACATTTGTTGCAGCGCGGCTTCATGCGGCAGTTCCTGGTGCCGTGCCCGAAATTGAAGCAGTTGGTGCACTGCGAGACGTCGCGGTGCACTGGCCGATATTGCTCCTAGTCAACGACGGTGTAATTTATAACGCCGACCAGCTTCAGGTCCTTCCACGTGGTGGAGCCGTGCTCCAGGTGGACCAGGTAAAGCTGATCGCGATATCTCCTCGTCTTGTCGTGACGAGCGATCTTGTGCACGGCCACCGGTTTCAATCCGCAACTTTCGAGCTCAGCTTTTAGCTCCTCTTTCTTCATGTCGTGGAGTCCTCGCAGCAAAGCCTTTAGCGGCTTCGTGCCGGGGTGGTCATGAGTGTAGTACTCATACTTGTGGACCTCGAGGAACTCCACGACGGATTGATGATGGTCCTTATTTGCCGGCATTACTTTCACGCCCTCGCTGCAGAGCCGAAAAGTACATTTCAGTCCTTTAGCGATCAGCTGGCGAATTTTTGGGCGCAAATCCGGTGGATCGCCCTTGACAAACACGGGCGGGCACTTCTCCTTCCGCTCCGGTTGCACCTGCGGCAGCTGCGATTGCTGCTTCTTCCTCTTCTTCGGCGGATTGCCGGCGTCATCAAGTGGCAACGGAGAGAACACGTTGCTCTGCAAAAGCTGCTTGGAGGGGTTACCCGCGCCTCCAAGAGCAGTGCGCTTAGGCACTTTTCCAGCGACCGAATCGGCCACCGAGTCTCCCATGACGGGTCCGGGAGAAAATAACGCCAACGCGACAAGCGAAAACGTAAACAGCGAATGAACGAGAAAAAAAAACACTTCGAAAAAATGCGAGAGCAAAAAAAACACGTCCGTACGTGTTGCTGTCTCGAACTGTCTCGCATACGCCAAAAATCAGATTTTTGTATTCAATAAAGTAAACCCATTAGCCCCGCCCTTTTGTGATCTGCTATGGATGTAAATATAATGTGCATTAATAACAATTAAATAAGGGGCGGGGCTAATGGGATTACTTGATTAGATACAAGAAAGCTGGTTTCCGGCGTGCGCGAGCCATTTTGATCGGAATTCCGCAGAGAGCGAACCGATTCTGAATTTGGTTATGGGCTGTTAGTTATTCACAATGCGTATTGTTGAAAAGAGTAACATCAGAAACTTGACCCAAGACGAAGTTTCTTTATATTACAAAACATTAACGCTTGGCACCTGTCGGTACGAACGACGGTCGTCGATGGGAGATTGCTGTAAATAATTTCCTTATAGGTAGCGTCTTCATTGATTTGGATGTCGTCGGCGGAAATCGAACTTCTTTCCGGTCCGGCGCAAAACTTAGTCATTTGGTGACGATTAAAAGTTGCCTTCGGTAACAAAATCGAAAACGTGCTTTGGAAAGAGATGATGCAATAAGTTTGTTCGAATGAATGGCAGTCGTATTAGTGGAAAAATATCGGTTCTTTGCTAGACCATTATTTTACACAAGGGAAGGTAGATTCAAGAATAATCTTCAAAGTGCAAAGTTAATCATTTGGCTACGGCAGAAAGTTGCCCTTCGGAAGCAGAATCATAAGCACGCGTCAGAGGGTGATGGTGCAATAAATTTGGATGGATGGAATCACTAACAACAACCAATCTACCACGCCAAGTGCCGATGCCACCGAAACAGTCCATTTTAGCAATCAACCCTTGCATCCCAGAAAATGCTGGTTCTGAGAAATATCAATGATCTCCAATTCGTTTTTCCAATAACTAACTGCAACCAAACGCTTGTCGTAATCTTTGCGTTTAAATTTCACTTCGTGCTGTTACTATCTGACGGCTACTCGATGACCTTTCGCTAAGACGCCACAATTTGGAGTACATCTCCAACACCGCTACCGGTGGCGCGGGATCGCAACAGTGCTTTTTGTAGACAAGCCTTTCTTCACATAAAATGTTAATTCGTTGTGGTTGAATGTTCTGCAGCAATACGCCGACACCCACAAGCGCTCCGCTGCGATCGCTTTGATGCGTCCACTCTGCGTGAAATTTTGTTCGAACTGAAGATTAGATCCAGACCCGTAAGTCATTTTCGCAAGCGCAAAGTGTGCCCCAATATAGAAAAGACAGACGTAGTCCTACGTCAACACGTTGTATCCTATCAAATATATCCCTCGTCTTACAATACTGTCACCGTGCCACCAAAACGAGATTTACACTCTGCAAGAGTAGCACGACCGATTCCAGATTTGGCGCTGAGTGAGGGGGACGAGAGTGGTGGTAGTGGATGAAATGAGGAAGTAGGAAGGCTAAAAAAAGGAAAACGGGGAGTTGAAATTGGTCATCAAAGTTGAACGGACTTTTTCCGAAGACTCGAAAAAAACCGCTAAAAAAATCGTCGAACTAGATCGTGCATGTGAGTAACGTGACCGAAGTAAGGGTTGTGCGAGAGTTAAGTGCTTCTTTTGGAATAACCCACAAGTCCCGAAAAAGGGTGAAAGTTTGGTCAGGTTGCTTGGTGAGGCCGTTGCAAACAAGGGCAGAAAGGCAAACGAACGTTGGCGGCCACTCACGTCACCCACGTGGGGTGTGAGGCTTTGGGCGTCTATCAAGCCTCTGTCATTGGCGCGGAAGTAAGCACCGGAAGAAGAAATCATCTCAGCTGCCTGAGCAGGTTAAAGAAACCCGAGAGCCCTTGTCGAGTCGCTCCGAACGTTGGTTGGCGAGCCCCGTGCTGGTGTCCGACGTCTTCCTGTGGATTCCCCGGGTCGAAGAAGCGCCCAATTCGAAGTATAAGCCAGTGGCTCCGTCCGTAACGTCAAATCACAAATGACACCTTCCAAAGAAACGCAAGATTTTAAAAAATGCGAGCCGTAGTGTCGTTGATCCCCTCTATGTGTCTTACTTTTTTATCCCTGCTCCATTTCTGGAAATAAACCATCACGAAATTATTTAGAAGTGTGTTCACCCTCTTTTTCCGTTTTCAAATCTTGCGATAAACAAGATTCAATGATTAAATGATATCAAATGTCACATTAAGCGATACGGCTAGTAGGACTGATATAATACTGTCAAATGGGCGTACTGTTGTGGTCGAACGTGAAAGTTTGTTTCACAATTCAAATCAATGTATTTTTTGTTGAAAAAATTAGCTTTGATCAGGTGAGACGTACTATACACTGTTATTCTTATAGACACGCGTTTTTGCCTTTCTCGTACAACTAAGTTGTACCGAAAGGCTATCATTTCACTCCGAAAACGAACTTTTTATAGAAGCCTCTGAGACCCATAGTATTATATACCAATCGTCTCAGCTCGACGATCCGAGCACATGTCTGTCTGTCCGTGTGTATGTGTGTGTATGTGTGTGCACAAAAGCTATAAAAAACATTAGACAACTTTTCGTATAGTAATCCTTAACCGATTTTCTCGCAACAAGTTCCATTCGACAGGGGACTAAGCCTTGTTGATCACTATTGAATTGTATAACGATCGGTCATTGCGTTTAAAAGTTATGAAGAAAATGGTACATCGGACGATATAAACCCCATATAAGGTTGGTGTCTTAGCTAAATGCGAGAAAAGCACCACCAACGCTAGGTGGATTAATCTGTTTTTTTTAATGGAAACGAAACAACCACGGAAAAAAGACAAATCGAGCCGAGCGCATTCAGTCAGTAGACTTCCTCGGAATATTCAAAGAGTAGATATTGTGGATGCCACAACCACGAAATGGAAAACCCCACGATTCCATTTACCCTAATTACATTTACTTCATTACGGTGAAAAAATAGGGACGTGTCATGATGACCGGTGTTCTGAAAATTGGGAGAACAGAATTATGATCTAGTCAGAAAAAAAATTGCTTAGCATCTATGAGCTGTAATTTTCTTTTTAAATCATCCAAGCGAGGAGAACTAGGTACCTACTGCCGTTTGAAAAACGAATCCTTGGTTGATGGTCAGCCCAACGCAAATGTATGCCTTTGCATCGAATAGCATCCAGTCATGGATTCTGAAAAAAAAGAAACAACAAACAGTGTATGCATTTGAAAAGATATTTGACATGACGACAGATAAACCTGTTCGACCTTCCGGAGTTTGGTTTGAACAACAAATCATACATTTTCTTCATGCTGAGATTCATGTGAAAGCCACTAAAAGCACATACGCAAATAGGTTATCACACGAAAACTCAAAGTTGATAAAAAACAAGAACAGAATTGATTTGAAGCCAGTATGAAACCGAAATGTTGCTGGGGTTAGGCAATCTGAGTAATACAAGCAATAATTTTTATCATATTATAATAGAGAGTAGCTTAAATAATGAATAGTAAAATTGACTTCCTTGTGCCTATAGCGGTGCAACTGTACCAATAGTGGCGAGTCCCATAAAAATCAATGGATAGTACCACTATGGGAACCAACATTAATTTTTACCACCACTAAGAGAACAGTGTACCCATAAGGTCACTCCTGACAGAATCCAAGTTTCAAAGTGCTCGCGTTTTCGGGGGCACACCACTCGATACGGAAGCAACGCACAACTGTCATTTTTATTTTTTCACGCATGCTGCGACGCAGCAAAGCTAAATCAACAAAAATGACAGTTGTCCGCCGCCTCCGTATCGAGTGGTGTGCCCCCGAAAATGCGAGCACTTTGAAACTTGGATTCTGTCAAGAGTGACCATAAGTGGTGCAAGCAATATTTGGTAGTTTTTAATGTTATTAACACCAATCTCATTTCTGTTAGCAATTTTATAAGTTTATCTATTGGCTAAGATATTAAAGCTGTAAATTTCCCATAATTATTGATTAAAAAAATAAAATTCTTTTGAGGATCTACCCGAGCAGCGCAAGTAAGACAAAAATGGTTGCAGCAATTTTACTATGACTGAATCTGGTCACATATAAGGTAGAGTAACTTATGTGGAACATATGTGCTGCAAGAGTACTAATATCTCCACTACTGGTACCGTTACCCTATCATACTTACTTGATACTTGATGGGCTACAGCTCTTCGATGAACCTACGCCGAATGGAGTATCCTTCTCCACTGGACTCGATCCTGGGCCAATCGCTTCCAGTCGCCCTGAACATTGAGCGCCCTCAGGTCCTCTTCAACTGCAAAAAGCCATCGTGTACGCGGCCTTCCACGAAGCCTGCGGCCTCTTCCGGGTTCTCTACTAAATATTATCTTCGCTTGACGTTCTCCCGGCACCCGAACAACGTCACCAGCCCACCGTAGTCTGCCGTGTTGTATAAGCTTAATAATATCCAGCCCTTTATACACCTGGTACAATTCGTGATTCATGCAACGCCGCCAGATACCGTTCTCCTGTTTACCGCCGAGTATTGTCCGCAGCACCTTACGCTCAAACACTCCGAAAGCTCTCCGATCAGCCTCCTTTAACGTCCATGTCTCATGGCCGTATAAAACCACCGGAAGAATCAGAGTAGTATACAGCGCGAGTTTTGTTTTCGTTTGCAGACTACGGGACTTGAGCTGGTTACGAAGTCCGTAATAAGCCCTATTTGCAGCTGCAATACGCCTTTTCACCTCGCGGGTAACATCATTATCGCACGTCACTAATGTTCCAAGATACACAAATTCTTCTACCACTTCAAATGTTTATCCATCCAGCACCATTTCACTACCACCACCACTAATGAACCCACGTTGATTGCCACCGACCATGTACTTCGTTTTGCTGGTATTGATCGTGAGTCCAATCCTCGCTGTCTCCCTCTTAAAAGGCACAAAAGTCTTTTCCACGGCACGGCGATCAATTCAGATAATATCGATATCGTCCGCAAAACCCAGGAGCATATGCGATCTTGTGATAATGGTACCGATTCTTTGCGCGCCAGCTCTCCTAATCGCTCTCTCGAGCGGTATATTAAACAGTAGATTCGAGAGTGCATCACCCTGCTTTAATCCATCTAAGGTAACAAATGACGTCGATATTTCATCCGCAACCCTTACACTTGCTTGGTATTCGCCGACGAAGGACTCTTCAAGCGGTCTCAATCTGTTCAACAGAATACGGGACATAATTTTGTACGCCGAATTAAGGAGGGTTATTCCTCGGTAATTGGCGCACTCCAGTCTGTGCCCTTTCTTAAAGAGAGGGCAAATGAGGCCGTCCAACCAGCTAGCAGGCATTTCCTCGTCTACCCATATTTTCGGCATCAGCTAGCTATATTGTTTAACTGTTGCGTAAGGTAGAAACACCCATGAAAATCGTTGTAGCTAAGGCATAAAAGCAATCTATACTTACCTAGGGCATATTGCCCTTCCTTCCCCTACCCGCTTTTCCACACGAACTGAGAATCAAACTCGCAACCACCGCACCGGATTTGCAATCCTACGACTTCGCTCGCATGGCTAACTGGAAACCCTTTGCTTTGTAATGCACATAAAAAGAAGAGAGAAGCTTTTGGGGAAATGTTAATTTTGTCCAATTTTTATTTTTGGGGAAATGTTACATTCGGGGTATTTTTTTTCGAGGACA
Source organism: Armigeres subalbatus (assembly GCF_024139115.2). NCBI lineage: Eukaryota > Metazoa > Arthropoda > Insecta > Diptera > Culicidae > Armigeres > Armigeres subalbatus. The sequence goes on along the minus strand of NC_085140.1, from coordinate 376,643,005 downwards.
TTGTCGGGGAATTATCGTACAATCGCGCCCGGTACTAGGGAACACTTTTCTGAACCGTGAAATTTTTCACCAAAATATGTACATCGTCGAAAAACATGTTCAAATGCACTTGTCATAAGACGAGTTTGTAAAATCCCATTGAATTCTACCACTTAATTGTATCTTGACAGATACGTATTTCGACCTCAACAGTAAGACGGACATTCCAGCGGGCAGCAGGGACTATGTCCAAGGGCTTGACGATCCCTCCCCACGCCATTTGCGAGTTGTGGGGCTTGCCTAGGATGTGGTGGGGTTTGACAGTGGGCCCTGTTAAACTCCTATAAACAGCTGCATGTATCCGCAAGTAGGCCCCACCAAAGCGACCGTGTGCCGCTCAAAGCGCACAAGCCCAAGTCCTGGTGTTAGGTGGGACGCTAAACAGCCCTGAAACGACGGCCCTCCGACGAGACAGGAGGTTTGCGCAGGCCCAATAAGCCGTCTGTAAAACCAAAAATTACAAATAATATAAGAGATCCAAATTTGATGCCGTCGACTAGCACCAATTGCACGAGAATTCGTGGGGCAGTACCAGGCGGGTTTTATGGGCGAACGCTCCACCACGGACCAGGTGTTCGCCATTCGCCAAGTACTGCAGAAATGCCGCGAATACAGCGTGCCCACACACCATCTATTCATCGACTTCAAAGCCGCATTACAAAGCCGATACGATACAAAGCAGCTAATGCACGAACACGGATTTCCGGATAAACTGACACGGTTGATCAAAGCGACGATTGATCGGGTGATGTGCGTAGTTTGAGTTTCAGGGGCATTCTCGAGTCCCTTCGAAACCCGCAGAGGGTTACGGCAAGGTGATGGTCTTTCGTGTCTGCTATTCAACATCGCTTTGGAAGGGGTAATACGAAGATCAGGGATTAACACGAGTGGTACAATTTTCAATAAGTCCGTCCAGCTATTTGGCTTCGCCGACGATATAGATATTATGGCTCGTAACTTTGAGAAGATGGAGGAAGCCTACATCAGACTGAAGAGGGAAGCCAAGCGGATCGGACTAGTCATCAACACGTCGAAGACGAAGTACATGATAGGAAGAGGTTCAAGAGAAGACAATGTGAGCCACCCACCGCGAGTTTGCATCGGTGGTGACGAAATCGAGGTGGTAGAAGAATTTATGTACTTGGGCTCACTGGTGACTGCCGAAAATGATACCAGCAGAGAAATTCGGAGACGCATAGTGGCTGGAAATCGTACATACTTTGGACTCCGCAAGACGCTCCGATCGAATAGAGTTCGCCGCCGTACCAAACTGACAATCTACAAAACGCTCATTAGACCGGTAGTCCTCTACGGACACGAGACCTGGACGATGCTCGTGGAGGACCAACGCGCACTTGGAGTTTTCGAAAGGAAAGTGCTGCGTACCATCTATGGTGGGGTGCAGATGGCGGACGGTACGTGGGGGAGGCGAATGAACCACGAATTGCATCAGCTGTTGGGAGAACCATCCATCGTTCATACCGCGGAAATCGGACGACTGCGATGGGCCGGGCACGTAGCCAGAATGTCGGACATTAACCCGGTGAAAATGGTTCTCGACAACGATCCGACGGGCACAAGAAGGCGAGGTGCGCAGCGGGCAAGGTGGATCGATCAGGTGGAACATGATTTGCGGACCCTTCGTAGACTGCGTGGTTGGCGACGTGTAGCCAGGGACCGAGCCGAATGGAGAAGACTCTTATATACCGCACAGGCCACTTCGGCCTTAGTCTGAATAATTGAAGACATTCCACTTAAAAGCTCAAAATAATTTTCTTAACATGTTCAAATGATCAAATATAGTATGCAAGAATCATAAATGATCTGATCATATTTAGTGTATACCATACAAGTAAACATAATTCGGATAGTTAAAGAGTTTTTCGTTAAATGGCTTATTTCTCCGGCATTGGGGGATCTTCCCCTACAACTTCAGTGGACTGTGAAGACATTTGGAAGTGGCACTTCAGATACCTGGATGATTATGAAGCAAAAACCATAGCCATTACCATTAGCTACTTAGACCATCATTATTTTATCAGAATCCTAGAAATGACCTCAACCAGTATTATCTGTCGCTAAAGGCTTTGCTAGGCTTTTTTAAGTGATAATCCAAGGGGCATCCAACTCTAAACATTTGACAGTATCCAGAAATACTGACAAATATTAGCGAAAAGCTACATCGCATCTGTGCTAAGTTGATCGAAGAGCCCAGTCAATCCCGTGTTTGGCAACAAAAGGTTTCTGTTTGCTTGAAATTCTTATAACATCACTGAACAACTAAGTATTTCTATTACTAATACTTTTTTAACAATCTTTGAGCCTTCCGTTTTGGTTTGATGACATTAGGAATATGAAATTCGGCTTTAAAGTTTTCTAGAATCTGTAGGAGATAGAGATCATGTGTTTCAATAACAAATAGACAAACGCCATAACAATGAGCTATAGCGCCCGTTTCGTTGTTTGAGGGAAATCATGGAAACTAGAAATACCACGAAATACTATTGCGGGACAAAGAGTAACACTATCGCAAAATTTTAAGTTGGTTGCCTCTTGTGTCCGTGTCCGTAAAATATTACAAGTAACTTCTTCCAATAACGAAAAACTGTAATCTTCTCCCTCATAACAGCATTAGCACTACTGATAATCATGTTTCGTATGGAGTGTAATTCTATTTTAAATCTGAAGATACCGAGTATATCCTATCTATACATATTTTTCCATTCAGCAATAAGTAAATTAAAAACAATTTCCCTAATAACTGAGCTCCAATGCACGGTTTGAATATTGCATGCAAGTCGCGTGTTTATTATCAATTCGCGACTCTCAAGTACTCACATCTATAAGTGCAATTCTTTCTCGCTACTGTTTATTCCGGCCGGTGTATCAGTTACCTTCGTTATGTTTACAAACCAAGCCCCTTATCATGAACTGCGTTCTTTAAAAGCCTTAGTGCAGTACACTGCAACGTATCACTGGACCCAGGCAGGTATATTCATCCATGCAGCACTTTCCAATTCTCAGTCAAAGCTGAACGTTCACGGCAGCAACCTGTTTTGAAATAGTGTCCGCGCAAGCGTAGTTCTTCTTCAATCAAGAAGTCTCACTCTCTCGCGATCCCCATCATCGTCTTCATCATCGTTTGATTGTGTTTTCATTATCACGGTCAAGCTCGGACGCGACGCTTGCTTGTTTGTTTGTTTCGATCGGTGAGCGTTGTTGAATAATGGCACCGCTTCGATGGGGAATTGTTAGCGCCGGTAAAATTTCGCACGATTTCGCAACGGCAGTGGCCACTTGGCCCAAGGAAGACCACAAAGTGGTGGCCGTGGGGGCGAGAAAGCTACAGGACGCGAAGAAGTTTGCGAAAGTGCACGACATTCCAAAGACCTACGAGGGTTACACGGAGATGGCGAAAGATCCGGAAATCGGTAAGCGAAATCATTGTATAATCAAAGTTACTGCGAATAAATTTAGAGAGTGATTGATTTTATTACGTCTAGATGTGGTTTACATTGGTTCCGTTAATCCAACGCATTACGACATCGGGATAATGATGCTGAACCGTGGCAAACATGTTCTATGTGAAAAGCCCCTCTGCATGAACGAAGGCCAGGCGAAGCGGCTGATCGCCCATGCTGAGCAAAAGAAACTGTTTCTAATGGAGGCCATTTGGTCGAGGTTCTTCCCTTCTTACATCCACTTGAAGAAACAGCTCGACGCTGGTGTTCTGGGTGATGTCAAAGAGGTCAACGTGACGTTTGGGTTTTATCTGTCCGATGTGGATCGACTACGAATGAAGGGGCTTGGCGGTGGAACAATTCTCGATTTGGGAGTCTATACGATTCAAGTTAGTTTGTGGGCTTTCCGTGATGCTCCGGTAAAGATTGTTGCCAAAGGTCAACTAAACGAGGAAGGTGTTGACATGGAGGTGGAGGCCGAGTTGCACTTTCCAAATGGAGGAATTGCGAAGATGAAAACGAGTGCTTTGCGAAAATTGGAGAATGATGCGGTCATTAAAGGAACGAAGGGTAACATAACTGTGAGTTAAAACCATATCGGCATTATAGATTCTGTTCAACAAGCACAATTTATTTCACTTGTTTGCAGCTGCACGATTTCTGGTGTCCGGTTTCGCTGACCGACGTTGATGGATCGGTGAAGAAGTACCCGTTGCCGAAGGCACCTCACACCTTCATCTTCCAGAACAGCTGCGGGCTGCGGTACGAGTCGGAGGAAGTTCGTCATTGCATCAGCGAAGGGCGGTTGCAATCGGCTTCGGTGCCGCACAGCGAGAGTCTGCTGATAGCTCGCATCCAAGACGAGATAAGAAAACAGATCGGTGTTCAGTTTCCAGAGGATGAAAAATTCAAAGTCTAAAACGATATTGTTGGCTTTAAAGAAGAAAAAAAAATGGTTCCGATATTTGAGATTGATTTATTTTCCGAATATTTGTTTATATTAATATTTAAAGAGAAATGCTAAGAAAAATATATACTAATTTATATCTAATTGGAAATGCCTACTTGTTCACTGTTTCCTATAAGATCTTTGCATTGTGACTTGAGAAAGAACGTTTGCCGTGTCTTAATAATTATGAAACTTGTATTTTCAGTCACCATGCATACAAACATCATTCATTAATTGAAAATGTAGGTAATTTTAATCTAGGAGGCAAAATTTGTCCTCCATCTTATCACCAGGAATCTAACATTTGATCCTCAACCGTGATCATTTTGAATAAAAATCGGTGCTAGCATTATAATTATTTCCATGAGTCTAATACCTAAAAGTAATAAAAAATACTTTATTGAGAATAACTTAATCGATCGATACAAACACGTCATCGAGATAAAATCGTATCTTGATTTAATACAATGTAACTATTGTTTTTTGCGAAGGTTACTACAAAAAACCCTGATTAATCCACCTAGCTGTGTTTGTGCCTTTCCCGTACATTAGATATACTAAAAAAATGAGTGAGATTTTCTTAACGTGGTTTTTGTATATACATCGTATTTTGGCCATAACTTTTGATCCCATAGACCATCTGGACAATTTTTAATAGGAAACAATGAGACAGGACTCCTTGTCGAATGCAACTTATTGCAAATAAATCGGATCAAGATAAGTGCCTTAAAGATGAGTGAGTTTTATTTTGCGCACATACATACAAACACGCACACACAGACAAACATCATCTCAATTCGTCAAGTCGATTGGTATATACATAACACTATGGGTCTCCGGACCTTCTATCACAAAATCGTCTTGGAAGCGAATATATAGCCTTTTCGTTACACCTTGGTGTACGAGAAAGGCAAAAAGAAATGTCAGAAGCTTTATCTTCGTCTTAATATATAAAAATGAGTTGAGATTTCCTTTGAAGCCATTTGACTGACTAACGGGTTGACGGATTTGCAAGATTTCCTCACTTATCAATTCGTCTTCAAAGTCGCAGTGATTATATATACAAAGAGTTAATGAACTTGAAGAGAAAAGTTGAAAAATCGTCAGATTAGAATAATTAAGGCGAGTTGAGCAACATCGAAATCAACTCAGTAATTAACATTTCGATTGGAACGAAAAGCTTAACTACAAGTTTTTAAAATAGATGACACCCAGGTTTTTTTACACGGTTTGGTTCTTGTCGTTTAAGACCTTCAACGTCAATGAAACAATGAGTTAGCCCCACGAAAAAATTCACAAAAAATCAAAGAAAATTCAGGTGGTATTTTAATAGCTGTGAATGTTCGGGTTAACCGAGAAATTAAAGAATTCCAACCGTGTAAAAAAAAACCTGGGTGTATATTCATGCTTTTCAAAATTTGAAAGGTAGTCGCAGGGCTTCACCGGTTACTACTCGCTTGCTTTCCGCATCGGTTAGTTATTAAATGAAATATAAAGTTGTTATCATTTGAAAACGATTCTAGACAACACTGATAGTGATTCAATTCGCAAAAAAGATAACGCACGATCTTTTGTAGTCGTCAATGAGATAAAGTTCGATCTATTGTATTCATAAACAGTCATGCAATGGAAGTGTGTAGAAGAAGAAGAACTCGTTGCAAAACTCGTTTTTTCAGCACTCGTAATATTTAATCAACTCGGCAAGCCTCGTTGTAGAAACGTACAACTCGTACTGAAAAAAAAACATCTTATTGAAAACTTCTAGGTTTGTTTTGAGCTAAATTCTGAAACATCAAGCTCCATATGATAAGAGGCGAACGCCAAAAAATGAGAATTCTTTCCATCGACTTTCCCTCTTACAATTAGGCTTTTTTGATGTCATAAATATAATAGCCCTGTTTGTCTGTCCGGTGACTAGCCAATCAGACGCAGCATGCAGGGAAATTCTCACAAAAATAAAATATTTGACACTATCACTACTGCTTTACACTACTGTTTTACTATCAGATGCAGAAAACAAAACCAGTGATAACCTTAGACAACAAGACACAGCATTTAATGAAAAAAATCACAGACAACAGACGTTGAATAACACATAAACCGTTTATATAAAAAACACTTGCCAGGGGCGCTACTGCGTCCACAAATAAACTAGTTATTTATATTTAAATAAACAAAAGCATAGAATCATTTCAACGAGTAGATACAAAATTAACAAAATTGGCTACATTTCGCAATGATCTTCTCTTCAAAATAACAAGTTTTTAATTTACTTTCTAACTTGCGCACAACTAATTAGCAGTCCAAATTCCGAATTTTCGATTTTTTTTAAAGTTTTTCGGAAAAAAAGGACGAAACACCAAACAGAAAATGACGGTTAAAAGTTATGAAACGACAAAGCCGCAATATTTCGAATCCTTGAAAAAGATCCAATAAGGATCGAGATGTTGGAAGAAGAAAATATATAAATAGTTGTTTTTCATTCAAAAACCAGACTAAAACGCCAAATAAATCACCGAAAAGTACTTCGAAAACAGTCGACAGCATCAAAACAAATGACTTTCTAATGCATTGAAAATAAGTTTAAAAATGGATGTGGATCTGAACGCCCGAATAATGGTGTAAAATTACTCAATTGCATGCAATGCGTTATGCGGTGTTCAAGAAGTGTACAAAGAAGTAAATATTATGAATCATATAGAACATGACAGTCTTCAGTGGGTTGGTAACCCAACCTGAGTGTGAACTTCGGAGGAATGAATGGCGAAAATGATAATCAACTGAGTACGGGATAGATAGGCTGACCATACGTACCGTATTTAACGGGACAGTCCCGTTTTTTAGACCAGCTCTTTGGAAGAATCAATGAAAAACGGGACAAATTGAGGATTTTATAATTTACGACGGGACAGCACAATCCAGCTTTCCACGATCGCCATAATGGCGGATGCTATAATTTTTTTGACATTAACTGCTTCCCGACACTGAACTGGAATTTTCGTCTAAGCAAGCGATGTTGTTCATTATCAATGACAGCCTAGAGTTTGTTATTTTTTTTACATTCAATGTTTACCTTTCCAAATATGAATTTAATACATTTTAACTAACATACTATTTATTTCTAGGTAAAGTGCGGTAATTATGATCAAGGTAATAACCAAGATGAATACACAGCTAGGTGTTGCAATGTGCTTAGTTTGTGGAAGAGAAGAAGGCGGGGGTGAAAAATTCATTTTCAGTGCAAAACGACAACAAACCGGCTGGCTCTCCCATACTAAAATCCAAGATGGCTGAATCGTGAATTTGGCAGATTGGAACACCTAGTGGTGTATTCATCTTGGTAATAACCTTCCGGATGTCAAAGGTCGGTAACACCTGTAACCGTAAGGCTGTTAGCTATAACTGTAACAGGCTGTAAGTTCTTTTCTGGAGCTGAGCTCTCAGCTCCGTAGTAATCCAATACTACAAAGTTTCAAGTATTGTTGCTCGGTATTTCAGTATGAAGAAAGAAGCACCACATGTTGTTATCCACTAAATACATAGGAGAACTCATCTAAAAAGATTCGGTTCCTCCTGATTGATTGCATTCTTCTTAGCAGAAATTTTCTCGATATGCTGTAGGCGAAAGACACGTCAAAGATTCTCTCAAGCTGTTCCATGTATATATAATTAAAGAAGATCAAAACAAACACAATAAATACAGATTCCAACCTTAAAACTTGCTAAGAAAAAACAGGGTGTCGACTCAAATTTGAGAATAAAATTCCCTGACTTTCCCTGACTTTCCAGGTTTTTCCAGGTAGTCGACATCCTGAAAAATATTCAAATACAAAAAAATCAGACGCTTCCTCCCTTTATGCTTTGATACGGACGATAAAAGATTTCGAGTCAATCGAATACGTTCGATTCTAAATGCTTTATTCACACTTATTACTTATATTCGGATGTTACGGTAACAATAATAAAAATAACTTAAAGATAGATGTGAAAGTGAACCGCTGCGAAAGTTCAAGCTACAATAGTAAACATTAATAAAAGTTTTAATGTTGCATCTACGGGACTGTAGCCCGTAGTTTTTAGAAAATGCATATAATTTTAGAACGCGTTGATTGGTCAAAAATACTGAAATTTGTGTCAAATGAAGTATCAGGAAAGTCCGGTATATCACAGCCGGACAGATGGTATCTGCCTTCACTATCATTATGCTGATTGGCAACGTCGAACCAAATGTATGAAGTGGGCTTGAAAGTGGAAAACCTCTTCCTTGCCTTAGATTTGTCGGTCAGCTTGCGGTTAAAAATCCACTTTATAAACGTATTAGCTCCACACAGTTTTTTTTTTACGATTACCAATTATCTGAAATAAAATAAGTATTTGAAAATGTAGAAGAATCAGAAGGTATTTTCAAAGACATGTTTTCCGACACCAGTTTTTTCTTGTTGACAGAAAATAACAAACTGTGGGATGTCATTGGCAACGAAGAACATCATGGCTTGCTTAGACGAAAATTTCAGTTCAGTGTCGGGAAGCAGTTAATGTCAAAAAAAATTATAGCATCCGCCATTATGGCGATCGTGGAAAGCTGGATTGTGCTGTCCCGTCGTAAATTATAAAAATCCTCAATTTGTCCCGTTTTTCATTGATTCTTCCAAAGAGCTCCAAAATAAATATTATTCAAAAAAATCAATATTATAGGCAAGAATCTAAAATCAAATACGAAAGAAAGTGGACGAAACCCATAAAAAATATGAGATTTTATGTTATTAGTGTTGCTTTCAAAAGAATGCTATTTATGCCGTTATGTATTTTGAATGGATCGACTTTTCTTAAGGTTTTTGACAGTTAATGAATAATGGTGACAACGGAAGATTTTTTCATATAGTTTCATTTCAATGACTTTTTTCTGCTTATTTCGAAGACATTAAAATTTAGCCAATTTCATCAGTAGATTCAACGGAATCGGCAACTTAGTAGGCAAGTATTTCCTAAAATTCTGGTCACGCCTCAACGTAAATAAAATGAAGCGCAGGGACAGACATTCTAATTTCCAGATTAAGTTCTTTTTCGATTGTTTTTCTTGCGAAGTAGGTAATTCTATTTTTTTCAAATCTGCTGTACCACTTATTTTTTAATCGATTGAATCTTTCAAAACATTAAGAATCATTCAAAGTACTTCTGAATAATTCTGAATATTTCGAAATAATCCACTGTAAAAAACAACGACGACATTAAAACAAATATTTATAAATCAGCTGAACAAAATCGAGTTTAAGGCAGTTTTAAACTGAAAGAAAATTTATTCGGATTTCGATCCTCATGTACTTTAAGGCTAGTTCACAGATCAGGAGCTTGTCTGCAGATTTCGCTTCCATATGTGTGGACGGATTCCGTTAAGGAAAATTAGAATAGAAATACAATCCGGTAGAAATCTCCAAGAGTCCGTGCTATAAGCCAGCCTATAAGTTAGCCATATTCATTATTATTTATTTATTCAGACTAAAGCCGAAGTGGCCTGTGTGGTATATAAGAGTCTTTTCCATTCGGCTCGGTCCATGGCTACACGTCGCCAACCACGCAGTCTACGGAGGGTCCGCAAGTCATCTTCCACCTGATCGATCCACCTTGCCCGCTGCGCACCTCGCCTTCTTGTGCCCGTCGGATCGTTGTCGAGAACAATTTTCACCGGGTTACTGTCCGACATTCTGGCTACGTGTCCGGCCCACCGCAGTCGTCCGATTTTCGCGGTGTGAACGATGGATGGTTCTCCCAACAGCTGATGCAACTCGTGGTTCATTCGCCTCCTCCACGTACCGTCCGCCATCTGCACCCCACCATAGATGGTACGCAGCACTTTCCTTTCGAAAACTCCAAGTGCGCGTTGGTCCTCCACGAGCATCGTCCAGGTACGTGTCCGTAGAGGATTACCGGTCTAATGAGCGTTTTGTAGATTGTCAGTTTGGTACGCCGGCAAACTCTATTTGATTGGAGCGTCTTGCGGAGTCCAAAGTATGTACGATTTCCAGCCACTATGCGTCTCCAAATTTCTCTGCTGGTATCATTTTCGGCAGTCACCAGTGAGCCCAAGTTTACAAATTCTTCTACCACCTCGATTTCGTCACCACCGATGCAAACTCGCGGTGGGTGGCTCACGTTGTCTTCTCTTGAACCTCTTCCTATCATGTACCTCGTCTTCGACGTGTTGATGACTAGTCCGATCCGCTTGGCTTCCCTCTTTAGTCTGATGTAGGCTTCCTCCATCTTCTCAAAGTTACGTACCATATTATCTTTGTCGTCGGCAAAGCCAAATAGCTGGACGGACTTATTGAAAATTGTACCACTCGTGTTAATCCCTGCCGTAACCCTCTGTGCGTTTCGAAGGGACTCGAGAATGCCCCTGAAACTCGATTTACGCATATCACCCGATCCATCATCGCCTTGATCAACCTTATCAGTTTATCCGGAAATCCGTTTTCGTGCATTAGCTGCCATAGCTGGTCCCGATCGATTGTATCATATGTAGCTTTGAAGTCGATGAATAGATGATTTGTGGGCACGTTGTATTAGCGGCATTTCTGCAGTACCTGGCGAATGGTGAACACCTGGTCTGCTCAAGATCTACACACGCAACAAATGATCTTTTGATAAGTTTTAAATATGGTAAATATGTTTTGGTAACTTTTTCTTGAATATCGAAGAAATTCCTGGAAAAGGTCTTTAGATCTACACGCGTAAGCAATGATTTTTATTATGGGTCTTGCTCTTGGTGGTACAAAGAATAGTATGTGCTCATGTAAATCTTCTTGGTCATCCAAGAAATTCTTGGGAAAAAGTCTTTAAACCTACACGCGAATCATAGACCTTTTATTCGTAGTGGTACAAATAATGGAATGTGTTCAGGTCATATATTCTGGTTATCTAAGAAATCCCTTAAAGTCCCGATATACACGATCTCGGGCCGAATGTTGTTCGACCGAATAGACAAAAAAAATTAAGATTGTGAGTAGAGAAAGTGAGTAATGAGAAGTGAGAAGATGGAGTGAAAAATTCGAAGTGAAAAGTGCGAAGTGAGAAGTGAGAAGTGGAAAGTGAGTGATGAAAAGCGAAGTATGAAGTAAGAAGTGAGTAGTGGAAAGTGTGAAATAAGAAGTGGGAATTGAGAATTGAGAAGTATGAAGTGCCAAGTGAAAAGTGGGCAGTGGGAAGAGAGAAGTGAAAAGTAAAAAGTGAGAAATTCGTGAGAAGTAAGTAGAAGGAGTGAGTAGTAAGAAATGAAAAGTAAGAAGTGAGAAGAAAGAAGTAAAAAGTAAGAAGTGGGAAGTGAGAATTGGAAAGTGATATGTGAGTAGTGAGAAGTTAATATTGATCAGTGAGCAGTAAGAAAATATAAGTGATAAGTGAGAAGTAAGAACTGAGAAATGAGAAATTCGAAGCAAGGAGTGAGGAATGAAAAGTGAAAGTGAGAAGTAAGATGTGAAAAGAAATAAAAAGTTAAGAGTGAGAAGTGAGAATTGAGAAAAGGGAAATGAGATGTGCTATGTGATAAGTGAGTAGTGAGCAGTAAGAAGTGAGAGATGCAAAGTGAGGAGTGAGGGGTGAGAGGTGAGAAGTAAGAAATAAGAAGTGAGAAGTGAGAACTGAGGACCGAAGAGTGAGAAGTGAGATGTGTGAATTGAAAATTGTGAAATTGATTTCCAATTTCTTTTATTCTTCCTTTTGCTCCCTTTTCCCTTGTTCGTTCTTCTTCTTTTACATATTTCTTTCTTTCTTCCTTCTTATTCTCCCTCCATTTTTCATTTTCTTTCACCCTTTCCCTTATTTCTTGTCATAAGACGAGTTTGTACAATCCCATTGAAATTCCACCACTTAATTGTATCTTGACAGATACGTATTTCGACCTCAACAGTAAGGCCGTCTTCAGTGTAATTTAACTAAACTCATAATTTAATCCCTTATCAGTTTCCCTCTTAGCCTTACTTATTTCTGCAATATGTTCTTTGAACCTTACATCTAACGATTTTTTGTTTATCCTAGATCGTTAGATGTAAGGTTCAAAGAACATATTGCAGAAGTAAGTAAGGCTAAAAGGGAAACTGATAAGGGATTAAATTATGAGTTTAGGTCTAAGGTAGCTGAACATGTATATCAGGAAAATCATTCAATTACGACATCAAACATTAAAATTTTAATAAATGTCTCTTCTCCGTGGAAACTTGATGTTGCTGAGAGCTTGGAAATTTACCGACAGGTACAAACGCGGTTGTTGAATAAAGATCAAGGAAATGGTAGCTCCTGGTTCTTCAAGTTTATACCTAAGCATTAAGCGTAACAAGCGAGTAGAAGTAAGCACCGTAGTAAATGCACCTAGATAAGTACTTAGATAAATTATAATACATCTCACTACTAAGTCCTCACTTCTCACTAACCTAACCTGTGTTCTCACTTTTAACTGTTCACTTCGAAAATCTCACTTCTTCCTTCACTTAATAGGGAAACAATTTTAACTATTCAACCAAACGGCATTCGGCCAAATAACCCATTCTTTAAAAAAGACCCTTTCGGCCAAATGGCAATCGGTCAAATGACCTTAAACCATATTTCTTCAATTTATGAAAAGTATTTGATATTTAAATGTGTTCCCTATCTCGATACTTCCCTAACTCGAAGCACTTTCAGGACCCGGAAACATGATGTTAAGAGGTTCGAAAACTTTCTTTTAAGAGGCCCGGAAGCCAAGCTGTTTTTAAAGAAACTTCCTTTTTTCTGCTTCTTTTATAAGCCTCGGATCTTTTCAAGGGGCTCGGAAGGAATTTTTGAACAAGCTCAACAGCCTCATTTTAAAAGGCTCGGAAGCTCCAAATCTCAAGAGGGTTGGAAGCCTCCTTTCTAGAGGCCCGGAGATTTTCTTTTAAGCTTTCTTCTTTTCCTTTTTTACTTTTCTCCTTTTTTTAAAAGACTCGGAAGGCCCCTTTCAAGAGGCATTCAAATTCTATCTTTCAAGGTGCTTGGGACCGTAGTCTCGAAAGCCTCAGAAGCCTCCTTTCAAGAGGTTCGGAAGCCTCCTTTCAAGTGGCTCGGAAGCCTCCTTTCAAGAGGCTCGGAAGCCTCCTTTCAAGAGGTTCGGAAGCCTTCAATAGTCAAAACAATCCCATGCTGTCAGTCAATCGATGAAAGAACTTAATTTTAATTAGGAAATTTGAAAAAAATAAAATTTCAAAAAAGTTTATGGAGAGACATATATTCCGTTAGATTTCAGGTCAATTTTTTATATACTTCAATAGCTCATCTAGCTCAATACTATAAAACCACGCTTACAAGACAATATGAAGTATGCTTCAGCATAATTACATTATTCTTATGTGAACTAAGGTTTTAAACGAAATTTGAATCCGTATATGAAAAATCCCACAATTTCTATATTTTTTATACTTACTGATATAAAAGCGGCATAAATGCTGGGTTATTGCCTTATCGCCAATGCTGCTGCTTCTGTTATTATAATTCTATTGGTCGTAAAACAGTAATTTGACTTCGAAAAAGTGAAATCCGAATTGCGTACATAATGTAAAACTAATTTAATCAAAAAACCGGGGAAAAAATAAAATTTCGTTTCGTTTCGAAAAATTTCGAAAGTAAATCTATATTTCGTTTCGTTTCTATCCGAATAAACATAGACATTTTAAATTTCGTTTAGATTCGTTTCGTAGGAAAAAGTGTGTTATCGCATACCCTTACTAGGTGTGAGTGTTGAGTCTTTACGACCTCTGATCGGTGACGGTGTCCCTGTGTTTTATTAAAAGTCTTACATGCACATGAAAATTAATTCTAAACGAAAGAAGGTCATCTTGAAGGTCATCAGAATAGTGTAAAAACACTAAGCAGCATGTCGCAGAATCACCCATTACTGCCGAATTTTCTTCAACTTAACTTCATTGAGTAGAACTGAACCCTTTTATTGGGAACGATACGGCTATTGTGGTATACCAGGAATTGAAATGTGCATAACTCCAGGTTTACTTACCAAAAATCTTATTTTCGTCATCTCCTTAATAGATTTCACGCCTCAATCGATTATAAATTGTAGCTATCATAGACAAACTACGATTATTGGGGGTGAATGGGGCAAAATGGCCACTTCCAGTCAAGATTCAAGGTCGGAATTCTACTAAATTACCATCAGAAAAAATAAAAATTTGATTTTCAGGAGTAAATGGAAATAGCACCATTCGATTTGTCGTGGATTTTGCCTTCAGGAAAGGTGTTTTTTCCGGCGTAGAAAGTAGCCGCAATAAATTGGGTTCTTTTTGTGTCAGATTTTCCCCACATTGAATGGTTAGAATGTTAATTGTTATGGGTGAATTCGATATTTTCTATAAATAATTGTTGTTTAGTTGTTTTTCATTAATTTTCACCAAAATGCTAAATTCTAACATATGTTGTAATGAATTGACTTACTTACTTGATACTTGATGGGCTACAGCTCTTCGATAAACTTACGCCGAATGGAGTATCGAAAACTCGAAGTGCGCGTTGGTCCTCCACGAGCATCGTCCGTAGAGGACTACCGGTCTAATGAGCGTTTTGTAGATTGTCAGTTTGGTACGGCGGCGAAGTATGTACGATTTCCAGCCACTATGCGTCTCCGAATTTCTCTGCTGGTATCATTTTCGGCAGTCACCAGTGAGCCCAAGACAAATTCTTCTACCACTTCGATTTCGTCACCACCGATGCAAACTCGCGGTGGGTGGCTAACATTGTCTTCTCTTGAACCTCTTCCTATCATGCATGTACATCATCATGCAAGTACATGTACTTCGTCTTCGACGTGTTGATGTTGTTCCTCCATCTTCTCAAAGTTACGTGCCATAATATCCATGTCGTCGGCGCAGTCAAATAGCTGGACGGACTTATTGAAAATTGTACCACTCGTGTTAATCCCTGCTCTTCGTATTACCCCTTCCAAAGCGATGTTGAATAGCAGACACGAAAGACCATCACCTTGCCGTAACCCTCTGCGGGTTTCGAAGGAACTCGAGAATGCCCCTGAATCTCGAACGACGCACATCACCGCGACCGCGAAAAGATTAGAGTTTGCCCGGCCACTTGGTTTACAATGAACTACAACCTCTTGGATTTTTAATTTCTCGTGTGTATCGGTTCACTTCTGTAATCTCTTAAATAACCAAGAACATCTTTCATATAAACATGGTACGTACACCACAAAGGGAGAATAGCATATGAAAAACTGGCATATGTTATGGATTTACGTTTTTTGGAATTTAGTGTACTTGTTGAAACCGCACACTAATACCAACAGAAATATTGCACAAGCTTCCGTGCACGAAAACACATTTTCGTGAGACGAATTTAAAAAAATGTCTAATCCGACTACGGATTTCTAATAAACCATGATTTATTTATTGTGTCTAAAGTACGCAATAGAAAGCAGAAGCTCTAAAATACATGTTACAAACAACTTTGTTAAAATAAGTTGTTCGGCTAGATTTGAAGAACATTAGCAGCGACAACTTCGATGGAAATTAGCTTTCTACCCTACTTTTCCAATCACCCTTACTTTGCATTGCATCGAAAAATCACCGTCCCCGCAAGATGGGTCGTACCGGTTTATAGAAATTGGTTGGCTCAAAGTTATCCAACATTTTCTCCCAACGGCATAAAAAAAACAACAGACATTCATTGGAATTTAACGCTGGAAACGATACCAAACTGATGAAAAAAACAAATATTTTCCCCGGCCATTCCAAATAGTTGAAAGCCGTTTTTCAATCAACTGGAATTTATTATTGCGTCAAATTAGCTTTCGCAGCATGCAGATATCTTGAATAGGCTCTGCGCCTGTCATATTTCGATATTATTCCGTACCACGATATTCGATGACGGCGCCGTGGACCGGAACCAAACGGCGTGGCGTGGGTGGCCGGACGTGGAAGTAACCGGTGAAAGGAAAAATCCAATTACGGGTATAATAAAATAACTCATCCACTCATTTTCGTCTTCTTTGTTACCCAGGTTAGAAGTTTCGGAGGAGGGTTTGGGGGAACTGTTTACCGACCCCATCCGGAAGCAGAAAGTAATCAGTCACATCAGTTCTTGCTCGGGTGGTGCATGGCTATGAAAGCCAAGTGTAAGCGAAGGGGGGCACATCGATGACGGCAGTAATTTCCACGCCATTCGCGTCCAACTTCATTTCCTGATTGCTTGGTGGCGTTTGGATTCGGATAAGGGAGTTTATTGGAATATGGAGCATGAGGGCCAACAGCCGGGACTTGTGGGACAAAAAGTTTCTGTCAACCCCTAATTTCCCCCACGGATACATGCGAGAGATGGTGACCATAACAATGAATGGAGTGATGTTTGGGGAATCAGGCGGAATAAAGAAGTGGGTGATAATGGTTTGACGACGCGACGGAGGATGGATGGTGGATGGAGATTGATTCCAACTAAGGGAAAAGAAGCAAAAATCAATACTTAATTAATTTCTTCGCTGAGCGCGCGTGTTCTGTTGGTTTGTTTCCAGAAAAAAGCACACTGTTTGGAAATGGATACGAAGGACATACTCAAGCTGAACTTTTTTGCAGGGTTGTATGCTGCATTGGTTTACCTATTGCTATTCATAAAAATCAGGTCGCATTACCGTTTGATTAATGCGCAGAATATATATCTATTTATACTCACATTAGCCAAACTTAGCGGCTTAGTTACGCAACGTCATATTTTTTTCTAAATTTTTTGTAATCATTCTAGGAATGAACTCATATTCCTAAAATGTAAGCATTTTAAATAAAAAATGAAGCGCAAAACTTTGGTTTATTTCTTTAATTTATTTAGCCCTTAGTATGCATAATTATATTGATCAATGGGGAAAATCGAGTACCAATTGTTTAATTGCTAATACAACTAATATAGTTGAACGTGTTATTACTAATAAAACATAACCCATTCATATTAAAAATTCAGGTAATTCAGATATAAAAACAAATAGTTATAAATCCATCAAAGTTCATCCCTGTTCTCAGCAGCAGAGACATTAATTGCTCCCATCTGCCAGTTGCTCCAAGGATGACAAACATTGGTTCACAGTCAGCAGTGTGCGACGGCAGCCAAGAGTTATAATCACTAAAGCGTCATCGGCATCGTCAGCACCCATGTCCAACCACGGCACGGCAACCAGATGTCTCAGTAGACGGACTATCCTGGCCACAGCGAAATCGTACCAGCAGGCTCGACGACCGACACGTCGACGACGTCCGGCGACACAAAGAAGGAATCGATTTGTCAAATATCCCCATAAATACCCAATTTGGTTCCCTTAATTCCTGAGCCCTCTCTATTTAAGCAAAAAGAACAGATGAATAGATTTCAGTTCGCCATTCAGCTAATCCATCAGCCTCCCCCGCAATTCACCGTCACTCCCTCAAGCCATAGTTCGTAAAACCTTTCCGTAGCTTTTGCGATCCCTTAGCACTCCATATAGGTGAATTAATCATGAAATTCATTGACACTATTTCGGGGTCACCGTAGACGATTACAAATCCTCTTCGGTCCGGTTGGGTCAATCGAATGAGCCGAATGCAAAACCACACTACGGAAGAGGCATCAGGAGCATACACCCACGGCTGCTGCTTGGTCCCAACTCGTTAATTATTCGGTCATAAAGCAATCATTTCCGAGCTGAGTTCTTTTGTCCCTCGGTATGATCCGTTGCTGTTGGTAGATTCCCGTCGTTAGACGATGATGTCGGAAGTTGAGATCGACAATTGATGCGGTACGTATCTCGTGCCTGCGAATCAAGTGATGTTCGAAAGTAGGTCACATTCACGATACACCGTTCACCAGTCCGTCAATTTTAAAGGATCGGACCGGATACGCGTCATGTTATGTACGCTATGAGATGAGAATGTACCGGAATCGGGATGCCATTGGAAGCAAGTGACATGACACTTTACATGTTCATTGGCATTGACTATAGGCTGATAAGGTTGGGTTTTGATGAGAACCCTTTTTGGCGTGAGGAAAACAACTCCAAGCCAATCGCTTATTCAGATCTCTTGTAATGTAAAGCATCATTGACGGCGTCGTCGGTCTGTGAAGAACGCGAGAGCCAACCTAAGGATGATGTGCGGTGCGATGTACTACATCGTAGATTCAGTTAAGCAGTACTTGAAAGGAAGTATGCAAATGTCATTCGCAGTAGCACAAGAGTAAACAGAAAGCCTGTGTGATGAACTTTCATTGCCATAAATTGCTGGTGTTTGGTATTCAATACTATGCATGTGCATAAAAAAAGTTTTAATTGAATTTTAATTTTGCAACTGAATGGACATATTTTTGAAAACTTATTACAGTGCTGTTGAAACTTGCTGGACATTTTTTAATACTATGTCGCTTAATAATTTTGGAACTTATGAAATTAAAAATACGAATTATGTGGATCAGTGATTCCCATTCTAAAATAAGCAGAAATTGCAATAAATTCAAGCTTCCGTTTGCTAGGTTGTTCTAATAAAACAGCAAAAAACCGACCACAAATGTCTAACAATATAAAGTGACGGAAAAATGTATTCACGGTACAGAGGTTCATTAACAAAACTCAAGAGATCACAATTTATTTCCACTAAAACATATAGTTCAAAGTTAACAGTGTATTCGTATTATTGATTCAAAACAACTATTAAATAATTTGTTTATGTTCACAGAAAACAGTAATTAACCTAAAATGTGTCAAAAATGCCTGGAAAAAAATACGATTCGCGAATTAACTCATTACTCCAGAGAATGTTTCATAAGCTAGTTTTTAGTAATCCGTATGACGTTATCTGAAATTACCAACATCCTCCAAGTAATTGGAAAATTAATATACCGTTAGTTGGTTCGTCGTTGGCAGCAAAATAAAATTTCCATGAAGAGTCAGAAGTTTTCCATAAAAAATAGAAAATTGCCAATAAAGAAATCAAGGTATGAACAACAAATAAATATAAAGTTTCCACAAATAATAAAAAATTTCCATTAAACAAATTTTCCATAAAGAAATCAAAATTTTCGACGGAAAAAATACGAAATTTCCATAAATAAATCAATATCAGCCAGGGATTGAATCCAGAGGAGAAGAATTTTATTCAACTAGTTAATTTTTGGTTGGAAAAATATTTGGTCACACTGCACAATGGTTCGAAGGCAGCCAAAACCTCAAAAATCGAAATTCGTTTTTCGGTCGGAATTGTATTTTTCTCATTTTATAGAATACTTACGTGGTTCAAGTTCAAAATTTGAAGAAGTTCAGTTGAGTTTCGACTATGTTACATCATTTTTAATTAAATATGATTGTTGATTTCCAATCAAAAATGCTGTTTGACAAAGCGTTTAGATCAGCATCGTACGGTTTCAATTACATCGCCAACCCCAATATTATTTCAAGACTGCATTATCAGGATCTTAAATATTATGCCTATGTCAAATATAGGTGACAGAACTCAACTTAAACTAACTTTATATACACATTTATTTAAAATACTCACATTTGTTTTATTGAAGTGCTCCAAAAGTATAGGCGCAAATGAGTGCCCATAATGATTCTATGCTCATTACAAAGCTGAAAGCAATAGCTTTCTATTAATCACTATTTTGTTTTACGTAAAAGTGCGATAAGTTGCTTTTTTAACGTTTTACATAGTTTGAAATGTGCTGAGTATTTTTTGGTCTGTTTCTATTTGAAACCTTACAAATGCGTATTTTTTATTCACAAGAACCTTAAAAATGCCTTTTTCTAATTATTAGATTGAAGTGTCTTACTTCCAAAATTTGCTCATGGCATCCGAGATTCTACCAATTTTAGTTTTTTTTTACATGATTTTTATTGTTGGAATTTTGTTTTTGTCTATTATGTATTCCGAAATATGTAATTATGCTGAAAACCTTTCTATGGCATATGAAAACTCATAGTATTGGATATAAGCATGGTTTATCACTTTGCAATCAAAATGATTCTACCTATAAAGAGTTTCAAGTTTTCATGTTTGAACTCGAGCTAAACTTTAGAACACTATTCTTGCCAGCAATAGACAATGTTGATACTGATATTTAAACTGAAAAGCTGAACCGAAACAACTATTTGAACAAGCATAACATATGAATAAAGCTTCCGCGATTCCATCAATCAAGTCACACACAACTACTATATTTAACTTTGCTTAAACGATAACAATTGCTATTTCAATAGTCATTCAAACTTTTGAGAGTTGATTGTAATTGAACAGGGCACAAGCTGTTTGAAGTTTGTATGAAATTTACTACGACAACAGCAACTTTAGTCAAGAAACAACGTTCTACTGACCTTCTACAATATATTATAACGTTGTGAACAAAAGAAATTTAGCAAGCAAATAGATCGTCTTTTGTCTCGTCTTGTCTTAGCCCATGGACAGCCTGTATTTAACAAGCAATTATTTTGATAAGAAAATTATTTAGAGCTTTTTTGTGGAATATCTTCACTTGTCATAGGACGAGTTAGTACTACCCCATTTAATTCCACCACTTGAGTCAAGTACGAAACACTGAAGATGGCGTTACTGTTGGAGTCGAAATACGTATCTGTATACAGCTGTAAAATAACAGTCAAATGATGGAATTAAATTGAAAAGTACTAACTAGTTTTATGGCATGTGAGATCGTCTTTGTTGCGAAACGATCTGTGTTCAAAAACCGAATTTAGCAGTAATTTGAAAGTATTTACTATTCACAGAGATGCCGATAAACTGCTGTATATTGCCAAAGCAATGCTTCTAACACCCACGATCAAGTCTGTATGTGTCAAAAAGCCACAAAATACCATGATACAAACATAAAACCTACTTTTAGGGACATTTTGAGGTTTTGGCCATCCTTTGTTCTAGAACGAACCACTGTGACTGGAGCTACCCGTCGCGTGGATTTTGGATAATTTGTGTGAGGGCATTCAGCTCCGAGGTGTCTTATCTCATCTCAGAGGGGAACTAGGTTTAAAAGGCGCCAGTCAGCTAATACGAGCAATTGCATTTTCTGGGTTAATAGACTAAATTAAGTTACAAAACCGATGGCAGCTGACGCCTAAACATATTTTTAGATCAACAAATAAAAAATAATAGTCAAGAGGCCCTCCATAGCATTGCGGTAAGCCGCGCGGCTACAAAGCAAGACCATGCTGAGGGTGGCTGGGTTCGATTCCCAGTGCCGGTCTAGGCAATTTTCGGATTGGAAATTGTCTCGACTTCTCTGGGCATAAAAGTATCATCGTGTTAGCCTCATGATATACGAATGCAAAAATGGTAACCTGGCTTAGAAACCTCGCAGTTAATAACTGTGGAAGTGCTTAATGAACACTAAGCTGCGAGGCGGCTCTGTCCCAGTGTGGGGATGTAATGCCAATAAGAAGAAGAAGAAGAAGAAGTCAAGACATCTATAATAAATTGTTTTAGAATTAATTAGTTTTTTTCGATAAAATTTAAGCTTCCATTCGCTTAAAGATTTCCCCTAAATAAAAGCATTTTTCAATAATCTTTGCACATGTCCCACCTATTTTATTAAAACCTCTGCATGCAGGATAAAACGCGCCCATCTGATGTGCTTGACTATGTCATAAGTTGAGAAGGGCGTGTGCCAATAATAATTTATTTTTAAATAATTATCAATTAAAAAGTAAAAAGTAAGAACTGAAAAGTGAGAAAATAAAAGTGAAAAGTGATGAGTGAGAAGTTATGAGTGATGAGAAGTGAGAAGTGAGAAACAACAAGTGAGAAGTAGGAATTGAGAATTCCACTAAAAAGCCCTCAATAGTTTTATAATCAATCGTGAATTGTAAGCTGAGATTTGGGATATGAGAATTGAGGAGTGATATGGTAGGAACGAGAAAAAAGAATGAGAATTGAGAAGTGAGAAGCGATAGACGAGCAGTAAGAAGTGCGAAATAAGATGTGATCAGTGAAAAGCAAGAAGCAAGTAGTAGAAGGTGAGAAGTAATAAGCGAGATACTTTGTGTGAGAAATGGGCAGTAAAAAAGCATGAAGAGGAATATGACAAAAGACAAATGGGATGTGAGAAGTGAGAAACAAGACGTGCGAGGTGCAAGGTACAAGGAGTTAAATTGCAGAATAGAGAAAAAAGCGAGAAGAGAGGCGAAGGGAGAGAAGTAAATAGTGTGGAGACTACTCAGAATAGAGTTTATTTTTCAGCAAAGACTTTTGGGCATCCAAGAAATCTCTGGAGTAAGGGCTAAAGATCTACAAGCGAAGCTAAAGATCAATTGGACTGTTTCAATTTCGGCACATGTCCTTCAGGATGTGTAGAATAGAATGCGCCTACGTAAGAAATTCTACGTCGTTCAAGAAATTCCTGGGCCTTAAGATCTACACGAGCTACTAAAGATGTATCGATCTGTTTTAAATGTTGTACTTGCCCTTTTGGATGTGTAGAATAGAATGAGCCATCGTTTCATTCAAGAAACCCCTGGAGTTAGGCCTTAAGATCTACACGCGTCACTAAAAATTTCGTACTATTTTAATGTATATCTTTAGATTGTTGATTTTTTTCGGTGAAAAACGACACACACACAATTCCCGTATTTTAATAACGTTTCGGCTTACTCCATTCAGCCATCATCAGATCTGCGAAAATGTTTTATTCATTACTAGATAGTGGTTCTTCTTAAGAATTTGCCGTAAGAAGAACCACTATCCACAATGGTTCATCGAAAAGATGCTCAAACAACGAATCCATCAGCACTACAACACTCTAAAGCAAAACAAAGACAAAAAGGAGGAAAACAAATTTGTGTCAACACCATACATACCCTGCTTAAGTGAAAAATTATGCAACATTCTAAAAAAGCATAACATTACACTAGCATACCAAACACGAAACAAAACCAAAAATACTATATTCAGCAAACTAAAAGATCCAATCCCCAAAAACAAAACCAAAAATGTTGTGTATGCGATACCGTGCGGCGCTGATAAAAAAGTGTATGTGGGACAAACAGGCCGCATGTTGGAAACGAGAATCAACGAACATAGAACCAGCACAAGAAAGAAGGAGTCGAGGACGGGTCTTGCGCAACATCATTTGACAGACGGACACAACTTTGATTACAACAACACAACTATCACTTGTCATAAGACGAGTTTGTACAATCCCATTGAATTTCACCACTTAATTGTATCTTGACAGATACGTGTTTCGACCTCAACAGTAAGGCCGTCTTCAGTATCTCGTACTTTTCCTCTTTCCCTTTTTCCCAACGAGACACTGAAGACGGCCTTACTGTTGAGGTCGAAATACGTATCTGTCAAGATACAATTAAGTGGTGGAATTCAATGAGATTGTACAAACTCGTCTTATGACAAGTGAAGACATTCCACTAAAAAGCTTAAAATATTTTTTCTTAACACAACTATATTGGAACAAATCGAAAACCAGAAGAGCAGGTTAATCACGGAGGCTTTCCACATAAAGCTGATGGGCAATGACGTGACGGTAAATCTGCAACGAGAATGCGGTTGTATAGACTCGGCCTACAACGCACTAGTGTGCAAAATACGATCGTTGAACAGGCGAACGTCCACTCGGCAGAGACGATGACGCACATGGTGCAATACACACATGGGAGCTGATAGTGTTAGATCGAGTAAAGGGGGGTTAGTTATTAGACCACACTGGTGGGATGTAAACGTTTTTTTCAATGTAAGTGGGTGGAAAGAAAATTGTATTTAACTAAAAGTAATGAATAAAATATTTTTGCAGATCTGATGATGGCTGAATGGAGTAAGCCGAAACGTTATTAAAAAACGGGAATTGTGTGTGTCGTTTTTCACCGTAAAAAATCAACAATCTAAAGATATAAAAATTCACAGTGATCAAAACCCTAATAAATTTTAAATGTGGTACAGGCCCTTTTGGATGTGTAGAATAGAATAAGTCAGCGGCAGAAGTTCTCGGTCATCCAAGAAATCCCTGGATTTAGGTCCTCAGATCTACACGCGTAACTAAAGATCAATCGGACTGTTTCAGTTATGGCACATGTCCTTTTGGATGTGTAGAATAGAATGAGTCATCGTAATAGATTCTGGGTTATCCAATAAATTCCTGGAGTTGGGCCTCAAAATCCTAAACTAAATGGGCCTAAACTAAAGATGTATCGAACTGTTTCAAATGGGGTACATGCTCTTTTGGATGTGTAGAATAGGATAAGTCAATGGCAGAGGTTTTCGGTCATCCAAGAAATCCACGCAGTTAGGTCCTCAGATCTACACGCGTAACTAAAGATCAATCGAACTGTTTTAAATGTGGTACGTGACATTTTGGATGTGAAGAATGCAAAGAGTCAACGGCAGAGGTTTTCGGTCATCCAAGAAATCCCTGGAGTTAGGTCCTCAGATCTACACGCGTAACTAAAGCTCAGTCGCACTGTTTAAATTATGGAACATCTCCTTTTGGATGGTTATAATAGAATGAGCCATCGTAAGAGATTCTGGGTCATTCAAGAAACCTCTGGAGTTGAGCCTTAAGATCTACACGCGCCACTTTAAGATTTATCGGACTATTTTAAATGTGCTACATGCCCTATTGGATTTGTAGAATAGAATAAGTCAGCGGCAGAGGTTCGTGATCATCCAAGAAATCCCTTGAGATTGGCACACAGGTCTGCACGAGTAACCGAGGATAAATCGATCGATTTTAAATGTGATACATGCCCATTTTTAATCATAGAATATAATGTATCTACGACATAGGCTGTCGGTCATCCAAGACATATCTAGAGCAAGGCCTCAAGATCTTCAACAAAACGAAAGATAATTGCCCTTTGTGGTTCATGGGCACAGGGCATGTGTCATATTTGAAACAATCCAATTGCTCTATGCTTACTTATGTAGATCTAAAGGCCTTATTCCAGGGATTTTTTGGACAACCAAGAATTCATACTTTGGACACATTCTATTCTATGCATCACAAAGGGCATGTTCCATATTTGAAACAATCTAAGTTAGCTTTGGTTACGCATGTAGACTTAGAGCCCTATTCCAGAGATTTCTTGGTCGACCAAAAACCTATGCTGGGAACGCGTTCTATTATATGTACCATAAAGGGCATGTGCCAGTTTTTGGAACAATCCATTTGATCTATAGTTTCGCATGAAGACCTGAGGGCTTATTCCAGGAATTTCTTAGACGATCAAGAACCTATGCTTGGAACGCGTTATATTCTATGCATCACAAAGGGCACGTACCATATTTGAATCAATCAAATTGATCTATGGTTACACATGTAGATCGAAAGGCCTGATTCCATGGATTTCTTGGATGGCCAAGAACCAATACTGTGAGCACAATATATTCTATGCATCACAAAGGGCCGGTGCTTTGTTCGAAACAATCCAAGTAACCTTTGGTTACGCATGTAGACCTAAAGGCTTATTCCATGAAGTTCTTGGACGACCAAGAACCTATGCTTGGAACGCGTTCTATACTATGCATCACAAAGGGCATATACCATATTTGAATCAATCCAATTGTTCTATGCCCAAGTAACATTTTAAGTTTTATGATTCGCTACAAGAGTATTTGAATTCTACGACAATAAAACCCTAGTCAAGGCTTTTCGTTCTTGGTCGCTTACACCAAAACCTCTTGAAGAGTAGTATCTGCCTAGTTGGCCCACTCTTGCAATGGTTTTTAAGATTGAATGTAAGACGCAATTCTAGACCAGGATCTGACAAAACCTGAATAACAAATCGGCACCAAAAACCTTACGAAATCCATTTGTAAACTGCTATAAAGGAAAATTGGCATTATTTAAAACCTTTCCTAAGCAACTTAATCTCGATTCCTGCGCAATTCTCTAGACATAGCCATATTCAAACAATCATGTGAATAAATAAAATACATTCAGTCTCAGCTAAATAAATTAAAATTTATTGCATATCAAGACAAAATTTTCAAAACGACTTATCTGCTTTCGTAAACAAAGATTCAAACGACGATTTGACGAATCTGATAGCTCTCCCACGCAAACCAACACCATCAATAGGTAGGTGAAGGTTTCCGCTACCTGTTGGAGGTGTTGGTTTGCGTGGGAGAGCTATCAGATTCGTCAAATTGTCGTTTGAATTTTTGTTTACAAAAGCAGATAAGTCGTTTTGAAAATTTTGTCTTGATATGAAACCATTGAAGCCGTGATTGGTAATAATCTAATATGCAAATGAAATATTCTGAATCATCGATACAAATAATTGAAGTAGAGTTGCTGTGTGATGCATAATTTTTTAGTGCCAAATCAGATTTATTATGTCATTTACCGCAAAACATTGATATAACTAATGCGCTCTCAGTAAACTCCGATTTAGCAATTATTTTTGAAAAACTTTTTTTTTTCGAAAAACAAAAAAAAGTTTTTTTTTCTAGGTTATTATTATTTGTTTATTTCTGAATGTTTGTAGCTGATTCGCATATAAAATATGATGAATGTAATGCAGTATAAAGAAATATTTGGATTCAAAGCCTCTACTGATGCAAAGTGAAAAAATATGGCGATGGATCCGAGATGATTTTTCGAGATCCATTCGTTCAAATTGTTGTGCTTTGATCAAATCAACTATAAAATCATAATGTTTAAGTGTGACATTATTAAGGATTATTTCAATGCGTAATTGCTTATGTACTATATCGACTAGCTGTTACAAATGCCGATTGGTCATTTTTCAACATATATGATGACCATAATTAGACAGAATTTGACAGTTCAAGTTTTTCAAACAAAAATAAACAAACGGCATGGATGGAAGTTTTTGGAGACTCCGAATTAATCAATTAACACACGTAAGTAAAAAATAAAATACTACACTAGTTATCGCTTGTGACGGCACTTTATCGGAAATAGAAATACATATTACCGTGCCACCGTCAAAGAAAATGTGAAACGTTCAGAGTGACTGTGGTACTTACGCGCACCATGTTATTTCCTCTATCGCTAGTGTGTTTTCAATTTGCTACATCGCGATTTCGGAAACGCAAATTTCGATATAGAGATATTTGATGTAGCTGAAAATGTGTCAGCATGCATATTATGAGTAAGCACGCAGCATTGTAATATTTAAAGGCCATATTTATTGCAAGAATGAAGTTATCAGCCCTTACTACTTGTCTTCACTTCGCAATTATTGTTTTGTTTATTTTTCTCAGCCGATCAGAAATGCGAAGTTTGTAGCATTCATAAATGCCAATAGATCTCACGTTAAGCCAATTGTTTTAAATGTAACATTTATAGTTACAAAACGAATTAAAGAAGTATTTCATAAAGAGCTTTGTTGTTATTCTTCAGATGTGTTTAATTAAGACATGGAGCGCCTCATTAAATTCGTATTTAAAATTTCACTGTTTTCGGATTTTATAACCTGCTTCAAAAGGTTTTGAAAACAGCTTATAGAAGCATCATAAATATTGCATATTAAATGCTTTTCCTAAACTGGAGAGCATCACTGTTGCCGCCATAAAATCGCTATAAATAACATCGAATGCCAAAGAGCTTTTTAAATGTTACTTGGGTGGTTACGCATGTAGATCTAATTGCCTTATTTCAAGGATTTCTTGGACAGCGAAGAACACATTCTGTAAACACATTCTATTTTATGCATCACAAAGGGCATGCTTCATATTTGAAACAATCCAAGTAATCTTTGGCTCCGCATGTAGACTTAAAGACCTATTCTAGGGATTTCTTGGATGGCCAAGAACCTATGCTGAGTACGCATTCTATTCTATGTGTCATAAAGGGCATGTACCATGTTTAAAATCGTCCGATCGATTTTGTGTTGCTCCTTGTAGACCTTATGGCCTTAATCCAGAGATTTCTTGGACTATCAAGAACCAATGATGTGAACACATTCTATTCTACATATCACAAAGGGCATATATCACATTTGAAGCAGTCCGATAGATCGTTGGTTACTCATGTAAACCTTACGATCTCACTTCTTTGAAGCGTGATACATGTGCCGTGCACAGAAGATCGTGATTTGGCTCCGTAATGCGCCCACCAAATAAATTAAAGAATCCAGCTTTCCACGTCCGGAGACGAGCCAGCCTCGGGCTGAAAGTCTCCTTAATAAAGACACAAAAAAAAAAAAAAAAAAAAAAAAAGCTTTCCACGCTCGCCATAATGGCGGCTGCTATAAATATTTCTGACAGTAACTGTAACATATCTTGTATGCACACATCGACTAGTTAAACGAAAATTAAGCAATTCTTCTGTCAGTTCACTGCTGTTTTTCTATATTTTTAGGCTGGCGCGTTTTAGCATCGGGGTGGCACGTTCCAACCCGCATGGTATGTATTTGCAAGAAAATGCAGCGCTTCAAAATAAAATCGTTTTCTCGGAATATAATTGCTTTTTCGTCCAAATTTTTATTCCGTATTATAGATGGTGAGTTAACTTAGTGGTTAACACATTGGAAGTACATACTTTCGATTGTTATCATCGTTAAATTCGAAGATATGCTTAGGGGGCGCATATTGACCGTCTTTCCCCTTTACACTCTCGATAGGTAGCATACTGTGAGGGTCGTTTTTCGGTAGCTGTTACGATAATGAACTGATTCGGGGGGCTACAACTCATGATAAATTTCTTTTAATAAGCCCCAATTGATAGGGGGTCCCGTAGCGTAGTGGGCTACACGTTTTCCAAATAAGCGGACGGTCATGGGTTCGATTCCCAGCCCCTCCACCAAGTCCTTGTCCGTCGCCTGAGTGTAGCCCAAATGGTTACCTCTAGCCCCACATACGTGTTCCGATCTTGAGATTTCTCGAAAAATGCAGACAAGCAAAGGGGTATATATTTTTTTTGGTGATTCAATGGATATGTACTATTTTCTGTTCTTGTAGCACCGACTCCAGCTGGGGCACTTCGATGTCAATCACATCCCGACAGAAGATGCTGCATTTGCATTAGCCGTGTTATACATGAGTTGTTGTACGATTCGAAACCCAGCTGGATCATTCGAAAACATTTGTCGAAGTGTCGAACCTTGCTTCTGACCTTAAGGGCGTTGGTCATTCCTTCGCCCTCTGGAAAGGTCAAATCGATCCTTGCATTTAGATAATGTTCAATCAAATTTTGAATTCGGAAGGGGCTGGGGGAATGGGTTCCGCTTTGGCTTCCTAAACCATCAAATGTCTGTGTTCAGTGGGTTTATACATTTTGGTTGAGTTCTTCCGGTACAACTTTCGTTGATTTTTCTAGGTTGAAGACCAATGCGATCCCCACGGAGAGGGGGTTTCGCACCTGAACGACATCACCCATCTCCAAGAAATTCAAGAATAGTAAAACTAGTAACCAACCAAGCCTTTTCAATCTCAGGTTTGTTCAAACAACATTGTAGAAAAATATAATTCTTTTTCGAAGTACGGTAATAGAGGAACAGTATAAACAACCACATCAATTGCAAGCTTTCACACGTGTCGTGTAAACTGAAAAAAAGTTTTGAAATTATAAAATAATAAAACTGACTGATCCCGTAATCCCGACAAAGCTCATAACATTAAACAAGCACATGAAATAAATTTCAAAAGTCATCTTCACCACCAGCCACCGGTAGAATTCCCCTAAGAAATACTTTCCACTATATGTCTCAGTAATTGTTTTCCTTTCCACGAACAGTGCTTGACAGTCATTGTGTGATATACGAGTTTGCAAGCAAAACTTTTACTCCACTTGCATTTCGTTCCATTCCGGTTCACCGACGCCAAAACCAGTCGTCGTCGGTCGGCACCTACTGCCCAGCCACTGGCTGTAATCCCTACGATTGAGCTTTATAATTCCGAGTCGAAAAATACAGAAACAAAACTGCCACCGCAATGCTTTTAGTTTCTCGGCGGAACCCACTTTATGCTGTCGCTGCGTAGCCCTGGCCTGAGGAACGAAACGACTGGGCTGGTGTGATGACGGTGTGCTGCTGGACCGAATCGAACAATAGGTCCCCGGGGATGACTCACCAAACTTTGAAGCAGTTAGAGAAAAAACTTACTCCATTCCGTCGGTGTTCGCTTCCGCCTTTGACCAATCCATTACGTGTTTTTAAAACTTTGCTTCTTCATCGATTTTGTTCTTTTACAAATTTTCCCCCGCGCTCCGGCACGGCGCGTGTCCCTTGAAACAATCGCTTCTTGGTAGAGCATGCGAAGAAAAACGAAAAACTTATCGCCCTTTTCATTGCTCAACTTTTCACACCATACATTTCCGACATTTCATTTGCAGGGTGGGCCTAAGCGTGCAAAAATGAAGGAAAGGTCGGAGAACTGTATTTATGAAATGGTAAAATACCATGCGTCTACATTACAAACGTGGCTTGGCTGATTTACGGAGAACATATTTATAAACCAGTTTGAAATCGTAAATTAGTTATTGGGGTTTCGATTCAAATTCTGAATATCTTTCATGTTCCTTCTCCGATGTGAGTATGTTCAACTTCTTTGATAAAATTGAATTTTTATCCGAAAATACACCAACAACCGAAACATCCATCCCTGAGTAACAGCTTGTTGATTGGTCGATCGGTGTGGTTGCACGGGGCACAATAGGAATTGCGCACTGCACTTCTGCCACACTGTTGAAAGTTTTCACTCTCCGTCTTCCATATTTCCTCGTTTCATCCTAGTTATATCAACCACCGGAGCAATGTTTTCAAACTTTCTGACCAGAGATTTTCATTTTATTTCTTATCCATACAGTGGACAATCGATAAATTACACCCGGGGGCTCATCAATTCCGGATGTTGGAGTTTGCCGGAAGTCAGTTGGCTGGAAGAACGCTCTTCGACTCCTTCCGAGGGGTGGCCTTTCTGTCCACCATTCGGACACCCCTGCAGTAACCATATATTTGCAGTGCCCAACCCTAATGGCTGTTCGATAATGCACCGAGCTGCAATTTCAATGCGAATGTGTATATTTACAACACTGAAAACCACGAAAAATCCCACTTTGATAGGTAAGCCTTTCTGTTCTCAAACCATTGATGGCCAGTAGCGGTCAATGCAGCCCAATGTTATGGAGAGTTCAGGTATCAGGTTTTATTTCCAACATTCACTAGACGGGGCCATATTGCAACAGGGCAAGGGACGCGTTTTTATAGTGCTTTTAGGCTTTGAATAAAGCAGCTCTTCTGCACTACCGCCCGGTGCTCGAATTCACCAAGCTGGAGCCCTGGTATTGGCGTACTCAGTGAATATTAATTCCAGCAACTGGATATGCCTTGGGTTGTCCCAGCTAGTGGTAGGGGCTTTACTATTACCTATTTTGATGCTCTGCACTGGTGGAAATTTCTTTCAAAATAATCCTCAAACATGTTTCCATAGATTGATCAATAAGCGCCATCACATGGTCCTCTTGAAGTTTCTTCCTTAGAGTTCTCTATCAAAGCTCATTCAATAATTCCTTTCTGCCACTTGCACAATAAATTGCTTTAGATATTGTTTCAAATCATTCTAAAGATTCGCATTCGTTATATTCTTGTATGAAGTATAAAAATGTTTTCATAAGAGGTATCTGAAGAATAGTCTATGTGGAATTTGTACAACATTAGAGCTAATGGAATGATGAAACTCATTCTATCCTAATTGGCCATTATGCCATAACCATGAAGGCTGAACTCATTGTATTGAATTTGTAAATTGTTATGAAAAGTAAAATTTTTTTCTAGTTGAAGAAGCATATGACACCAAATAGTCGGAATATTGAATTTGGTCAGACGCTGTTAAAAATCGGCATGGGCGTAGTCAGGATTTCGATTAGGGGGGGGGGCAAATTTTTTAGGTCTTCTGAATGAATCTATGACAAAAGGTCGAAAGACAAAAGGTCGAAAGACAAAAGGTCGAAAGGACAAAAGGTCGAAAGACAAAAGGTCGAAAAGACAAAAGGTCGAAAGGGCAAAAGGTCGAGAGGACAAAACGTCGAAAGGGACAGAAGGTCGAAAGGACAAAAGGTCGAAAGGGACAAAATGTCGAAAGGGACAAAATGTCGAAAAGGACAAAAGGTCGAAAGGGACAAAAGGTCGAAAAGGACAAAAAGGTCGAAAGGGACAAAAGGTCGATCAAGAATAAGTTGATAACAAATTTTGTGTATTCCAAAGAAATTTTTGAAATGCATGTAACTTCAAGCAGAAATTACACACTCATCTCATTAATCAAAGTTGAAGAATGAGCAATTTTCAAAGGAGTAATTTCTTTGAAACAATATTATGAATATCTAGAGATAAAACAAGATTGTTAAATTAAAACCTGTATTGCGCGAGACAGAGTTGTCCCATACAGTTTGCAAAGCATTGCTCTTTTATTTTTCACTATTTTTTCACTCACTTTCAATTAACTTTTTAACACTATTTTTAATAAAATTCATTCAATGAGTGCAAATAATAGATTGATATCTAGGTTTTCTAAATGTTTCTTTGATCTGTCAAAATAGGGCACGCCTCAGCCACGCAGACGCGTGCATTAAAAATACACCTGCGTGTAATACACGCCGGTAAATTCGATGTGCGGCGTGCATCATTTTGACAAATCGAAGTGACATTTAGAAAACTCAAACATCCATCTATTAGTTGTACTTACTGATTGAATTTTATTTAACTGTTGAAGATTGTGAAAAATAAACTGTGTAGGCCAACTCTGGGGCGAGATTGATTCTTTCCTTTTAAGCTCTTTTCTCTTGCCTTTTGTCCCTCTCGCCTTTCTGATCTTATTGATATTTTTTTTCTTTCAACCTTTTGTCTCGTTCGACGTTTTGTCCTTTCGACCTTTTGTCCCTTTCGACCTTTTGTCTTTTTCGACATTTTGTCCCTTCGACCTTTTGTCTTTCGACGTTTTGTCTTTCGACCTTTTGTCCTTTCGACCTTTTGTCTTTCGACGTTTTGTCCCTAACCCCTTCTGAATCGTAGTTTTATAGTAGTTTTATAAAAACACATGAATATTAGTGCTTGTTACTTTTTCCTTCTAAGCTCCAAACACTTTGAAACCAAATCCACAACCAACAGTAAAGGCTAAATCTCAACAGCGCGTTGCGCGTCAGCGTTTTGTACTAAAACGTAATGCCAGTAAACATGACGCATTCACGCCCGGATTCTTCAGGAATGCCTCCAGCAATTTCTTCGGCAAAGACTTCAGGAATTCCACCAATGACCGAAAATTCCACCATTATTTACTCCAAGAAATCCTCCACGAATTCTTTTATAAGTTCTGCAGGGAATTCTTCAGATTATTCTTTCGTGCTGTTTCTCATAAAAAAAATCTGAAAAATTGAACGGTGGAATTCCTAAGAATATTCCGTGGAAATTCCGCAGAATTGCCAATAAACATTCCTGAGAATTTCGCGAAAAATCTTCGAACTTCCTGTGTAAATTCCATAATTTTTTCCGTGAAAGTGTCGAATAACTTCTTGTGAAAATTTCAAAGAATTTCTCCAGGAATTCCACCGAAAATTTATACAGAAATTATACCGAAAATAAAATCAACAATGGAATTTTGGAGGAGTTCCTCCAAAGAAATCCAGAAAGAATTCCGGTGGAAACTTCAAGATTTCCACTGGACATCCTGCAGGAGTTTTTTTTTCGAAAATTCCTCCGGGAGTTCCTTCGGGAATTCTTCCAGGAGTTCAACCGGCAGATCCTCCAAGAATTCCTCCAGGATTTCCTCCGAGAATTATTCCGGTAGTTCTATCGACAGTTCCTTCGGGGCTCTCTGAAAATTCTTCCGGGAATTTCTCCAGAATTTCCTCCGGGAATTATACAGAAATTCCTCCAGAAGCTCCTCCGAGAATTTCTCTGGGAGCTCTTCAAGGAATTCTCCGGGAGGTCCTCTGATGATGATGATGGTCCTACTACATACCCCTACAAAGGTTTCAGCTAGATGGGGTTTATCTATAAGATGAATTCTCCAACATTTTTTTCCGAGAAGTCTTCTGGTAGATTCACTGGCAGTTTCTCCGGAGGTTTATTTAAAAATTCTCCCGGAAGTTTCTTTAGAAATTCCTCCGGGTGTTCCACCAGTAGCTCTTCCAGGAGAGCATTCAGGCTTTTTCAGGAAATCATTTAGACTTTCTTCAGAAAGCTGGAAATTCCTCCCGAAGTTTTTCTGGGAGTTCCTTCGGGAGGTCCTCTAGGAATTCTTCTAGGAGTTTCTCCTGAAATTCCTCCGGGAGTTCTTACGGGAGCTCCTCCGGCAGTTCCTACGGGAATTCCTCTGGGAGATCCACCAGCAGTTTTTATGAGCATTTCTCCGGGAGTTCACCGGCAGTTCCTTTGAGAAGGAACTCCCGGAGTAATTTCCGGAGGAACACCCAGAGGAATTTCTGTATGAATTCCCGTGGAAAGCATCAGAGGAATTTTCGAAAAAACTGCCAGAGGAACTTCTAGATGAATATATTGAAGAACTATAGGAAGAATTTCCGGAGGAAATCCTGGACTAACTCTCGTAAGAACTTCTGGATGAATTCCAGGACAAACTCCTGGAAGAATTCTTAAAAGACCTCCCGGAGGAGCTCCTAGAGAAATTTTCCGATGAACTGCAGAATGGAATCTGTAGATAAATTCCCAAAGAAAGCCTTAATGAACTCCTGAAAGAAAGTCTGAATGAATTTCCGGAGGAACTACTAGTGGAAATTTTCAGAGGAACAGCCGATGGAATACCCGGAGTTGAATTTCTAGAGGAACTTCCGAAATCCCATTTCCCTTGAAATTCCCGCCAAATATCCTCAAAGAATCCCTTGTGAAGTTTCTGGAGAGATTACTAGAGGAACTTTTGGAAAAACTCCTGGGGGAGCTCCCGGAGGAACTCCCACAAGCACTTGCAGAGGAATTCTCACAAGGTAGTACTGAAATAATTATTGGAGAAGTTCATGAAGGAATTTCTGGAGAAATATTAGAAGGAATTCCCGAAAAAATACCAAGAGGAATTAATGCAGAAATTACCAGATGAATTCCAGAAAGTATTCCCAGATGAATTGCTGTTCTTTGTTTGTTCTGAAGAAATTCCTGGAAGAACTCTTGGAAGATATCCTGGAGGAACTCTAACATTAATTTCCGAATGAAATTCTGGAGTAAATTCCGAGTGAAGTCCGGAAAGAATTCTAGGACAATTTCGCGAAAAAAATCCCGGAGCAATTCCTGAAGGAAGAGAAGAATTTCCGGGGAAACATTTGGACGAATTCTTGGAGAAATTCCTAAAAAAATTTCCAGAGGAATTCTTGAAGGATATTCTGAAATAATTGCGGAAAGAATTCCAAAATCCCGGAAAAAGTCCTGGAAGTTATCCCGGAGGAATTTAAGGAAGAGTTCCTGGAGGAATGCCTGGAGCAGTTTCTTATAGATTAGCAGATGAAATTATGGAGCGAAATCGGAGGATTTCCGTCATAAATTATTGAAGAAACTTCTAGTGGAATTTTGGGAGGAAATTCCGTATGTATTCTTGGTGGAACTCTAGAATGCATTCCTGAAGGAAATGTCGCAGATTTTCCTGGAAGAATAGCCAAAGAAATGTCTAGAAGTAAAACTTGAAGGGAAGAAAAGAAATCTTCAAGAAACTTCCACATGAATTTCCTGAAAAAAATTAGTTGGGGGTTTCTAGATAAGGAGAAATTACAATTACAGGAGAAGGATTTTCAAACGATTTTCAGAGGAATTTGTGGATAACTTTCCGGAGGAATGTAGAAGTTCCCAGGGGAGCTTCTAGAAGGATTTATAGGAGAATTCTTGAGCCCGAAATGTTTCGAGTTCTTTGAAATTTCATATAGTATGGATCCTGGATACCCTTATGAGTTTTTTGGGAATCTTTTGAATTTCAAAAACCTATTTCTGAATATGATTGGATACGGAAGTGCACATGTTTAAGCGAATTCATTTCAGTACCCGTTCAATCTTATTACCCCCTGCCCCCCTCTGGCTACGCCCATGAAAATCGGTAAACCAACCAACACAGTCAAATTTTAACGCAAGGTTCGGGATACCGCTTGGTTGCTGTGAGTGAGCAGAAAGGCGCAATGTTGATAGAATATCGGCCTTTCTGCATTTCGCGCATTATGCATTTCGATGATCCCGCTATCGTTCTGCGACCGATGGATATCACGAGCAAACGCGCACTCTTTACTTTCCGACCGTACACAAAAGAACTGAACAACTGGATCTGTGTCCGATACGAAACACGTTCAATCGCGAACTAATTGTTCTACTTTCCAACCGCACAAAACTGAACTGAACACCCAGATTCGCGTTCGATACGAAACACGTTAAACTCCTTTCAGGATCGCTTAATAACTCTTGCAAAGAGAGCCGCTGAAATGGGTCGTTATTTAGTCAGTTCGCACAATCTTGATCAGAACATCGTCAGTCCATATGAAGCCCCTGCTAATGAGTATGATAACAACATTTATCTAACTTTGATAACAAAATTATTTTGAGCTTTTAGTGGAATGTCTTTACTTGTTTTCGTACGATTCCATTCAATTCCACCACTTGATTGTACTTTTGACAGATACGTATTTCAACCTCAACTGTTGGGCAACGGAAAGAAAGTCTTCTGAGCAACAAGTCCGTTTTTTGGGTGTAACGGTTGCAAGCTAAAAGCTCTACCTTCTTCTTCTTCTTATTGGCATCGCATCCCCACACTGCACAATAGGACGGGTCCGCGACGTTAGGCATAAGGACGTTAGGCATGGGGACATTAGGCATAAGGACGTTAGGGATAAGTACGTTAGGCATAATGGACGTTAGGCATAACGGACGTTAGACATAATGTACGTTAGGCATAATGGACTAGATTAAGTTCAACACCGTGACATCTAGAGTGACATCCCGTTGCTTGTAACTGAAGAAGTCTTGATGAGGGATTGACACAAAATGCCGTAATACTCAACAGTAAGTCCGTCTTCAGTGTCTCGTACTAAGTCGTACTAAGCCGAGTCAAATACGTATCTGTCAAAGGTACAATCATCACGATTCACGTCATCAAAAAACATTGTTTGCTCAGAAAGCCAGTGAACCGATCGACTGTTCTTATTAAACGTCTCTTTATTCAAAACACAACAGATATACACACTCAGTTTTTAATTCTGCAGCTCGGCAAAAATCCGCACAGCCGTCTGCCCAGCAGAATAAAAATTGATATCCCGGCAAAAATGACGTTTGTTAGCTGATTTTCGGCAAATTATTTGCTGATTTTCA
Organism: Armigeres subalbatus; assembly: GCF_024139115.2. Taxonomy (NCBI): domain Eukaryota; kingdom Metazoa; phylum Arthropoda; class Insecta; order Diptera; family Culicidae; genus Armigeres; species Armigeres subalbatus. Next base: position 376,605,315 of record NC_085140.1, on the reverse strand, counting down.
GCAATTTTGACAGAAATCTCGGCAAAAAACATGTTTGCTGGGGCACGGCTGTGCGAAACTCGGTAAAAGTTTAATATTTTGCTGAGATCCCGGTAAAAAAAATTAAGTGTGTAGATTTTTAGAATTAGATTTTTAAAAACTAGAACAGAAAATAGAATGTGCTCGCTCGGCGGGAGCCTTGTTGATCGAATGCCTGATCGCTTTGTTTTTAGGAGCTGTGTAGATGCCAAAATCGGTGAACACAAATAGGCAGGTAGATGTGCAAAAGTATTGTGCTTTTAATTTTGCAAATCAGGATGATGTCATAGTCAAATAAACATGAAGGCCCCAGGCTTTGACAGTATCCTGAACCTCGAACTCAAGCACATGAGTGCCTCGTTTTGTAAGTCAACGAAAGTCATACCCGTTCTGAACCCTGGGAATGATCCTTCCTCTCCAAAAAGTTATCGTCCCATCAGCCTTCTCTGAAAGTCATGCAAGCTGTTTGAAAAGGCTATTCACCGTCGGTTACTTGAGTCTGCCGAACATTACAACATATTACTCGAGGACCAGTTTGGTTTCCAAAGCGGTCGATCAACCGTTCACCAACTGAACCGAGTTAACAACATCGATATTCGACAATGTTCGGCAAGATGGCCTCATGTACAAACTTCAAGGATACAATCTTTTCATAAGATTTGTATCAACACGGTTATGACACAGGTCATCATTTTCCCCAATCTCCTAAACATATTCCACATGATGACTGTGAAATCACCACGATGGCACGACCTATGATGACTGGAAAGTCATTTCTCCACCTGAGGTTATCCGGTGGGTCCATGTGCATAGGGTGCCAATTAAAATGACATTTTCGAATTAAAAAAACGACGTTGCTCACAAGTTTCATTGCCCCAAAATATGCCCCTTTGCAAAATTTGAGCTCAATCGGACATGATTTAGGGGTGCTTAAAATTCATCAAAGTTTTGAAATTTTTACCCATGAAAATTTTCCTAAGGGGAGACCAATAGAAAAGTCGAAAATCGAATTTTTGTTTTTGATGCCAAATGACTAAAAATGCATGAAACGTCAAGATCTGACGTCACTTAGAAAAAATTTTTTGAAAAAAATCGATTTTTTCTCTTAGAACATTTTTGGGACTTGGAATTTTTTTTTCAGACGATGAAAATTTTTTTCATCGAATATTAACATCGAACGATATGCAAACTTTTTCGTAGCCAAAAATACCCCCTATGCAAAATTAGAGCTAAATCGGACACGATTTAGGGGTACTCAAAATTAATCAAAACTTTTTTTTTCTCACAAAGGAGAAATAATTATTTTGTTTTTTGATGCCAAAGGACTCAAAATGCATGAAACTTTGAGAATAAATTTTGTGAAAAAAATCGACTGTTTTAGGACTTCGAAAAAATTTCTTATGGCGAAAACAATTTTTCAACGAATTCAAAAACTGGACGTTACGCATACATTCCCTAAGCCCTAAAATATGCCCCTATGCAAAATTTGAGCTCCATCGGACATAATTTAGTTGTGCTCAAAATCTTGCTATCAAAATTTTGTTTTTTTTTTTTGTAAATTGATCTTTACACGTTGTGTTTTGTTACCATTAAGACATTAAATCCTAAAACTTCTTTTAAAATAACGTATATACAACCAAAAGAAATATATTATCTATGTTTTTGATAAAACTTAAATAAACTAAAACTAATTACTAAATAGCATGCACACTTAAGAATTGGGTACATTATAAAGTATCACTATATTAAAAACATAATTTGTAAAGTCATATCATTACACCATACACTGTACGCACTGTTGAAAAGCAAAACGGGATGCCATATGAGAAGTCGTACCAAATAGGAAGAGCGGGATGAAAAGAGTGGGAATACAGAAAAAGAGAGGATACTAGGGTCTGGACTGCTACGTTTGCTAGCCTGCTTCCTTTTCCATTTCACACTTCGAGCAAGTCGCAGTCTTATTGGAAAGTGTCTGTAAATTCCAAGTTTAAGTGGTGGAAAAGATTCTAAAGAAGCCCTTTATCACGTAGCAAGTCGTGAGTTGTCGTGAACCTATAAACCCTAATCCCGAAGGGCATTGATTAGGTCGAATCAGGTATTCATATTCAACCTTATCTAGACGACCCTAGTTCCTAACCCCACTTCTGTATCCAATTACCACATGTTCAGGACCCAAACAGTTATCGAATCAAATTCGGTTCATTAAGAGGTCTAACAGACTTGAGTGATCTGTCTCACGGTTGCACGCAGTACCAGCAAGCAAAGTCTTACGACTACGGCCAAGAACTAACCCGAAGGCATCCGGAATCCGGTGAACCCGATAATTACCTCTTCATACGGTGGCCGATTGTAGGCGTCATCTGGGACCTTGAAGGCTTCCTGTTAACACACCGAGGTCACAAGGAGTCGAAGCCGTAGCCAAGCTTAAGTGGCGTGACGAAATCCCTCGAGTACGGCCAAAACCGGTGCTAAAGGCCCCTGGAATCCCGTGAACCCGACTACCCATTCCCGTTGTGTCCACCAGTAGGCGTTATCCGAACCACGAACGCTTCTGGAAACGCTGCCAAGTAATCCACGATAGGTGCAACGATCCACGTGGCAGGCAGAAATCATCTACGGTACATGTCAGCAGTGCGTAGCCGGCCGGCTCCGTTCCCTTTTCTACACACACACACACACAGGGACTTTGTCCAAGGGCTTGACGACCCCTCCCCATGGCCACTGCGAGTTAGACCGGGACCATCGTCCCTAACCCCTAATCCCAAGGCGTCAAGCGACCCGTGCCGAGGGGATGCATGGCCAGGGGGGTGAAATAAGCTAGGCCTTTAACGGAGCCTGTGGGGTACCTGGGCAAAATGGAAAACCAAGACAATTCTTCAACTAGTGGTAGTAGTGTAGGCGACAACCCCTTCGCAAGAGGTGGGTTGTTCAGGTCTCCGCCTAGGAGGCCAGAGGCAATAGTCGGCAGCTCAGTGCGCAGCGCCAGCGTGGGTCACTTAACCTTCCTCTCGGCTAAAAAAACGCCGGTAGAGGTTATTGACGGCCCATGGCTTGTGGAGGCGATGAGCCGCAAACGCGATGGGCTCTCGGCCTTCGAGGTGGCGACGGAACAGCTGGACGCCATCATCAACTTTGCGTCATCGAAGCATAATATCAGTAAGGACCTCAAGAGGAGCTTGCAGAAACTTCGAAAGTCGATGTTGGACGCCAAGCTGGAAACGGCGGTCGGGACGGCCAAGTTCGAACCCGTGAAATCCATGGAGTCGAGGTCTACCCAGACTGAGGCCCAAGAATTCGCGGATTTGGGCAAGGTCGAATCAACCCAGGGCGTGCCAGCGAAGACGGTGGTGTCAAAGTTTATCCAGATTGAGGCTCAAGTATTCGCGGGCATGTCGGGGGTGACTGCTCCAGCGGAGCAGACACAAAAACGGGGGAGAAAGTCTCCAGGAGATGAGCTCCCTGGGAGCCGCTCCAAAACGCGAAGGGTTACCACCCCGAACAAGGGTAGTGGGGCTGGGAAGCTGAACCCCGAAACTCGGGAAGGAAGGACCTGGAATGGTCCGTCCAACCAGGGGAAAGACGGTGGTAAGGTGGTTACGGCAGGCTGAGAGCTCTAAGCCGCATCAGACCAGGGAAATAGACGGGGGATGACGCCTCCTGGACCCTGGTCAAGAACAAGAGGAAACCGAAGACGTCAAGGGCCGAAAAGAAGTCTAGGGTAGGCGCCAATCGCTCCAGGGGCGATGCCCTAGTCATCAAAACGGACTTAACTCGGACGTCTTGAAGGACGTCAAGCTCGGTGAACTCGGCGCCGACGTACGTCGAATAAGACGTACCCGGATGGGCGAGATGATCCTCGAGCTGAAGCGGGGCGTCTCGCAAAAGGGCGCCGCCTACAAGAAGTTGGCGGAGGAAGTCCTAGGCGAGACGGTCAAGGTGAGTGCACTCACGACGGAGGTGAATCTAAGGGTTAAAGACCTGGACGAGATCACCGAAGTCGAAGAGCTCGTCACGGCACTGCGGCGACAGTGCGAAGTGGAGGCGTCCACCGCAGCCGTTCGGCTACGGAAAGGTCCGGCAGGGACACAGGTAGCATTGGTTCGGCTACCTGCAGCGGACGCCTCCAAGGTAGTCAAGTTAGGGAGCGTCAAGGTGGGGTGGTCGGTATGCCCTGTGGGCATATATGAGCAACCAGAAGTTTGCTTCAAGTGCCTGGAACCGGGGCACAAGCAATGGGACTGCAAACGGCCCTGACAGAAGCAAGCTCTGTCGACGCTGCGGATTGGAGGGACATAAGGCACAATGCTGCACGAACCCTCCCAACTGTTTGATCTGTTCCAGCAAAGCTGCGAACAGCAAGCACCCCATGGGGGGTTCGAAGTGCCCGGCGTTTAAGCGTGCTGCAAAATCACAGTGCAGGTAACGCAGCTAAACCTGAACCACTGTGATGCAGCCCAGCAACTGCTGTGTCAGACAGTTGCTGAATGGGGGACGGATATCGCCATCATAGCAGATCCTTACCGGGTACCCGCCAGGAACGGTAATTGGGTCACCGATGGGTCTAAAATGGCGGCGATATGGACAACGGGGAAATACCCAGTCCAAGAGTTGGTGTCTTCGACACACGAGGGCTTCGTCATTGCCAAAATCAACGGGGTCTTCTTCTGCAGCTGCTATGCGCCTCCTCGATGGTCGATCGAGCAGTTCGGTCGAATGCTAGATTGTTTGACGGCTAACTTGATGGGGCGTAGGCCGGTGGTGATAGCGGGGTCTTCAATGCTTGGGCCGTGGAATGGGGAAGCCGATCCACAAATCATCGGGGCAGATCCTGCTGGAATCACTGGCCATGTTGGATGTGGACTTGGCTAATGTCGGTACCAAAAGTACCTACAGCTGGAACGGTGCCCAGTCGATTATCGACGTTACGTTCTGGAGCCCTGGCCAAACGAGTAGTTCGAACTGGAGGGTAGATGATGGCTACACTCACAGCGACCACCTGGCGGTTCGCTACAGTATCGACTATACGACCAGCATTCAGCGGACGGAAGAAGGGGCGAGGCCTAGTCCTGGTATGTGGAAGACATCATACTTCGACGACGAGGTGTTTAAGGAAGCGCTCCGCCGCGAGCACAATACTCTCGGTCTGAGCGGCGAGCAGCTGGTAACAGTACTCTCACGTGCATGCGATGCCACCATGCCTAGGAAAGTCCACCCTAGGAATGGGAGACCACCGGCTTACTGGTGGACTCAAGCAATTGCGAACCTGCGCCGCGCCTGCCTACGGGCAAGGAGGCGGATGCAGCGAGCACGCACAGAAGAGGAGCGTGTTGAACGACGGGTGGCGTTCGTGGCTGCTAGAGCCGCTCTGAAGACTGAGATTAGATCAAGCAAAAAAGCCTGCTTCGAGGGCCTGTGTCAAAGTGCCAACGCGAATCCATGGGGTGACGCCTATAGGGTCGTAATGGCCAAGACACGTGGGGCGATGGCCCCTACAGAGCGGTCTCCAGAGATGCTGGAGAGGATCATCGCGGGCTCTTCCCACGTCACGACCCAAGTCCCTGGCCTCCCTTTGTGGAGCTGCCACGGGCCAGGGTGGCCGACGAGGGAAGAGTAACGGTGGCGGAACTTGCGGGGATTGCACAGTCCCTTAGTGTAGGTAAGGCGCCAGGACCGGATGGTATTCCGAACCTGGCCATCAAAGCGGCCATTGCCGAGTCTCCCGAGATGTTCAGATCTGTTATGCAGAGATGCCTGGACGAGGGAGTCTTCCTGAAGCATGGAAAAGGCAGAGCTTGGTCCTATTGCCAAAAGCGGAAAACCACCGGGGATCCGTCGGCATATAGACCAATATGCCTGCTTGACACGGCGGGGAAAGTGCTCGCGAAGATCATCCTCAACAGGTTGTTGATACGCACGGAGGGTGCGGATGGTCTATCGAGTAACCAGTTTGGCTTCCGAAAGGGTAAGTCGACCGTAGACGCTATCTTGTCGGTTACCAAATCCGCGGAGATAGCTATCCAGCGTAAGAGGAGGGGAGTTCGCTATTGTGCAGTAGTGACTCTCGACGTGAGGAATGCTTTCAATACTGCCAGTTGGGCAGCTATTGCAGATGCGCTCTTGCGTCTTGGAATTCCCGAGTACCTGTACAAGATTCTCGGAATCTACTTCCAGAATCGAGTACTGGTATACCACACGGAGGCGGGTCGGAAGTGCGTTGACATAAGCTCAGGGGTTCCGCAAGGTTCCATACTGGGTCCGGTGTTATGGAACGTCATGTACGACGGTGTCTTGAGGTTGAAGTTCCCGGTGGGCGTGGCAATCGTCGGCTTCGCTGACGATATTACGCTGGAGGTCTACGGCGAATCGATCGAAGAGGTGGAATTGACTGCAGCCCACTCGATCGCAATTGTGGAGGAGTGGATGAGTTCCAGGAAGTTAGAACTGGCTCACCACAAGACTGAGGTGGTTGTTGTTAACAACCGAAAGTCGGAGCAACAAGCGGTGATAAGGGCAGGCAACTGCACGGTCACCTCTGAACGCTCCATCAAACTCTTGGGGGTAATGATCGACGATAAGCTCACCTTTGGTAGCCACGTCAATTACGCCTGCAAGCGTGCCTCCACAGCTATAGCGGCATTGTCCCGGATGATGTCCAATAGCTCTGCGGTTTATGCCAGCAAGCGCAAGCTTCTGGCTAGCGTTGCTCTGTCCATACTGAGGTATGGGGGCCAGCTTGGGGCACGGCCCTGCGTATTAACTGCTACAGAACGAAGTTAGAAAGTACGTATAGGCTCATGTGCCTAAGAGTTGCGAGCGCGTACCGTACCGTGTCGTACGATGCACTTTGCGTCATCACCGGTATGATGCCTATCGACATAGTTATCGGTGAAGACATAGAGTGCTTCGAAATGCGCGGCACGAGAGGCATCCGTAGGACTGTCAGGTTGGTCTCAATGGTCAAATGGCAGCGTGCGTGGGACAGTTCCACTAAGGGTAGATGGACACATAGGTTGATACCGGAGATAGGTACGTGGGTCAAGAGGCGCCATGGGGAAATCACTTTCCACCTGACCCAGGTCCTTACAGGCCATGGTTGCTTCAGACAGTACCTACACCGGTTCGGACACTCGGCCTCGCCCGAGTGTCCGGTGTGCGTAGGTTTAGAGGAAACGGCGGAACACGTGTTGTTCGTGTGCCCGCGTTTTCGCACAATGCGTGACCACATGCTTGCCACATGTGGTCTGGACACTACCCCGGACAACCTAGTCCGGAGGATCCAAATCGTCTCGGAGCTACACAGAAGGTGGCGCGTGGACTCGAGGAATGGCTAGTTCAGGCGCAAATAAGAGGTGGTCCAAGGGTTCGGAGTCGGCTTCATGGGTCATACCGGTGCCCTGTGGTCGAACTCGATCCTTTTATCGAACAAATGGCCGCGTGAAGAACAACATGGTATCGTCGCTTTCGCGGCGTCGGTCAACCGGGCGGGTTCCGAGCCCGAGGACGGAAAGGGTCCTCGTCAAGGCTGGGGCAGGCGTAGGCACCGCGTCGGCAAGTCCCTCTGTGTGCTGGCGAATAGGCCCTATCGCAGAAAGGTCAATTTGGGGTGCACGCGGCATCATCATTCTTGATACCAGTCGTGCAGAGGGAAGCAGGCGCGAAGTCGACCCTGCCCACCTTCCGAGGACATAGGGCGTGGTAAGGCCACCTGGAAAGCCGGCAATGCGCTGGCACGACACCATGGTGCTCTTCTAAAAAGCGAGTCACGATGTTCGATGCTGCAAGGACACGCAGCTAACCTCGAGGGTGCGTTATGCACTGGCCCCCTTTGAAGCATTACTTTCTGGTTGTACCGAAGGGACGATGGGCTTGGCGGCAATGGAAACGGTTTAGCTGGTCGGGGATGCAGTCCTGCCTCCCTCATTGGAGGTGGCCCCTAACCCAGCACTTCCTGGTCAACCCAGGATGTCTGTTGAGCAGATTCCCCCTCCATTGTTTAGGAAGAAGAAAAAAAAAACACACACACACACACACACACACACACACACACACACACACACACACACACACACACACACACACACACACACACACACCAAAATGTAAGTGGCAAAATAAATCATCTAAAATTCCAAACTATAGTGTTATACCCAATCCAAGTGAAAGAACTCTGAACAGCAGTAGTAGCCGACCCTGAGAGTAATAGAGCTTAAGCTCTGACTAGCCGGTGCCCAAGGATTTAGCAGGGTCCATCTGACCCGCAAGTAACAGTTTTGATTTCATGCGGTACCGCGTAATAATAATTGCGTAAAAATATACCTCAGTGTAATAAATATTGCATAGCAATTTGCTAATTTTCTTCATAAATCTGATCTCAAAAGTTTTCAAAGTTACAACAAATTCAAAAGAGAGAGGAAATATTGGTAGCGGATTGGACTGTTCCAAAATAATATTTTCATTCAAACGTATCCGTAGAGTTACTGTGATGTACAATAAATTATTTTCTTATCTTCCTTTGACGTCCTAGGCCATCCAAACTCTCCTTGAGAGCAGGACTTGAAATCTACAGCTGCAGAAAAGCTTTTTTTTTTGTTACTCAAAGTTTATTTGATGAATACTCGTGTTAATTAAATCTTATAGAAGGTGATAAAGGACCGCAAGGGTTATCCAAACTATTTTTGAGTTCTGGACTTCAGATGTACAGCTGCTTAGAATCCTTTTACGGTACTGAAAGCTTCGATATGCTCTAATAATTATCCATTACATCTCCATAGAGATCATTATATATCGTAAGATCGTTTTTCAGTACTTAAAGCTTCAATATGCATTCAATTATATCCCGGGAGGACAAAGGATATCGTGGGACTTGAGGACGTGAGGATATCTTCTGCAGTATGTTATGGACATGTGGTGAAAAAAGCTAGTGCCGTGGCTGTAGATCGCAAGCTCTGAACTCAAGGACAGTTTGGATGACTCCCAAAACCATCCTACCATGTCTCTTGGTCTTCACGAATATGTTATGAACATGTTTGAATACATATTCAAGCTTGGAATGACGAAAAAAAGCTAGAGTCGTACAGTCGGACAGTTTAGATGACCCAAGATATCCCGAAACCATCTGACTATGTCTCTTGATATTTAAGAATATGTTATGGCTATGATTGAATGCATATCCAAACTAGGAATGACGAAAAAGGTTGCAGGGTAACTGTAGATCGCAAGTTTTGGACTCAAGGACAGTTTGAATGGTCTAGTACATCTCGAAAGAATATTTTTCAAGTTGTTTTGTAATTTCTCCATTATTAATCACGTAAACAAATGGAACATATAAAATTTACTGGGTAGTGCCTAGAGGGTCTTGTTTCCCGGACTATAAAAAATCCCGGGATCCGGGATTAAATTTTTCGTTATCCCGGGATATCCCGGGATCCCGGGATAAAAATAAAAATACTTGCAAATTTCAATTTCATATATTTATTACATTTTTAAGAATGGTAAAATATGTATCAGGTCAATTTACTAACGACTCGCCCCTTGTCTACTCGCTTGCAATCCGGTGGGTGGCACGACGCCATGTTTTTGCAGCCATGTTTTTTTTTGTTTTTGCATATTTGCAACATCTCAGTGTAAAATACATGATAGTATGTGTTTTGATTACTAACATCACATATGATTCTCTTTAGGATACAAAACTGTCGGTGGGATACGGTCGCGCAATGTTGGCTGTAAAACAAACCTACTGTGTGAGATCGGGATGCCACCGGGCTGCTTGTAATACGGTTTAATAAATGTTATAACGAGTTGAAGTTGTTCCCTTAACCGGTTTTCATCCTTCCTCTGGAATTCGAACAATGTTTCGGATTCGTTTGAAAGTTTCTCCAAAATCGATTTTATATAATCTGAATTAAATTCAACAATTGGTTAAGAAAATCAATATAATATAAGTTCAGATATTACCAAATGAGAACGAATTGAGTTCGTCAACAACTCTTGGGACAACTTAGGCTTTACGGATCGTTTCGGGGGAAAAGATAAAGCAATCCGTGGAACAGCTGTTAACGAGTTGTGACATTGAACACAATTTCGTAGCCGCAGTTGATCGCACATCGGATGGCGCTTCGATTATTGTGAAATCTGGAAAGCTGATTCCTTATTTTCATCAGCTGTATGATCCCTCCAAAAACAAAATAGTCAGAAGGCTAGGAGACCTATATTGTTACTCATTACTCTCTCGACGAATTGAGAAGATATCTGTGATTGCTTGTTTGTGTATGTTTGTATGTATGGGTGTGCATAAGACATGCGGGAAAATAAAAGCCGATTGGCTAACAAACTAGAATCGGTGCAATTATGCAGAACATACATTCATTAATTTATCTTAAATATTTTTGTTATTATGTATTTTTTATATTCGGGAAATCCCGGGATTTGCATGAAAAATCCCGGGATCCGGGATGCATTACATCCCGGGATATCCCGGGATTTCCCGAACAAGACCCTCTAGTAGTGCCGCGTATACAAATTTGGGCCTGAAAGGGTAAATTTACACGTTGTGAAATTTCATGGTTCATATATTTAAAGGAAAATTTAAAATAATGGGTCGAGTCAAGTACGAGACACTGAAGACGACCTTACAGTTGAGGTCTAAATACGTATAAATAAAAGTAATACGAAGTGGTGGAATTAAATGGAATTGTACTAAACTAGTCTTATGGCAGAGAAAAAATGGGGCCAACGCAGGGAATCGAACTTCGGTTCGCAGAGTGAGAGCCTATATCGTTAGCCACTCGAATATTTTAACTTATTGAAAGCAAGCCGATCCAGGTATAACAGATTAAGCGTTCTAGTGATTCAATAACTCTTCATTAGACTAAACCAGAGGTTCCCAAACTGTGGGTCGCGACCCCCAGGGGGGTCGTGGGCTGTTCAGTGGTGGGTCGCGAAAGACAAATCTTAATTCATAATTTTGTTACTATTTTGTCCCACAAATCTATTCCATATTTTGAATATGGATCTAACTAATGATTGGATGATTAAAGAACAATAAACCTGACAAGGTCAACGGCTTTTTTTGTTATACGATATTTGGGCAAGTAGAAAAAAGTCCTATACAATCCAAATGTAAGCCTCGAACCCAATCCAAAACCAATCCTAATCCTATTCGAATCCGATCTAAATCCAGTCTAGTGATGAACTTTATTTATAATTTTAAAATCACTTTAATAAAGAAATAAAAAAAAAAATCAAATCCAATCCAAATCTAATTCAAATCCAATCCTAATCAAATCGAAATCCAATCTGAATAAATGTCAAATCCAATCCAACCCAAATTCAATTCAAATTCCATCCAAATCCAATCCACATCCAATCCAAAAAATTGAATTTTTGACAAATACAATGATGGGATATGAAGCAATTTATTATAATTTGTCCAATCGAGCGCGAACTCATTTTTATCTAATTTCACAAAATCAATGCATTTGGTACCTGGTGGGTCGCAAGAAATATGGGATTCTGCTAGGTGGGTCGCATATCCAAAGATTGGGAACCTCTGGACTAAACGATAGCTTAAATTTACATGACGCGGAATCTCTTTCGAGATGGAACTGTTGGAGATTGAGTTTGCTAAAAGCATCACAGATTTCTCATCGGAAAAAGCTAAGAACATAGAGTTACAGCGATGAAATGTAGCGTCATAAAGGCTGCTTCGTAGTTGTATGTAAAGATCCATTTTGCTTATCCTTATATGAATAAAATAGGTGCCTGTTGCGATTCGCATGAAATGCAGCGAAGTTTGTTTTGATTTGTTTTGACAGCAATGTGCTCGCTCACCATAGTCACCGATAGAATCATGTAAAAATAAGATATATTGAACTAAACAATTATTTTATCACAGACAACACAGAAACTTAAAATTATGATCTGGTACACATGATGTCTCCGAATTTTACATTCAATTATGAATTCCGTCGTGGCTAATTTTCATAATATTTTACTGTGTACCTACTCTCAATAAAACGACAGTGGAGTTGGCCAAGGATGCTGATTATCTTAACTTAACCATCGACAGCAAGCTTACTTTCAGGCAACAGGTTTACAAAACGGTAACGAAGTGTAACGATTTGTTAAAACTTATGTACCCTTTGATCAACAGTCCCTGAAAAATAAAGATCGTCATTGTCCCTGAAAACATAAATTTTCCATAAGAAATAGGAAATTGCCAATAAAGAAATCAGGGTAAAAGCAATAAATAAATAGAAAATTTTCCAACATAAAGCAGAATTTCCATAAACAATTAGAAACTTTCTACAAAACAAAAATAAATTAGCACTTTTAAAAGCAAAAATTGCAATTAGAAAAGAAATTTTTTTTTTGTGGGAAATTCTCAATTGTTTATGGGAATTTTGCATTATGTTTAGAAATTTTATATTTATTTATTGCTTATACTCTGATTTATTTAATGGCAATTTCCTAATTTGTTGTGAATAATTTATAATTCTCTATGGAAAATTTATTTTGCTGCCAAAATTAAGCTTGTCGTCTACAAGCAAATCATCCTCCCTGTGTCGACACTTTGATACTTTGTTGGTATGTACTTTGAATAAGCTTTCGTGGTCTTAAAGAAAGAAGTTCTTATTGTTTCTAAATATGATACAGTATCCGTTCAAAGATTGCGTAGACCGAAAACACTTAGCATAAGGCAACCGACAGGAAATTTACACAATATCCAATGCACCAATGGAGAAATTAACATTTATGGAAATATTTCTCCTCACTGGGGTAAGATTCGAACCCACACTCCACAGCACGCAAAACCGCATAGACGACAGCAGTCGCCAACTGAGTTGTGAACTGGTAAATAAACAATCGAGTGACTAAGAGTCACACGGTCACCTTGATCGTGCTTGTATTTTATGTGCTTAAATCAAACCTTGATTGTCTAACGTTTTGAGCTCATTGCGAACCAAATTGAATTATTCTCGCCGTGCAAACCACCGAAGCAGCCAATTTCCCGCGACCTATGAGCTATACAATCCAGGCAAAGCTCGCGTGTCGCTCCGGCCATGTCCGACGCGCGCAAAATTTAATTATTCGCCGGTCTTCCGCTGGATCCTTCCTCATATGGTGGCGGCGGTAGTCAGTGGTTTTCCTCAAATGCGGTGGCTTACACCCACCCTGCCCGGACGAGGTACCGCACGAACCAATTTAGGTTTTGCGAGCAGCACCATAAAAAACCACTCAGCAGAATCAGCGAGGACACAAAAAAATAAATATGCCCCAAAAAATGCACTGCGCTCCCGCAGCGCTTCCTGCAGCTTAATCCTGTCCTGGTACCCCCTTCCGTTGCGCTCGATGTCGACGTTACCCGTACACGTTAGCGTTAGATGGTCGGTGGAAATTTTGTTGTTCCAAATTTTACGCTTCATCACACAATTGCACTTCCTCCGGTCTTTTTTTTAATCGACTCGGGTTTTGTGGTGACGCGACTCAATGCTTCCCTGTAGCAAATGCACTGTTCGTATGAGCATGACTAACACGGAGCAACGTTCAATGGATGATTTTTACCCGATGCTGCTAGTCTAACACACCAGCAGAACGTTTCGGTTATCCATCATTTTTTACTTCCATCGAGCTGAAAATGTGCACAGCACGCTAAATGATGACTTCCACTCCGTCAACGTCGATGCTGTACCGTGCTAAAAATGTGCTCCAGGGTGGAAAAATTAGTGGAAATTTTATGAGTTCACAGATTGATGACTGCATTGCTGGAAAAATTGGGTATGATCAAAATCAAATGCTTTTCATTACTGCTTTGTTACAATCTGTATTTAGTTAAGATGAAAATCAAACCGAAGTTGAATTGTTGGTTCAAATACACCGTAACATCAATTAAAGCTTTACACGTTTTGCGTATGCAGTCCACAAATATCACAGGAAGAAATCACAGAATATAAATTAATTCTAAACTTTTAATTTTCAAACACTGCTAATAACGCTGATTTTTTTCAACACCGACGATCGCTACAAATTCAATTTTGCAATGATCGATAGTAAATAACGCAATGTCACAAGTTAGGAGAATTCTCCCGAACATGTACTTAGTGTGGGATACTGGAAATACGATAGCTCGCTTGAGTGTGCAAGTACTGTTAGAGTCTTGCTTCGGCCCTTTGTGTACTGACAGATGAGTGAACACGAGTTCATTCCAAGCAGGAACGATCGGAGTCAAGTTATGCTCATCAAAGCTAAGCAGTTTCCATTTTGCAGCGAATATTCCGACTGCACACTTAGTACATTCAGTCTCCCATAAGTTACTTTTCCGATATTCAATCCATGTTGGCCATCGGCGCCATTCAGATAATATTGGATAGACATTCAGCTGTCGTAATAGTTGCACAGAATTTTCGTGGTTAAATTCTTAATTTAGCAGTAAGACATTTATATACAAAGTAATCCCATGCTCCCAAGCTTGTAGTTTGTAGTTTGCAGTCATGGCAAAACTCCTTCTCAACACCACAAATAATACGAAATTAGGGCACAGCCCACATTCGAAAATCTTCTCAGTCATGTGAACGCAATCAGAAATCTAATAATAATGCATTGAAAAAATTAACTAAAGCATCTCCCAAAGAGAAGTTCATTTACCATCCCATTCAACCTTCAACCCAAATGAAAAACAGCCTCGCCATCGGGGAATACGTACCAAGGCATGGAACTCCTTTCGAAACATTTCCCATTCACAAGACAGAGCCACTTACCGGAACGAGCTTTTCATTTGGAAATATCAAAATACCATTACGAAGAATATGGAGGAACGTGTGCTTTTTGCTGTCTGTATTTAAAGCGTTCACATTTTAACGAGCGACCTTCTGGCGTCTTCTTTGCAAACAAACCAGACACATCAATTTAACTGAAATTTGTGGTGAGGGTTTGCCGCGTTAGTTTTCTTTTGTTGGTACCTAGAAATTTCCTTCGTCCGGTGTGATGGAAAAAAATATCTGAATAGGAAAAAAGAACGTTGGTTTATGACGCTTAATCTCGATGATGAGGAGTGCGTCCCACCAGATAAAATGGTCTTTTCAGTTGGTTTGGTATCTGTAGAAGTGAGATCCATCAATTAAGCCATGCGAAAATGGATCCTTCCCCCACAGTTATGATGCGCGTATGTCAACTGTGAAACTCTGACATGGATGATCAACTCTGAGTTCGTAACGTAATGGTTAATAGACAAATTTAGAAGCAGATTCTCATAATCAACCCTTCCTTACAAAACCATCAATAGCACCTATCACATAGCACCATTAGGGTAAACGATTCAATAGTTGTGGGTGTTCCTATAGTTGCAGTACTATAGTTTTTATAGAAATTACGAATTTAACGCAGCAACCCGCATTGTCGGTCAATTAGTTGACATGTCACAACACGAAAGAAAAGAAAACGGCTTGCAAATTCCCTGAATATCGGTAAAGTATTACTAAAAACCTTATTTTTGTTTTACCTTTGCACCAATAGTTGCGAATCCCGTATGAAACCAATGAGATTCGCAACTATAGGAACATGAATTACAAAATACCGCAACTATTGGAACAAAGCACCAATAATTGGAGGAA
This sequence comes from Armigeres subalbatus, assembly GCF_024139115.2. Lineage (NCBI taxonomy): Eukaryota > Metazoa > Arthropoda > Insecta > Diptera > Culicidae > Armigeres > Armigeres subalbatus. The sequence goes on along the minus strand of NC_085140.1, from coordinate 376,589,689 downwards.
CGTTTTTAGGAGGCAAAACTAGATTTTGTTCCAACTTGAACACTCTTCGTGCAAGGAAAAAATAAAGAACTTTCGGATGCACCCTCAAGGTAAGCAAAATGAAGTATAAATTTGGTGCAATCGATCAAATAGCTTTGGAAGGTGCTTAGCTCCTTCACTATTGGATCTTTTACCCTACATGGTAATAGCACCATATTTATGTGAATATTATTTTTTCTCTTTATTTATGTGAATATCGATATTTGAATCAGTTCTTTACTTTATAAGACTCAATTCTTTGCCCAGGAACTACTCCGTGCCGGAAGGGAACTGTCTAAAATCCCAAGCCGCTGGTCTAGCCATGACACCTTAGCGGGGGTGGGCACCGAAGGCCTCTTTTAGCTCCAGGTCTCAGGGCAATCTGGCGAAAAGAAGCTTTCAGAGCGTTTGAATCCTATTAGTCGGAAATTAATAATGATTACCTGGTTTATTCCAACTTTAAGTCGATGGGGTGGCCGGTGTGTCTATCCGCCGAATGCGACCGTAGGGTCTGGATAGAAAAGGCCTGTAATTGCGGCGGACGAATGCGGTTGGCAGGTACCGTTCAAGTGCGGACGGCGATGCACACTGGTTCAGAAGCCCCCAAAACGTGCGTTTTTTTAGTTTTCGACCTGAAAACTACATTTTAGAGTCATGATTTCTTCAGAAGAGTTGAAGGATGTTTCTTGGCCTTTTTTTTGATAAGAAAATATCAATGATCTATCCACCTTGAAGGGCTGTATGGAATAAAAAATTTACGCAGATGTACAAAAGCAGTGGTTGTTCTCTGCAATGTTATAAAGAATGTGAATTGGAACATCTTTTCTGAAGACACAATATTGGACAAACGGTTTTGTAAGGAATGAGAGCACGTTTTGTATGAATGACCCCCAAAAATCATATTTTTAGCATAACTTTTTTGGAAATGATTTTAGCACTATGGTTTATTCTAGAAAGTTGAGCATAATGACAAAAAACATGTTTGTCTAGAAGACTACTTCGATCTATCTTGAAACCTGTCAAAGTTATTTAGGAATCTTTAGAAAAAATAGTCAATTTTCACATCAACACACCATGAAAAGCGGCAAGAGGCGGCAAGCCAAACAGCCACCATCTGAAAGATTCGGTTTTAAGCTACCGAATGCACAATGTTTTGTTTTGTTCCGTCGTGTTCCACTATTGTTTTGAATCAACTTACAATAGTCCTTAATGTTTCAGTACAACTGTTACGTAAACAATTAAAAAGTGGCTAACATGATTTGTTATTTATTGCATGGTTACAATCTCGACAAATGACAGCCATTCGTCTTAAATGAGGCTGTTTCGTCTTGATGGAGATTGTTACTATGCAATAAATAATCAATCATGTTAGCCACTTTTTAATTGTTTACATAACAGTTGTACTGAAAAACGTACATTAAGGACTATTTTAAGTTGATTCAAAACAATAGTGGAACACGACGGAACAAAACAAAACATTGTGCATTCGGTATGGATGGTACGGATGGTGTCTGTTTGGCTTGCCACCTCTTGCCGCTTTTCATGGTGTGTTGATGTGAAAATTGACTATTTTTTCTAAAGATTCCTAAATAACTTTGACAGGTTTCAAGATAGATCGAAGTAGTCTTCTAGACAAACATGTTTTTTGTCATTATGCACAACTTTCTAAAATAAACCATAGTGCTAAAATAATTTCCAAAAAAGTTATGCTAAAAATATGATTTTTGGGGGTCATTCATACAAAACGTGCTCTCATTCCTTACAAAACCGTTTGTCCAATATTGTGTCTTCAGAAAAGATGTTCCAATTCACATTCTTTATAACATTGCAGAGAACAACCACTGCTTTTGTACATCTGCGTAAATTTTTTATTCCATACAGCCCTTCAAGGTGGATAGATCATTGATATTTTCTTATCAAAAGAAAGCCCAAGAAATATTCTTCAACTCTTCTGAAGAAATCATGACTCTAAAATGTAGTTTTCAGGTCGAAAACTAAAAAACGCACGTTTTGGGGGCTTCTGAACCAGTGTGCGATGGCGGCGGGCGAATATAACGGTCGATGACTATTGCCGACATGCGGCTCGAGGATGGACGACGAAGGCGGCTCACGAGAGATGTGGATTGGAGCCAGAGACTGACGATCGGCGAGGCTGATGGATTGCCGCCAACGTGCGTTGCGCTTTCGACGATTGCAGCCAGTGTGGGTCGAGAATGTCGCCGGTGATGCACGCTAACTTTCACCTACTCAGTGACTGAGTTAAATTGTATTGCTCTCTCTTTCTACCCCACGGAAATTTTACTCAATTTCCGTCAAAAGCAGGACAACTCAAAACTATGAGTAATCCTGCTTTTGACGGAAAATGAATAAAATTTCCGTGGGAAGAAAAGGGATGGCAATACAATTTTACTCAGTCACTGAGTAGGTGAAAGTTAGAGTGTGGTAATCGGCAACGGCCGATGGATTACTTCCGCCGTAGGCTGCTTTGCCAACGTTAGCGGTCAGCGTGCGCAGCTCGAGAATGCCGCTGGGAATGGTGATCGGCAAGACCGATGGATTACGGCCGCCGAGCGTTGCTTGGCCGATGATTGATGGTTTGCGATTGGCCACCGAGTGTGACTCACGGTAGTCGGGGATGCAGGTGACCGGGACGGGCGCTGGCGGTCGACAAGGCAGATGGATTGCCGCCAACAAGCGTCGCCTGGCCGATGATTGCGACCAGAGAATATCGCTGTGGACGGTAATCGGCAACGGCTGATGATTGCTGGCCGATGATAGCGACCAGATGGTACGGCTCGGGAATGCCACCGGATTGCTGCCGCCGTGGGGTGCTTGGCGTTCGCGGCTCGGGAATACAGCTGGGAATGGTGATCGGCCTGGCCGATGGATTACGGCCGCCGAGCGTTGCTTGCGGCTTATGTTGATTCGGAAATGCCGCGACGAGGGCGGCGGGCATTGGACACCAGCGATGTCAAGAAGTACGGAACAATCTTGCTGCGGAGGCGGCCTTGAAGGCCCACTGAAGCTGTCTCAAAAGGGCAATGATCCAGCGAAATGCCACGCGTTCTATCACAACGGTTAAAAAATCAACACCACAACGTTTCACTCGCCAGCCAATTATCAACTAACTCCCGTATCCACTCACAAGCTCCCTTCTCCCCAGCTATTATCTTCTTTGCTTTGCAACGCACGTTCCTGAATTCCGTCGCTTATAGCTGGTTTCAGCAATCGCACACATCGTTCGTGAGTGTCTTTGCAGAAATGCGTTTCGCAATGTCAACCACCCCATTCGAAACGACCGTTTAGCAAGCTATCCCTAAGTGCTAATATAATTATAGCTAGCCTAAATTTCTCACGCTCCATGTCCAACCAATAATTATAAATGTTACCATTTGGTAACAACTTGTAACAAACTAAATTTTCCTAGCCTAATTGAATTTCTCTTTGCAAAACTCATTGACCAAATATTCAAATTTATCGCAAAGCTTTAGTAGAGTCCAAGTCCGGCACGTCATCTACCTTATGGCGAATTAGCTAATTCGAACAGTTAACCCTCGGTAAGTTACGGAAAATTTCTGATATTATTTTCCTTTGGTTTCCTTTGGAATTAAAACGTCAAAACGAGTGGAAAGTTTTCGGATCTTTTTGAGTTCGCCAGAGCTGACCAATAAAAAAAAACTGCTTTAAACTACCGAGTCTATACAATTTTTCCGCGCTCTCTATTTTATTATGGTGTAGATAGTTAAATCGATCGGATCGTTTTTCGAAATTTTCTTGGAAGTGACTGAAGATTCGGTTCAAATTTTAGTGTCCTAAATTTGGAGAGTTTGGATAGTTTGACCAATTGCTGAAATCTTAGTAAAATAATTGTGACTATTCAGGTAAGCCTTCTTAATGGAAAACATGCAATATGTTCATTAGTGAAATACTATCACGTTGAATAGGCGTCGTCAAGCCCATCCAACGTGGGCGGCCTGTTTTGGATTGGGTCACGTGGTTTCCACGCGCACGGTAGTCGAAGGTTGTGCCGGCTACGCTTCACTACGCCTAGACGAAGGTTGTTCCGGCTAGGAAAGTAGTGGGCCTGCGGGGGAAAATTGGGAACCCAAGTTCAGCAATCGTTTGCAAGGTGTGCGTCCGTGATTCGTCGGTCCGTAATCCACTTTTGGGTGATCGACGAACGAAAGGCTCGCTCCGTCAAAGCGTGAGGCGTAAGAGCAACACCAATTCGCTCTCTCTCCACCAACATCAGGGACGCGCCTACGCGCGAGCCTACGACGAGAAGCACCGAATTCCAATTAGAATCCAGATCAACTGGCTTCGAGTCAAATGCAACGTCGTCGTTGGAGCACCTCGCCGACGCTGAGCTAAGGTCAGATCGACAAGTGTAAACCTTATGAATGAGCCAGTTAAATGCGTGATGTCACCAGATGAGGTTTAGGTGCCACTGAATTTTCACAATAAATGGGTTAATTGCTAATTTTGGGAAAAAGGTCCTATGCAAAGAATTTTCTAAATTTTGTTTTTATTTAGAGTTCGTTGAATTCCATTGGAGTATTAAACATTTATTTCGAATTTAGATAGAAATTCACCTAAATTTAGTTCGAATCTTAAGTTAATTTAAATTTGATGAGTTTTTAGCTTAAACGTTTTCTGCCGCTCAGTTCTGGTTGACTTTCATTTATTAGTTTCTTTTGTTGAATCATTACATTTGCTTTAGTTTCCACTTAGTTTGTCCTAATTGCGTGTGCCAACTTGTTCAGTTTGATTCCTATCGAGGACTTTGCAACCCGCCCTGATAAGGAAGGTCTCATACCGGGCTTAAACAGAGGAACGGTCCTTCTGATATGAAGGTGGCGCTTAAGCCGTTACTTGAAGAGCAGAGAAGAACTTTTCAAACTTGAGTCATCAAATATCAAAATTCACATAAATAAAGAAAAAAAAATACAATTCATATATTGTGCTTTTCGACTAAATGACAACTCGATTCCAAGGCTCTCAAAGATGTAGATTATTTATCCGCAGTACAAATAGCTCGTACTATCAAAGCATGGTATGTTTTTCTTAGGCGACTGTCTGGCGCTTATTTCTTGTTGCGATTAAAAATAAGCGTAGGAGTAGATTTTTTTATGAGCGGTACAATACATTTAGAGGCCTTGCAATAATACGTAATATACCCTGACCAGCACATCTCTTAACAATTCTATCATTTCTATGCCCCTGGAGGGAAATGAATTCCCTGCAGGGCTTCGACTTTTCGTTTCAATGATACCAAAGCAAGCGTTTTTCGAGCCAAGGGAATTCTTTTTGTTGTTTATGTTGACGAACATTTTTCACCCATCAATCTTGTCTCAAGAATTAGTATTGGAAGATAAACGAAAATCTTGCCTATTAGATGAAAATCCTTTTCCGTTTCATTACTTTTCGAGAGAATTATCGTAAATCCTGAATCTCGAGCTCAAACACATGAGTGCTCCGTTCTTTGAGCACCTTTCGCTGATCTTTAATCAGTGTCTCCGGCTCAGCTACTTCCCATCGTCCTGGAAGTCAGCGAAAGTCATCCCCATCCGGAAGCCTGGGAAGGATCCTTCCTCCCCCAAAAGTTATCGACCCATCAGCCTTCTCTCAGGGTCATCCAAGCTATTCGAAAAAGCTATTCATCATCGGTTACTTGAGTCTGCCGAAAATCTTAACATCTTGCTCGAGGGACAGTTTGGTTTCCGACGCGGTCGGTCAACTGTACACCAACTGACCCGAGTTACCAACGTCCTCAGACGGAACAAGTTTGTCTCAAAAACATCCGCCATGGCCTTACTCGATGTCGAGAAGGCATTTGACAATGTATGGCATGATGGCCTGGTGTACAAACTACAACGCTACAATCTTCCCAGCTACCTGGTGAACAATTATCTACATATCTACATATCTACAACAATTACCTGTCGGCAAGGACATTCCGGGTCTCAATCAGCGGAGCGAGTTCCAATGCGCACAACATCGTCACAGTTGTTCCCCAGGGCAGTATCCTCGGGCCCCTGCTTTTCAATCTGTTCACCTCCGACATGCCAGAACCTCCAGAAGGCGGCATACTGTCTCTGTTCGCAGATGACACATCCATCGTCTACAACGGTAGAGTGATCAGAGCGCTAGTGGCAAAACTCTAATGAGGCCTGGATGCCCTGACAGAGTACCTCACCAGCTGGAAGACCTGTATAAACGCGGCGAAAACCCAGGTCATCATTTTCCCCCACTCCAAATCCCCTAAACTTGTTCCGCCTGGGGACTGTAAAATCATCCTCAATGGCACGACTGTGGAATGGGCCAATGAGGCCGACTACCTTGGCTTGACCCTCGACAGCAAGCTTATTTTCAGGCAACAGGTTGACAAAACGGTGACAAAGTGTAACGTCTTGTTGAAACTACTGTACCCTTTGATCAACCGCCGGTCGTCATTGTCCCTGAAAAATAAGCTTGCTGTCTACAAGCAAATCATCCTCCCTGTGATCGAATATGGCATGCCGGTCTGGGAGAGCTGCGCTAAAACCCACCACCTCAAACTTCATCGGTCCAAAACAAATTCCTGAGGATGATCCTCAACACCCCTCCCAGGACAAGAACATCCGAGGTCCACCGTCTGGCCGGAATAAAAACCTTACATGAACGCTTTGGTGAGTGTAAAGAAAAGTTTAGGGTCCGTTGCTTGCACTCGGACCAACAAGCGCTTAGGGCGCTAGTTTCAATCTAGGTTATCAAATTATTATTGTAAATATTAGTGTACATAGTAGTTAGGTTATCAAATTTTAAAAAACACTAGCGCCTCCTGAAGGCCGTCATATTACACTTTTTTTTCAAAAATTAAGTAAAATCATAATAATAATAACAATAATTGAAATTGAAGTTGGAGGGCCAAGCCGGCCGATCACTGTACATGTTAAAAATGATTGTAGAACAAAAAATGTTTTAAATAAAGAAGAATTTTACTACTACTACTGCATGCGTTGTGTGGGGATGAAATTCCAATAAGAAGAAGAAGAAGATGCTACATTTACGTCGGAAATCATAAAAAAAACTTCGTTATGAACTGCTTGAAGGCTTGATTAGGCGATATGAAAATTTATAGATAATAATTCACAAACTAAAAATAGCGGCAGTCATAGAATTGACGTACGTTGATCACTGCGAATGATTGATGAGTAGCTCAGCAAGATGCTTGATTCAAATGATTCATCTATTAAATGCAATTATCGAAGTTAACAAGAATTTCGCTGAAACTCACTTGTTGAGGATGAGCGTTTCGATGTTATAATGTGAAGAACGAAAAAAAAAAAACTCAAGTGAAATCGGAGAGCAAAAAGCATATACCTTCTCACAGTTTTCTGATTTTAAATGTACGAGGATTCAGACGACTGGATAGATTTGGATTTGTAAACAAGCACTTAAACATCAATAGATCAATAGTTGAATATACATGATATCATAAAACAGAAGCATTTCTTTTGCAAAAAAAAATACTTTGTAATGAGCCAACAAGCCGTTCAAATGAGTCGGCTCATTTAAGTGAACCATTTTGCCCATCACTAATTGATGATGCCACGAAAAAAATCGAATATGGAAAAAAAGAGCAAACGATTTCTCCCCGAAAATGTTCGTGAGGGAGCATCCTATGCTCCTGAGTTGAGTTTGCATTACGAACCCTTGTTCCCTGTAATTCCTTTTATTTATTATGATTCTATAGATGGAGCAAAGCCTAAGCCTAACTACTGATTCTAACTGAGTTGTATGTAACATGTATTTTAAATTTTAAAGTTCTTATTTATAGTTCGACTGAGAAATTCGTTCTTGTCTTCGCCATCGTTACTGTTCAACAAACAAGTGACGCTTGGAGGACTGCTATTGCCTGTCGCGTTGGTATAGGACGCGTCAATGGAACCTTGCATGCTTCGAGTCGCTGCTACATTAGCCTTGCTTATATTTTGAGGAGCTTTTATAGACCGAACAACCAATCGGCCTATAGTTCAATAATGGTGCAATGTTAAAAATAGAAAAAAAACTCCCTATAGGGATGGTTGTTTATATTTTACTTCTACTGCGTTGTTACGCCTTTTCCCACCCCATTCAAGCATTTTTCTCAAGATGTTTTCAAAATTGAAACATATCCTTGTTGTGACAGCAATATCCATACAGTTTGCTTTTGAATATGTGCTGTTTTCGCAGTACCACTTGATCGGGTCGGAAACCAATTCTCAACGAACCTTTTTTTTCTTCCATTCCCTCGAGTGAAAACTCAAGAAGCGGAAAATCTAGATATGCAAGAAAGTCCAGATGGAGATTTGGCTTACAAAGATGATAGAACCTTATTTTTATCATTCAAGCGAAAGCATCTTCGTCTACGCCTGACTGAAGATGTTGTTGTAATATTTTCTTCCATCATAACACCCATCTGCGCACTGCTGCTGGATGCCACCACTATGTATATTGCCGTTCTAAGGGATGAGGAACTACTCGAGAAACGGAAGTTCTCCTTTTTGTCGGCTGCCGGCAAACATAAACTGAAACGTTTTGCACCGGAAGGGGGTCGGAAGCAAGTGGCTGGCCAGGCCTCACAATAAAATGGCTTATAAATCTTGCTTCGAGCAAAACCGAGCAGCCAGTTTTCCACGGTAGCGGTGACGGTTGATTACGACCTATCATCGAGATGTCCATTGAAGTGACTCTCCTGAATTCGAGCCCTCTGCTGGTTGATGCTGCGGAAAAGAGCCAACAATAAGGACGCTTCACTTTGGTGTCTCCATTCGCGCTCTATGCCGTCTTTAATGGTGACTCGAATGAGTTCAGTATAGGGGAAACCATTAAAGGAATCTTTTTTCAAAAGGGTATAATTGGACGTTTTCAACGAGAGTATCCGGAGTTCCTGCCCCATGGCATTCATTTTCCAAAGCTGACACAATCAGATAATGGGGCTGTCCACAAACCACGTAGACCGAAATTTCACCTTTTCAAACCCCCCCGTCCCCCCTAGTAGACTTTCGTAGACTTTTCTGAAACCCCTCCCCCCTCCCCTTGAAGTCTACGTAGACTTTCCAAATTTTACAAAACATCATATGTGATTGGAAAAATATGGAAATCAACCACATTTCAAGTAATTCAGCTATTCAGATCCATTTCCATGTGAACATTACAATAAAACTCGAATTTCAAACAAAACTAAATCAAACTGAACAAAATCCAACCAAACAAAAATCATTTTGAAAGGAAATCAAATCTAATCCTCTGTCCATAGCTCCGGAAATCAAATTTCAAAGCCAAGTAATTTAATTTCTGTTGCATTCGATTTCTCCTAGAGGTGTGCGCCACCATCGCCGACACTTTTGCATCGGCGTGCCACTGCTTAAAATCTGTCACGCATCTGTCCTATAATTTTGAACGCTGGTTCAAATTTGTAAAAACCGAAGAATTTTCAGAATTTTGAGAAATTTAGAGTTGAAATTCCGAGAATGTCAAATTTACATTCCAATAATTTTTGCGTGGAAATTTCGTAAAAGTTTCCCAATTGCTAATCTTGAAAGCTTCCAGGTAATACTCCAAATAGCTCTCCGTGATAATTCCGATGCTTTTCTTGAAAATTTCATGCAATATTCCGCTGAATAATCGTCTGTTGAAATCCCAAGAATATTCTTCTAAATTTCAAAAGTTTCCCCGTTAAAAAACCGAGTATTTCTCCGTCAAATTGTAGAATTATTTCCCGAAGTAATTTTAAGTTTAAACGGACATTCCGATATATTTCCTGTTGAAATTTAGGAATTGTTTTCCTACTCTATTTTTTAAATTCATCTCGCAATTTTTTTCTTGCAAAGAATTTTCTGAATAATATTCGGTGGAAATTATGGAGAATTTTTAGTTAAAATTTTTGCTAATTTCTCGTAAAAAATCGAATAAATTTTCATGAAAATTACAAAGCTTTTTTACAAAAACTGCAAACAATTTTTTGTTGTGGAAACTCAAACAGATTTTGGTGGGAAATTCAAATAATTTCTCGTGGAAGTTTTCAACAATTTATTTAGAAATTCCGGAGATTTTCCATCGATAATTCCAAAGAATTTGCATTAGAACTGCCGAAAAAATTTACGAAGTATTATCCATGGGAATTTCGAAGAATTTCCGAAATTAAGAAAAAATTTCCGGGGACTTCCCAGAAAATCTCCAGTGGATATGTTAAAGGTTTTCTCACGGAAATTTCGGAGAATCCCCTTTACAAGTTCTAAAGAATATCTTTTGGGTGACTTTGGACATTCATCTTTGAAATGACTTTTTCTTGGATGTTCCAAAATGTTTTTTTTTGTAAATTAAAAAAAAAATCCGTTGAAGTACGACATAATTTAATTTCCATTGTTTCCAAAGAAGTGTCTGCCGACAATAAGAAAAATCTAGTAGAATCTGCAATAAAATCCAAGTGAAGATTTTGAAATTTTTTCGAATGTTTTTATAGAATACTTTGGAGAATTTTCCTGCTCAATACAGAAGAATTTCCTGGTGAAATCCATGACTTTTACTTCAGTGAAATTAATTACATTTTTATGGAGAAAAAAAACGGAAAATCCTAAACAAAATCAAACGAGTGAACTTCGCACAAAGCTGCTGTATAATTTGTTTAAAAAAATAAAAAGTCTACGTAGACTTTTAGTAAACCCCCCCGTCCCCCTTCGTAGACTATCGTAGACTTTTTCCAAACCCCTCCCCCCCCCCTCAAGAGTCTACGTGGTTTATGGACAGCCCCAATGCTTGGTCGTTCGTGTATGCAATAACTCTCAAAAATGTAAATGGTGAACCATCGCCGGGGCAGTATCCGGCCATGTTGTTAACCTACAAACTGAAGAATGTTACGTTTGCTTTGTAAACACGATATTGGGTCATATCAATAAAGCCAAACTGACTGTGACTGGGAGCGTTGGCACTGTTAAAATTGTGTTGGTGGTGCTCTTCATGGGTGTTATTAGTATTCTAGAAAGGAATGACGATGTAATCAGGCTATTGTTTCATTTAGTTTTAAGTTTGGGAATTATTTGCATTCCATTGAGAACAATACCCAACAATAGAGAGTGTAAGACTTTCATGCAATCTTGCATTAATACACAGTTAGCAGTATTTTTGGGCATATGCACAAGATTGCATTATATCAATATTGTAAGCCCTTGCATTAGATCCCCAATCTCGAGAAAACAGAAACTGGTTATGTGTTAGTGTCTGTATTGAATCTGTTTTTATACTTCCACCGAGAATTGAATTTTTGTATACTTCCCAATTCTAACTTGCTTACAAAAAAAAAACCAGAGACGGGTGGTGAATCTAGACCCTCCACCACGATTAGCACTTTAGACTTTTTGGCTGAGGCGCTTGCTATCTGAACTATATATCGGATGAAAGAAGCAGTGACCGAAAACAATCATAACCTACGTTATATGTTATGTGATTGCTATAAATGCGAACCAATGTTCGATTCCCGTCTGGAACTCTAGGGCCCCATACACGCTCCCCTAGGAAATTTTGTTCAGTCGGAGTAAAGTCAGACCGTCTGTGGGCAAGTTAAGTTGTACTGATCACAAGTCGTACAATTTGCCCACAGACAACCCGACTTTACTCCGATCGATCCAAATTTCCTGGGGGTGGAGTCAAAGTTGTACAACATGTCGGAGCGTGCATGGGGCCCCTTAATCATTCTTGTTTCAATAATACATTTACCATGACACAATTTCGCATCAATAATGATGCTCGTGAGGGTCGATTGTATTGTCCTCTCTTTTCTTCCCACGAAAATTTTACTCAATTCCCGTTAAATGCGAGACTACTCAAAACTATGAGTTGTCCTGCTTTTGACGGAAATTGAGTATCCCTTTAGGAATTCTAGAAATAGCTCCGAAAACTTTTTTAGCAGTTCTTTCAGGAATTATTTTCGAAAATCCATTCAGGTTCTCTTTTGGAAATGCCGTCAAACATTTTTTGGAAATTCATGCATAAAAACCCACAACATTTTTTTTCAAAATCTCCTCCAAAAGTTCGTTTGAGAACTTCTCATTTTTTTTTATTTGAGACCTCCTCCAGATTAAGGAACTTCCAAAGAAATACCCAAATAAATTACTGAAAAAATTTCTAAATTAATTTCAAAGGAAATTTTTCGGAGGAATATCTGGTGGAGTTTTTAAAGATATTTCTTAATTTATTTCCGAAGTAAATAATGAAACTCTTAAATGAATTTTAAAACGATACTTCTTCGAACGTTCTCAGAAATTACCGGAATTGGAAGTTTTTGGTGAAACATTTCATAGAATTCCTAGAATTCCTGCCTGACGTTTTAAATAAGTAATGTTACTAAATACTGAGCAGCGAGGCGACAACATCCCAGTTCTGGGTTACAATGGCGTAAATAAGAAAAAAACATTCACAGTAGGGACTTATTTTTTATACCTAGCTGGCTTTTTTTTGGGTTATTCATTTGGAGCTACATGGTAGCTTAAATTGTCAAGACTGGACCCGAACAGAAGATTTGTCTCTACTAGGACCAATACTTAGAAGAACTAGTCTATGTTGACCGCTTGAACACTATTTGTTTGAGTATTGTAGAAGCTAGTAGAATCTCAAAATTTATGTTTAGTATAGATTTCCCTTTTCCCTTCAGTCTATTTACCGTCAGCCTGTCAATAATTAACCAAACAAATAATGGAAGCTCTAAAGAAGTGTTTTAATTTATTTTTTTTAAATAAATTTGAGCTTTTCAGTGGAATGTCTTCACTTGTCATAAGACGAGTTTGTGCCTTCCCATTTAATTCCACCACTTGATTGCCGTCTGATTGTCGATTGGTCGTCTTCAGTGTCTCGTACTTGACTCGACTCGACTTCCTGTTTTTTGCTAAGTTTTAGCTTATTTATGGATCATAAAATTATTCTTTATGGCCGTTTTACGAAACATTCAGGTGTTATTTATGGATTGTTTTTCATTTTTTCATGGATGCGTCTTTATTGTCTATATGCAAAAGTATGTTTTGCCTTGCAAAATTGTTAAGATTGTGTTTTCGTTAGTGGCTTACCAAGGTGATTTCCTATAGGTTTCCTTCCCAAGTAACATATCACTTCTTTCCAGTGAGCTCATGGACATCAGCGATTGTCAGTTTGATACGGCGCACAGTGGCGGGCCCTCATACAAATCTCGGACAAAACCTGAGATTGCGATCAAAACTTCACCACAGAGTAATTTTAGAACGTTGAATTCGTTTTGAGGTTGAAATGGTTATACGACATACTTTATGTTATTCAAGGGCTTCCGCAAGCCTAATCTCTAGGATCTAGAACAAAGAAAGCGCCCTCATTCTAACATTGCACCAGTCAATTTTCCGCTTTGGCGCAGCTATGCGTAATTCACCACACTATCCACCGGAAAGTAAACAAAAAAATAGATTTTAATACATAATACCAGATCTTTTCGAATCTTTCCCAAAAAAGTTAAGTCAAATTTCATTTTCCCATACATATTTGTTCGGGAGACACTTTATGGAATGAACTTCAACAAAACACCAAAAATTAAATTTACAAGCTGCAATCAAAAATTTTTGGAACTAGCTCATTCAATATATATGTTTAAGTGGTGTCAGGTCATTTGGCCGAACGCCATTTGGCCGAATGCCGTTTGGCCGAATAGTTAAAAAATTGACCTCAGGTTACGAGTAGTGAAAAGTAAGGAATGAGAAGTGAATAATGAGAAGAAGGAAGTGAGAAGTGAGATGTGAAAAGCGAGAAAAGAAAAGTGAGCTGAGAACAAGAGAATTTCTTCCTTCGTTCTTCTTCTTACTTCCTTTTTCCTTTTTAAATCTCCCTTCTTCATTCTACCTTCTTACTTCTTTCTTCTTACTTCTATCTTCTTCCTTCTTTGTTCTTTATTCTTCTTTCTTTATTCTTCTTTCTTCTTCCTTCTTTCTACTTCCTTCTTCCTTCTTTTTTCTTCCTTCTTCATTTCTCTTTATTCCTTCTTCCTTCTTCCTTCTTCCTTCTCCCTTCTTCCTTCTTTCTTCTTCCTTATTCCTTCTTCCTTCTTCCTTCTTCCTTCTTCCTTCTTCTTTCTTCCTTCTTCCTTCTTCCTTCTTCCTTCTTCCTTCTTCCTTCTTCCTTCTTTCTTCTTCCTTCTTCCTTCTTCCTTCTTCCTTCTTCCTTCTTCCTTCTTCCTACTTCCTTCTTCCTTCTTCCTTCTTCTTTCTTCCTTCTTCCTTCTTCCTTCTTCCTTCTTCCTTCTTCCTTCTTCCTTCTTAATTTTTCCTTCTTCCTTCTTTCTTCTTCCTTATTCCTTCTTTTTTTCTTGTTTTTGCTTCCTTCTTCTTTATTCTTCCTCCCTTCTTCTTTATTCTTCCTCCCTTATTCTATATTCTTTCTTCTTTCTTCTTTTTTCTTTCTTCTTTCTTCTTTCTTCTTTATTCTTTCTTCCTTCTTCCTTCTTCCTTCTTACTTCTTTCTTTGTCCTTCTTACTTCTTTCTTTGTCCTTCTTACTTCTTTCTTTGTCCTTCTTACTTCTTTCTTTGTCCTTCTTACTTCTTTCTTTGTCCTTCTACCATCTTCTTTCTTCCTTTTTCCTTCTTCCTTCTTTCTTCTTCCCTCTTCTTTCCTTCCTTATCTATGTCGTCGGCGAAACCAAATAGCTGGACGGACTTTTTGAAAATTGTACCACTCGTGTTAATCCCTGCTCTTCGTATTACCCCTCCCAAAGCGATGTTGAATAGCAGACACGAAAGACCATCACCTTGCCGTAACCCTCTGCGCGTTTCGAAGGAACTCGAGAATGCCGCTGAAACTCGAACTACGCACATCACCCGATCCATCGTCGCTTTGATCAACCGTGTCAGTTTACCCGGAATTCCGTGTTCGTGCATTAGCTGCCATAGCCGGTCCCGATCAATTGGATCATATGCGGCTTTGAAGTCGATAAATAGATGATGTGTGGGCACGTTGTATTCACGGCATTTCTGCAATACCTGACGTACGGCGAACACCTGATCTGTGGTAGAGCGTTCACCCATAAATCCCGCCTGGTACTGCCCCACGAGCTCTCTTGCAATTGGTGCTAGTCGACGGCATAAAATTTGGGAGAGTACCTTGTAGGCGGCGTTCAGCAGTGTGATTGCGCGGTAGTTGCTACAATCCAGCTTATCGCCCTTTTTGTAGATGGGACACACGACACCTTCCATCCACTTCTGCGGCAAAACTTCCTCCTCCCAAAACTTGGTAATGACCCAGTGCAGCGCTCTAGCCAGTTTAAATAGCTCTCGCTGGTAGTTGGTCAACCCCAGGGACTTTGTTGTTCTTCAGCCGACCAATCTCCTCCTGGATTTCCGGGAGATCCGGAGCCGATAAAATTATGTCCTACGCGCGTTCTCCAAGGTCCATCAACATACCGCCATCTTCGTCTGCCACATCGCCATTCAGGTGTTCTTCGTAGTGTTGTCGCCACTTTTGGATCACCTCACGCTCGTTCGTAAGAAGGTTCCCGTTTATGTCCTTGTACTTATCAATCTGTGGCACGTCGCCCTTGCGTGAACGGTTCATCTTCTCATAGAACTTTCGTGTGTAGCGGTGCTACCAGGGAATGAATTTTTCTTCGATGCGCAAGCGAAACAAGCAACAAAAGAGAACCAACGACAAAGCTTTGTTTTTGTCGGCGATAATAATGACAAAGATCCAAAATTTTTTGACAACAACAAAAAAGCAGACAATTTTGTTGCCAACTTTTCATCCCGTTATTTTGCATTATCTCTACAGCTAATTTCGTTTTTTTTTGCTATCATAGTTTCTGCTTATATGGATATATTCGAGAATCTAACTATGATTACAAAATTTACATCGTATTCTCGGAAATATCAGAGCATGCAAGGCAAATAATTCTTGACATATTGTGTTTTGGTTCTGATGAAGGCTTGTTGCGAGGTGCGTTTGTCAGTAACAAACTCTGTTGACGACAAAGGGTATATTGTTAGGCGTTTCTCGAATATTGATTCCCTGAGTGCTACCAATGGCAGATCGAATATCTTCAAGAGACGCTGCGTCTAGCTGCTCTTCCGTTGGGAGCGCCACTTCCCGCGTACCTTGGGCTATTCTACCGTCTTGTAGCCGCCCAATATTAAGCCGCGGCGTGCAGCTTCGACGCGTGTTGTACACCGTCGAGAGTTTTGAGCGCAGGCATACAGCAACGAGGTAGTGGTCGGATTCAATATTCGCACTGCGGTAAGACGTCCGTGATGTCGGAGAAGAATTTATCGTCGATTAGAACGTGGTCGATTTGGTTTTCCGTTTCTTGGTTAGGTGATCTCCATGTGGCCTTGTGGATATTTTTGCGGGGAAAGAAGGTGCTTCGGACGACCATTCCGCGGGAGGCTGCGAAGTTTATGCATCGTTGGCCGTTGTCATTCGATACGGTGTGCAGGCAGACTATCCGATCCGATGACCGGTCTATACATTTTCTCCCTTCCTACCTGTGCGTTCATGTCGCCGATGACGATTTTGACGTTCCTCAGTGGGCATCCATCGTATGTCTGCTTCAGCTGTGCGTAGAACGCTTCTTTCTCGTCGTCGGGTCTCCCTTCGTGTAGGCAGTGCACGTTGATGCTATAGTTGAAGAAACGGCCTTTTATCCTCAGCTTGCACATCCTTGCGTTGATTGGCTGCCATCCAATCACACGTTGGCGCATCTTACCCAGCACTACGAAGCCGGTTCCCAGCTCGTTGATGGTGCCACAGCTTTGGTAGAAGGTAGCCGCTCGATGCCCGCTTTTCCACACTTTCTGTCCTGTCCAGCAAATCTCCTGCAGCGCCACGTCGTCGAAGTTGCGGGAATGTAATTCATCGTAGATCATCCTGTCGCAACCTGCGAAACCTGGCGACTTGCAGTTCCATGTTCCAAGCTTCCAATCGTGATCCTTAATTCGTCGCCTAGGTCTTTGCCGATTATAACGAGTCGTACTATCTCTTATATTGTTCGTAATTATTGGTTTCCAGGCGGCTTATTGGGCCTGCGCAAACCTTTTGTCTCGTCGGAGGGCCGTCGTGTCAGGTCTGTTTTGTGTCCCACCTGATACCAGGATTTGGGCCGGCATCGTTCTTCTTCTTCTTATTGGCATTACATCCCCACACTGGGACAGAGCCGCCTCGCAGCTTAGTGTTCATTAAGCACTTCCACAGTTATAAACTGCGAGGTTTCAAAGCCAGGTTACCATTTTTGCATTCGTATATCATGAGGCTTGCACGATGATACTTTTATTCCCAGGGAAGTCGAGACAATTTCCAACCCGAAAATTGCCTAGACCGGCACCGGGAATCGAACCCAGCTACCCTCAGTATGGTCTTGCTTTGTAGCCGCGCGTCTTACCGCCCGGCTAAGGAGGGCCCGTTATTGGTGTTGAATAAAAGGAACTTCGAAGCGTGTACAGCGAGAATAGCTTTATAGTCCTAAGAAACTATTCCATTGGTGAGCGACTAACGACTAGCAACTATGTTGTGTATAGTCAATCAAGCTAAGCTAAGTGTTCGTCCATCAGTTGCCATAACAAGTCTTGTTCAATTGCATAATATGCGACTTTGAAGTCGATGATGATGCGTAGGCAAGTTATACTCGCGGCATTTCTTCAATATCTCTGGTACGCTGGTCCATGAAACTCGTCTGGTATCCAATTCAATCTGCAGCCCCGTACTAACATCATTGGAAATCATTTCTACACACGCCACTGTTCGTCTCCTGTCGGCATCCATTTCACATTCCAACGAATGACTGCCAGTTGCGCTCAATTTTTTTCCACGTCTTTCGAACTAAGCGCCATACTATAACCTAGCAGATGCGATGTTTGTTGGTAATAGTTGCTTGGAAAACAAGCGAAAATTGTTATTATTTATTCCTTAGGGTCGATTTCCCTCCTGACTGACAGTCAGGCAAGCACGCAGCATCAGACGGATAGATCCAGTAAATGGGGGACTGGTTTTTTTTATCATTCCAAACTGGAATAACTCAAAATATGGGTAAGGATGCCACCGTTCTAGTTTTGTGCCACAGACAGGCCATGCGTTACGCTTCGATACTCACACCGTGTCGTCGTCAGTTGGATGCAGCTCGAAATCCGAAAAACAAGAACTGTAACATACCGTTCATGTATATTTTATGACTTTTGGGCTAAGCCATTCCGCAAGCCATTATAATCCAACGACCGGTGACGGTTCCTGCGAACAGAATTACGGGGACCTACGAGTTGTAGTTGTCCCGCCTGGTTCGTCGTTCGGTAGATGGCGTCGCCACTGACTGGGATCCGTTGACATTTTAACGCTTCAACGAGGATATAGCTTTGGCACATCTTCACAGCTCTGGGCAAACAACTAGGCATCGTTGCACGCACATTGGATACCGTTGTTGTGTTTATCGAATGGAAGGATGTTGGCGTGTGCATGCAGCTGATACCCCTGCTGTTCGAATCACTGTTATGCTCTGTTTTTAGCACATCAAACATTCGAGAAAAAAAATGGAGGAGTTCAACACACTCTTCCAAAGGCATAACATCGAACGCAATTGTTCTCAATAATTTAGACAGGTACTGTGGTTCTAAATACTAAAATGAAGAAAAGTTGCGAGAAAATACGCTACAACTATTTAAACTGAAATAAGTGAAGTACATATTTGCAAGTTTTATGAAATCTTGCTGCATTTCTTTTATTATTCTGTTCTATCTTTTAGATTTTTTTTTCATACAAATCTTCATTTACGATGCTAACTAAGTTGCTCATTTTCCGTGAAATAATGAATTGTTGTAATTTCCCTCATTATTCGAAGTAATTGCATTCGGAGTGGTGTTCCCCGAACCAGCCGAGAAAACACAGGTGACGAAAATAGTGCATCACATGTGCGTGCAGACTTGTGCTGATGAAGTCGCGTTAAAGCTAAAAATGTTTTGCCTGAGTTGATTTGTTTGGAACGGACTTGTAGTACCACATGAGCCATCCGAACAGTCAACTCCATATATAGAGAAAGACCGAGGAAGGAAATCCACCCCGCGGCTGATAATAACATAAATTTCTTTCTAAAAGGGGTTTATTTGAATGGCTTCAGCACAAGCTAAAAAGTATGACGATAAAAATTTTAAACGGCTAAATCTTTTAAAGCTTGTGAGCTTGCTTCTGTCGTCGGGACGGGGAGAATGCGTAACGAGGTGCTCACATAAAAGGTTGATGGTTACACCAAACCGTAGATACGACGTTTGGCAGTGTATTCGGGTGACAGTGATTCACAATATTTATGACACGAAAAGAAGTTGCTTGCGATTTCCGGAATGGAACACATGTGAGAAAATTCTGTTGGATTGTATTTATCAGATGGAAAATTGAGATAATCGTGAATTTAAACAGGTGATGTAGATTATTTACAGGCGTATATGAAAAAGCTTCCAACTAGCTAACGACTACATTGCATTCTGCCAAAAGATTACAAAATTCTGGGTTTCTAGAGAAGAAGTTCCTTATGATTTAACTTTTTTTGTCTTCAGGAACGCTAACAATAATAATTAATACAAAAATAATAAGCAGTCAAACAATATTGTTCAATAATGTTCAGCCACACCGCACTAGGGTTTGATATTCATACCGTCAAGTCTGCGAAAGTTATCAAGTGCACCCTTTAATCAACAAACAAAACGAATCAGAAACAACAATATCGCTCTACTCCACGCATCATCAGAAACTTTTCCACTCTCATCAACCAATGTGTCATCAGCTAATTTATCCGGCAACGCTAACGCGTGTTCATTTATTTGACGGCCAACTTCTGCCTGCCGTCATCCAGAGCCCGTCGAGGAGGCAACTTCGGAAGGTATATTACCCGAGAAGGATAACACACACGGCGGCGTGGCGGTGCCAAAGCACAACAATGTCAGGAAGTCACATCATCCACGAAAACCGACCGACGTCAGACGGGGAAAAGCTTTTTTGGCAAACAACATCGCAAACGGGGCACAAACAAGTCATTTCCACTTATCTTAATCGAATAATTGAATGAAACAAAGGAGGAAGGCTCTCTACCATTCGTTTTGCCGCGTGGCGTCACTCAGTGCCACGTTTGCTGTTGTTCCATGCGAGTTCAACAAGACTACTATAGTTTGATGTATTTACGTTTGATCGTGAGTATACAATTCTTGTACTGCTTGTTATGGAAATAAACACTTGCTTCAAGTTTGAACCAGCAATAAAAGATAAATAGGCAATTTTGGTTACTGAATAGGAACAACATCTGAGAACAAATGTAGAGGTTTTTCCTCCATGGAGGGGAGGTACATACATATGATGGATGAGGAAAGAAGAATTTTTATTTATTTTATTTAATTTGATTTTTGATTTTTATTGCATGATAATATTCGATGATGCTTCTGAGCCGTTCGGTTTGATTAATATCTACTAGGGTGAGTGTACCAATTGTCGCCATACATAAGAACAACTATTTTTCAAAAAAATAAGTAAAAGGCATGTGGGTGGACTTTATATGTATATCAAGCGAAAGGTTTTGCTTCCTGCTTCTTAGAACAGCTGTTAAAAAGCACAATAAAATTTGTTATTATCCTCAAAAATGATTAATCCATAATAGGAACGCATGCACCAGTTGTAGCACTATTCTTAATTTTGGTTCCTTATTTGGCAAATCTCATTGTTTTCTTATGGGATTGGCCAAATTGGGACCACTAGTGCGACAACTGGTGCAAAGGACGTCGAAAATTAAGCAAAATCAATTTTTACAATTATGCTTTGCTTGTTTTGGAAGAAAACCAAAGGTGTTATCGTATCATATGAATATTCTTTATCGATATGAACTTGGTTTGCGGTGATTTGATTGGCCATTTGGCATATAAAGCACTAGTGCGACAACTGGTGCTAAAACCACAACTAGTACATCTAGCCTATACAAAAAGGCGGTCGGAAGGCAGGAAACACTGCACAAAGAAATTTTTTTTGACTCTCGATTGTCCGATCGTTACCCAGTGATACAAATACTGGAAGAAGAGAGATTTCCAAACATTTTGCTGTGCAATAACAATCAATACTAAGTCTTAAGAAGCGCTGTAAAAAAATATTAAGATATTAAGTGCATCGTGCTTCAAGGTGAAACCAATTTCCAAGTGTGCTATTATTCAGACTTTATACCTTTATACTTTATATTAGAATCATATCGGAACTAAAACGTTGTTATATTCGCCATGGAATGGCTATATTGCGCAAATGAAACGATTTACCTCACTCACAACTTTTCCTGAAGCCTCCGTCCGTTAGGAACTCAACGATTCCGAATCCGTTCGCCAAGAGCGGAAAAAGTTTTTCCAAAGTTGAAATTAATTATTTGACTTGTGTTTCCTCTCCACACCAACCGAGCTGACTCGATTGTTGTTGTTACCTTGATTTTTCTCGCTTTCGCCTTATTTCACCCTGCGGGCAATCGTTGCTAAGAACAAAAAGTAACTGTGTAGAGCTTCAGTGCAAATAGTTTTGTTTCGCTGCCTGGCAGATTGCCCGGTTGAAAGCTTTCTCTGATTTCCGCGGATACCTGAATGCATTCTTCTCGATTTCTTGAGCAAGTTGCGCCGAGTAGGAATCCACTTCTCGTTGTCTTTTGTCTACTTGGACAGAGGGAAACTGATTTTCGAGCGACCGGTCCGCCTCGAATCAACAACAACAACAACGGGATAATCGGACCGGAAGGGAACTCCAGTAAAACTGTGCTTCGTTTTACTTTTACGGCCACGAAAGAGCACTATTTAATCATCATAAACGGGGAGAAGCTTTCTTTTGGAGTTATGGCTATCAGGCGTAGTAGCAAGCGGGTGAAGAGTTCAGATGCCAATCCGAAGAAAACTGCCATTGCTTGATAAATCTTGGCACAAGCGTAAGGCATAAGACAGACATATTTTGCAAAGTTGAAATTTTCGAAATTCATGTCATTAAGGATTACGGATGAAACAATACAATGTTGATGATAAAAGTTGATTCAAGTATAAAACAGACGATCTTACCGTTGAGAATGAAATGCTTAACTCTATTAGCATTTTCTCAGTTATTAATTAAAAGCCTTTCTATGCCCGCCATTGCATGAGTATGTATCTTATGTGGCAAGTACAACGGTTACACTATGCCCAGGATGTTTAGAATGTTTCCCACCCGAAAACATCTTAGACAGGACCGAGAATTAAACTTACCATCTCCGGATTGGAAAGCTTACGCCTTTGCTCACAAAGCTAGCTAAAGAAGCACAAGCGACCAACAAATAGCATTGTTGACAAGCCCTCAAATAATTGGGATTATCTCCTGTATCTGCCGGTCCGAATATAAATTTGACCCAGTTTCACAAAACTAGATGAATTTTTCCGTCGAACGTCTTTGTCAGAACCAAAGAAATCGTTTAATATTTCACAGAGTTATGGTCATTTGAATTTCGTTAACAAAATTTCCTGTACTACGCCTGTATATCAATTAAGTTCATATTATTTTTTTTTTTTAGCTTATGACTTCTGCTCAGGTAATATTTCATCAAATTTGTATTACCGCCTTACTGTTATGCACGTACACTTAGTACGCTATTCATTAAACCACTTCCCCTCATTCCGAGTATCAGGTAATATAATCCAATTTGTTACCAGAGTGGCAATTTTTTTTATCTGTCTGACGCTATCTATCAAACAAACCTATTTTAGGACAACTTTGAGAATTTAATCTATCGTCTGCGCCAGCGCTCAAAACATTGATTCGATAATTTGATGCAATCATTGACGTTTGATTTCAATTAGTTACACTTATACTTTGGCTCATCGGTTCCTCAAATATTCTGTCTGCAGACGAGCTTGAATATCGAATCGTTGGTTTGGTTTATCAGCTCGCCTTCGTTGATAACAATACTCAGTTCGCAGAGACAATTATGTAAGGATTGTGCATTCAGGCACGACCATTTTTAAAGATCAACTACGTTTAACCCTTC
This sequence comes from Armigeres subalbatus, assembly GCF_024139115.2. Taxonomy (NCBI): domain Eukaryota; kingdom Metazoa; phylum Arthropoda; class Insecta; order Diptera; family Culicidae; genus Armigeres; species Armigeres subalbatus. Next base: position 376,566,653 of record NC_085140.1, on the reverse strand, counting down.
TGTTACCAACCCCTCTTTTGAAAACGAAAAAATATTTTTTTTTGG